>NC_133580.1:48742213-49417570 GCF_964106895.1 Numenius arquata
AGTCCAACCCCCCTGCCAAAGCAGGTCCACCTAGAGCAGGTTGCACAGGAACTTGTCCAGGCAGGTTTTGAATGTGTCCAGAGAAGGAGACTCCACCACCTCTCTGGGCAGCCTGTTCCAGTGCTCTGCCACCCTCAAAGTAAAGAAGTTCCTCCTCATGTTTAGGTGGAACTTCTTATAGTCAAGTTTGTGCCCATTTCCTCTTGTCCTGTCACTGGGCACCACTGAAAAAAGACTGGCCCCATCCTCTTGACACCCACCCTTTAAGTATTTATAAGCATTGATCAGATCCCCCCTCGGTCTTCTCTTCTGTAGACTAAAAAGACTCGAGTTCCTCAGCCTCTCTGATCTTTGAATCGTGACAGGGTAAGATGAAAAATAGAATAAAAAGGATTGCTGACATTAGTTTCTTATCAGCATGATCAGCAAAGGTGAGCAGAGGTTTATAGGGCCACAAAACTTTCAAATCATGGATCACTGATGACAGAGGAAGTTAGTAAATGACAGTAGAACTTAATTGGTATTCTTAGTTTCAGGAGCCGCTATGTCACAGGTATTTGCAGTGACTTGAGGAGACTGCATAGTCCTGTCCTAGAAATCTACTCTGTTATTCTAGAACTATCTAGGAGAAATTTTAGAAGGCTCAGAATCACTTTTGGTTTTCTGGGTTTTTTTGAGTTTCATAGCATGGGGCATGGGGGTGGGTGGCCTTGTGGGTAGTAGTTTCAGATGAGATAAATGGTAGTTCCCGTTAACTTTAACAAGTTTATTATATAGTGAGTAAACAGGGTTTTGTGGAAAAGCATGGGCATTAAAGATGGAAATGTGTGTTCAATTTTACGGTCTATACTGCCCTGAATATATGTTTTACACACTCTGAATTTTGTTGTTCTTTCAGGCTAACAGGGAGTAGATATGTAATTTTGTCAAGTTTTCAGTATTGTTTTATTAAACCAACTAATTCAGTTATATTTTAATTTTTTGATGGCATGTTTCTCAGATTATAAAATTAGATCATCCCCTCTGATATTTAAATAACACAAACTATGGTACATTATCTTATGTTTCCCATCAACAAGACCACATCATGTGATTTACTTGGAGCCATAAGCTTCAGTTAAAGACTTCAAGTGACACTGAACTTCACACAGTCCTTAATAAGCTGTTCCCATGGTTAATTGAAAGAACTGTAAGAAGTAGTCATACTTATTTATAGGTTTGAGTTTTGCTAGATTTAGTTTCCAGCCATTAAATCTTAATATGTCTTTGCCCACTAGAGAGAAAGATCTGTCTGGATGACCAACCTGATGCTTTTTAAGTCTGATTTTGAATGGAGTTTGCTGATGTTAAATCAGATTGGCAGCATGTCTAGTCCACTAAATACGGCATTTAAAATTAATGGATGTTATTTGATGAAAAAACTTTAGGTCGACTGTTCTGTAGAAATGCAAAGTATTTCTTGGCTTATATTTTTAAATTGCACTACATGAAATATCCAATGCTAACAAAAATGCTTGTTGAAGCACTGCAGGAGCTAGCAGCCTGGGTTGTACAACCCTGAGGACAATTTCTAGGTTGAATAGCAGGTTGAAGAGTCCAGATAGATAAAAAACATACTCTGATCTTACATCTACATCAAAGTCATTTTGCACTAGTCCTCTGAGGTTGCCTGGGAACAACAAAGTATCTAATTCCATCAGCTGCAAACCCCAAAGACTTAACAGCAAGGAAACAGTTAACACCTTAACAAAGTATGCATCTCTTTCACCATAAGCAAAGCTCAAAAATCCATATTTCATTAGGTAATGTCACCGATATGTTCATACCTTTTGAAGGTGAAGGGGTAATGTTTCTAGATTTGAATAGCTAAATACTATAATGTACAATGGTATACAAGCATGAGAGAGTAAGGGAAAAGAGTGCTTGAAGGCAACTCTCCATTCAGTTGAAGTGGAAGTTTAATTTAATACAAAGACAAAGAAGGTTTTGTTTTGTTTTTCTTCTAACAAACGCAAAAAGAAGCTGATTTAATCCCTCATTTCAACTGTGAAAACCAATGAACCAAACATCTAAAACAAATTTCCTATAGCTTAATTAGTTGTACCAGCCATCAGACAAGTGCACTCCACTGCTATGCACATGGAATAAAATCCTGTATCTTTTCAGATACAGATCTCTAAGGACCACTTTATAGTGCTGCCAAAAGGAAATGTCAAACAATGCCCTTGATAAAGCATACAGTAGAGCTGGTGTAATAGAAATGAAGGTCTAGACTGTTTTCTTTCATGCCACCCCTGGAAATTTCAGATAAGTTCTCAGCAAGTCCCTCCAGTAGTTTAGGCTAACTTTATTCCTATCCTGAAGTCTGATTTCAACATGACTTAGGAGCCATCAGGCAAAGATCCTACAGCCTTTCACAAGATGGTGAATGATCAACAGAATATATAACAAACCAGTTACTTATGTAATTCTAATGACCTTAGATGATACCAGAAGTGACACATCTGCATATGAACTCTGTACATAAGCAGTGAAACTGCTGCTGTAAAAATTTTCAGAGCAGTGAATGCGTGATAAAGATTATGTAGAAAGTGATTACCACCACTGAGTAAGCCTTGCAGAATTCATAGATGCAAGTCAGAGGGGAAGCAGGAGGGAATACCCTGCTTGACTTCTGCTATAGCATTACCCAGATAAACTCACCCATTCTTTCGTGCCCTGCTTCTGGAAGTTTACCTTCCAGAAAAGCACCCACTCTTCATATGGGGAATTTACTATTGTTCTGAGTTGTCATTCTTGAAGTTAAACATATATCTTATTTCTCATTTGCATTTATCCTGCCTCACAGTCCAACAGATGGGCAAAAAACACAGAAAACATGGTTGTATCCCAAGGAGGTTGTGCTGCTCTGCAAGGGACAGTTTTTTGTTGGTTGTTTTTTTTTAATTATAAGGTGAGAATAAGACTTTGTACTTAAAGAAGGATGAAACAGCAGCGTACAGTAGTTAGGTGTAAGAGTGAGAAATGGCATGAGTTACAATAAATCCATTTCATAGTCATTTAACCACCAATTTGGGTTTTTTTAGAGATGTTTAGCTTGACTTCAAACAGCAGAAGTCTGAGGTGAAAACTGCACTGCTCAACAAACTCTGAAAGCATATTGCACCTTACTTAATTTCACAATTTCCTGGTTAATAAGATCTTGTGCTTTTTCAGAATGCACTTTTCAGCACTCCCAACCTGTTCATTAAAACAAATAGGTAATTAAGGAAAATTATAACAATCAAATGGAGTGTTCAGACATAGGCTGACGACCACATACATTTTAGTTGAATGAGGCTAGAATTCTTTAAAAGAGGTTTGTTTGTTTGGTTTTTTTTATACTGTGAAAAACAAAACTAAAGCACTCAGTCACATAAAGAATTAAAGATGAAGCATATAGAATTTTAGACCCAGAAGTGGAAATGGTGGAATCAGTGAAAAATGAGCAATACATGGATAAGGGTGAACTAACTCCAGAGATAAATATTATTTGCCATTAGAAAATGGCATAACATCTGGAGCTGGACTAACACTAACTTATTAATTGGAAAAGTGTCTCTCCAGAAAATACTAGATTCTACAGATTTTGCTTAGGTTTTGTTACATTTTCAGAAAACTGCATATATTCTTAATGAATTTTTTATTGTCACAAGGATGTAAGGATGCATCTTCCAGGATGCAGGTCCTTGAAGATCCTTTTCAACCTTTAGGAAGCTGTGCGATTTTCAGGAAGAACACAAGCTTTTTATCCCAACACCTTAGCTAGAAAATTTTCCTTTCTTTCTTCCTTTCTCTCCCTCTCATATTCCCATTTAATGAATAACCAGAAGTTGCTGAGGTTCTAAAATGGAACATCAAATATTTCTGCAAGAATTGGCAAACCTGCTAGGGGCATGATAATTACAATGAACAACACTAAAGGAATCACGTTCTGCATTGACTCACATCCTGTTTCACTCATGCAAGGCATTAAGCTTATACAAAGGATTAGTTAATGACAAATTTTGGTCTATGGGTTACAAATGAGAAAGTTACAAAAATATCAACATACAACCAATATAATAATGTATTACAATTGATTTTCACTGCAGTGCATAGGATTTCAGTTGTTCTTTCAAATTACACGCAAGTCAAACCAAATGTTAAAGAAAATCAGAAATCCTAACTTCTGATGGGGAGCAAAGTGAATAACTGCTACTACAGACTGTACGCCTGTTTGAGGTATTGACTTGGTAAGGAGCCCATGACTGCTGAGCATGTGATCATGGCATAGAAATAGGTTTATTTACCTAGTGCTCTCTATAAAGGAAAATATATGGTCCTGATATATATACACATGATCCTAGAGCCATAAAGAATGGACCAGCCATAAACTGAAAAGAACTGAAAAACAGGGAGAGGGAGTGAAACATGGGATTCAAGCTTCTACACTACTTGGAAGGAGAATAAAGGTTTTCATGTAAGCAATCATCCCTTTTTCTTAGGCAATGTGTCACTGCTGGACATCATAGCGACAGGCCAGAAAGTGTCTCAGCTTGTTAATATTTTCTCAATGAGTTTCGAATTATATACCAGCTTAGAATGCCTAACTACCAGGATCCTGTTCCATCACATAAAATAAAAAACCACAATAAACCTGAAGCAATTTACTTGATCAGTCTAAACTGAGATTAGAGTACTCACCCTTCTAATCTGATCTGGCTTTGTAGAGAGCAATGTTTAGCAAATGCTAGAGTATTACTGAAGATGGACTGCATCTTCATGGACTCTGCAGAAGGCTGCAGAGGTCAATAATTGGCCTCTTCTTGAGACAGGCCAGTGGTGTTATCTGCTTTTAGGTGGAGGACAGATTACCATCTAGTGAGTGTAAAAGGTGAGGAGATATTGGGAAATCAACTTTATAAAAATCTTAACATTAAATTAAGTTTTATCTTATGCTCACAAATGTATGGGTCGGGGGAATAGAAAGAGCCCATTTGTTTCTTGGAAACAAACATCCATGAGAAAAATATATATTTTTTTTTTCATATTTGGGATAAAAACATCTAGTTTCATGCAGAATACAAAAAAACCATCAACTAGTTTGGCAAAAATTCTGCAAACACTTTATAGGTGAAACTGGGATAGGGTGGTTTGGATGTCGCTGTCTTTTCTAGCTGTTATGATGGGACTTGTGAAAACACTGTTGATGGTAAAAGAAGCTGTCAGTCTCGAAGTTTGAAAGGAAAGGGAGCTAAAAAAAGAAGATTTTCAGCTTGGAATGAGAATCTTTTGTTCTCGTTAGAAGCATTCTCAATCAGTGTTATTCATGCAGGCACTCTCCTGATGTGCAGATTAACTGTAGGATGTCTTGTTCAGGTTTTGGGGGACTCTATTCAGGTAATAGGAGAATATATGACTGATTGGTTGGACATTTGCAATATACCTGGCAGCACAAACTGTATCAAGCAATTAGCATAATAAATGGTCTTGTTCTTTTGCACAAAGAAAAGGAACATCTTCTGCTTTGGTAGGTTTGTGATTCAATCCCGGCCCCTAAGAACATTTAAATCCAGAGAAATCTCCACCCCACTTGCAGCTACTTTTGGAATTTTTGGAACTGTGTGTGTTTGTGTATAAAAAACATACATCTATATCTATCTACATACATACAGGTAGATAATTTTTGGCAAATTAATTGTTCAGGTGAATGCTTCAGATGAGATATTTTGTGTAGAGACAACACAAAGCAATAAAAGGTCCAAGCTGTCCAGTTCTCAGACTATGGACAAATCATACCCAAATTATTGAAAAGGCATATGGCCAAAAGATACGATGTTATTACACCTTGTCCTCTTTCTGAAATTCATTACCTTTGACTGTAGTCATATCGTAACAAAAACAAGATTATGTTTGCTCTGAAACAGAATTAAAAGGACTGCAATTACTCATTCTTTGGAGGAAAGAATGTGTTTGCCTTGGGATGCAGCAATTTGATATCTGTGAGCCACTTTTCTGGTCAAAGATTATCCATTGGATTATGCCACACACTGGGAGCAAGACTGCACAAGGTTTCTCTGGAGACTTTAAACTCATGTGAGCAAGTAATTGATTTGTAGCAAGGTTTGATGAATTGATTGTCCTTAAAGAGCTATGTCCTGGCCTTTTGGGCTGTGAATGGCACAAATCTAAATATTTGTTCTGTGCAAGAAAAGGTGTTAAACTATGTGATTTCCAGACAAGTTCTATGATGCAATGAGCTCTTGGCTTCTTGGAATAACATGAAAAAGACCTTGGAAGTCTGCTCAGCAATGACTTTATTACTCAGTTTTAGCTGAAGGAACTTCAATTGCTTGCACATTGCGAAAAAGAAAGCAAGACTTCAATTCCCCATGGTTTCACAGAATTCATGCATGTAGGGTGTAAATTAGAAGTGTGACCACTTAAAAATATCCTGAAACTATTACTTTGATGAATATGACTTCTGTCTGTGTCTTGATAACAGTGCCATGTTTACTGCATGCTTTAAGCTATTTATAAACTTGCAGTGATCTGTTTCCTTTGACAATCTTGTCATAAAGTTTGTAAACTACAAATAAATGATCACAGAAAATATAGATATTCGTAGAATTTGGGGCCAGAAGGAATTTTCACAGAATCACAGAACGGTAGGTGTTGGATGGGACCTTCGGAGACCATCTAGTCCAACTCCCCTGTCAAAGCAGTTTCACCTGGAGCAGGCTGGACAGGAACACGTCCGGGCAGGCTTTGAATATCTCCAGAGAAGGACTCCACAACCTCTCTGGGCAGCCTGTTCCAGTCCTCTGCCACCCTCAAAGTAAAGAAGTTTTTCTGTGTGTTCAGATGGAATTTCCTGTGTTCCAGTTTGTGCCCTTTGGCCCTTGTCCTGTCACCAGGCACCACTAAGAAGAGTGTGGCCCCATCCTCTTGAGACCTGCCCTTCAGATATGTATAAGCATTGATGAGCCTCATGGTCAACTGTTGTCCACCAGGACCCCTAGGTTCCTCTCTGCAGAGCAGCTTTCCAGTAAGTCAACGCCTGACCTGTACTGGTGCATGAAGTTATTTCTCCCCAGGTGCAGGACCCTACACTTGCTTTTGCTGAACTTCATTATGTTCCTCTCTGCTGAACTCTCTAGCCTGTCAAGGTCTTGTTGAATGGTGGCACAGCCTTCTGGTGTGTCAGGCACTCCTCCCAGTTTTGTGTCATCAGCAAACTTACTGAGGCTACACTCTGTCCTGATGGTATCTCATCCAGGTCGTTGATGAATATGTTGAACAAGACTGGACCCAGTACTGACCCCTGGGGAACACCGCTAGTTACAGGCCTCCAACTGGACTCTGCACCACTGATCACAATCCTCTGAGCTCTGCCATTCAGCCAGTTCTCAATCCACTTCACTGTCCACTCATCTAACCCACACTTCCTAAGCTTACCTATGACCATATTACGTGAGATAGTGTCAAAGCCTTGCTGAAATCAGGATAGACAATGCCCACTGTTTGTCCCTCATCTACCCAGCCAGTCATGCCATCAAAGAAGGCTGCCAGATTGGTCAAGCATGACTTCCCCTTGGTGAATCCATGCTAACCACTCCTGATAACCTTTTTTCCTTCTATGTGCTTAGAAATGACATCCAGAACATTTCTGGAGATGGAGGTGAGGCTGGCCAGCCTGTAGTTTCCTGGGCCCTCCTTCTTGCCTTTTTTGAAGACTGGCACAACATGTCTTTCATCCAGTCCTCAGGCAGCTCTCCTGTTCTTCACGACCTTTCAAAGATGATATAGAGTGGCTTCACAATAACATCTGCCAGCTCCCTCAGCACTTGCAGGTGCGTCCCGTCAGGGCCCATGGAGTTGTGGGTGCCGATTTTGCCTAAATTATTTCTCATCTGTTCCTCCTCAACCAAGGGAAAATCTTCCTATCTCCAGACTCTCCCTCTCACCTCCAGTGTCTGGGGTTCCTGAGGGCCAGTCTTAGCAGTAAAGACTGAAGCAAAGAAGGAATTTAGTAACTTCTTCTCTGCATCCTCTGTCACAAGGGCATCCACGTCATTCAGCAGTGGATCCACATTTTCTCTAGTCTTTCTTTTGCTACTGGTGTACTTAAAGAAGCCCTTCTTCAAGTTCTTGACATACATCCCCTCCCAAGTTTAATTCCAAGTGGGCCTTAGCCTTCCTCGTTGCCTCCTTATAGTCTTTATTTATTCTCCTTTTCTCTTTCCTCTTCTTTATACTCTTGTTTTAATCATGTGAAATTCCTTCTTCCCAGGAATGAATCAAGAATTTCAGTAGTATGGATGGACTTTGTTTGATATGCTACTAATACCAAACTCCAACTTATGAGGGGCTAGCATGTTAAAAATCAGTGACAGCATAAGAAGTCCTCTAACAGATAATATATATAAAGACTTTTCAAGGTATTTGGTTGCTTGAAGGGGACTGTAAGAATAACACTGAAAAATAAATTTGGGTTTCAAATTTGGTCAAATATCCCCAGTTGGATTTCTGAAAATGACAATCCCTCCACTAGTAAATGCATGGAAGGAAATTTTTGGCCATGATCCTGTCAGAGGTTGTTGGAGGAAGTGTAGTGGCACCTCTGTGACGCTCACAATATGCTGAATTCCTCAAAAAGACCTTTCTGGAGAAGCAGGTGGCTGTGGTGGATACCTATAGGGCCTAAACCTGGGAAAGGGAGAAGGAAGAATCAGGAAATCATTATGTTCTGAAAAACAATAAATTGTCTTGTTCCCAATAATAAAAGCCTCAGATTTTCAGAAGTGGAAGTGAAATTACTGCAATTAATATGAAATTTCCAGAGAAGGTTGTGGCAGCCAGATCTTGGCTCATGTGCTAGAGAGAAACACTAAAATGGGTCCTTTTGCACTCAGCTCTCTTGCTCTTGGCAGCTGTAGAAAAGCAGATATTCCTGGATGTTCATAAATTGTCAATTGATGGAAAAATGACAGGAGATATCCAGGAAAAAGTTGTTTTTACGTGCCCCCTTTCTTATGTTTTTTTTAAAATAGTTGTTAATGATCTGTTCAAAAGAAGAAACCGGGTTCATCTGAATTCTTCTGGAGTATAATATGGGAAAAAAAAGGAATAAACAGCTTTAATTTCCTACAATTTTAGCAGGATGGAGAAACTCCTAGGGTCCAAAAGCTCAGATTTTGACTAATTTTTTTTCCCAGTTCTTTGATGTGCAACCAGAGAATGTTTTTAATTAAAACAGGTCCCTAAGTGCAAGGATTGTTGTTGTTGTGTTAAAAGAGAGAGAGAGAGAAAAATGGAACCTGCATAGTTTCACATTGCAAGGGACTAAAATAGCACACTTTAAAATGAATTTACACTGCGTGCTTTGAAATATGATTACTTGTCCCCTGAAAACACAATAATTGGGCCAAATATTCAGGTGGTGTTGATCAGTGTGGCTCACACTGCAGGCACAGCGGCTCCTGCAGTTCACGCAAGCTCTTTGTGCTACCTCTGACTGTGTTGTAACAGTGAATTAAAGTGCCATGAAAAAACATTACACTGAACAGGCATCCTGTTGACAGGCAATCCTGATCGACAGGCATCCTGGACAAGGTCCCAATAAATTGTTTTTCATTTTTGTTGAACAAAGGCACTTCTGATTGATTTAATGTGTACTTTCTGTTTCCACTCCAAGGCTGCCTGAACTATTGTTTTATACGTGCTTCATGTTATGGCACATTTTTCATGTGTCTTTCCCACTCTTATCCATAGCGCTGTATGAAATGAAATAAAAAGTGAGCGTAAAATGCAGATTTTTACATAAAGGAAAGGAAATTGCTTAAAAGGAGGAATGACAAAGACAGTGACAGGATCACTGGAGAACATATTGGTCTGACGTCTTTGCTAAGGAGTTTTCTTATCAAACATTGCGTTACAGTAATGTGGTGACATTTCAGGTAAAATGCCCAAGGCTTTGTGTGAATGTTGGTATGGAAGACAGTATCTCCCTAGCCTGTTTACTAAGTGCACTTAAATTTTGTTTCCGTTTATTACTGAGAAACTGTCACAGACAAGGACTGATTAAAGTGACCAGAAAAAGGCCCTCAATACATTATTTTGCCTTAACTGAGCAATGGCATAAAGGAATAACAATAGTAGCCTTTTATGCTGCCTCTTCGGAATATTTTTCAGGACTTTCTCTGCCTCCCTTTATGTGCAGCCCATTTTATGGCACGTCTTGAGGTTTTTTCCGTGATAATACTTGGGGTACCCAAATTAAATGGTGTTTACAGGCCACTCAAAGTAAATCAAGGTGGGAAACCCAAGTCTTCTGCACATCAGTTCAGTGTCCTAAGCACAACCGATCACTCTCTGCTTTTCCTTTAAGAGTTGAAATAATCTGCTTGGCTTTCCAAGAGTTTCCCGCCTGGCAACCTGTGGGGTTAGCTGCTTCTCAACATCAGTTTTGTCTGCAGACCAGAAACAATCCCCCAGGTATGCTGCATTCTGCGGAACTTCTGGGTGAAGAAAGCCACCAGAGACAGGGAAGTTTTTTTGTTCTTTATTTATAAAGAGATGCTTCTTTCATTAAATGAAAAAAAAAAAAGAGCTTACTTGTAATTAAAAACTTCCCTTGTCTTTTTTGTTTTTCAGTCTTATCTAAGCTTACTCTCCTTACTGACAATGTGGTCTCTCATGTTTTCCAGGCCAAAATATTCAGTTTTACAAAGGATCTCAGCCATAATCTGCCTCATCTTGGAGCAATTGCATGAAATTAAAGGATGTGCAGGGAGATGTGCAAAAAACACAGGCACAGGATGTGCCTCTGTACTCGGCCCTGGTGAGGCCTCACCTCAAGTGCTGTGTTCAGTTCTGGGCCCCTCACTACAGGAAGGACATTGAGCTGCTGGAGCGTGTCCAGAGGAGAGCCACCAAGCTGGTGAGGGGTCTAGAGAACAAGTCCTATGAGGAGAGGCTGAGGGAACTGGGCTTGTTTAGTTTGGAGAAGAGGAGGCTGAGGGGGGACCTCATTGCCCTCTACAACTGCCTAAAAGGAGGTTGTAGAGAGGTGGGTGTTGGCCTCTTCTCCCAAGTGAATAATGACAGGACCAGAGGAAATGGTCTGAAGTTGCGGCAGGGGAGGTTTAGATTAGATATTAGGAAGAATTACTTTACTGAGAGAGTGGTCAGGCACAGGAACAGCCTGCCCAGGGAGGTGGTGGAATCACCATCCCTGGAGGTATTTAAGAAACGTGTAGACATGGCACTTCAGGGCACGCTTTAGTGCCCAAGATTGTTGGTTTGTGTCTGTTTGTGGGTGGGGTGTGGTTGTGGGTGTTTGTTTTGGTTTGGTGTTCTGGGATTTTTGGGGGGTTTTTTTGGTTTTGGGGTTTTTTTGGGGTTTTTTTGGGTTTGGTTTTTTTTTGTTGTTGGTTGGACTCGATGATCTCAAAGGTCCTATCCAACCAAAAATATTCTGTTATTCTGCGATTCTGTGAAAATATCGCAGGAAAGCAGAAAATGAACCACAGTTCCAGGAACTGATTTATTGCAGCTGTGGCTGAAATTTCACAATGCCTAAATCTCTAACGATGAGTGTAAACACAACCAACAACCCTCCCTGCCCCTTACTAATACCTGAATAGAGCTTCCAAATAGATCAACTGGGTTTACAGAAAGAAAGAGAAGCCTACTAATTCTTCTGCAGTACCACCAGTGTCTAATAATGGTCCTTTGTGAGGAGTTTGTTAAAGCAGTGTAGGTAGGAAGATATTACTATAGTGAGATTGATAGAGTCAGTACACAGGAATGCAGAAAGTATCTTGCAAAAATTAATAGTCATCTAAAATAAGAACTATAATTAGTTTGGGCTGAAGTTTCCCATGCTGGCATTTTCCAGCAGCCTCAAGCCATTCTATTTTGTTTTCTGAGGGGTAGAAAAAGGATAAAATGAGGAAGGGACAGTTGGTTCTTTCTCTTAATTTCTTCTAAAGTGCTCTATGTGCGTCAGGAGAAATTAATTAAAGAAGTTACGTTCTGTTTGCCTAGCCTGAAACAGTATTAAAAAAACAAAACCAAAACCAAAACCAAAGCCACATCCCTTTTACTGTTACTCTTGTCTCATCTTTTGAAGCAAAGACCTGAAATCTGTCAGATTGGTTTTTTGCTCTTCTATAATCTATGTTGTTACAGGCTTCTGAAAACTCATTTTTTTGCCTGTTCAATAAAGAAATGTTTGAATCCAGCAATGAAATAAAGCCATGTGCACTCAATAGCCTGTATTTCCTCATCATCTCTTTAAAGAGTTGTCTTATACTTACATGACAGTCCTCTTGGGCCCCTTTTGGAGAAGAATTTTCTCTACAGCTGGACTTCAGGCTGTCAAAGCACTAAAGCGAGGAGGGTGTGCAGCAAGCTCACTACTCTGAACTTCAGAAGAGCAGACTTTCGTCTCCTGAGAGATCTGATTGGCAGAGTAGCGTGGGAGAAAGACCTGGAGGGGAGAGGGGCCCAAGAAAGATGGTTGGCATTCAAGGATTGCCTCCTCCAAGATCAGGAGAGGTGCATCCCAAAAAAGAAGAAGTGAGGCAAAATAGCCAGCAGGCCTGTGTGGATGAACAAGGAACTGCTGGACAACCTCAGGACCAAAAACGAGGCCTATAGAGGGTGGAAGCAGGGACGGGTAGAATGGGCAGAATATAAAGAAACTGTCCGAGTGGCCAGGAACCAGATCAGGCAAGTGAAAGCCCAGGCAGAACTAAATCTAGCCAGGGACATCAAAAACAATAAGAAAAAATTCCAGCTGTTATTTCAAATTAAATCCTTATGTTTTATAGGAATGCTTTTTTTAATATGTTGTGATATGCCCCAGTGGATATCACTGTAAGATTTGACTCACTAATCTCAAGAAGTAACAGCACCATTCTGTTTTGCTTCAGCTAACTTTGAGATGGTAATAGCTACTTTCCCTTACTGCTTTCTGTGTGATACTGTTTTCTTTAATGGGAGAAAATTGCCACAGAGGGGAAAAGTGTTCCTCTTTGCCATTAATACTGCTACACAACTTCTGCTGCCTGTGAGTAGTAACTGAGGGTGAACATTTCAAAAGGTGAAAGGGTTATGAGTATTTTAATCCAGGCCCCAAGACATAAAGCATCTCTTATTCCTGAGGAATTTATCATATTATGAAAAAAAAATCTATTTATCTGGTAGATTAGTTTTATTGTTTTATTTTTATTTTATACATTCATTTGTTTTTATTACACTGGTACCCAAGAAAAGTTATCTTCAGTGTCTTAACCATATTATTAACATGTTTTCTGATAAGAAAATATGATTGAATCAAGGTAATATGCCTGGCATTAATACTTTTCTGCTTTTTCTAAAACAAACAAACAAAACCTGAATAATAATGTGAGATTTTCCGGATCAGTTTCAAACAGCTTCTTGCCATCCTTTTCTTTAAAAAAAGGAGCAGAATTTCCATCTGAGATGCCAGGAGTGCTGTCTTGTTTTTGTTCTCATATATAATTAGAATGTCAGGAAAAATGAAAGCTTGCAAGTAGTTTAGTGTTGAGACCAGGGCTTTCTCTTCTGGAGGAGCAGAACATAATGTATTCATTAGGATTAAAGTCAGTAGTGTATAAATACTCACTAGAAAATCCTTAATGTAAAGTGTTCTTAATGCTACAGAACTATTTACCTAATCAGAGCACTTTTAAGTGAAAGGATTTAACTGCAGATATAGCCAGTAGACATGGAAAAATTACCCAGCACATTGAACTGTTACTAAGAGAATGTTGTCGATTCGGTAAATATGATTAATGGGACCTATCCTTGGCTCCATAAATTCAAAGGTATGGATCTATTAATTAAAATTTGTAGTTTAAAGATAGGTTTAAAGGGAAGTGATTGAGTCATCATCCCTGGAGGTATTTAAAAGATATGTTGATGTGGTGCTTAAAGACATGGACTACTGGTGGACTCAGCAGTGTTAGGTTTACGGTTGGACTCAATGATCTTAAAGGTCTTTTCCAACCTAAATGATTCTATGATTCCATGTCTGTGAGGGAGATAAAAGCTGAGAAGTATGTGGCTAGGGCACACCAAGTTTTATTGGACTGTCAGAGGTGATGCACCAAACCTTAACTCTTACTCACTCTCCTTGTTGGTCCCACGCTGTCTTTTTCTTCTTTACCATGACCTTGGCAACTACTGCTACTTGGTAAACCACCTTTTTAACCATTAAACTTAATACCATTTTTAGGCTTCATCTTCACTACAAAGTCCTGGCAACATGTTGTGTTTTGCAATGGTTTGGTGCAAAGCCTGAAAAGCACAGCTGTTGTGTCCCTTGCATGAAGACCCCTACTTGAGTAAGAAAGGTCTTTGACTGACCCACAGTGCTTGGCAAAAATTTTGTGCTCCAGTGACGTACCTGTTTCTGTAAATGCTGAGATCCTCACCATGGGATGCTATACAGCCCCTTGCAATGAGGACATACTGTACTCCAAGTAAATGTAGCAGCTGCTATGGTGGCTCAAAAAAAAAGGCATCTGTAAATGTCCCTACTTAATACATGGCCCATACAGAAAAACAAAATTTCTGTTGTTAGAGCTGTAGTCATACGACTTCTGTATGCCAAAAAGCCTAAAAAGTTGACTTAGCTACTCTGTTTTGGAGAATTTGTCTAATATACATATCGTGCTATTTCTGAAAGTCTGCAGCCCTCATGACATTTTATCACTGATCTTAAATTTTTATTTGACTTTTTTAGCATCAAGATCATCCAAATGAAGGGGAGATGTATTACCTTTGCATCTTCCAATTCACGGTTAGTTTTATAATTCTCCCAGAGGCCTCCAACAATTGAAGCTCATGAACTGACATTTAATATTTTATTATGAAATTGTCAACAGATTTGCCAAATGTGTTCAAACCTGTCTACTGTTTCATAAAATTCTCTCCCTGGATAAAAAAGAAAAGGAAAGGAAAAAACCATAGTAAAACCCCAAAAGACTTCCTCACTATATTTCAAATTGAGAAATGTGCACCAAAACTCTTGAACTACACGTAAATAAGTATAAAGATATACCCACAATAGTAGCAGGTGTTTTCTTTTCAAAGGAGAAAATTTACAGCTTGAACTAAAAGGCTCTCCTCTGATACTCAGATACTTTCTTTTCTATGAACAGTCTGTTTCTGAGTCGTGAGAGCCCTCTAGGGTTAGTTCATGCACTCAGTGGTGCTCTAATTAGACCTCAGAGAATCACAAGAAACAGCTCACAAACTGTGCCACATCGCAGTTGGCTGGCTGGACACAGGCACTTTTGCCTGCAGACACAATTACTCAGAAATCTGCTTCTGTAAAGGGCACAATTTACGTCCCTGTGCTCCTAAATCCACAACTTAAAGAGATCTTGTCTTAAAGCCAACTTTGCCGTTTCTTAACAAAGTAAGACCCATTTCTAATCTTACTACAGGTTTGCTTCTTCCCTATTTTTCTCATTTCTAATCTTGCTATCAACTTTTATCTAGTCTGTAGCAATGAGGAACTTCTTTGTCCTGGTGAGAGAGGTAGGGAGTTGAGCAAGTGACACTGATTTTTAGGTATCAATGTGCAGCTGCACATAGGAACTGGTGGCTCGTACCTTGTCAGGTTTAAGCTAAGAATAGTCTTCCCCTGTTTGTACTGCTTTTTATTAGATTATTTTTTTTTAATTCTAAAATCCCAATAATGGCATAAAAAAATTTAACTGGTTCATCGAATATTTGGTTGGGCTGCAGTTCCCCACAAACCCATGTTCTTGCGGAATGTGTTCTTTTCCATGTGTGCCACATGTCTCCCCAAAGCACATATTAGTACAAAGACAGAAAACCTGATAGGCAATTCAAACCACAAAATACTCAGAGAGGCTCTTTTCCAAACTTCAGAAGTTTTGTTTTTCTTTCACACGTAAATCATCAACAAGGACACACACAACAAAGAAAAATCAAAAGCAACAGCAGGCAGCACAGAAAAAAACAAGTCCAGCTTTTCTGATATTGTTATTATACATATAGGCAGGTGTTTGTTGCACACCATTTCAAGAAAAAAGGCCCTAAGATGTATGTTTTTACAGAAACAGGACTGTTGTACTAACAGCAGCAAAACAGTGCGCTTTAAGTCCCTGTGTTTTAAAGGTAACAATCCTAAAATATAGACTGACCATTTCGCTGGTGATCTATGTTTCTGTGTCTCAGAGTTTATGCTCCCTACTAACATCCATCTTTTTTGGTCTATTGCCAAATTCCCTTCTAAATGTCACATATCTGTAAGCCAGGTGTTGGGAAAAGGAAGACAATTCAAATGGGTGATGCTGTTTCTCACAGTTTCATGCCTGACTTCAAAACACACAAAAACCTTAGTACTGAGGCACAGAATTCTGATGTTGCAGTTTTTCAAAGTCAGATATTAACATCTGTAGCTTTCACTTTTTTTTTTTCTTTTTAAACAAAGAAACAAAACTAATTAGAGGCTAGTTTGTGTTAGAAAGTCTGAGAAAGCCAAAGGTAAAGAGAAAGAATATAAAATGTGCCCTTCACATCAAAATCCCTTCAGAGGAAACTCACATTCCCATTCGACTTTGCTGACAGAATTACTTACAGAATAATACAATCGTTTATGTTGGAAAGGATCTTTAAGATCAGCAAGTCCAACCATAAACCTAATACTGACAAGTCCACAAACAAACCATGTCCCTAAACACCACATCTACACATCTTTTAAATACCTCCAGAGATGTTGATTCAACAATTTCCTTGGACAGCCTTTTCCAATGCTTGACAAACCTTTTGGTGAAGACTTACCTAATATCCAACCTAAACTTCCCCTGGCACAACTTGACACAGTTCCCTCTCATCCTGTCGCTTGCTACTTGTGAGAAGAGACCGACCCTCCGCCTCTCCACAGCCTCCTTTCGGGTAATTGTAGACAGCAGTAGTCTCCCCTCAGCCTCCTTTTCTCCAGGCTAAACAGCCCCAGTTCCCTTAGCCGCTCCTCATAAGACTTGCGCCTTCACCAACTTCATTGCCCTTCTTCAGAAACACTCCAGCACCTTAATGTCTCTTTTGTATTGAGGAGCCCGAAACTGAGCACAGTATTTAAGGTGCGACCTCACCAGTGTGGAGTACCAGGGGACAATTACTTTTCTAGTCTTGCTGGACACACTATTTCTGATAGAAAACTTGTAGCAGTATAAAAATGTGCAGAACAGCCTTTGTGGATATTTTAATGCTCAGTAACTCAGTAACTGAGTTTTAGAGTTTCTAAGCCTTTAGTGCTGGCAAGCATGTAAAACGTGTAAGTTAGCCAGGGCTGACTGTTAACAATCAGCTACATCAGAACATCTAGAGTCACAATCTCTTACCGACTCATATTTCCAAATTTCCTTCATCCTTTCCCCCCCTCCCCTGCTGTGTGTATTAAAGAGATGTCTGGTGATTTTCTCAAAGTCTCAAGCTAGTGCACAAAAAAATGGAAGGCGAGTGGGAGAGCTAAACTGAAAATGCTCACTGCTCTGTGCTCCATGCTGTTACGTGTAGCCATGTGCTGGAAGATAGCTTCTGTTCATGTCCTTTTCACAAATGTCCCCGTCACCACCTGGCAGTGGCAGTGATGGTGAGCTGCAGCACATCACAGATGAAGTGTGCTCCTTCAAGCTGAGCCAGAAGAGGGAGACCAAGGATGCACTAAGACAGATGCCAGCTCCTTTTGCTGCAAAACCTGATTGCAATTTCTGTACCTGTATGAGCTCTAATTTATGGAATTGAATAGGTCTGCAAACTATAGTGTTGGGGCTGTGCAAACACAATGTCTTTAAAAGAATCTGACAAGGTCTAACACAGCATTTTCAAATGCTTGAAATCATCAAGCTACACAAAACGCCTGTACAACCTGCTAGAAATACAGCAAAATGGCCTTAATAAAAATTTATTCTTAAAGCTGGGAAAACTTAAATGCTGGTACAAGAAACCTGTTTGGTTTTAAGAGGCAGCTTGATGTGTTTGTGAACAAGACTACATTGTATGACTGCCTGAATGACTAAAAACTAGACTACAGCAAGCCAGGATATTCCTGTCATTTATATGTTCTTAATATTTGGGCTTCTCCGGGTCTGCTTTACCAGCTTTCTTTTGATTTGAACATGCTTTCGTATGTCTTCTCATTCTTTGGCTCATTACATTGTCATCTTTTTACATTCGTTGCAGTTTTGGTTCAGTGAAGCCTTATAGCCTTATATAAGAATGGATCAAAGCCCCTCTGTAGTGGATAGCATAGAAATACATCACAAAAAGAAAGCCCCTGCTACTGAAATCCTGCAATCTAAGCATATTTCTAACAAGAGTGGACAGAAAGGTGGATGTCTGGAAGGGCTGTAAGTGCCAGCAATGATCCAGTGACGTCTGTAGTAATGTAATGTATTAGGATACTGTCCTAGCACATCAGATGGTCTAGGCACATTTAGGATTATATGTGGCAGAATCTGAAGGTATTTTATTGGAAACAGCATGCAGGATTTCCTAGCCCATTACACAGGATCTCAGAGCAGCAAAGCGCAGAAATGGACCTCTATTATTTTCTTCACCATGCCTGAAAAAAACAGTTTAAAAAAAAAACAAAGCACACCTCCAAAGGAGATGCAGTGTCGCATTCCCTTGTCATTACAAAAAAAAAAAAAAAAAAAAAAAAAAAAAAGGAAAAAAATGCAGTGTTCTCAGAGGACTGAAAAATAAAAAAATAAAAAAATAAACATCCAGTTTCCTATAAGATTGCTCCACACTTCAGCCAAGATTTACCAGAACATTTCTAAGGATAAGAAACTGCTTCAAAACTTGAGGCAAGACTGGCAAATATTTTGTGATCTACCTGAAGGGTAGATTTAAAAAAAAAAAAAAAAAAAGTGTTTCTAAGTGTCAAAATAGATGCCATCCTTACAGCGGTTTCAGCTGTGGCATTCATGGGCAGAATTTCCTTCACCCTATTCAATTACATTCATTGCCAATGCTTGGATTTGCTACTTGCATCCTCAAATTCTTACCCAGAGTTCACTGATATCTAGAAAAATGTTCCTTGTGGCTCAATGGATTTTGGATCATGTATTTCCAGCTGATCAAAAAGGCAACCTAAGGCATGCATATAGCCAGGGGCATACTAAAGAGAATGGTTCTAGCTCCTTTCTGGTAAAACTTGGAAAATGTTTCCAAAAGATTGAGTTCTTTCAGTTTTTCTCTCTTTCCAGCCTGTCCCAAGAAAGTTCGATGTCTTGCATAATGCTGGTAAGCAGCATTAAAAGACAAAGGTGCAGATTGATCTGTTTTGGTTTTATCATGGTGTCATTTTCATTTCAAGTACTGTTATGCTGAGCATTGGGTAGCAATGGGCTGAAGCTGATGGTCATGTCTGTTCCTCCTTTAGCAGAAATGTAAGCCACTAAGCTTTTTGCAGAGTCAGGTATCTTGAGCAACAGGAGCCACCAGCCAAAATCACAGGTTAATATTGCTGAACATATCAGTGCGGTTACAGAGGTATAGGGATGGCATATCAGTAGGCAGAACTAGAAACAGCTCACGAGTAAATACAGGACACAGCAGAAAGCAGTGGATTAGCAGAAAATACTTCTAGAAGGATTAGTGAGACAATATGGAGCAGGTTTATGGGAACAGTGCTGGCATGTGGTCTTTAGAAACTGAGGAAAGAAGAGGAAATTTCTCCTGAATGGAGAGAAATAGGACTGTGTGTGCACTTTCTGTAAATAAGCAGCCTTGCAACAAAAGAAACGCCCAAGGCAATGTCAAGTTCTCCCTGTATGGGAACAGCAAGGCTGCCTATTAACAAACAAACTGTTCAGATAAAATGCAGAAAACTACAATTTGGGTCACTAGGCCCAGAGTCACAAGCATTCTGGTGTCAAGTCAGTCTAAGACGTAAAATGTGTTGATACAAGCACAACAAAAAGTTGCACCTGATCTGAATGGGTATAGCAAAGGGAGAGGGATATCCGACAGCTATTTTAGATGCTGAAGCCTGATGTTTAGGTGCAGCCAAGAATTCCAAATCCCAATTGTTTCCTACATGGCATCATTGTAACTTATATTCCTGTAGTACCTAATTTTCTGTTGACAGTATTTTCCAGATACTACTGTCTGCTGGCATGCACTGGATCATCCAACTGCTCATGTTGCTCTAAAACATTGACGACATCCCAGCAGCCCTGGAAAAAATCTTATCTTTTAAGGGATCCCAAACATATTGTTAAGACATCATTGTACATGAAGAAAAAGTCTGGGATAAGCCCTTTCAACAGGGACCTTCTTTGATTTTCCCCACTGTTCAGTTGTTAGAAGACTCATTTGGAAAACCTGTATTTGTTTCCCCTTGCTATTTGATTTGATGCAGAGACATAATTGTTGGTTTCCTGCCATCAAAGAAGTTGCTGTAATCATGAGGCTACTGGTTCAGTTTGAATAAATTAATCCTACTGAAGTTGCTGTTTTATATAAATAATTCGATGTCTAATGCACCTAAGAGTAAACAAGCCAAAAAATTACTCTCTGGTCATTAGAGCATTGTCCAGGGATCAGGAGGGGGAAAGCAAGGACAGGCACTTGTTCCAATTAATATTGACTTACACAAAATGGAACAGCTCCAGGCAAAGAGATTTTAAGAACCCTGAGACTCAGGGTTCTTTTCCGAGATTTAAGAAAGCATCTTCCAGGTTGAGCAGAGTAGAGATTTGAGAGCACGTCTGCTGCCTTCCAAGTGGTATCTCTTCTTTTCCTTTTCCGCTGCTTGGCTATCTTTTTGCAGGGGCAAAGGCAGGTTTGACTTTAGCATTCAACGCTGCCCGAGAGTTTGGAGATGAAAATCTGAATATTTGAAGAGAGATACTGGAAGATAGGTACTAGATACACATTGTTTTCATTTTACTGGAAATAAGTTGCCTAAATTCCTTTAAATTAAAATTGCAAGGACTAGAATACAAATAACTGAAACAACATATAAGGCCTGAATCATGTTTCTAAATATCTCTAAGACATTTATCACTCTGAGTGACACGGTGCAGCATAAATTTCTTTTCAGACTAGGTTCTTACTGCAACATTAAATAATTTTTTTTCCTGAGAAAATGATGGAAAAAACAATCAAGCAGTTCCACAGCCTAATAAGGCAAGGAATCATTTCACCTAACAGAGAAAAACACAACTGAGCACTAATGAAAGAAATTATAGCAAAAAGGGGCAGTTACAGACTGCATTAAACACACATCAGGAAGCAATTTAACAACTGAGCAACCAGAGTCATATTATTCAGACTTGATTGCCACAGAAATGAAATATTGTACTGTGCTGATACCTGGTGCACAAATAGATTTCCTCGGGAAACCACAGCCCCCTGCCATGCCTTCCTAAAGCAGCCTTCCAGCCCAGAGGGGTTAGCCTTAAGCCTTCGTAACCATCTGATGTTTGCAAAGTACTTAAGAGACAACCAGAGTCGCCTGGGAGTGATTTCTTCCTGAACAATTCAGTACGACTAATTTTCATCTGTTTACAAGATGTATCCTGCTACATTAAAAATGTGATTAGAGGCTTGGGAGGAGTTTTTTCAAGGACAAAAATGGCTGACTCCAGAATATGCCTTAGAACTGATTCTCTTTGCTGCTTCTTGTTTAATTTGGAGGCTTTGAACATCAGACGCTAGTGGGCCAGGTCCTTAGGTCTTGTTTGGCCCCAGTCACTCCCTAGGGTTAAAAGCAGAAATATTTTTTGTTCATACCCTATCGTACTCCATCTAGCACCCAGTGTGAGTTTTCAGCAGGTTAGAAACCAACCTTCTCCATAAACATGATTCAAATAATTCTCTGAATGACCCAGTGTTTTTTCTCTCTGTAGGTTGCATGGCAAAGTGGTACCTCATTTAAGGGTCTTAGGCACTGCTGTCGTAATTCATATTAATGAACACAACTTCCTAATGACTAATTCTTAACCTACATGATGTTCCTACAATCTCACTGTCACTATTACTAGAGAGCCATTTAGAGTTCTCTCTTTTGACGCTGCCTTGATCCTTTCATACAAATACAAACATTATCTCCCTTTTTTTTTTAAAAAAAAAAAAAAAAACCAACCAACATAGACCCTGATGTATTTCCTTACTTGTACTTTAGAGATTCTTCTATTCAGGGACCATAAAGTTTCATGTAGGTGAAAGGGTCACCCACCAAAAAACATGTGATACGAAAAGGGCCTTTTCCAAGTAGAGACTGCATCTTCCTGTTTTGTTGCAAAGTGCCCAGCGAATTAAAATAATAAATTATAACTACTGCATTTTCCAGGCTTCCTTTAGACCCTTTCTATTTATCCCAGTTGTAGAATGGACACTTGATCACTTGGTTTGTGAAGAACAAATTCACCTAGATACGATGTTTTTCTGTGTTATGGGAAGAAGGTGTGCTGTAGCCAGATTAATCACATGGCCTTAATTCTTACTTATGGATGTCCTTATTCCATGTCCGTCTCTTTAAAAACCCACACACTTCACCAGCCTTTTGCTGCTCAAAGTTCTGTGATGAAGTGGTGAGAATCTGTGGCAGTATATATCAGATGTATCCTTATCCTGCCAACAAGAGCAGTTTGTTGTAATTACCTATGCAGGCATGGTGACCTAAAGGACACATTACACCAAGCAAACAATTTCCAACAGTAAACAGTGTGCTTGATTACTTCCCTTGAAGCCTGTTAGGCTGAATCTTTTTTTTTTTTTTTTCACTTTGTCATCACTGCAAGAGAGCTAAAGCTCTCATGATTTCATGTCTTGACTATTGCAAAGTAAGAAGGTTGTCACATCTGCACAATCTTCCCCTCCCACACTTTGCTAGACTTAGGGGAAGACCGAGTATGTCACTTCCTATTTGTGCCTATTCCCCTTTACTGTAATATGAAACAAGCCATTCGTCTTCCCTCACATGCTGAGTAATACCCTCATAGAGTTTTCTTCTTCTTAACCTGCCCGTTGTTTATTGCTGTGTACTTAGATTGGAAAAAAAGATAATCTTTTTATTCTGTATTTGTATAGCTCAGCACAGTGAGACTATGCTCAGAGCCAGAAGCTGCAAAGCTGTAAAATAACCCAAGTCAGAAGCATGGATACGTGAGTGTGTGGTGGTAGTATTTTACTCCTGTTGTCATGCAAATTGTGGATGTTTGGTTCTGGGTATTAAACCATCCATACAAACTGCTACTAAATCAGAGCTTGGAAAGGGGTTGGTAGGTGTATTTACATGCACCCCACTGTCCTCACTTAGGTCCTACTCAGTTCTGAGCAGAGCAGCATGGTTGCTTACGCTGGCCCAAGCCTGAAAGTGTATCAGGGAGAGCTCTGCATTCCTCCTGCCCACGGCACGCTTCTCTTTGGAAGGGAAGCAAGGCAGAAAAGTGGCAGGAGACTTGCAAGGTGCCATGTTATCTCTCCTGGAAGATGATTCGACATGATGCACATGTGTTGCAGTGCAGGAAAGGTATCTTAATGGCCATCAGTGGATAAAATTTAGCGGTATCATTAAGATTTGAGACTTGTGGGTTTTCCTGCAAGGATCAGAGGAAACACACCTCCCCTCTCCATCCTGGCAGGAAAAACACTCCCTCCTGCACCACACGATGTGCTACTGTTTTCTTGGCTGCTGTGTGGTCCCCAATTTACTCTCAGCTACTTTTCTCCCTGTCCAGCAGCATAAACCATTTGTACAATTAGGTCATCATTAAGTGTCGAGTCCACGGCTCCTAGATTTTTAAAGGAGATGCTCAGTGCAACAGCTTTTAAGCTGAATGTGGTACTGACTGTTTTGCAAGCATTGATTAAAGGTAACAGAGGGAATGATGGTTATGCCTCATTTATAAATGGCTAGACTCAGAAAGAGTCAAGTTCCTGCTTGTTAGTCCAGCGGTCAGACACAATGTGCCTCAGAAACATGAGCTGTTTTGCTAAAACAAAGGATGCTCCCCATCCCACCTGCTGTGCTTATACACGCACACACATATATCTTGTACTGACTTTAGGACACTGCAGGGCAGTTAATATCAGAAGCAGAGCCCAAGGTTACTGTATAGTCTGGTTGGCATTGTGGGAAAAGGATTGTAAGAGCAAGTCATGTGTGAAATAAATTAAATACACAAACTCACTCTGGGTTGCAGATGGGGTCAAGTGGTCAGCTAATTAACAGCCCACAGTAACCTTGCCCCTGCCTGGTTCTGCCCTCTCCAGTGTTACTAAGAACACTTATATTTCAGAAGCTTGATCCTGTAGTTTAATACTTTTTTTTTGCAATGCAAGGTAAAAAAAGCAATAGAAGTTAAAGATGGGAAAAGGGACCTCAAGCTGTTTACTTTTTCTTCCCTGAGTGGCCAGTAACCTAAGTTGTTCTTAACAGGAAGTAGAATCCTATGTGGACATTTTAGCATTTTTTTTTCAGAGAAGTGAATAGTTATTTAGTGAGCAGTTCACATCCATGTCTGTGTCCAGGGATAAAGGATGCACATCTATGGCAGCCACCATCCATGAAATTCTGTCCTTCAGTTCATGCAAGAATGGTCTGAGCTTAGTAATAATCACAGCTAAAGCCGTTACGTAAACACAGGTCAAGAGATTTACCATATAATACTTGTAGAAATTTTGACTGATAGCTTTCCCCTCATGCTCATAGTTGCAGTCTTTTCTAGGTCAATAGTTCCCCGTGTCCACCAGTACAGCTCACAAATATCTGCAATGGAAGAGCCAAGTCAAAATTCTTGAACGGGATTTACATTTCTGCAGTTAATAAATCTTCAGTAAGAGATGTGATAAGCTCTCTGGAGCTTTCTTTTTAGATGCCTCAAGAGCTGAGCTCAGCAGGGAAAATAGTGACTTCTGCCCTTTGCCCCTTTTAAGATCACTGGAGAGTGGAATCAGCACCCCATTAACAAAACAGATAGCAAGAACTGGCAGTGCTTTCCTCATTGCTAGGAGCTTCAGAACAGACCTCTAGGGGAAAATACAGTTAATCAGGTCACAAGAGTGTGTGCAGCCACATTTCAGTATATGGTGAATATCCAAGACTGCTGTGGAAAGAGATGCAATGGTATATCTTCAGGCAGTGAGAACAAGTTGCAGGACTTTAGGCACTGTTTTTGAACAGTAAGCGAGTTAGTTTCTCACCTCCTACTAGTTCCTGTCTGCGGTGATACAATTTAAAAGCAAACAAATAAAAACATGCCAAAATGCAAAGCACTGACTTGAATCCTGTGTTCAGTGTGGTCAGTCCATGTATGACCTTCAGTGAAGGGAGGTAAATCTCATAAAAAAAAACCCATCTGGTTGTGTTCAGATGTCTCTGTGAAACCTTTTAACTGTGATGTCCAATCCCACAAAGAACACACATTGAAAGGAAAAAAATTGCCAGAATGATCAAAATTCTTATCACTTAGTGTGGATCCTCAACTGCAGGCCTTCCAACCTATAATTTTGTCTGTCTTCATTTGTATGCTCCATTAAGCAGCAATTGTGTCTTTCTCTGTTGTGTAGATGAGCACATAATGTGATATCAATTAATAATAAAATGACATCTGCAAGCAAATGGACCCGTAGTGAATGGAAAAGAGTGATGTGGGCTATGTTTTGATGGGGACTGCACTATATATATCCACACAAAAAACGCTCTGCAGAAACAAATCAATTGAAAGATAATATGAGTACTGAGCCAGAAAAGATCTTACCTTTCACTATATGGATATACCGAGTTCAATAATTACCTTGCATCAGCACTTCCAGGATGAGCTTTCCCAATTCCTCAGTGTCTCTGAAAGGCACCCTCTCTGGTGACTGAAACCTGCCACCGCTCTTCTATTAGGCCCAAATCCAATGATTTTCTGGCTCTCACAGCATGTTAAGATGCTTCACCCTGGTTTATTGGATGTGTTTTCCAAGCAGCTCCAGCAGGTTTTGAAGCCTGCTTTGGCAGCTGTGACCCAAAGGAAGATGCACTGATTCAGAGCAGCCTCTTTGCAACATAGTGCTGTTTTTATGTACTAAAAGGAACATAACATTCAAGAAAGAAAGAAAGGTGAAAGCACCTGAGTGCTTACAAAGGTACGGTTTTCCAGACACTGATCACTTCCCTCAAAAGTAAGGTGGTCCTGGGCTCTCCATATGCCACTGTTCACCTGGTATAGGGTTTCACCTGCTTTTTGTACATTTGGCATCTCTTTCTTTGTCAGGTTCTGCTTTTTAACCACCTAAAATTTTCATTCTTTGCCCTAAGGCACCAGACTCAATCTGGTCAGTTTATGAAGTCCAAGCAGTGGCTTCTAGGAGCAAGGTTCCCTCAGAACTGTGACAATTGTGATTAAAATCCATTGCTTGGTTTCCTGCATTAACTATCTTCTCTGCACAAAGTAGCAAAGAATATAATAACTCTTATACAGACATCCTGTTGTTGAAAACAACGTAGATCATCCCTGCAATCTTTATTTATTTCGGTGAAGCAGGGTCATATGTAGTCTATTATCTTTGTCTTGTTTTTCAAGAAAAAAAATATGAGTTATAGAAGGAAGACACAAGAGAGTCCTGAAAGCAGGAACAGTTCTTCCCAGGAAGAAGGCTACTTGTTGCATTTTAAAGTAAAATTGTCAATGATGCTTTCTTAGAGCAAGTGGTCTTTTTGTTTCTCAGGAATTTTTTATCTATTTAATCTTTACTTCTTTCTTTCCAAATATCCTACTAAAAGCCCTCAGGTTTCCAGGAAGCTTGTCTGAATACCAGCAGTATCACTATAAGAAAAAAATGTCCTATAACTAGATACAATTAAAAAGATTTCAAAAGTATTTCTGTTAATCTGCTGAGGTTTATACTTAAAAAAAAAAAAAAAAGCAGCTTTTCTGTTAGCAAATAAATTTTCACAAAATTACCATAAAAAGTAGGTAAGGTCTTAATTTCTTCCCCTTTCCTTACCTGTCATCCCGTATGACCCCTAGAAAGGGTCAGACTTCACACTCGAGTTTGTCTTGGTTTGAATCCCTTCACAGTAGCTTCAGAACAGAGAGAGAAAGATGTCATGTATGGATTTGGACTGACCTTTTCATCAAGACCTCCTTCTGTTCATTGTAACCAAAAAGTCTCACAGCCAGTTGCATGCACTGATTTTGTTTGCAGAAGGATTTAGAGGGTAATAATTGGAAAAGAGATTGACACTGACAGAATGAATGTGTGCAGTGGATTAAACTAGCTCTTTGGGGTTTTTAAATGTGACCCTAAAAGTAGAATTACATTATATTAGAATTAATAATTTTTTTTTCTTCAAGCAATGAGAAAATAAAATGCCAAGAGGTGACTAGTTTAGTTATTTTCAACCCTCTGACCCGGCTGTCTTTTTGGTTCATCTACCTTTCCCTCATGTCGCCCCATGACCCTTATAGTAGAGAAGGAAGATGCGCCTGTAATTTTGGTGGTGTTTCCGCAAACTTTAGAGATGATGTTTACCATTGAACCAGTGCATGGCACATGCAAAGAGCTTCTTGTTTAATGGCTCAATTAAATCTTTCTACCCCAAAATGCTGTGCAGGAAAAGAAAGAATTTTTGCAGCAAGCCTGGCAGACCTGTGAATTTCAGCTCCCAGCTCAAACTCTCTCATTAATATATTCAAATGAATCCATACCTGTTATTATATACCAGAAACATTAAGCTAGAGGTAATATGGCTAGAAGGAGCCTTGGAAAGTCAACTTGTCCATCCTCCTGCTTTAGGACGGACTCAGCTTTGTGTAAACAAATCCTGTCTGACAGTGTCTGCTTTTAGAAACCTCTGAAGCTGAAGAAGCTCCTGCTGTCTTGGTCAACCTGTTTCAGTGCTTTATTCTTTCTGTGACAATCCTAAATTCCAGCTAACCTGTTTTGTTGTTCTGGATACCCCAAGGTATTAATGCAAATTTTTAAACTGAGAATCAGAGTAGGTTTGTCTGTAAAGTACCCCAACACTAAACGGCCCCCTCCTCCTGAATAACAAATGTCCATTCTGAGTGCTTTCTGAGTGAAAGTATCTTTCCATCTTCCTCAACTAAAAACATAGAGCTTTTACAGTGAGAAAACTCTGTTTAGTCTCCATTTTACATCTGCCTCCCACTTTTATTTTGTTGTTTGCTTTTTTTTGATTTGGAAAATATGAATCATTCTCCCATCAGATGTCCGTTGACAGACATTACTGCCTCTGCCAGCAGAGTCTTGTGTTGACTAGAAAGCTATGACTTGTCATGTGCAGACCAACAAAAAGCATATTCTCTAGGCAGAATTTTATTAAATTTTAGTTTTTTGATTCTTGGGAATTTTAAAAGCCCCTCAAAAGAGAAGGACACTCCTTTATCATTTTGCCAAGGCAAGCGATAGATTTCTATTCTTTCTATAACAGTATTGTTCATGTCATTCTTCAGTAAATACTTAAATGAGAGAGAGCAAACCAAGCACACCACAAACTTTGTTTGGTATTTACAATTTTCTCGCAACCTAAAAAGCTACTCCCTCTTAGAAGATTTTGTGAACTCAACAAACAGTCATAGAATGGTTAGAGTTGGAAGGGACCTTAAAGATCATCGAGTCCCAACCCCCCTGCCATGGGCAGGGACACCTCCACTAGAGCAGGTTGCTCAAAGCCCCATCCAGCCTGGCCTTAAACACTTCCAGGGATGGGACATCCACAACTTCCCCGGGCAACCTGTTCCAGTGCTTCAACACCCTCACAGTAAAGAATTTCCTCCTAATATCTAATCTAAATGTCCCCTCTTCCAATTTAAAACCATTACCCCTTGTCCTGTCACTACATTTCCTGACAAAGAGTCCCTCTCCGGCTCTCCTGTAGGCTCCCTTCAGATATTAGAAGGCTGCTATGAGGTCTCCCCGAAGCCTTCTCTTCTCCAGGCTGAACAACCCCAGCTCTCTCAGCCTGTCTTCATAGGGGAGGTGCTCCATCCCTCTGATCGTCTTCGTGGCCCTCCGCTGGACCCATTCCAACAGGTCCATGTCCTTCCTGTGTTGAGGACTCCAAAGCTGGACACAGTATTCCAGGTGGGGTCTCACGAGCACAGAGTAGAGGGGTAGAATCACCTCCCGTGACCTGCTGGCCACACTTCTCTTGATGCAGCCCAGGATGGGGTTGACTTTCTGGGCTGCCAGTGCACATTGCTGACTCATGTTGAGCTTCTCATCCACCAACACCCCGAAGTCCTTCTCCTCAGGGCTGCTCTCCAGCCATTCTCTGCCCAACCTGTATTTGTGCCTGGGAGTGCCACGTCCCAGGTGCAGGACCCTGCACTTGGCCTGGTTGAACTTCATGCAATTTGCACGAGCCCACCTCTCAAGCCTGTCCAGGTCCCTCTGGATGGCATTGCTTCCCTCCAGTATGTCGACCGCGCCACTGAGCTTCGTGTCGTCGGCAAACTTGCTGAGGGTGCACTCTATCCCACTGTCCATGCCTCCGACAAAGATGTTGAACAGCACAGGTCCCAGTACCAACCCCTGAGGAACTCCACTCATCACTGGCTGCCAATTGGACATCGAACCATTGACCATAACCCTTTGAGTGCGGCCATTCAGCCAGTTCCTTATCCACCAAGTCGTCCATCCATCGAATCCATGACTTTCCAATTTTGAGACCAGGATGTCATGCAGGACAGTGTCAAACGCTTTGCATAAGTCCAGGTAGATGACGTCTGTTGCTCTGCTCTTGTCCACCAAGTCTGTGGCAGTATTGTAAAACGCCACCAAATTTGTCAGGCACGATGACAAGCCTTGGCACCTTGGTGAAGCCGTGCTGGCTGTCTCCTATCACCTCCTTATTTTCCATGTGCCTTAGCAGAGATTCCAGGAGGATCTGCTCCATGATCCTGCCAGGCACAGAGGTGAGGCTGACCGGCCTATAGTTCCCTGAGTCTTCTTTTTTTCCTTTTTTGAATATTGGCGTTATGTTCCCCTTTTTCCAGTCAGTGGGAACTTCGCCAGATTGCCATGATTTCTCAAATATGATGGAAAGCGGCTTAGCAACTATGTCCGCCAGCTCCCTCAGGACCCGTGGGTGGATTTCATCAGGTCCCATGGACTTATGCACCTTCAGGTTCCTTAATAGGTCTTGAACCTGATCTTCTCCTACTGTGGGTAGTTCTTCATTCGCAGAGCCCCTGTTTTTGCCTTCCGTGACTTGGGCAGTGTGGTTAGAGCCATTGCCAGTGAAGTCATGGCAGTACTTAAAGAAAAACTTTTGTTTTTAAAAAAATTTAAAAAAAAATGGGTGCAGGGAGAAAAAACTTTGTAAAAATGGGCTGATGGAAGCAGCGTTTGTGAGAGATGAAGGACGTCGGGGAACTGGCCCAGCATCCTTCTTGATTCCATTTCCCCAGTCTCCTCTACTAAACCATGTTTGCACAACCCTGGGTGACTTTAGGAGTCTAACCATCCTGTTTAGGCTTCTTTGAAACTCTGTGCCACAGGACACCTATTATATGAAGTGGTCTTCCGGTTAAGTTTCAAGGTTGTCCTTCACAGATCATTTCTAGCCCAAAAGCTGCCTTTGAAACAAGCCTGGCTTTGAAAACTCATTTGAATCTGGAAGCTCAGTGTTGAGGTTTGCAGTAAAAGCCAGCCTTGGCCCAAGCACTGTGTAATCTGAATAAAAATCTGCACTCGTAGGACACCTAACTGCTTTAACAAATCTCCTCTAAATAGCATAGAATCATAGAATCTTCTAGGTTGGAAAGGACCTTCAAGATCATCTAGTCCAACCATCAATTTAACTCTGACAAAAAAAACCAACCAAACAAAAAAAAAAACCACTAAACCACAAAAAAAAAATAAAAATCACTAAACCAACATGCTTGTATTAAGACAGAATCAGACCTGAAGTTACATTTTCTGAATTCTCAAATAATGCTTTGAGAAAAAGACTGCTTTTGACCAATGGGTGTATTTGTTTGATCTCATTAACCATCTAGTTTCTTATGAGATACTTAACAAAGACCCTTTGAAGACCTAAAATACAAAAATCAGCTGGGTTGTCTTTGCCCCACCAGGGATTTAAGCCATGCAGAAGGACAATTTCATCTATGTAGGTGTTAAATGATCCTGTAAATCTTTAAATAACTATGAAGTAGTATCTAATGGGATTTCTATTTTGTTTTAGATCACCTCTCTCTTTGGTTCCAAGTCTTTCAGCTGCTTTATAAAATGCTTCTGTCATTAAAAAAACCCAAGAGTTATTTTTATGGTAAAAAACAACAATGTGCAAAAAATTTCATGGTTTCAACAGGACAGTTTTGAGTAAATAATTTCTGGTTTAATGGTGTGGATGAGCAGTCCTCTAAGTTGCAATGATCAGTAAGCTTCCAAAGGCAAAATTTTCTCCAGATTTATAGCAAAATTCTAAAAAAATAACCATTTTCCACTGTGCTTACTCATAGGGATTGCAAAATTGTGAGCATGGCATTTAGATGGGGCGCAGCCTGTAACAAGATGCAGATACAGGGAATTCTTGTGGGCAGGGGCTTGATGCCAAAGGCCTTAATTTATTCTAATACAGGCACATGATACAGTGTCATGTGCATGAATGTGGCTTAGTGCAAGTAATTGAGTCATGGGTGCTTTTGAGTGGTTTTGGGGTGCAAAAGTTGATTCCGTGATTCCGTGATAAGAAGACAAATAAGGTACAGAGATGCAAAATAAGCAAATATGTAAAGTACAGTACCTGAACTGCTTTGCATTGAACATATGTTTTCACTGGAAGTAGCAGGTGCTGGCACTGACTTCAGGGAACAATGAGTGTAGGTGTGCACAATGACTTTTGAAAGTCTTGCTATAAAACTTCTCAATAACAAAATCCATTTTGAACCAACCATAATTTGAAAAAGAAGAACATGATAGATTTTTCTTCATTATTACCATATAATAGGCATGATTTTATTAGGAAAAGTAATAAAATGAGACTTGCAAATGCTATATAAATAGTTGGCTTTTTCTGATGCAAATGGTAACATTTTCTCTCTGGCTAATGTGTGTGTATCATAAATATGCACTTTCTCTGTGGTAAAATTCTAATGAGAAGCTTTTGGAGTTTTGCTTTTTCAAAACAAGCAAACAAAAATCATCGCATCTATATAAATGTTTAGTTTCACTGAATTTCACTGAATTTCACTGAATTTTTAGAGTTGGAAGGGACCATAAAGATCATCTAGTCCAACTCCCCTGCTGAAGCAGGATTGCCTAGAGCATGTCAGAGCATGTTACTCAGGATTGCACCCAGGCGGGTCTTGAAAATCTCCAAAGAAGGGGACTCCACAACCTCCCTGGGCAGCCTGTTCCAGGGCTCTGTCACCCTCACTGTGAAGAAGTTTTTTCTCATATTTGAGTGGAACCTCCTGTGTTCCAGCTTGTGCCCGTTGCCCCTTGTCCTCTCACTGGCAACCACTGAAAAGAGTCTGGCTCCCTCCTCCTTCAACCCACCCTTTAGATACTTACAAGCATTGATAAGGTCTCCCCTCAGCCTTCTCTTCTCCAGGCTAAAGAGTCCCAGCTCTCTCAGCCTTTCTTCATAAGGGAGATGCTCCAATCCTTGAATCATCCTCGTTGCCCTTCGCTGGACTCTTTCCAGTAGTTCCCTATCCTTCTTGAATTGGGGAGCCCAGAACTGGATGCAGTATTCCAGTTGTGGCCTCACCAGTGCAGAGTAGCGGGGGAGAATGACTTCCCTCGACCTACTAGCCACACTCTTCCCTATGCAGCCCAGGATTCCATTGGCCTTCCTGGCCACAAGAGCACACTGCTTGCTCATTGTCATTTTGCTGTCTACCAGGACCCCCAGATCTTTCTCTTCAGAACTTGACTCCAGCAGGTCCACACCTAACCTGTATTGGTGCCTAACATTCTTCTTCCCCAGGTGCATGACCCTACGCTTTTCCCTGTTGAACCTCATGAGGTTCTTCCTTGCCCAGCTCTCCAGCCTGTCCAGGAGCCTGTCCAATTTACAACAGCATAATTTCACAAATACCTGTTTTACTTCATCACTCTTCGTAAAAAGTATTTCCAAAAATTTATGTGGTAATTCTATAAATAGGTACATCAGCAAGACAGCTCATGTAACAGTTGAGTCTTTATTATAAATGCTCCTAGCAGCATTTGCCTGCTCAGAAAATCTCAAGTAACCTTAAAAATCTTCCGTGTGTACTTCTGTGTCACCTACCTGCTCTGATTCATGAGACCATTCCATGTTCCTTCCAGCATCAGGAATTAATGGTATAAGAGAGCAACACTCACAAGCAAGAGTCACCTAAGAGGTGCTGGCTTGCCCATGAGAGAATGATATAGAATAAGAAGGAGACAACAAACTTAATATTCTCTTGAATTGGTGGCAAATGCGCAGAATTAAAGAAACTCCCATATGAAGAACAGTTAAATAAGGCAGGACTTCTCTGACTACAAGGACAGCTAAGGAGGAGTATGATATAGGTCAATAACGTCATGAGTGGCATGAGGTGGATGGATAGGGAGTGAGCATCTCTAATGAAGCAATTTCAAAACAGAAACAGAAGAACATGCAGTTAAGCTGTGGAATGAGGATACAAAAAGTTTGCAAGGAGTCAAGAGAAGATTTGACAAGTTCATGGAGTAGAAATCCATTAAAGTTTATCATATATTTTTACATTTTTATTAACCTTAAAGAAAATGTGCAGACAGAAGCCTTGTCTAGTTTGAGAAGTTTGGAGGCTGAGAGAAATATTGCTAGGGAGAAATACCACTCTTGTTTGGTTTTGTAGTCTTCCACAGAAAGATGTTTTTAGGTACTATTGGAGACCCACTACCTTTGGTCTCACATAGCGTGCTCTCTATTCTTATTGTTTGCAGTCAAATATTAGGTAGGGTTCATTCCACAATACTAGTCAAGTGAGTCGTCTGCATGCTGTAACCTGTTTATCAAGTTTCTCTTTATAACTAGTGAAAGATGTGTAGCAGAAAATGGTTTATTCTCCCTGTTTTAGGAAGAAATGAATCATCAAGTAGAGATGTCTGTGTGTCTCTGCTAACCATAGAGAGCCAAGGGCAAATCCCTTAGAGCAGTTGAACACATGAACATTATATCACCATCAGACATGCATGAGGACATTTGGAGGTTTGTCTTTCTGACAGATTGCAACCTCCATTTTATTTAATAGATGGTCTGTTGATTTTAATCATTCTGCAACATTCAGTTTGCTTTAAAATTGTTAATTGACATGAGTGTCTCATTTGCGGCACTAAGATCTAACCTATAAGGGCAATCAGTCTGAGATGTAGTAAACATGGTAAAGGCTAGGACCCTCTTAGAAAGCCTCTGATTAGTTAGTTAAGGATCAGGAACATCAGCCAGTTTATCCTGAAGAAATGAGATGGTTTGTCACTCCTGTAGGCCGTTTATGTAGAATGGATTGACTGGGTGGTAATGTAAAGAAAGGACATTAATTAAATTAAAGGACATTAATTAAACCTGTCAAGGGATATCAAAGACAATAAGAAGGGCTTCTTCAAGTACATCAGCCATAAAAGGAAGACTAGGGAAAATGTGGAGCCACTTCTGAATGAGGTGGGTACCCTGGTGATGGAGGATGCAGAGAAGGTGGAGTTACTGAAGGCCTTCTTTGTTTCAGTCTATGATGCTAAGGCCAGCCCTCAAGAACCCCAGACCCTGGAGGTAGAAGAGAGAGCCTGGAGTAAATAAGACTCTCCCTCAATCATGGAGGATCAGATTAGAAATCATTTAAGCAAACTTGACACCCACAAATCCATGGGACCTAATGGGATGCACCTGAGAGTGCTGAGGGAACTGGCAGATGTTATTGTAAGTCACTCTCCATCATCTTTAAAAAGTCATGGAGAACAGGAGAGTTGCCTGAGGATTGGAGGAAAGCTAATGTCATGCCAGTCTTCAAAAAGGGCAAGAAAGAGGACCCAGGAAACTACAGGCTGGTCAGCTGCACCTCCATCCCTGGAAAGCCAATGAAACAGCTCATCCTGGTTGCCATCTCTAAGCATGTGGAAGAAAAAAGGTCATCAGGAGTGGTCAGCATGGATTCACCAAGGGGAACTCATGCTTGACCATTCTGGTAGCCTTCTACAATAGAATGACTGGCTGGGTAGATGACAAGGAGGGCAGTGGAAGTTGTCTACCTTGACTTCAGCAAGGCTTTTGACACTGTCTCCCATAACATTCTCACAGGTAATCTTTGGAAATGTGGGTTAGATGAGTGGACAGTGAAGTGGATTATGAATGGGCTGAGTGGCAGAGTTAAGAGGATTGTGATCAGTAGTGCAGAGTCCAGTTGGAGGCCTGTAACTAGCGGTGTTCCCCAGGGGTCAGTACTGGGTCCAGTCTTGTTCAACATATTCATCAACGACCTGGATGAGGGGACAGAGCATACCCTCAGCAAGTCTGCTGATGATACTAAACTGGGAGGAGTGCCTGACACACCAGAAGGCTGTGCTGCCATTCAACGAGACCTGGACAGGCTAGAAAGTTGGCTGATGAGGAACATAATGAAGTTCAGCAAAAACAACTGTAGGGTCCTGCACCTGGGGAGAAATAACTCCATGTACTGGTATGGGTTAGGGGCTGGAAAGTAGCTCTGTAGAGAGAGACCGGGAGTCCTGGTGGATAACAAGCTGACCATGAGGCAGCAATGTGCCCTTGTGGCCAAGAAGGCCAATGGTATCCTGGGGTGCATCAGGAAGAGTGTGACAAGAACTTTGAGGGAGGTCATTCTCCCCTTCTACTCTGTCCTGGTGAGGCCACATCTGGAGTACTGTGTCCGGTTCGGGGCCTCCCAATTCAAGAAGGACAGGGAACTACTGGAGAGAGTCTCCACTGGAGAGCTATGAAGATGATCACGGGAATGGAGCACCTTTCTTATGAGGAAAGGCTGAGAGACCTGTGTGTGTTTAGCCTGGAGAAGAGAAGACTGAGAGGGGATCTCATCAATGCTTATACATATCTGAAGGGCAGGTCTCAAGAGGATGGGGCCATACTCTTCTCAGTGGTGCCTGGTGACAGGACAAGGGGCAAAGGGCACAAACTGGAACACAGGAAATTCCATCTGAACACACAGAAAAACTTCTTTACTTTGAGGGTGGCAGAGGACTGGAACAGGCTGCCCAGAGAGGTTGTGGAGTCTCCTTCTCTGGAGATATTCAAAACCTGCCTGGACATGTTCCTGTCCAACCTGCTCCAGGTGAGACTGCTTTGGCAGGGGAGTTGGACTAGATGGTCTCCAAAGGTCCCATTGAACTCCTACAATTCTATGATTCTGTGACATGAATCTCTTCTCTAAATCTTCCAGACAGGATGCGCAGTTGCCAAACTAACCAACTGCAGATGAAAGACTTCATACCACAATTGTGTTTTATCTTCTCTGAGTACAATCTGTGGAACAACTAGGCAAGAATGTGAGTCCCAGGACTGGCCAACACTCTTTCACCCAACAATTTTCTGCAATTACAAACTGCCTATAGAGCACTGACAGTGTGCAGGGCCTGCCAGAACATTTGAGATAGTCACAATGCATAGCAAGCTCCTGGGGATCTTACAGGCACTGAGATTCAATGAGCCAAATTCAGTCCTAATGTGCCAGCACATATGCAAAAAGAGATCTGAAACAACATGGCATGCAGAAGATCAAATGCCTATTCCCTAACTTGGGCTCCCAAAAACTTGGCATGTAAGTCCAGCCTAGTTACCCTGACTCCCCTTATAAGTACCAGAGGGAGATATGCATTTCTTAAAGTAAACCACCTGTCCTGGATACCTGTCTTAACATGACTGACCTTGGAATTGCTTACATTTTCCTGTTGACATTAAGGAAGGTAAGGCAACCATCTTAAATTTTGGCATGTTAGCAGTGGATGTCTAACTAGGGACTGGAAGGAAAAACACTTAAAGAAATAGTGAGCTGGGATGAGATAACCAGCTGCCCATTTCAGTAACTTCACCTTGATTTTAAGTCTCCAAAATGGTTCTCTGTAGATAAACTGACTCTCTCACACTATGAAACTTCTCCTGTTCATTTTTTTCCTCCCTACAGACAGTTACCAAGCCTGTGGGTACTGCTATTTCTGATCCTTCCCTTGCTGTCACCTTTTTGGCATGCACTCCAAGTGCTTAAAAGAGAAATGTCTTCTTCAGTGAGGACACAATGGCATTTGATGAACCCCGTGAGAAAATTGCAGAAGGGAAAGAATCAGATTCCAACTGCGTAATTTTCACAAAATACAGACAGACAGAATGCATTTGTATAAAATGTTACCCATAATTGTTCCAGATGAGACAAAGCAATAGTAGGAACAATACTTTTGTTATGGCAATTTGGACCATTTCTGGAAGATCAGAACAGGCCAAGAAAGAGGCTCTGTGGGACACCAATGGTTAGGCTACCAATCACATTCTTAGCCAAGGAGTATTTGAACTCTGGTGTGAGTATGCATAAAAGGTAACATGATTCAGGCTACTAGCAGGGTGACTGTGAGCTACAGTTTGTTTCTTACAATGAGAACTGTGATTGCAGTGTCAGAAGTCAACTCTAAATCAGAAAGTACAACCTCTATTAAGCAGTCTCTTATCCTTGAGGAAGATGATCAGTAAATTCAAGTTGAACAGCCAAGGTGGAAGGCAAAGGTCTAAATCAGAACTGACTTTTTTTTAGAATAATTACCTGGTACAGTATCACAAATGCAATGCAAATGAGTAAATGCATCCCATTACATCTTTAAATTACTAGTTGAGTTGAAATAATGCAGTATTTTATTTAATTCTATTAAGCTTTTGCATTCCAGAGATATAGCATTTAGCCATATGAAATCAGAAAGATAAGAGACTGTAAAATGTGCAATGTAACACTCATTATAACACCAAGCATGCAAAAAAGATCATCGCTGTGTCTTCCGATAATGAAGAAACCCTTCAGACAAGAAGCTGAAATTTGTCAACATCTACCTAATACATACATTTGGAGCATTACTGGGCTTGTGTCCACATTATGCAGAGTCTCTTGAGACAATTCTGGAGAAACAAAAAAATGAGCTACAAAAAGTCTTTGAGGACTGTGAGAAGTGCCATACACCGATGGACTCTCTCATCAAAAAAAAAAAAAAGAAAGAAATAAAACTTGATTACCAGTATTGCTTAGCTTAGTGGGAAGAAAACCCCAAATACAAAAAAGACCTTTAACTCAGGAAGGAAAATATTTGTGAGAAACAAGAGCTGGAAAAATAAAACTAGAAGTATTCAAATTGCTAGCAGGATATACAATTTTAACAGTGAAACAGACTCCCAAAGGAGGCAACAGATTTTCCATCTTCGGCTACCCACAGATCAAGACTAGATGTGTTTCTGGAAGTGGTGCAGGACAAGTGGGTGAAATCTCATGAGCTTTGTTTTGCAAGATGTCAGACTGATTGATCTGTTGGTCCCTTCTGGCCGTTAACTTGGTATTTATTAATCAAATAGAAATGACTAACCTCCCAGAGCCCTGTTCCAGCAATGTGCAGAGCTCAATTAAAAATCTGTGCTGGATTATCTGGGATCATTCTAGTTCTGTGATTAGTTTAACTCTGTAGGCCAAAAGAAATATATGTTCACAGGTCACTCTTCTCTAAACACTGGAGTAGCATTTCAAAGTGAGGTTTTATGTTGACCTTCTTATTAATCTTTTGACTTTTTTTCCATTGCATTTTTTTTTCCATTTCTTGTCATAAAAGGTTATTAAGAGTTGTTTGTAATTGGATTACAGATGAATTTTGTCTCCAATAGTCAGATTTTCTTTTTTATTTCTCTTTTGGCAATGAATAATTTATAAAAAGGTGTCTCTTTATGTTCAAACAAAAAAAAAAAAAAAAAAGGATTCCCAAGAAAATCTTGTGTAGAGCCTTGTGCAGTGGAATGTTTAATTGAAAATTTAGGAATATTTTTAGACCTTCTCCATTATAATCAGATATTTATTAGCAGTGGGCAGCAGATGGATAAATCCTTTCTGGTTGGACACATACCATTTTCTCCATCAGTAACTACACTCTTCTGTTAGATAGTATCCTACAGAGGAAAAAATTTCTAGTGCAACCATTGCCAGAAAGTGAAGTTTGCTAAAGAAAAGCAAACTGACAGCGCAAGCAATTTTTTATATCACCAGCTGCCCTCCTCTACCAGGTAAAAGTGACTTCCTCAGCTGCATATCTATGCTGCATATCTATGCTATAATTCTGGGAATCATCTCCTGATACCTCCACATGCTTTCTCCAGCACAGCTTAATTACTTTTTAAAAAATATATGGGAAATTAATTCACTAACCCTCCACTGTAAAATAGTTTTAGCTGCTATTTACTCAGAGTGGTAAAAAGAGGAGCTGATGAGTTAGGCCACCTAAAACACCATTCACTTCTCCAGCACAGCTTTCTATCCTCTTATTTCTGCATGTCACCCTCTTTCTACCCAAACCAAGACCATCACTGTATTTGCAGAGGAGTGCTGAACTGCAGACCCTTTCTTCTATCCTAGAGCTATCTCCTTGTGATGCCTACTTGCCAGAATATTCCAGCACTGGAGGGTGAGTGCAAGGTCCTTTCACTCTGGGCATTGTAGCCCTGTTAACACAACAAACTATTAGAAACATGGGAGTACAGAAGCGTAACTTACTAAAAGTGGTTGCAGAGGAGGGTATTTGGTCTGTGGTGCACAGTACAATGAGTGGCTAAAGGAAGAGAATGAAAGCAGGGCAGTCAGCTAACTGAAATCTTTTCCTTGGGACCACTATCTTTCCATTGAATGAGCTATGCTTCTATTTTATTTTTTTTTAATGCTTTTGTTTGAAATCAGAGTTTTCAGTCATGAAATTTAGTAGATACAACTGGGAAACTATGAAGATCTGCTTTTTTTTGCCTTTTTTTTACTAATTTCAGAACATCTCTCAAGGCAGATGTCTTCAAAGATTTTATTTTTTTAACATATCATAAAAGTGGTTACATGGAAAAGCAGGGGATGTTATTTCTTAACAAGACTTTCTTCTAGTCCCTTCCCGATAATGGCTCTGAGAATGAAAGTAATTCAGGCTGACAGATCTTCACTGCTTATAGTACAGCATGCAGAGAAATAGCATAAGACTCCTTAAATGTAAAGTGATGAAAGCTGTGACTACTTCAGAAACACATGTAGTGGAGGAACATGACTAGTACTTTGAGAAGAATATATTTCTTGAAGTAATCTGACTCCAGAAAGCGGATAACAGTTTGTGTCATTTCTGCTGCAGAATTTCATCGTATCATGTATAGACTCTTGAGAGTTTTATTCTTAGAAAGTTCATTTGTGAGTGAAAGACTAGAGAGAGAGAGGAATTAAAAAAATACCCCCAAACCTCTGAGCCAAGGATGTAGTATAGAATTTAAATAACATTTCAGAGAGGATCAGATTTAGATACATTTCACAGAGAAGTATTTATTTTTTGAATAACCATATTACTCAAAGCAGTTTAGCAACAGGCAGGAGGGAACTGCCTCAAGGATAAACAAAAGACATTGAAAATGGTTGTTTTACCCAATCAATGAAATTGGTAGACTGTAAAAATAATAAAGCTAAGCCAAATGAAATATAAAGCAGAATGGTTATGAAATAAAATCTGGACATATCAAGCTACACCCTGCAGTCTCTACTTTGGGAAAAAGAAAGTATGTGGCTGATTGAAATAATGGTTTCACTTAACTGAGAGGTGCCAGGTTGACTGCCAGATGGTTTTTTTGTACTTGTTTTCTTTGCTAAGAAGAAGTGCCTTTGCTAAGAGACAGTGCCTTGTCTCTAAGGCACTCCTCTGGTAGTGAGAGTGGTCCATACTCACATTTTTCTTTCCCCAGGTCAAGAATTCAGCAATACTTCGTGGTGGGCCCATAGCTGGGAGCTGTGGGCAATGACTGTACTCCTGAAAAATGGGACTTTATGTCTGATGTGCACTGCATGGTGGCTGATGGGTGACCAAAGAACTCCGTAAGAACTCCAGAGAGGTAGGATGTAACTGAGCAGCTCCCATGAAGGCAGCTTCAAGGATGATGCTGATGTAGTGTTGGATAATATTCACTGTTGCTTACATTATTTTCCACCTCATGAAAGCTTTTTCTGCCATTGTCACCTGAGTGTCATCATAGTTTCCACCACTAATGTCATACCAATTTCCACATTGAGTAGCTTATAGCATATATTAGAATCGTGGATATATTTGCTTACGAAGGTATGCCCAAGTCACTGTTTCTTCATTGCATGCTCAGCTCCATTGCCATAAGATGTCAATAATCTACAACTCTCTACCTATGGTAAGAACTTCAGTGGCATCCTTATCCCCACTGAGCGTTGACAAAGCATTTGGGCAGTGCGCAGAGACTGTTTGTAATAGTCACCACAAAACATAACACGTGTCTCAATGAAGCTTATCAACTTTACTTCAGTTCCAGTGAAGACAGAAAAATATAGTTATCTAGAGATAAAATCTTTGGTAATAGACTATACAATAGTTTTTTCATCCTAAAAGCATTATTTTGTAGTTGTTTTTTTCCAGTTCCAGGAAGTTGGCTACTGAGAAAACAGTTATATAAGAGACTAGTCTTTCATCTTATGTAGATGGCTATCAGACTTAAGCCCTTATAAGTATGGGATAAAATTGCATGTATAACCTACACATACAAATTATGGTTAGGTTTATGTAGACAGAAGTATTTGCAACCATGAAAGATTTTCTCTTTGATCCTTTTCATTGTTTACCACCTCTCCCGGAGATTTGATTACACCTCTCAATCACTATCTAGGTCTGTAGAGATGACTGACACATGGAAGGAACTTCCATGAGGTTCTGCAATATTTAGGAAAATAATAAAGTTCCTGAAACTGTTCCCATATGTGATGCTCTTTTCTGGAGCTTTTCTTGACCTGAAAAATGTCTTATCCTCTAGGTGATAGACATTCTTGTGAGAAAAGCTACATCTCCTCAGGAAAAAGTGTATTACTGTTGTGCCCGTGAAAAGTGTTGAAGCAAAAGGTATTTTAACACAATAGCTGAACATAGACAGCAATTAGTTTCCTTCCCTTCTTCAAGGGCTTATTATATAAATCCCATGAGGTTTTTGTATTTACCTATTTTGTTACAGACCATTTTGCCACATTTTAAATGGCCTTCAAGGCATTTTTAGAAAGCTATTACTCAATGTCAGGCTTGCAAAGATATTACAGACACTGAGTATTCAGCACCCACAATGAAGATTGAACCAAATACAGCTCAACTGTTAAAAGATGCAAAGAGGAAACATTAGCAATCGGAAAGCTGCCAAGCTTCTCAGAGGACCAGAGGTAATTCTTTCATCATCGCCACTGCTGGTTCCCAAGTCAGGTTGTGTTTATAATAAACAGTTGATTTATAAGAAAGCCAGAGGGTATTTTACTGTGCGGTCTCTGAACTTAAAATTGTAAGATACAACTAACCAACAGGACTGTGGCAATTATCATACTGGGGTTATTACACCTTCATCTTCTTGCAAACCAGCTCCCTTTCAGAACCACTTTTATTTTCTCTATCTAATGCTCACCCTTCTCTGTGAATTGGTAGGTGCAATGGAAAGATTATTTCCTTCCCACGTATTAATTCACTCCCGGTCTTCTTCATTCAATGTTGAAATGTCTTGGCATGCTAGGAACCTCTGCACAACACATGAATGAGTTCAGATTGGCTCTTTGGAGAGATTCCTGAGGTTCATTTCCCACTAAGAGGACTCATTCAGTCTTCCTCTTTGTGAGGAGTTGAACTGAGGAGAGGTTGCTGTCCTCCTCTTGAGGTTTTTTTCCTGCCACTAGTCCAGGATGTAAACAAAATTGTAAAATAACAGCAATGTGTTGTCGTACTAAGTTAGGAATCAAGGGAGAAAGTGTATGTCAGCAAGTTGGGGTTTTAGAAGGAAAAATGGGTAAACCCCATATCTGGGACTCCTGGTACTTTCTCATTCCTGGAGTCCATCAGTAATAAATTTACAAGTAGTTGAAAACATTTTGGCTTGGACAGTTGCACAGAGAACCTCAGTGAGTAACATTAACATACATAAATGCCAGATTTCCCTCTTGGTAGATAGCTAAGTTTTTGGGGAATAACAGTGAAGATGTCATTATCATATACGAGGGCCAAATCTGAAGCGATATTTAGGTTCCAAAGTCCCATATATTTTAGCAGTGCTTAAATACTTTCCAGGCTATTTTTCTTAATACAGCTGAGCTCCTATTTCCACTTCTGTCAAATAGGAAAGCACAGACCATTCTTATAATTTAGAGTTTCTGTTTAGAAATTGAAAAATGTATATTTTCAAATTCTTGTGGAAGAAAGAAAAAAAAAACAGAGAGAATTGCTAACAAAAATTAAATGAAGACTCCAAATCCATGCAGTTACAAGTGTCTTGTTTCCAGCTCTTACCAAGTCTAACAAAGCAGGCCTGGGCAATGGAGGTTTGGAAGAGATGATGTGAGGGGCCGGGGAAAGGGCTCCTGCCTCTGCCTCACGGTAGGTGGAATTACCAGCTCTCTTCCGTATAGCAGGGTCTGTCTTCAGGCCATCAGTCTTGGAAAGTAATCTCCCAATTATACCCCTCATAAGAGTTGTCAGAAACTCAGCCTCTTCTGAGCTAGGAAACTGGCAGTTTTTCAGCATAGGTGTGGTGCAAATGTTTCACCTTTGATTAAGATTTCTTATCTCAAAGAATTTCTGACCAGCAATATTTGTGCCAATTATATAATAGGTATATCATGTATTATATCTTTTATAAAGTGTTGTGACTCTTAGGTAGAAGTTTCTAGGGAGCAGCCAAATATCTGAGTAGTTATCATGGGCATTTCTTGCCAACGACATCAATACATTAGAAAGCTTGAAAGAAACCTTGAACATCTTCTTTTCTAGAATGGGTCTTGTCACTTTCCTTTCCAGAAAACATGTTAAATGCAACATCCAAGTAAAGTTTCTGGGGATATGGACTTTAGCCAATGAAAAAAAAGTGAATAAGTCTGCAGAACTGCCCCATTGGCAGAAGTGGTTGCACACTAAAACTGAGAGGCATTTAGTTACATGATGCATTTTGGTTTTGTTTTCTTGTGATTCAGGAGTCATTACTTTCATTAAGTCCAAATATTTTACTGAGAGCCAAATGGTAGTTACTGGGATTTCTCCTTAGATTTCAACACCAGCCAAGCCAAACTCATAGCAGGAGGAAGAAGCTCATACTTCCTCCCTCCCTCCCTCCTTCCTTTCCTCCCACACTCAGTCTGGTCACAGTATTTTTAATAAGCTATATTTCAATAAACAGACTCCTGCACATCCCATATTCACCTAAATCTCGCAGTCACTACAAAACCTCTATTATTTGTTGTAAAAGAATAGAGTTCCTTACTTCTGCTAGACGCTCTGGACTGAGGTGTGTGACCATTTCTAAGTAACTCTGCAGGACATTTATTTACATAAAAAAGGGATTTGGCTTCACTGAAATACTGGCCTTGCTACTGTTAGTTTCCACTCTTTCTCTGCAGCACAGCTGCCACCATGCTGAGACAAGGGAGATGTGAGCCAATTCAATTTGTGATTCTGAATGCAAACTTCTAAACAAGCTCTAATGCAATCCAATTAGGTCAGGTGGAAAACCAGAGCAAGAATCTTGATTAGCATTTACACGCATTAACATTTACAGTAGACCAGACAAAGTAATAAGCTGTTCCCAAAATAAGCAAATGACGTGCATGGCACATGTAAAACAGTGTAGCTGATTAAAATCTTGCAGCTTCATTGCTAGTGTCTACATGTTAAAAGTCAGCTCCCAAACTCTCCTGCTCCATTCTCGTTTATACCATGGTATTGCATGTGCTCCTGGCTTGCTACAAGGACAACTGTGATAATGCTTTAGCTACATCCTTGCTGATTTCAATGGGGCTGGACTGCTTTACAAAAAGCTGGAATATGATGTGTTTGTATGTGATTTCTATTATTATTGTGCATACTGTGGGCCATAGGACGGATATAAGTAGATTGTCTTGTCCAGTTCTCTTGCTCAAAGCAGCGTCAGTTAGGGCAGGTTGCCTAGAGCCATGTCCAGTTGAAATTTGAATATTTCTGTGGATGGAGACTCCACAACCTCTCTGGGTAATCCTGTTGCAGTGTTCAGTCACTCTCACAGTAGGAAAGCTTTTTCTTGTATTCAAATGGAACTTTTGTATTTCAATTTGTGCCCATTGCTTCTTGTCTGCTCAATGGGCACCGCTGAGAAAAGTCTGACTCCCCCCATCAGGTACTTATACATGCTATACAAGTAGACAAGATCTGCCTCTCCGCAAGCCTTCTCTTCTTGAGGCTGAACAACCCTGGCTGTCTTAGCATCTCTTCATATGACGGATGCTCCAAGCCCTTAATCATCTTCAAGGCCCTTCACTGGATTTGCTCCAGCATATCCATGTCACTCTTACGCTGGGGAGCCCTGAACTGGACACAGAGATTTGGTTTCACCAGTATTGAGTAGTGAGGATCCTCTATGGTGGTACCCTGAACTGGACCATTTTAAGAGTCAGATGGGGCAATCATACCCTCACATATGCCTAAAACTAACCCTTATTCAGGCCATTACCCAACAGGACAGAAAGTCTTTACTCTGCAATGGACCTTGTGCAGGTGCTTAGATCTGCCAAGTTATGTTGAACTGGGCTTGCTTTTAAGTGAATTATTCTTAATCTAGGCATTTGAACCCCACTAGTTTTCACAAAGACATTTCTTTCCAACATATTTTTTTCTATGCAATTCTATGGATTCAATGACAAACCCAAATATTAGGATCAGGTAAGAATCCAAAAACTGAACAATACTTCCCAAGCAGCAAGTGCTCCTTTATAAAGAACCTCTATTTAAGGATGTGGTCAAGCAAGGACAGTCAGAAAGTAAACAACTTCCAAAAAAGAGTACCCCTGTGGTTAGAGAAAACAGTTGAATGACTGTTCATTGTTAGTTTTTTGTGGGAGCTATATGTAATGTTGACTTTCACATCTGTGGGGTGCTGGCCCAAAACTGCAGTCTTATCCAACCAAAGAACTTTTGCTAGAACCCTAGAGCCTGTCTTCTGACCCAAAATGAAGTTTGCAGCTCACAAAATATGCTTGCACATTGTTTCTTCTCCTAGAGACACTAGAGAAATATCCAATATTACATCTCTGATGACACTTTCTAAACTCAAAGTCATGTCTACTGGGAAGGATATCGGACCCTGGGTCACTGTAAGTCACCTTGGTTCATCCGGATGTTGGAAAAGATGTTTTATTTGCAAATGGGACTGAAACTATCCTTGCCATTCTCATATTCAGGCTCTGAGTATGTGCAATTTCCCTGTCGCTCTCATTATCAGATGCCCATTTATATTTAACAGTATGAAAGATTAGCATTTCAGTTAAATGAGCACTGAAAAACACTGTAAAGGGACCTAAAAGATTCAGAGTTAGGTGAAATAGCTAGGGCACTGTTTTCTATTCAGCTGTAGCCTCCCTTTCTCTTTTATTTCTGGGAAAGAGTCTGGTAAAATAGCTTATATTTACTCTGGAAGGTAATTGAATACATTGGTCATATAGCTTTACCAGGACTGTTCTGTGGAAAATTAATTTATTTACTGATAAATTGACCATCTAATTGCTTTTTTATGAAGTTTCATCACATGTTCTTCTGGCCAGGTTGCAATCTCCCTTCAAAATGCTATGCTTTTTCTCTGCCTAAGTCATTTGTAATAGTTACAAAAAATCACAAATTCCTGCTACTAGTTGTGAAAATTTTTTCTGAACTGAAAAAACCAAAACCCCAAACCCCAGCTGTTTCTTTTAAAATTTTTTCTCTGCATCCTTTCCCTCCAAAACTGAATAAAGCAACTGAAGTTCAGAATCTCTGTGCACTCTGTAGGACACACATACTTCAAATATTGAGTTTTATCATCAGGTATTGGCAAGAAGAGAATTTAAGCATTAATCTTACTAGTTCCATTTATTGTGTGTGCAGTTGGGACCTTTCACCAGGTTCTGTCCATTGGCTTATTTAGCAAACCAACTTTTAAAGAAGCTGTAGAAACAGCTATGAACACTAGAGACTCACCACCAAAGCACTGACATGGTTTTGAAAACCTCTTTTCTGCTGTTACAGGAAAGATTGCACTTCTCATCATCCATTTCTCTTGTATCCCAGTTTGCCTATTTCCAGTCGCAGGTTGTCGCTTCTGTCTGTCACTCGTTGCCCTGTTGTGAAGGAAGGAAGTGATTCAACCAGGTTGCTGGGCAATGAGGATCTTGGAAAAATGACTGTTCTATACTTTAAAAAAGCATATAATGTGCCTAGTTGTTCTGGTGCCTCCATCCTCTGTTGTATATACTCAGATCAATATTCTGAGCATACACACATTTTTGCTTGAAATAAACCTGTAGTGACCAGTGGATATTACCCCTTCTTTTTTTCTGTCGCTGCTGTGTTTGAGTATAGTGTGCTCATATGTCATAACAGTACCATCTTTGTCTCTTTTCTACTCAGAATATAATATCTTGGAAGCAGGATGCTTATTCCACATCTCTATACAGCAGGTCTCCGGCTGTGGCCCCAAAACATACTTTAATGTTAATGTATTCAGCAGAATACTCAAGTTAGTGGGTGAAGGGGTCTCAGGAAATAAGTGGCAGAAAGTAAACATCTTACCATTATTTCTTTGTTTAAGGAAACCTGCAAACTTGTCTTTGTTGCTATTAGCACTGGTAACAAGAACTCCTGAGGTCTCCCAAGGGAAAAGCCTCTGAGGACAAGTATTTTCTGCAGGGCCTACAAAGAAGACTTAAACTCAGCACTACCCATCAGGCCTCCAGTTATCTGATAGATTCAACAAATTTAAGTTAAGTGCCTGAGGTTCCTACACAGTACTGGAGGAGAAGGCAGCAGGTGTCAAACTGCTACAAACAGATTGAATTAGAAAGTCAGTAAAATTTCCCAGACTGTCATCTTGCCAGATTTTCTTGCAGAGGCAACACTTCAAATCTAAAAGCTGGAGCAAAGCTAGGTTCATTTTTAACTTCTGTGGATGAAAAAAAAAAGGATGTAAACTTGTGCTGATGCCTCCTACCTGCTGGGCCTGTGCCTGAGCCTGAGCCTGTGAGCTGTGTGTTATCAAGAAAAGGGGATCTCTTGGTCTTTCCTCTTGTAGCTAGAACTCATTAAATGTTAGTTGGCAAAAGGAATTGTGCTGGAATGTCCTGTTGCCTAGAAGAAACATCTGCAGCTGAGTTTGCAGAGCAAATCTCAGTCTTGATTTGGCCTAGTAAGTACTTAATGTTATTAAGGATATATGAGAGACCTGAGAGCATGTTCCTGCTTCAAGCCAAACTGAGATCCCTGTGCTGATGATAAATGTAATGCTTAATTCAATTGAAGGCAAAAATGCACAGCTCCCTCTGCCTACTGACCTGTGAGGGTGGACTGGACTGTGCAGGGAATGTAGGCTGGGGGCAGTGCAAAGGTATATCTGTGGTACAGCCCCATGTCCACACAGGGTCAATTGTCTCAAGTATGTGGCAGTAGTGGCAAAAAAAAATGTTACTTTGCACGCCTCTGCACTATGTCATGTGAAATCATGAGCCTGAAGGTCTCCATCACAGCTCCAGTTGCTTGGAAATGTCTGAAGAGAGTTGGATGGCCATGACACAGCCTGTTCTCAGCAAAGCCAGCCCTGCTTCTGTCATCCTCTGTGCACCAAACCATGTGATGGGCAAGATTGGTGAAGATTGGGATGCTGGCCACTAAGTGGCAATGCGATCACCATGCCCTGATCCTTTCCTCCTTCCTCATTGGCATTCAGGGCTTTTTGTTGTGATCACCAGCCTGTTTCTTTTCTGAAGCAACAAAAGAAAATGCGAAAGGAAATAAATACTCCATATCATCTAGAAGAGGAAGGGAGGATGTCAGCCTCTGGCTTTGTTCTGACATAGATGGTTTCCCCCCCTGCAAAAAAAAAGAATATGAGTGAAGAGTAAAGCTTTCTCTTCCTTCCTCCCACCACCTTGTGGGAAAGACACAGGCTTAGCAGATACATGCTTGTCTTCAGAAAAGTTCAAATTTGGGTTTGAGCTTTCTCCCATAACAGTCACATATTTGTGTAACCTGGAAGAAGCAGTGTTATCCATCCACTGGGCTTCACTTAGTGTTATGCTGTGGTCCAGACAAAGGGTTTGCTATTTGTGTGCTGCAGTAGTTCATTGCCCATGCTCCTTTCTCTTAAAAAACACACATAACTTGCCTACTCACCCACAAGTGTCAGAGCAGAAGGGTGTTGAATGGCACCACAGCTCATAATTCCCTCCTGTAAATTTGGAGCTGTAGTTTTCATTTCCTCCCAAGCCTCTCTGTAAAGAAAGGGGACAACTACAAAATGGGGAAGTAGAGCTTGCAGTAATTATCCCTTAAAACTTCACAGACTTCAAATGGTCTTCTATAGCTTCTTTTATACTGCCACCAAAAATCTAGAGGAGTAATAACTTACAGATTAATGAATTGTGCTCACCTTCTCTTAGTATATTTTACAAGCCCAAGGGACTTAATGACATGGGATCAAATGACATCGCTTTGTCACCTGATGTGCAAATCTTTGTTTCATGCATTTACTTTCTCATGTCATATCTAGTGATCAAAGTGTAGAGAATTCCCAGAAAGATGCCTTTGCTGTGGCTAAACCAAAAAGTAGTGAACAATTCCAATATGAAAACAGTATCACGGCTTCTTTGGTTCTTCAGGTTTCAGCTAAATGAACTATTCCTCTTGATTCATAATGATCTTGTAAGATATAATTATTTTTTTTTAATTTCCATTTATCTTTAAATTTCATTCACTCATTTGCTTTCAAATGATGCAAATCGTTTTGTTTTGTGTATTTTTTTTTTAAAATTGAATTGACTGTGTCTTCATTTCTTTCCATTCTTGCTATGGTGATTACAATAGGCAATATCTTCCGCATAATTAAATTTTTTTACATAGTTACTGTAAAATTGTGTTTTTTTCTATAATTGAGACTCATCTGAAGTTAGATATTTCTCATTTATCATTTCATGAGCATTCACTCACTATAAATGCAAGAATGGTTATTCAAGAGCATATAGATTCTAGAATTTCTTTTGATCTTTGGTTTCAAAAAGTAGCTGCTTCTAATTCTTTGTTTTTTATCAAATTCCTAGTCTAATTGTAAATCTCACTTTTGAGTTTCTTCTCCAAAGTGAGCATTAGAAATGAACGTCACCAGCCCTTTTTAGAAGAAACACAAAGAACAAATTATATCTTAACAGCAGGGTATAGAAGCAGCTTGCAATATTAAATTGTATTGTGTATAACAGGCAGTGAACATTTGGGTGAGCAATTGAAAAGAAAATGCTATCTGCTAGATATGTCACAAAACATGATGTCAGATTTCCTGAGGAGCCTGGTAGAAATATCATACTAGCATGAAAGTGCCAGATTTCTAAATGCCTTGGCCCATGGGAGTAAGCATTCAAAATTGCAAGTAAAGCATCTGCAATCTGGCTTACATATTGCTAAGAATAAAATGGCCATTATTTATGCCGTATGATGCCTGTGAAATGAAGGCTGTTAGTTGTGTAACAGCCCTGGGTTTTGTGCTGTTTTAACAATGCATCCCAGTGTCAAATTGCTATCATTTATAGATTTATTGCAAGCCCTGGAGAAATCTACTACAACTTAAGAAGTACACAAGTGAAAGAATTTCCAAATTAACAGACTAATAATTAGGTCCAAAAGAGTTGTTAAAATAATTTCCCACACGTTTAGAAGAAGCAACATGGACTTCTGAAAGAAGAGTGCAGTGGTGCAATGTTCCTTTTATGTCAAATATTACCAAAATTTCTGTCGAGTGACCCCAAGACCATCAAAAAAAGAAAAATAATATATATGTTTAAACCCAGCCCCCCCCAATAAATTTCTGCCCTCTTCTAGGAAGCAGAAATAGAAAATAAAAATACAAAGAGATCTTAAGTGATAATTTAGTTTACCTCTTACGCTCCAGGATCTGCTTAGCTGGAAATTATTTTTAATAGCTCGTCTTATCTCTCTGTATATTGAAAACAATATTTTGCCTTTGTAGTTTCCTTTTATGTGTCCGAAGATCCTCATCACAGTCTCACCTACTGTTCTTTTATCTAGGCTCAATCACTGCAGTTCCTTCAGTTTTTCCTTTTGGTGTGTATTTTCAAAACTTCTGATCTTTCTCTTTGCTTTCCTCTGGACACAGAGTGAAGAGGCACAGCTTTATTGAGGTGTGGCATTCAAAACAAGGTCAGAGTATCCCAGACTAGGCTTTATAAAATGAGAAAAGGATAATTTCTTGTGTCTTACAGATGTCACTCATGTTTATACAGCTCAGTATAAAGTTTGTCCTTGTCCAGAAAAGTGATTTTTTTACTGTGAGTTTTCTTCAATGGTTGTCAATTTGAAGTTCAGTAAATCTCTCTTCAGTGGATTTGCCATCTAACCAGTTTTCCTTATTCTGCATGTAGAAACTTGCACTTATTTGTAATAAATAGTACCCTGTTTATCAAGAATATTCAGAATTCTGCTTATCTGCTCCAGTATGCTGACAGTCTCTCTTCGCTACAAAATTGTAGGTGGCCTACAAACCTAAAATCATACTTTTTTATTGGTCAAGATTACTGAGTATATGTAATAGCACAAAACCCAAGAGAGTTCCAGTGCCATGCGGTTTTGTCTGAACTGGCAGTCAACCTTTAATAATTAGAGGACAGTTTTTCAGCTCTTTTTGTACCCTTCACAGAGCAGTTACACTCTGTATATCCAGCTAATGCTTTCATATTTTACCACTGAGGTTATATATATGTTATATAGGATAACACAAAAAAGCTTCATTGAAGTCAAGATACAATATCAACTGCTTTTTCACTAAAGACTATTATTGTATCTTAAAATAGATTGATCTGAAACATTTTTTTTCTGGATAGATTCATGTTCTCTCCTAAACTCCCGATTCCCTAGGTGTTTGCCAATTGTTTATTTTGTGCTAGCTTCTTTTTTTTTTTTTTTTTTTTTTTACAGCTGGAGATAAGATGAATGATGATAACTCCTTAGTGCTGTGCTTAGCTCTTTTAGAAAATTAGACAATATGGGGTTTGGTGGTTGTTTTCTTTTTCTTTTCCAGCTATTGGGGCTTCAGGTATCCGTTCTATGCAAAAATCACCAGCTGTTTGGAAGTTATTTCAACCAGTTCTCTATATGAAGGTAACTAAACAATATAAAGCTAGATGTGAACATTTAATATGTCCCACCACTGTCTACCTGTTTTCAATTTCTAGTCTTAGTTACCTCACACATTAGCTGGGTTGGCCTTTCTGCTCTCTGCAAGTTTTATTAGTGTATCTGGCCAAGGATAATTATTTCAGTGAATCACAGAATCACAGAATATTTTTGGTTGGATGGGACCTTTGAGATCATCGAGTCCAACCAACAAAAAAAAAAAAAAACAAAAAAAACCAAAATACCCACCAAAAACAACAACAAAAAAAACCAACCAAAAAATCCCAGAACACCAAACACCAAAACCAAACCAAAACAAACGCCCACAACCACACCACACCCCACCCACAAACACACACAAACCAACAATCTCGGGCACTGGAGCATGCCCTGAAGTGCCATGTCTACACATTTCTTAAATACCTCCAGGGATGGCGATTCCACCACCTCCCTGGGCAGGCTGTTCCAGTGCCTGACCACTCTCTCAGTAAAGTAATTCTTCCAAATATCTAAGCTAAACCTCCCCTGCCGCAACTTCAGACCATTTCCTCTGGTCCTGTCATTATTCACTTGGGAGAAGAGGCCAACACCCACCTCTCTACAACCTCCTTTTAGGCAGTTGTAGAGGGCAATGAGGTCCCCCCTCAGCCTCCTCTTCTCCAAACTAAACATGCCCAGTTCCCTCAGCCTCTCCTCATAGGACTTGTTCTCTAGACCCCTCACCAGCTTGGGGGCTCTCCTCTGGACACGCTCCAGCAGCTCAATGTCCTTCCTGTAGTGAGGGGCCCAGAACTGAACACAGTACTCGAGGTGAGGCCTCACCAGGGCCGAGTACAGAGGCACCATCACTTCCCTACTCCTGCTGACCACGCTATTCCTGATACAGGCCAGGATGCCGTTGGCCTTCTTGGCCACCTGGGCACACTGCTGGCTCATGTTAAGCCGGCTGTCCACCAATACCCCCAGGGCCTTTTCTGCTGGGCAGCTTTTCAGCCACTCTTCCCCAAGCCTGTAGCGTTGCCTGGGGTTGTTGTGACCGAAATGCAGGACCCGGCACTTGGCCTTGTTAAACCTCATCCCATTGGCCTTGGCCCATTGATCCAACCTGTCCAGGTCCCTCTGTAGAGCCTGCCGACCCTCAAGCAGGTCAACACTCCCACCTAGTTTGGTGTCATCTGCAAACTTACTGAGGGTGCACTCAATCCCCTTATCCAGATCATCAATAAAGATATTAAACAAGACTGGCCCCAAAACTGAGCCCTGAGAGACACCACTGCTGACCGGCCGCTGACTGGATTTCACCCCATTAATTACAACTCTCTGGGCACGGCCATCCAGCCAGTTTTTTACCCAGTGAAGAGTACACTTGTCTATGCCATGATTCACCAGGTTCTCCAGGAGAACGCTGTGGGGGACGATGTCAAAGGCCTTACCAAAGTCCAGGTAGACGAAGGCTGGAACAAAAAAGACATTAAGCATCCTGACCTCTTGGCCTTAACTGTTGACAGCTCCCACTTTCTGTTAAAGCAGGACGAAAACTTTCCTTCCTTTTGCAGTTGCTACTAATGAACCTTACAGTTGCCAAGATCACAATTTAGTGGCTTGGGCTAGTTTTCCTTTATATTGTATATTGGCCTTTCCGATTTGCCTTTTCTGTTTCAGTTTTCCTTATCAAATTGTAGAAACCAAAGGCTTTGGTCTAGAAACACATATTAATTAATTTCTAATTTTAATATGTTTAAGGGTATGTGTTAAAGCATTTTTGGAAAAGAAACTTTTGAAGGATTGGAAAACAGATTTTGGGGCTTCTCTAACATATAACCTGAGAAAAATGCAAGGGGACCTATGGTTTTTGAACCTACTTCATTTAAGAAGAAGACAGTGTATTTTAGTTGGTGATTTTGAGTGGCTGAGATTCTGAGCATTTCTGTAATCATTATTCTCTGCCTAAAGCATTCAATAAAAACTTTTCTAACTGAATAAATATGAAAAGCATCATCATGCAAATTCATCTCTTCTTTCTAATGCCAAATTACAATATGGTGCTTTCAAGATCTGCATTTGAATTTCTTCACCTCCTGCTCTTCTTCACAATCCCTTCTTTAATTAGACTACATTTTTAAAAACAGAAAAGAAATTAAAAGTAAATGACATGTGAAAATGTTGTCTTGTTACATCAACTTCACAGATGGTGAAGACCTACTTCACTGAATATGAGTATAAACATTAATCTTATTCTCTTCCTTCTGCTAAATAAGACCTATTCTGATAGAGAGACAGTCATATCGGTATAAATATTTACAGTGCACAGACAGACAGGCCTGTGCATTGGGATAAAGTGGTTATTTTTTCCTCCTTGATCATCTTAAATATTAATTAATGGTTATTGCATGGGCCATGGTATTCATGGGGTTTTATTCCCTGATATGCTGCTAACCTGCACATTTTTCTAGCACAAGTCATCCAGCATCTTTAGGCCTCAGTTTATTCATTAGGAAAATGGGGATGACATTTAGCTATTAGGGAAATGTTGTAAAGTTTTTGGGAAATTGTAACTGGTATGGTGCTATAAAATAGTGCAGTTCAGACAACTATTCAGAGAAACTATAGATTAATTTATTAAGCACCAGTTTTTCCCTAAAGTAGAAATTTGCTCAGCTTTAGAGCACAGGAAAAGTTTCAACTCTTTTCCATAGTCCCAGCTTAAACAAAGGAAACTTTTTTTTTTTTCATTGCTGTATTTTTGCATTCAGAAGATCAGATATTTCCTTCATACTGTTTTTTGTTTGGTTTTTTGGGGTTTTTTGGGTTTTGTTTTTTTTGTGCAAATCATATGTCTGGCTTGGTCCTACTTGCACTGGCTGCAATGAAAAAGTCTCCCTTCCCATTGCCAAAGCACACGCAGGCATACACAAATCTGCTCACCAGAAATCTTTGGCAAGCTCAATCATCCACATAGAATAAGTCATCTGAAATATATTTCTGTAGTGACTTGCACTAAGCTTGCATAAATTGTGAAAGCCTTGAGCCAGAAGAAAAAGGAATAAAAACAGAAAGGAAGAACACAGAATAAGGAAGGAGGGAAAAGGAAAGAAACCTGGGTCATTTAAATGACTTTAGCCTCTTAGGGATCTTCTTGTTACCAAGCACCCTAAAATTAGGCATTCCTTCACAGAAGTCTTCGGAAGGGCAATCAAAACAATGGTGGTCTTGGAGCATGACCAATACACTGGCAGAACCCAGCTTTTCTTGAAGTATAAAGATTTTCACTTTCTTTTGAAATGTGTGTTCACATCATTTACAGAAAACATCTGATTACCGTATTCATCCTAATGGGGGCTCAGCTCCCTCTGTGTCCTTCTGGCACCCCAGCCCAGCTTGCTCATCTTACAGGCAGCTCCTCAAATATTCACTGTGGGTCCACACACCAACGCCTTGGGAAGCCACCGGAGAAAGGACGTCCCAGTTCCATTGCCTGATGGCCTCTACACTTCAGATAACAACTGATATCCAGCGCTTGTTCAGGTTTTTGTGTAACCATGAACACTTTTATCTTCAGCCTCAAGGAGGATATCCCCAAGTGAACAGAGGTCCTCCTGGAGGCCCTCATTCAGTTGCCTGAGGGATCTGAGACATCTTTATCTTGCTCATCCTCTGTTTCTATTTTAAGCTTCTCTGAACTGATCAGGTTATTTGCTTTGGGGCTCATTCTAGAGGATTTAACTTTCCCCATCTGCTGCGGCAATTGTATGTACCTAATATACCTCACTGCTGGGGTCCATTTTGCAGACCATACTTTTGAAATTTATCTGCAGCATCAAACTTAGAGCATCTAAGATTTTTATCGAACAATTTCTTAATTTCTCCATTTCTTAATTTCTCCATTTCTGATAGTAAAAGACTGGGACAATAAATCTTCCTGTTTAAATATTGATGTCCCAGGATAGGGGTGGTATCATGCTTTATGAGCTCTCAGAAGTCAGCATAACAGGGTCCTTAAAACAGAATGGTAAAAAAGTATGTCATGAAGACAACTGATTTTAATTTAGAGTACATCTTTAGCTGCACAGAAACATTGCCCAAAGCAATATCAATTTTACCAAATAATTTGCTTATAAATGAAAAATTAATAACATTTCTTTGGTTTGCCAGTGTTTAAAATAAAACATGCATTACAAAATAATAAAATCAAAATATAAATTTAAAAATAAATTTTGATTTTACTCAGATAAGAACTGTGTCAATTTTCCAATTCAGTATGATCTTGTGCTTTGCTTTAAACAATTTTTGTATAGTTCAAAATGAAAACTAGGTGTTTGATTTTTAGAATGAAGAATCTACATCATTCTAATAGGACTGAATTAATTTTCAGCCTTGCCAGCAAGCCTGAGGAATCCCTGATTCACCTACACATTGTAGATCCAACTGCAATACAAAAAACCCTCACACAACTATTCATGACATATGCAAAGTGAAGAAAAATAGAATAGGAATGCGAGCACGTGTCGTTCTCCCATTTCACAATGAAATCTCTCTCTCAATATTAGATGCAGTCATGCAGGACGTGCTGGGGATGAAGAGCTGTGATAGCTGCAGTTGGAAATAGATCCATGAAGCTAGTGCACATTGTAACAAAGAATACGGGACATTATGAATGGATTTGGATAAAACCCAGCCCCACTTCTGTTGGATAAAATGTGAGAAAACATACATCCTGCAACTCCAGACTAATGAAAGTTTCATTTTGCACAGCTCATACTGCCATGGGCGAGAATAATATTAATGATGTGGAAAAAGACCAGCCTGTCATTTCTGCTGGAAATGATAAAAGAAAACAATTCCCTGTAACAGTTGCGAAAACACTGCTGGAGCAACTTGAGGAAAAACAAGGTTAAAGACTGGTTTGTCAGTCTGGTGTCCTCCACTGCGGGAACTGATAATTTACAACAGTACTCCATTGCTATGCAAGGAGAAATAATGTCAGCTCAAATCCCGTCCAACTGTGGTAAGGTTTTTGCTCTTGAGAGATGAGGGTTAAGATATGAGTTATTATTTCACAGGGCTGATTCTAGTTGTAAGCAAAGGAAACAGCTTCATAGTAGGGAGCATGTATCTATTGGCTTTGGGTACTCCAGTGCCTTGGAAGACTTGGCTGGATGCTGGTGCCACTGATGGGGAACAGGTATATGGGGAACAAACTACTGTGGGTGGAAGGCCCCTACAGAAATTACCCTCCACATATTTTTAGGGTTCTCCCATCAATTACAACTTTATCTACCTCTGTCTTGCCTTTTAGCGAGAATGGTCCTGGGAATGCCAATATTCACCATTAACCACAGTGCTAAGAACATTTCCACTGAGCACTTTTCTTCAGACCTTGCCTCTCAAACTTCTCCTAATGGGAAGTAACATTTTTATACATAAAACCCAAAACTCATGGTAGCGTGAACTTAAGAAATAAGGTAGAACTGAACATGAGCAGGATAACATTTGAGGTGCCTCTCACATGGTTACTGCAATGACTTTCATAAACTAGTTTCTTACCAATAGGAGCACTTAATATGTTGCTAGTATTAAAAAGAGAGTTTCCATTGTGATTCAGGACAGCAAAGAATGAACACAGATGAGAAATGAAGGAAGAAGAAAACTAAGCTAACTTCTAGGAAAAAGTAAGAAGCAACGTGGAGTCCAATTATTTCCAAATACTATTAGGCTTGTCATTGAGGACATTTCAAAGAACAGTCCATCAAGCATGACAAGAACTCAGCAGAGGTCTTGATGGGGTCAAGCAATGGTACTTTTCAGCTGCAACGTATTCAAGCACCACATACCTTAAAGGATTCTGACAAAAACTCAGAGAAGTCAGGGATGTTTTAAAAGTTCATCTTTTAACCCTACTACATAACAGGTTGTTTTCTTCCTCTCTCTTTCTCTCTCTTCCCTCTCCTCCTCCCTCTACCCCAATATTTTTGCACAAGGCTGCTTTCACTATGTTCCTCACTTCGTTCAGGAACCATCAAGACCTGCCTCAAGGTCTGTTGAAAACAATGGAAAAAGAAAAATAATTTACTTCAGGATCTTAATCATTGCTGTTTGGATCAAAACAGTCAGCTGTATCAGTCCTTAAGAGTGGAGACAATTGCAGTAAATTGGTAGCACATGGTGTTCGTGCAGAACTGGGCAGAAAACTGCCTAAACTTCTGGAAGCAGTTTGTCACTGAGCAATCACAGACGAACCAGCTCAAAACAGGCTTTTAGAATGTTGAAATGTTTTTCTTCTACTTAAGGCTCTATCTTGCTCACGTTGAATTTCAGCTAGAGAAATGAAAAAGGGGGATTTGTGTGGGGGCTGATTTGAAGGACGTGCTGAAAGACCGCATTGGCCTAATTCTGGAACACAAAATAGGACCCAGATGAATCTGTAAAACTTCAGTCTTAGGGGTGAAATTAAACGTGATAAAATGTGTACAGCTCTCAACCCTCATACTTCCTCCATATGTTTTCCTTAGATGTCCTAGCTACCTACTTGAAACTGCTGCTAGTCTCTGTCTTGAGATTCATTTGGGTAACAAAAGGCTGAGAAGAGAAATAGAAGAGCTTCTTTAGCACTGAGAAAATATGTGAGCAGGTTAAGACAATGAACTGATTCTTATACAAAATAGTGTTTCAGCCTTCTGTCATTGCTAAGACAGAAGAGGTGGAAATAGTGTACTAAAAATCAGAATAATTTCCTGATAAAACACAAGGGTTTAACGAAAACTGAGTAATATGGTTTATATGGAGACCTGGAATAAGTCACAGAGTTGTAAGAATTTAATGAGGAAAATATCACCAAGAACCATAAAAATTAAAAAGAAATCCTTGTTAACAAAATTATCAATATTTCAGGAAACACAACTCCACAGTTACCAAGATGACTTACAAAGATGATATAATCACTAGTAGCTTAGTGTAGGAAAATTTAGGGAACTACCACATTAATAGCAACAGTTGCATTTAAATGAAATGTTATTTGTCTATTAAAGAACCTTTTCCAGCTCCATGGTTATCTTTTCCTTGCATAACCCCTATGGGAAGAGACTGGCATCTTAGATAATTAGATAGTAACTGGCACTTGGGTATAGAAGGTATTTCATGACATTTTATGAGGCATGTCTTAGATTTCCACACCAGTTTAATACACAAGTACTTTAAACTAAACTGCAACAAAAAGCAATGTGCATGTTGTGTCTATGACTGGCAATTAAACTTGAGGTCAAGCTCACCTGACAGATTTTTCCAGGTGGGGAATGAAAAAGAATAACAACATATAAAAGCTTGGCTGCAATATGTACTTTCTGCCATAAAGACAGTGCATCTCCCCATTTTAATATGACAGGTTTTTCTTTCTTTGACTAAAATTTGAGGACCACTAGAGTCTAATCTACTAGAAATCAGCTCTCATGGCTGAATTCAAGCTTGAGTTTAAAACTCCAGAACAGATTTTGACTGAAGAAAGATTAAGTTTCTATGCCCAGGCCATAGACGATGGGAAGTTGTCATTTTTTTGATCAACAGAGTTTAATTTCTTACCCCAGATTATCACTTCAGTTTATGTAATAGTCTTTAACTGCTGCAGGAGCAATTCTGGTAAACATCCACACTAATGGTGATGCCTCCATATGTACACACCATCTGAAAACACTCCTTTTTATCCAGCAGGCCTACTTAGAGGCAAGCAGCATTTTAGCTGTCTTTTTTAACAGCCTCTTTATGTCAAACTTCTCAGAAGTGTCACATTTTCTGTTTATTGGTGTAAAAAAAGAAAATAAAAGTAGTTTTGTGGAGCTCAGTGAAGAAGAAATCAATGTATTGTAGATTCCTGGATTTAACTATCTTAGCTAGCTTAGAGAGGGAGCGAAACGGTATAATGTAAGCTCTGTAGTGAATGAATGCTGGACACTCATTGACAAATACACAACCAAAACACAATTTTGTCCATTTTTGCAAAATTTAAGACTCTCCAAGCATTATTATTTCAGACATTATCTCAAATATATTCAGACAGTAAGTAAGTGTGAAAAAGAAAGATGGCTTCTTCTTGTTTCTTGCATGGGTAAAATCCACCAAACTGGTTTCCTTATTAGTGTACAGGGAATTTCATGTTCATAACTCACAATTGTGAACTTCCCCTCCATATAATTGAAGAAATAAGTCTATAAATCTCTACATTGATTATAGCTTACAACTAGGGAGAGAAAAAAGTTGAGAGTACTGCTATAATAACTGTATCAGAACTTCATATGATGGACAGGACTTAACTCTAACATTTCTAATATATACTAGATTGAGGTGTTCTTTGCAGGCCAACTGGCTTCCTAATACTTCTTTAGGTCGAGTAATATAGCATGTTATTATATTTATAGAGGTAGTTGGTGCAGGAACTGCTAATGAAAGGGGATTCTCTTCTTCCCTTGGTAATTCTCATTGAAGACAGTTGAATTAGGAGCATACATCAGACCCATAGTATTAAAAGTTCCCAATTTTCAGTTAATTAGAATTTTATATAGACTATCTTTAAGTCAAACGCTACGTAACACTGATCTTTTCAGTCAACTCTGCAAAAATTCTACAATCCATTTCTGAGTGTCTCCAATGATGATTATTTCTGAAAGTGAGCACCTTATAAAATCTCAATATCCCATTTTATATGATAATCTTGCCTGATTAGAAATTATTATACCTGGCTGGCTGTAACAACTATTTGAGGGGGGATTCAAAGATCAGCCCTGTTAAAGAGTAGTGACAGATCAGAAACATTCAAGGTGGAAGAGCCCTCTTAAATCATAGTTTGTCCCTTTGCTCATGATAAGAGATACTGGTAGTACAATATCAAAAAACGCAAAAGCCCAGAAAAAGTGCACAAATCTCTCAACATGCACTAACATGCTCACTAATAGGGGACAAGTGCACCATGTTCAAGGTAGAGAGGCTCTAAATGATATTTTCTCAGAATAATAATTCTCAGAAACAATAAACAGTTTCTGCCTTAGCATGAGATCTGTCTTGCTCAGGAGATGCCTTAAAGAGCAGATAAAAACATAAAAAGTGAAAGCTTTCTGCTTGAACCTGAACACAATGAAGCAAATATTCTAAACCTAGAAAGAAATCAAGGAGATGTGATGTTAAAACTCTGGCTAGGGGATCCTACCCAAGAGGAAAGGTTTGGCTCCTGTTTTGATGATGGCTGTCAATGCCTTTCTTCCACAGAGTGCTTCATCTTCCCATGAGATTTCCATGAACCAAAAGGACCAGATGATGTGGTTTTGTTTTTTTTTTTTCCTGTTTCATACAACAGGACTTTGCACTTGTTTTACAGCTGGTGAGATTTTTAGGGGCATTTTATAAATGTGAATCTATCCATTTTGGGTAGATTTTTATCCATGTTTTTCATTGGTAGATGGAAATCACATGCCACAAACCTTGGGAAGGAATGGGATCAATATTTCAAAATTTTAACACAATTGGCTTTTGTAGGAAAAAGAAAACAAGCAGGAAGGATTATTTCTTTCTTTTATGTTGCAAAAAAAAACCCAAAACTTATCTTTACAGAAAATATTTAAAAATACAATAGCTATTGTCATGAAAAAAATGAGTGGTTTATTTCTATCATCACGTTAGCTCCTTCTCTGTAATCTGTCTCCTCATGGGTTGAATTACCTATTTCTTTCTTTCCCACCCACAGATATTTTCTCCTGCAGTCTTTTGGGGCCTCCAGGCATTAGAAGGGCTTCAAAGAGGCAGCCGCCTCTTAGCAGTTTGTCTGCTCCCCTTAGTATTTAAACAATAAGGAAGATAGTGAATGTAAGAAACCACAGCTGAGTTTATTTTATGATGCAGCCTGAACCCTCAGCCCCTTAGAGCATGTACCCCTGAGGCTGATGGTAAACACTGTTCAGAAGCCTATTGTTTGCTGAATGTATCCATCAAAAGATTATTGCGCTTGGCCAAGTTGCTTTGCTTTCTATTTGCTGAATGTACAAGTCCAGGAATCCTCTGCTCCACTTGTTGACTTTGGGTTCAGCAGAAAGGCATTTTGTGTTTAGTTAAGCAAACATTCATGTAATTGCAGGATTAGTTCTGGAGGGGAATGTTTCTCAGATGGATGAACGACACTCTGGAGAAGTGGCATTTGGTACTAGACATGTTTCCATTGCTGATTTTTTTTTTTTTTTTTTTTTTTTCCAGCAGTCATTACTTACTTTCCCAGTCTTATTCCATAGTCTGCTGGAAAATGCATGCCATCCAAAGTGAGATCTGAGCCCTTAAGCTCTGTAACCTAATACAACTCACTCTTAGGTCATACTGTGCTGAGAACAGAAATCAATACCTTACCCACTTGACCTGAAGTAGAACAGAGACAAATTTCTTTTTCCCTTTTTTCTATCTATTGTTCTTTATAGAGCTCCTTATTGATCTGAATTCTCAGTGTCGGTCCACTTCTTTTAAATGTCTTGTTCAGAAGCTGTGTTTTCCAAAAAATCCTTTCTGTGGTAATCTACCATAATGTTAAAAGCAACGTATGTGAAGGAAAAAACTATCTTGAAATCAGGTCATAATGCTGGGTTTGGGATCTTTGGATTGAACTGAAACCATTACCATAGAGTACATCTGGATGCATATATACTATGCAATAACCAGGTGTAAGGATAGTGAGAGTGTGGCCATGCCAATGAGGCAGTATGCTTCATTCTGCTTTGATTACTTCCCCAAATTCTAGTGATGGTCAGTCGGCAAATGTGAGGTAGAAGAGGACCCCAGAGGCATGCCAATACAGAGATAGGTTCACTTGAAAGCTGGAAATCAGGGCATGATTGGGGTTGGTTTACTGTCACAGATAAAGCTGGAGGTGTATGAGTGACGGTTGAGTGACACCTATATGGGTCAATTGTCCCACCTCCTGCTCCTCTTTTCAATACTAAGCAAACCATATTCTCTCTGCCTCTCCTTTTATTTTCTATTCACCATCATCTTCACCTCATCCTCTTGGCTTCCACTGGTCTTACTCTGGTATGACAGTGTCTTACTTGCCCTGGAGAGCCCCAAAGTGGGCACAGCACTTCAGATGCAGTCTCACAAGTGCCAAATAGAGAGAAATCACCACAGAAAACACTAGCTTAAAATTATACGGCAACAAGACAAGAAAGAGTTTGCTTTGTTAACATTCATTATACCATCTATCTAAATCAATTCCTCAGCAGATTAATGCCATCAACAGTATTAATAAATTTAAAACTGTTATGGCCAATACTGTTCAGCTCTTGTTTAACAAATAAATGAGAAACAGCAGCTTGTAATGGCAATCCATCACCCAAAGTACTCAGTTAATGTGAAGAGCAGCATTTAAACAAGCACATCTTCCACTAAAGTAAACAAATGCTCCAGCCCAAAGTATGCATGATATGGAACAAAGGCACTCCCTGAAAGTGAACTTGCATACCTGGCCTTGATAATGGAGGGACTGAATGGTATTAAAGCAGTCTCACAGATGTCAGATGCAAAGTCTCTAAGCAGATTTCTGATCCGAAATTGTCACAGAAAGCTGACAAAATGCCTGAGTGCCTTTCTCCAACACACACCAGTAACACCGGTTACACACCAGTAACACGTAACACAGTTTTCCAAGTGGATAATGTCTTTTGTCAGGATGTATATGGAATACAGTAATCAATTGTGCAAACCAAAAGTGGATACCAGTGGGGTATGGATTAATATGGAGCTATCTTTAAGGTTTCACACACATTTTGTGTTCTGCTTTGGGCCTATGATCATAAGCCCTGAATCACCCTTTACTTACTCACGATCCAGTCAAACCAAGCAACAGCAGGAATCTGTGCTCACCCACTCATGCAAAGCCATATCATAATAATTTTTTTTTTTTTTTTTCAGGGGAGTTACAACTGTGCTTGGTATAAGCAGGTAGGAAAGCGCAGGATGTGTTTTGAATGTTCCACAATGACCATGATAATATTTTGCTTTTCTGTATGGTAATCCCCAAATCCTTTAAAATTATTGATAAATAAATTTTCAAATGGGTAAGTCAGAAACATTATTATTTTAATTTTATACAAAGGCATTAAATGTCACCAAGGTTTACGGACAATCTGAAAATAAATGCCTTCACACCAGGATTAGGGGTTTTATACCAGCATAATTTTAAGTTCTGGATACCTTTATATACAAAATGACATGATGGTTTCTTTTGATCACAAAATCAATTAAATGAAATGCTTGTGGGTAAATATTGAGGATTTTTATTGACTTCTCAGGCAAGACATTTTAAACATTTTTTTAACTTAGATTGGCACAATTTTTTTCCTTATTCAGTACTTAAAATGCTTGTGAATTATTCAGTGGAATTTTTTGTTTTTTATTAACCATTCTTGGGACAAGGTTTTCAAGATTGCAGCTAATGGTTTCAAAGTGAATTGCCTGAAACTGGTCAACAAAGTCTGTATTGAAGCAGATAATTTAGAATTAAACCACGGGGAGAGCGACAGCAGCGAGTGCTGCGGCTTTAAATTTGATTTAGATCGAGACGGAGAGGGGGCTCCCCGGAGACGGAGAAGCCGAGGGAGAGCGGAGAGACCCGAAACGGGTCGGGAATCTCGCGAGGGAGCCGAGAGGCTGACGTGCCTGGGGCCGGGCCGGGCGAGCCGCGGCAAATTTAAAAGCGGCCATACCGCAGCAGGGGCAGAGCGCGTGCCGGGCGCACGTGAGCGCAAGGGCGAGTACGTTAGCGCGCAGGCGCACGTGCGCAGAGCGTGTGGGGCTCGTGCCCAGGACAAAGAGGGAAAGTCTGAGGGTGAACGGTCCGTTCAGGCTCAGGAGAGGAAATGGCAACGAAACGCCCCAAAGCCCCTGTGAAGAACAATGTGGGAACTCAGGCCGAGCTCCCGCGCCAAGACGCGGCCGTACAGGGCCCCGGCTGCACCGAATGCCTGAGCCTGGCTGTGGTACCACAGGGACCCAGAGACACCCATTGTGTGCGATGCGAGCAGAGAAACGACCTGCTCAGGCAGGTGGTGGAACTGAGAGAAGAGGTGGAAAGGTTAAGAAGCATTAGAGAATGTGAAAGTGAAATAGACCGGTGGAGCCGTACCCTGAGGCAAAGGCAGCAAGAAGAGGCTCTAATAAAAGTAGATGATCCCCTGTCACCCTGTCACCAGGCAGAGAGAGGGGACTGAATAGAAAGGGGGGAATGGAGGCTGGTCCTTCCTCGGAGAGGCAAGCGGAACCCCCAAGAGCCTCCCTCACCTTCCCAGTTACATCTGCATAATAGGTTTGGAGTTCTGGATTTTGGGGACGAGGTAAATGAGAACGAAGAGGACGATCTACCCAGTGAGGCACCCAGGACTAGTCACCCACCCCCATGCCTCAGGACCTCATCAACTAAGAAAAAGAGAAAGTTGATTATAATAGGTGACTCCCTTCTGAGTGGAACAGAGGGCCCAGTCTGTAGACCAGACCCGTCCCACAGGGAAGTCACCTGCCTCCCTGGGGCCAGGATTAAGGATACACAGAGGGAAATTCACTCCCTGGTTCAGCCCTCAGATTATTACCCACTACTGATATTTCAAGTGGGCAATGATGAGGTAGCCACCAGAAGCCTAAAGGCAATGAAAAGGGCCTTCAGAGTGCTGGGACGACTGGTCAAGGGATCAGGAGCACAAGTGGTGTTCTCTTCTATCCCACCAGTCGCAGGGATGGATGGGGGGATAAATAGGAAGAATCAAGAGATCAACTCATGGCTGAAAGACTGGTGTAAATGGCAGGACATTGGATTCTTTGATCACGGGCGGATCTACAGGTCACCAGGCATGCTGGCAGCAGGTGGGGGAAGCCTAACCCAAAGGGGAAAAAGGATATTGGGACAAGAATTAGCAGGGCTCATTGAGAGAGCTTTAAACTAGTTTTGAAGGGGGACGGGGTTGGAACCAGGGTTACTAAAGTGGTGCCCAGGAGTAGCGTGCCAGTGCTAGTAGGTAAAGGTGCCAGCAAGGCCTTGCAGCCTGTTGTGGCAGCTGATGTGGGAGAGAAAGACACATGTGGCAGTGAAGACATGAGTAGTGATAAGATGGTAACTGGAGAAATGTCTGCACATGAACAGGTGGGAATTAGTGCTTGCCCTCCCAGAAAAATAGTGGGACGATTAGCCCAGCTGAAGTGTATCTACATGAATGCACGCAGCATGGGTAACAAACAGGAGAAGCTGGAGGCCATCGTACAGCAAGAAAACTATGATCTGGTTGCCATCACAGAAACGTGGTGGGAGGACTCGCATAACTGGAGTGCTGTGATTGATGGTTACCAACTTTTCAGAAGGGACAGGCAAGGAAAGAGAGGTGGTGGGGTGGCCCTTTATGTTAAGAGCAGTATTGTATGCCTCAAACGTAGCAATACGCACGATGACAGCGTTGAGTGTCTATGGATAAGAATTAAGGGGAAGACCAATAAGGCAGACATCGTGGTGGGAATTTGTTATAGACCCCCAAACCAGGTTATAAAGGCAGATGAAATATTCTATAAGCAGCTGGCAGAGGCCTCACGATCACTCCCCCTTGTACTCATGGGGGACTTCAACTTCCCAGATATCTGCTGGAAATATAACACAGCAGAGAGGCAACAGTCCTGGAGATTCTTGGAGTGCATGGAAGACAACTTCCTAATGCAGCTGGTGAGAGAACCGACTAGGGAAAGTGCCCTACTGCACCTGCTGATAGTTAACTCAGAAGGTCTTGTGGGGGATGTAAACGTTGGAGGTCGTCTTGGACAGAGTGATCATGAAATGATACAATTTTCAATTCTTGCTGAAGCAAGGAGGGGGGCCAGCAAAACTGCCACCTTGGACTTCCGAAGGGCAGACTTTGGCCTCTTCAGGAGCATGGTTGAAAGTGTCCCTTGGGAGACAGTCCTGAAGGGCAAAGGTGCCCAGGAGGGCTGGTCGTACTTCAAGGAGGCACTCTTAAAAGCCCAGGAAAGAGCCATACCCAAATCCCAAAAAACAATCAGGAAGGGAAGAAGACCAGCCTGGCTAAATAGAGAGCTTTGGCTGGAGCTCAGGAACAAAAAGAAGGTTTATGATCTTTGGAAAAGGGGCCTGGCAGGCAAGGAGAAATACCAGGAAGCGGTGAAGATATGCAGGGGGAATATTAGAAGGGCCAAGGCTCAAGCTGAGCTCATCTTGGCCACTACAGTTAAGTATAACAAAAAGGGTTTTTTTCAGTATGTAAACAGTAAAAGGAAAATTAGGGATAATGTGGGCCCACTGATGAATGAGATGGGCACCCTAGTGGTGGAAGACATGGAGAAAGCAGAGTTGCTGAATGCCTTCTTTTCTTCAGTCTTCACTGCTAAGGCTGTCCCTCATGAATCTCTGGCCTTAGAGGCAAGGGGGAGGGTATGGAGAGAGGAAGTTTTTCCTCCAGTAGAGGAGGACCAGGTTCGGGACCACTTGGCCAAACTGGACATTCATAAGTCCATGGGCCCTGATGGGATGCACCCACGAGTGCTGAGAGAGCTGGCAGAAGTTATCGCTGGGCCACTCTCTATCATCTTTGAAAGGTCATGGAGAACAGGAGAGGTGCCTGAAGACTGGAGGAAGGCCAACATCACTCCAGTCTTCAAAAAGGGCAAGAAGGAGGACCCTGGGAAGTACAGACCAGTTAGTCTCACCTCCATCCCTGGGAAGGTAATGGAGAGACTCACTCTAGACGTCATCTCCAAACAAGTTGAAGAGCAGGGGGTTATTGGAAGTGGGCAACATGGCTTTACCAAGGGTAAATCATGTTTGACCAATCTGATAGCTTTCTGTGATGCTCTAACTGGTTGGTTGGATGAGGGGAGGGCAGCAGATGTCATCTACCTTGACTTCAGCAAGGCTTTTGACACAGTCTCCCATAGCATCCTCATTGGGAAACTAAGGAAGTGTGGGCTGGATGAGGGGACAGTGAGGTGGATTGAGAACTGGCTGTGTGACAGGACCCAAAGGGTAATGATTAATGGAGCAGGTTCAAGGTGGAGGCCTGTAACCAGTGGTGTCCCCCAGGGGTCAATACTTGGTCCAGTCCTGTTCAACATATTCATCAGCGACCTGCACAAGGGGACGGAGTGTATCCATCAGCAAGTTTGCTGATGATACCAAACTGGGAGGGGTGGCTGACGCCCCGGAGGGCCGTGCTGCCATCCAGCGAGACCTGGACAGGCTGGAGAGCTGGGCAAGGAAGAACCTCATGAGGTTCAACAGGGAGAAGTGTAGGGTCGTGCACCTGGGGAAGAAGAATGTTAGGCACCAATACAGGTTAGGTGTGGACCTGCTGGAGTCAAGTTCTGAAGAGAAAGATCTGGGGGTCCTGGTAGACAGCAAAATGACAATGAGCAAGCAGTGTGCTCTTGTGGCCAGGAAGGCCAATGGAATCCTGGGCTGCATAGGGAAGAGTGTGGCTAGTAGGTCGAGGGAAGTCATTCTCCCCCTCTACTCTGCACTGGTGAGGCCACAACTGGAATACTGCATCCAGTTCTGGGCTCCCCAATTCAAGAGGGATAGGGAACTACTGGAAAGAGTCCAGCGAAGGGCAACGAGGATGATTCAAGGATTGGAGCATCTCCCTTATGAAGAAAGGCTGAGAGAGCTGCGACTCTTTAGCCTGGAGAAGAGAAGGCTGAGGGGAGACCTTATCAATGCTTGTAAGTATCTAAAGGGTGGGTTGAAGGAGGAGGGAGCCAGACTCTTTTCAGTGGTTGCCAGTGAGAGGACGAGGGGCAACGGGCACAAGCTGGAACATAGGAGGTTCCACTCAAATATGAGAAAAATCTTCTTCACAGTGAGGGTGACAGAGCCCTGGAACAGGCTGCCCAGGGAGGTTGTGGAGTCCCCTTCTTTGGAGATTTTCAAGACCCGCCTGGGTGCAATCCTGAGTAACATGCTCTGACATGCTCTGGGCAATCCTGCTTCAGCAGGGGAGTTGGACTAGATGATCTTTATGGTCCCTTCCAACTCTAAAAATTCAGTGAAATTCAGTGAAACTTCAAAAATACTGGCTTTAGGTACGATATAATTCAGCTTCCCAGTTTCTGATTTATAGACATCCTTCCAACTCAGATTCTCGCTGGTTATCAAGGACTAAGAGTAAAAGCTCTCCTGGAAGGTATCTTTCAACTGGAAAATATCTTTCAACTTTGCAATATTATATTTTTCCCTTTGAATGCTGTAGAAGCTCCAAACTCTTTGTAAGCATTAGGCTGAAAACAATTGTAATGATCCACATGAGATGAAGTGTGCACTGATTTTTTAATAAATCAATGATTTATGAACTCAAGAGATATAATAATGCTCATGTGTTATGTTCTTCATTCTTATTTTTCTTTCTTTGGTTGATACTAGTAGTATACAGGACATTATACTGTAATATTATAGAGGTTCCCTCTACAGCTGATGAAAATGAATAAGCATCTCTAAAGGTGAGCCATGTCAACTGCTTTGGATTGTGAAAACTATCTCCTTATTAGTAGATGCGCATTCATCTCCAGGTACCTCATGAATGGTTAATGAATGGTTACCCAGATAATTAACTGAATCTGCAGTATAGTTTGGGAGTTCTATTCAGAACTGAAAGCTCTTTACAAAAAAAAAAAAAAAAGGTGTGCTGACATATATTTCCCATAAGTGTCTGTATCCAGAGTCTTGCACCAGCTACTGTGCCTCAGCACTGGGAAAAAGGTTAGGAGAGCTCCTGGTGTCCACTTTGGCACTAAAATCTGTAGTAATACCACCTTTGATAAAAGTTTCAGTGACCTTTGGTTAGTCAGGGGTAGCTGAGTCCAACATGCTCATGCTTTTACCACCTAACAGTGAGAATACAATATATCTAGACCTAAAGCATCAGCCCACATTTCAGGGATATCACCACACTGAGCCTGCTCTTGGCTTTCTACTTTAGCTTTCCACAGAATATTGAACCAGCCTGAGGGTGCCAGTCCTGCTTTTCAAGTTGCCAAGTGTCTTCAGTGGCTCAGGTGATTGGAAATACCCTCCGCCCTCCAGGGTGAGCACAGGGATTAGAAACTTCTTTTTCCCTCTGGAGATGAAGCTTCTTCCAAAAGAGAGCATGGACATTTGTGCAGTGGACTGATTTCTGAAAAGCAAGTGGAAAAAAGTCATAAGAACGTGAATTCAGCAAATCGAGAATGTGAATTCAGTCTTATTGCTGCTTTCATATTAAGGTGAATTGTATTGAATGTTTATCATGTCTGTGTGCTGCCATAATACACAATTCAATAAAAAAAAAAACAACCCACTCTATTTTGGCATTTAAACTACCTTCTTAGTGATAGAGCAGTGGTAGTTAAAATAATTACTGTTGAATACAGCCAGGAGTCAATGGCTTGCATTGCAAAATCAAAATCTCCAATCCAGAGGATTCATATCAGTTGATTTGCCAATAGTCCATTGATTTCTCATTGAGTTTTACATGTGGGAAGTAGATGCAGCCATGGAGAATGGCAGTGTTAATATTCGTCCTGCCACTGAAGAACTTCCCTTGGGAAATCCCATTCTGAGGCTGATGTAGATGATCTGGGTTTCTGCATATGTTATTTAATCTGCCTCATATACTCAGGCTGAAATAGACAGGCTGCAGCTAGACAAGTAATTTGCATTTGCCCAAGACTACGCTGGATAAATGAGAAAGGCTTGTGCTGGGCCTTATTGATTGCAAGATGGTCCAAATAACAAACCCTTATGTCCATGCTCAGCCTTGCTACAATCAGAGATTTTATTTGCATGAATTACACTGCATTGCAGGTCACAGCACAAATTTAATTAAATCCTGATAAAATCGATTTGCAGTTCTTGTACCGCTTAAGTCAAGAATAGAAAACTACTGAGCCAGGCACCCATCTGGAGAAAGTTCTCAAGTAGAAAATTACAAATGCATTTATAAATGTTCATCTTATTTCATATGCAGGAGGGGCTAATGGGCTGGATCCCTTGCTGCACAGGACAGGTGAGTTCAGCTAAATGTGGTGGGATTGTGTTCTCTTATGCCAGCTGAGGTCCACCCTTTAGGCAATCAGCATTGGCTACAGACTTTAACCGCAGCACTGGACCTCAGGCTTGTCTGTTATATAAAAATTCCATACAATTTGTGATGACTCAATGTTCTTTCTGTCTCCAATGGCAACATGATGTCTTTTGGGGCATACAAGAATTACTTCGGTGACATAAGGGACCCACCACTAACATCACAGGAAGTCTTGTGACCACCACTGGGATTTCAAAAGACAATATTAGAGGCCTGATAATTTCAAGGGAAATCAGACAACATTTCAAAATCTGCCTCCAAGGCTCTCAACATAGCTGGGACATAGCTGAGGCAAATGTTAATAAAAAGCAAGTTCTCCCTGGTTTCTACAGCAGAGGACAGGCACTTGGGAGACCTAGCTATCGTACCAACTAGCTGGATGACCTGAGACATTTGAACTCTTGGTCTTGGTCCAATCTGGTTTCAGTAGGGGGCTAAGTGAATATCATGAAGGAAAAAGTGTGGGTTTTGTCAGCTTCAATGACAGAGAGCACTTGAGTTGTCATTTTGTGATGGCTGAGCATCCTAGGGAACATCCTTGAAAACTAGTCCATGACTGGAAGTGGGCAGCCCTCACCCTAAGAAAGACAGTGAGTTTCTACACATACATGATCTTTCCCTTCTGTAAAAACTTGTCTGTGATTATTTTTCTTTTTATTCATTAGCACATTCTTTGGTTTGTTCTGGTCCCCACACGGACAGAGCATCATCCTTTCTTTGCAGAACGAGACTACTTTGCATGTGCTTTGTGAATCTGGATTCACGGTGCCTCACCTTCTACCTGGAATGCTGATGAACAACTCAGCATTGCCTCTGACACAGCTGCCCTCTAAATAACAGATACAAATCAATAGATATACATCAGAGCTGCAGTTTCTGAGCCTAAGATGTTTCCATGACAGCTAAGGGTTTCTGGACATGCTTATTGCACCCTCTTGTGTTTGTTCACTATAAATGCATGACTTATTCAACTTCACATTTGTTCCACATTTTGATGATGTCCTAGTTTGTATCTAATGTCGACCTTCCTCCAGGACCTGCCTGGTAGAGCACAAAGGACTTGAGAAGAGGATAAGCCATTTTTGTGGATGGAGATTCTCAGGAATTTTGTAGCAGATAGGGTTCTGATCCATAAGTGGAGAAAATCAGCATTTTATTTAAATTATTTTTTTTCATTTCGGTAGCACCCATTCAGATTATGGTCCTCGATATAATTCAATTCACAAAAACTATACATGACCTAGGAAGGAACTCTCATTAGACTATGCAAGCAAGCAATAAAAGTACATCACTCTGTAACTTATGCACAAGGAGTTAAATTCACAGCCACTTCGTCTGACACTTAACTGAAAGACTTTTCAAGATGCAATGGATGGCCTGTGGGATATAAAGAGCTTTTCCGGTTCTCTTCACTTCTGTGGTAGGCAGGTTGCCCAAGTCCCTCTCTTCCTTTGGTTTGCACTTTTCCTGGGCAAGGAAGAGATCCTTCAAGTAATTATCAATTCCAATACTGCCAGGATAATTTCTTATTGTTTTTCCTTCTAGTTCAAGGTTCTTGCAGGTTGAGGCTTTCTAGGGCCATCCAACAGACTGACAGCTTTAAAAGTCCAAAGCCAAACATACCCTTTTCTTCTCTGTCATATTAAATGCAATTTTAAGTTTACCTTTGCAAGGCTTTACAAATTATTGTAGATGTTTTTCCTGCATTGCCTGTATTGAAAGCTCCAGTCCTATAAAATTACCAGGAAGACGACCAGTCTGTGTTTGCTTTGCTGTGGATGTGCATGGCAGATGGTGAAGTTACAGGGGGAGCAGAGGGCAAGAAAAGGTCTCACACATATTTTAAAGGCAGATTGTTGAAATCCACAGTTTCGCTGCACTGTTATAATTGTGATGTTATAATGATGAAGCCTCTGAGCTCCTGTTATAAATCAGTAATATTAGGACCCCATTAGAACTGGCTCCATTTTGAAATTTTCTGGTGGAGAAAGCAGTTGAATATGTTGGGAAAACACTGACAAAAATTGTCCATATTTTCAACCTGTGTTGATTAAACAGCTTTTGTGACATTTCCACCTCCTCAGCCCTATGCTCTTGGTCGAAGTTCTCTGGGGAAGTCAGGATGGAGGTATGCATCTGAATGAAAATAGAGGTTCAGCAGAAAGGAGCCTTACATATTTCGCTTATAATGAACTAAGAAAACTGCTGACTGCATCAAGATCAAAAAGCAAATCTCAGGATAGAAATATTGTTTTGGGCATTGTTATTAAAGCTTGTCAGCTAAACAAGGTATTTTCAGCTGGGTGAGAGTCTGGTGCAGAACTGGGAATTATGTACACATACATATACATATATATAAGTAAAAAGTAAGGTGGTTAAATTCAGATAAAATAAATGTCATGTGGCATAGCTGTTGCCACTGTTGCTGTGGTAACCAAACATGACAATGTGTCAGACAAGTTAATTTGAGATAAAATAAACTGTTTCTTAAAACTGTTGGAGAAACAGATGGATTTTGTCTTAAAATGGACTCTTAAACGTTTTCTCTTTGGAAGTACGCACAGGCAGACCAAATAAATACACATTCACCTCACAACAGCTTGCTGAAATTAAAGGTCTTTCTAGATGCTTTGAGACTATCTTTATTACCCATGCTTCACTTGCTAAAGTATTTTCCTGTACCTTCCCAGACTGATGTGTAGGCCAATTGAGAAAATGATTTGATCACTTTTCCCTGCATTTCTGCTATGTTGCTTGGCCTCCATCCTCAGCACCCTCTCCAGAGCTTCAGAGCTCTCTGTTTTTCCACACTTTTCTTTTTCTCTGTGAAGTGCTGATTTAACTATATAATGAGTTTCCTCCTTAGTGCTGTTAGTTTAATATCCTCCAGGCTGCTTCTGCCAGACTAACCTTAATTTTCAATGAAAAGGTAGTACACAGAATGCAAGATAACTCTATTTGAGATCTGAGTATGGGGACTAAAAACGAATTAATCACTGGACTAGATGATGATGGTTGCTAAGGCACTGGTGGTAGCGACCTGATAATATGCAGGATAAATAGAGGACAGTCCTAAGCAGCAATATTTTCACTTAGTGCTTCAAAAGGTCCATTTCCCAATGCTGAGGAAAATTATGAGCCAAAGAAGGTGGGATAGAAAAATCAGATTTTCTTTTAGCATACAGATTCAAAGTCCAAAAAAACCACCAAGTCAAGATCAAATAAGAAGAAACTGGTTACCAAGAAGAACACTCTCAGCTCAATAAGAAAAACAAAAGCAGAAATTGAAAAAATCCAAACCAAAACAAAAATGAGCAAAACTTCAAGAAATGAAAAAAAATGGTGGTTGCTATCACCAAGAAATTACAAGATGAAGATAATTGGTAAGAGAAGATGAACACATGAAGGGAAAAGCCATTGCAAACAGTGCTCCAAAAATATTTAAATATATTAAGAAAGAATTTTTATCAGTAGTATAAGCCTTTGCTAGACAAAGGGGTAACCATTATGACTAATATCGCAGAATATCAAGAAATGGTCCCTAAACACTTCCATCCTGAAAAAAGACAAGATGTTATTATGTGTTTTCAGTAATGGCAGCTCTGTTTGTAAGTGTTTTAGTAAACCAAGGAATAAATAGCCAAACCTACTCAAACCATGCCTTTTCATAATTAGCCAGTTTAAACAACTTTCAGAAGACTCTGGCAGAATTGGCAGAGGTGGTGAATATTAAGAAATCTTTTCATTCCTCTGAAATTACAAAAGATGGAAGGACTATACGTGAGTTAATATTGTCTAAGGTGCAGAAGAAGCTGGAAACCTGACATCTATCAATCCCAAGAAAAATGGAAAAGCTTATATGAGATTCACTTGGTAAACACTGTGAATATAATTAATGCCAATCAAAACTGTCTCTGGAAAATGAGTCGTGTCAAACAAACCCAGTTTCTTCCTTTAAGGAGATTACTATTTTGGTCGAAAAATGTACTGACAAATGTAGCAGACTTTCCAAAGCGTTCACCGTCATATTGCACAACTTTCCAACTAAAAATGCAACACTACAAAAATATCAATACCCCGTGTCACCTAACTGACACATTTTGCCTATGAGAAAAATCTCATATTTGGGAATCAAATGTAGTATCATTGATACGGCCACAGGTTGCTCTGTTGATTACAGGAGTGAAACACAGGTGACCACAATGTGCAGAAGCCAGAGTATATAGTTTAATTACACTCTGACCCTGCATCCCTCCTAGCCTTATACTCCTCAAATATAGATATTCTCTAACACCCAGCAGGGAAATCCAGAAATTCTGCCTGACTTGTTACAGCAAAGATCCTGCAAAAAAAGAAATTATAGCCCCACATATATAGTGTTAAGCCAGCTGTTAAGCAGTTATGACTAGTGCCTTTTTGAACTGTGCTCTAAGGACATTTAATAGTGTCCCAATGGTGATGGTGTCTCCCAAAGGATGCTGTAATGAGACTGAGCATCTCACAAACAACATTCAGCGTCTTGCAGAATCAATCCTGTATTTCTCACCAGGAGAAAAGCTAGTCCTAGTATTGAAGCCTACACTCTCTCTCGCTTAATTTCTTCCAATTATTCTTAATTATTCCCTCAGGAGTAAAGCTCTGTGAATAATTGATTATTTTTTTGTTGTTGTTTGTTTCATTGCCAAACTTGGGACAAGGGGGGAAAGGAGATTATTCAAGGCTGGTTGTAAACGAAAAACATTCAATTTTTCTCACCATAAAGAAGCCCTCCTTCCTGGCATTTTTCAGGTCAAGCAAAATAGTTCCTTTAAACCAAGGTATCTTGGTTAATTTTCTTTTTTAATTGTTGTAAGCAATGAAGTGTAACTATATGCAACCTTAAAACACCATCCGAAATGTGAAAAATTCAAAACATGGCATTTAAAAACAGTGAACTGAAATGTTTCAAATATAATTTTTTGGAGCAGGGTGTCTGGTATAGATCATATTCAACCAAAATTAGTGACAAACTTCACTTCCACTCTCAACTTGCGTTTTCTAGTGACTGAACTGTTTTCCCTATTATCCTTCCCAGATCACCCAATTTTGCTATGATCCTATATAAGCAATCCTGCCTTTGGTATTGACTTGGTATTCAACTTACAAACATAGGTAGATTTATGTCCTTTTCCTGAGCTCTCCTTTAGCCAAGCTCTACCTAATTAGTTCTTCTGATCTTCTCTCAAAAGTCAGTCCCTTCTTCCTACTAATCATTTTTCTTCTTGGATTTACCTCCAATTTATCAATGTGTGCCTGGGAAGGAGCTGCTAAGAAGTGAATGCTGTGTTAAATTTCAAGCCGGTGACAATGGCTACCTTTCATAGATAGCTGGGGTTTTGCTATTTTTCCTGCAATTACCATTTTTGGCTCAGGTTTCTTTGCTTTACCAATCTCCTTGAAACACATTTCAAGCTGGCAAAGGTCTGTTTAGCCCTTCTTTTTTACCTAGAAAAATTGTAGGTAGCTTATTTGTAGGCGCGGATTGGAAAAACATGCATCCTGGGTGCTCCAGCACCTTTAAATAGTTCATAGTTTCTGAACATTTTACATTACTGTGTTCACTAAAATACCTGTTCTTGCCCAAGTCAAATATTTATCAAATTTGCCTAAGGCAAAAACTTAATACACGTACTTGATACTTCCAAACATTACTTATAAACATCTGTGTGCATAGATGCCTGAGGCTGTAATAAAGCCAAACTTGTCTATATGAAATATTGCAAGGAAAAACACTGGAGAGTCGCCAAATTAGAAAAAGGGAAGAGAAAGAAAAAAACTACAAACATTTTCCAGCATATTCAAATGTCAGCTGTGCTGTAATACCCTCCTTCACCCACAATCTCAAAGCAAATTGATTTGATAAACAGTGAGGAATGGCTAAGGATTGCATGCTGGGGAGCATCAGGCATGGGAAGAGTTATGAGAAATCTGTGCACATTTTCATAATTCATCCAAGGAGAGCAATATTTACTGTCCCTCAAGGTGATCCAACACCGAGTCCTGCTGCCAGGATTTAGTCCCTTCAAAAGCACATGAAGGCTGATGATGAGAGCTCTAAACCTGCCAGTATTTTTCTGACTTTTTCATTAAGAAATGTGTTATCTATGTTCATGTGTTTGTTCAGCACACATGCTTCATTGATTTGTATTGTATGAACATAGCTTAGCTGTGTCCTTAAAACCTCATTAGTGTCTGTTGAATATCCATTTAAATCTGAATTTTATTCATAGATGCAAATTTGCAAACATTCTTAATTGTGTGTCATGCATCAGTGTGATTACAACTCCATCTCCTCTGCTTTGACACAATGTGGATTTAATATTTTGCAAACCCACCAGCCTAGATAATGCATAATGACTTACCATTTATACAGAAGCAATTGTTTCCCATTGTTTCTAGACTTGGTCAATACCTACTGAGAAAGAAGATATCCTGTAATTAAAAAGAATGAATTAATAATAGCCATTGCTGTGGCCCTGTATAAAAGCAGTAGAATGTTTACTTTCTAATAGGAATCAGAAAATATTCTTTGTTTAGGGACAGAAATGCAGTGGTACACTTATATGCTTTGCGTTGTCTACAAAGAACTGATACCCCAAAGCTGTGCCATTGTTATGTAATATTAAATAAAAAGTAAATGAATAAGTGTCAATTAAGAGTAAGAATAGAATTCCAAGATTGGTGTGCTATTATGTTTCTGGTCTTCATTTTAACTGTTAAAAACTGTTATTTCACCTTATTCCTCCCATATTCTAGTTTTCTCCCTTGATTCTATAACTAGTCATTCATTGTCACTAATCTTAACTGCCTTTCCTCAGAATTGTCCTTGTTCTAGCTAAACAGCAGACGTGAAGAAAAGCTAAAAAAGCAAACTTCCACCCTGTATACCTGTTCCAGATCAGAGAGAGTTACCCCAACCTGCTGGCTATATGAGTGCAAATCTGATAGCCGCAAAACCTGTCAAATCACTTTTTCCAGGGATGCGGGTGTTGCAGTAACGCTTTGCAATAAGCCTTGAGTGCCATTCTTCATCTATGAATCGGAGCTTGAAACAGGCACAATGGTGTACAATTACAACCTCAATGATTTTTTTTTTTTTTTACTTTCAGCAACTGGATAGGTTGTTCAGCAGGGAATAAGCACAAACACTAGCTGGTTTCTCTTATTGAAACGTCTCGTCTGCTTTGTGAATTCTGGATTCAAAGATGCTTCTCTTCATGCAGACCTTCTTGAGGGCATGGCACTGAAAAGGAAATGCTTTACCTTCTACAAACATCTAGCTGTTTTATTCTATTGGGAAACCAGTTGGTAATCTTCACTGCTGTTGATTTTGGTACTTAAATAATCAATCTTCTGTTTTTCTGCTTCCCTCTTTTTTTGACAAGAGGGTTTTCTGAAGCTGTGCCTTTCCTGGTAGCTTTGTAAAGCAGGTCTCCCTCATCAGGATTAACAGTTTTCCTTGCTTCGTAACTGTTTAGGACTGACGGTAAAGGGGTGAATGACAGTTACTCAGCTCTCTCCCCACTGAATGAAGCAATTAGCCTCAAAACATGCTACTGCACAATGCTGTGCCAATGGTTAAATTGTCAAAGCATCACTGCAATCATGACCTTGATCTTTCCCTCAGATTCTCTATCTTTAATTGCAAAATGGTTCTTGACCTGAATACAACCTTTTTTGACACGTTATGTCACTTCTTATTTGTCTTTGTAGACATCACAATGGACACTTCTCTCATTCAAAAGCCATTCAGTGAAAAGCAGCAAGAAGTATTGAGTTAGCAGTTCCAAATTCATATGTATTCTTGTATACATATACATATTCATGTATTCATATGTATTCTTGCTTCATGATAGTAAGCCCTTTGATCCTTTTTCTTCAAAATATAGACTTATTCTCCTATTGACAGAGAGTTTTCCTTGGAAGTTGCTACTGTTGCGTGCAAAATTATCATTTCCTTTGGCATTGATTCCATACCATCTCTGTCTATCATTGGCAGTTCCCCAGCTCTAACATGAGTTGTATCGAGTAAGGTGTAGCTCCCAGATTAATGCTGAGCATCACAAGAAAAGTTGTGGCTGGACACAAGACTTCAAGGACCTCCTTGCTTATAGGTAACTGGACACTGGAGAGATGTCAGCTAGTTATAAGGTGGAAAGAGGACCATCCATCGTGGGTTTTGAGAGAGACAGAAAAGACAGCAGTTAATTGCTAGTTATGCTGAGCTGTTCCCTACACTTTACAAAACTATCTACCTGTGACTGAAAGGAACCAATTTAAAGGGAAGTCCCTTCTTCAAATGTTGAGGGTTTCAGGTGTTAATTATTAAATAGAAACATTTATATTATTTGTCAAAATTTGCTTCTAGATACAAAGCTTGCTTTTGTCACTGTTTCCACACTATGGAACACTTAGTTGTCAGCAATATTCAAGGTATAAACTCGCTACTTTCTTAACTCAGATTGCCTACATAACTTTTGAAAATGCATCTGACTTTTTTTAGTTATGCTTTTTATCAGATTTTTCCCTTGTAGCTCCTTTCCAAATCCTTTTCTTCTTGTCTTCATGCTTCATAAATAGCGGACATACAAATTTGACATACTATTTCAAGCCTGTGCTCCAGACAGAGCACAGAGATGTAGAAGAATGTTGCAAGTTAATAACCTTTTTTCAACACATCTGCTATGCAATAGTCCAGGGAGAAAAAAAGGAGATAAAAAAAGAAAAAAACATTTTTTTTAAAAAAAGTGGAGTTAACTTAGTCCTTGGAGAAGGCAGTTGAGCCAGATAGACTTGCATGTGATTGTGGCTTCAGTAGGACAGTTGAAATGTTTCTCTTCTTATTTTCTACAATAAATACATCATTTGCAGATTTATAGTAGATATCTTGTATCTTGATGTTATGAACCTATGGAGATTTGAAAGTAATTAATCATGCTGAAGAGTCTTGCTGCTAAGGAAGGAGAACGTGCAATTCTGCAGGCTGTTAGTCAATAAAGAGAGACTTTTCAGGCATTCTTAATTGACTACCATTAGTCACCAATTTACACACAGCAAAATTCTGTTAAGGATATCCTTGCAGGGTAGATTGCCAAATCAGATTAAAACAGAATTTACAACACCCATCAAATAAGATTTCTGTAACTATTTACCCAACCCACTTACCCTTATACCAGTGGGGTTTTGATGTCTGAATTTATAAAGAAAACAAGGTTAGGAGATATCTGAACTTGTAAATTTCTACCAGGCTAAGAAGATTTTAAGAAAGTTTTAAGGAAAAGTGCCAGAGAATAGAGGGGAGGCTTATAAATAGCACCAGATAGCCTAAAAAGTGTTGACTCAATAACTGTGAAATTCCCTGTTGCACAGATAAAACTCTTTAGTCTTGGTTGGGAGTAGAACATGAAAATTTATCCTGGAAACAGTCATTCTCATGATGAAAAGGTCCGTGCAGATTTTCACGAGTGATGGGATGAACTTGAAGAAGTAGGTATCAAGAAAGATGTTCCAACACAGTAAGATCTGTTAGACTGCAAAATAGCCTCATAAGGAACTGATAGAAATCCCATTGCTCAACATATTTAAAATTAGACTAGATACAGCAGGGGCTATGTAACTCTACCTCTGCAATAAAAAAAAAAATAAAAATAAAACCAAAAAAATCCAAAGAAATCACCCTGGCACAGCTGGGGACATAAATAACAGTGTTCAGCTGACAAACGGCTTAAAAGGCTGCTGGTGTATTCAGACCATGTACCACAGTATGGATCACGTTGAACGTGTTGCAGGGGCAAATCTTGGAGGGACATCTTGGTAAGTGTGCTCTCTTTGGATACCTGTGACCTTATGCCTTGCTAGAGAAGATGTATCTTTTTTTTGTCAGACTTGCACTTTGTTTCAGTGGCTCTTTTCTGTCTCTAAAACCTGCAATTTCACATTCCTGCCAACTTGTGTAAAGTAGCAAAGCATAATAACTCAGTCCTGCAGTCTGTTACTCACTTTCCCACATTCTAAGCCTTTGCAAATGATATTGCCCCCCACAATATCCTTTGTCTTGTCACCTGTAAGCTTTATAACTAAAATCTTTCTTCTTTTGTTCCCATATTTCTCAACTGCTATGTATCCCAAAAGATTATGAAACTATCAAAACCAGGTATGTTAAGCCTCTGATTTGTCAGGATACTCACCCATAAGTGATCCAGGAAGGGAACCAGCTGATTCTTGCACGATATAAGTTAGCTAGTTTCCATGGTCTAGACCTACAGTTATTCAGGAAAAAGTCAGAACACAGAATTAGGTCAATTGGTTATGTTTACAGCAATGGTGCCTCTGGAAAAAAAACAGTAATGTGGACACAGTATGTTAGGTCCTGAATAGAGCAGAGGTGTTTTGAGAGACAGTGTCTGTCTCAACAACCTGATTAGAGTTTCACAGGCAAGTTAACCATAATGTGGTGATGATGCTTTTCTTTAGCAATGCTTAGTCCAACTACCTTCTGCTCTGGGATAGACACCTTTATAATTGCTCTTTCTGTGCAAAAAGGATAGAGGGGAGAAATTGCAAGTTGGCTGGATGTGTGAAACTAGCACCTTCTGCAGTTGTTCAGCTGATAATGAGGATCTGCTAGGTTTGTGAAAAACATCACTCTAGCTCTGTTATGCTTCCTGCCCCTCTGGTTGGTGCATGGAATGATACATAAGTGAAGATGATGCTATGTGGCTTACATAGAGGTGAGAGAATGAATATTGGGCTTTCAAACTTAACATTGCTTTCTTCTATTTCATTGTTATCTTATCCTCAGATTACACTGAAAAAGTCCTAAAAAAAAAAATAATTGAAAAAGTGAATCTGCAGCACAAGATTGCTCTCAAGATAGATCAAATTCTGTAGGTAGTAGTTATAGCCTTCCTTTAGCTTCACAGAGGAAAACAATCTTCAACATAATGGTCTGGAAAGAAGACTAGAAGCAAGTGAAGATATGGCTGTTTAGCTCTGTTAGGAAAGATGACCTACAGAAATCTTCAGTAAGAAATATCTGACACAGAGGTCTGAGTACAGCAAAAATTGTGCATGGAGGATGCAGGCGGAGGTCAAGCTGGAGGTCCATTGTGAGACACAATATATTTCTGGATCAATGCTGTTGATCCATTTACTTTTTTTTTTTTTAAAGCACTCTCCTGTGGAAACGTGGGTACTCCTCAGCACTGCTGTTAATACCGCAGCAGTAGGAGGAAAATGCTGTGTGCAAATACAGAGCATCACAGCCCTCTCACCAGGCTGGCAGTCTAGTCATTTATCCAGCTTTCAGTCCCATGATGGCTCAGCTCTGGAGCCTTGCTTGGTACTAAGCCCTGCCAGCCCTGTGAATTACACACGCCTCTGTCCAGCTGCCCGAGGGAGCTGGAATGGGAAGGAGACACAAAGCACATGTGGCTTGATGAGGCTCCATGCAGCACACAGGGATGCAAAGGCTTTCCTTTCTACCACAGCTGCTGATGGAGGGGGAGACCATGCACCCTCCCCTTCCTCTAGCTGGTCTGGAGCACTTGCCAAGTGGCGAATGAGGTTTAGTGTCCTGTCCTACCTTGCATGACCTCAAACCCAAATCATGTAGGCTGGGTGAAAAGACAAAAAGAGGAGGAGAAATTTGAAACTTTGGCTTTTGACTTCAGACAAGTGTGGGACCAGAAGGAGAGAGAAAAGTAAAACCAACTGACAGAGTAGTTAGCGATATCATGTCAAAACGATTGCTCTTACAGTTGGTTTTTTTCAGGTTATACAATTGCAAGTTTATTTATAACACACATCTAGTCCTTGAAGAGGAGGTTGAGACCTTTGTCCCTAACCTCAACTGAAACCCTAACTCACTTTTGGGGAGCATCCTAATGGCTTCACGACACTATTATCTCCCTTTTGCACCTTTTCTGAACGATACACACTCAGTTCATATCTGTACAACAGAAACTCTCAGCTTACCTTGCAGCATATGCCTTGAACACAGGATGCGTGGGTTTGAATCCAGCTGATGGGAAGAGACTAGCACTCCGATCTGTTCTGTTTCCCCAGGTGCTCTGATAACAGAGCTATTTTGTAAATACGTAGTAGAAACAACTTGCTGTGCAGTGAAATACTGGAATAACACTGCCAAGCTCTGCAAAGAAAGGACCTCGATTTCTGCTTTCAAGAGAAGAGTTAGTGTTTATCTTTCCTATGTAGGAAGGATTTTCCTACAAAGAACCCTGAAGGGATGGTGGAGAAAACTTTTGCCATCTGCGTTTCCCTCACTGCAGAGCACCCTGAATGTGATTGCTTTTGGCTCAGGATGCTGCTTTTTAAGAATCCCTTCCTGAAACACCTTACTCTGGCATGCATTTCTTACGGCATGCCACATGGCCAGTTCTTTGGAGCTTTGGGTGCTGCTCTGCCAGGCCAGGTGCTGATCTCCTGCAGTGCATCTTGCTCTGTATCCGTGTTATTTTGTTACAAGAGATTTTTACAGCAACACAGAAGCAAATCTTTGTCTTTTATTTTTTGCCTTTTTTTTCCTATTTTTTGTCTCCTTTGATCACAAAGAAAACAAATAAAGCATTTCAAGTTGCTTCTTAACTTTCACATATACATATTCCCCACTAAATTGTGACTTTTGCCTCAAAGTCTTCTGAAGTGTCTAACAGATTTTTAGTCTCATATAGAAGCGCTAACAAGGAAGCAAGATTTCTGGTCATCCTTTTCACTAATGTGTTCAACTATGGCCTGTTAGACTACACACTGTGAGAGAAAGCTCAGTTTAACAAAATCTCTGGCTGGCTCAAGCCGGACAAGTTTCGTGTACTTCAGCTAAATGCCAAAGAACCTGAGCCAAAGTGTACCAGACTCAATTAAAGTCTTTTTTTTCATTGACTTCAATGGGCTTCAGGTGGGGAATTGAGTCTGTTTGCTAGAAGCAATAGAAAATTGTCAACCCCCTTCTGCAAACCTACCATGGGGGAGGAACAAAGTCCCAGAGCATGTTAATGAGAATTGCATACATTTGAAAAAGCTGTTTATATTGGACACTGCTGTCTTCAGACTTCCCATACTTTCTGTAAGACACTTCCTTTACAGCCCAGTTGTAATATTTTATTGTATTATATTGTTGTAATATTTTATTGTATTATATATATATTTTATATATTTTATTGTATTATAGACATTTTCCTTTACAGCCCAGTTGTAATATTTGAGGCCCTTTTGCCCCTTGCTCCATTTGTTATGTTCCCATTTCAAAGAGAAATTCTATCTATCTGAACTTTTTTTTTTATTAAAAGTCACAGTCAAAGCTTGAAACTTGGCCTGTAAATTCCTTCTGGTGGAAAATGGATCTTTGTTAAAGGAAAGGATGGAGAAATAACTAGTTTTGTGATTCAGTTACCTCTTTCAGTGCATCTTTGGGCCTTTCACAAAATTTTAGAGTCCATAACGCAGACACAATTAGAACAAAACAGGGATACAAATTAAATTGAGGACTGTATGATTTAGAGGGCTAGAATCAAACTCCTATTCATCTGCTGTCACAAACTGGTACACCCCAAATCCACAGACATTTAGGGGTTTTTTTATCTGAAAATTTTCCAAATATCTAGTTCTCTGCTTGTGTTTGTAAGTGCATTGCTTTTGCTGGAGTGGAAAAGCATGATTCCAGTACCAATTTCACATCTAATTCCCATATGAATCTCCAAATTAGTTGTCAGCATTCTTCTTCTGACATTGCCTGAGGGCCTAAATCATTTACACAAAACACCCATGACTGTGTGGTGAGTCCAGATCTGGGAGCTTTTCTTCTTGAGAAGGAAACGAGAGAGCGATCTAACAGGCTTGCAGTGTGAATGTGAGGTCAAAGCACCAGAACAAAAAGGAACCCTACAAATCAATCCACTGAAACCAAAACTGAATTGTTACAGCACTTCTCCAGGTTCAGTTTTGTTGTCTACTTGAAGGGATTAAAACTTTCATCTCCTATGAGAATACTCAAGTAAACCACCAGGCTTTAAGTGGAGAAACACAGTAGAGTAAGAAAGGACTTATTTGTAATTCTTCTCATTCAACCTTGCCTTCATTGAGTAAATAGCCCAAAAATTATCAGGGTGGAATTTCCCAAGTGGTTGAAATAAATTTTTGATGCTGAACTGCCCTGTGATCCAAAGAAAAAATTACTCTCAGAAAACAATTTAGGATCTGGAAGGAAGATTATGACATCACAAGGATTCAGTGAAGACTACAATGGCCCTATCCAGCACTCTCATCTGGTAGCTATAGGATGAAGGGAACCGCATCCTGGGCTGTGTCAAAGAAAGCATGGCCAGCAGGTCGAGAGAGGTGATTCTGCCCCTCTACTCCGCTCTTGTGAGACCCCACCTGGAGTACTGTGTCCAGCTTTAGAATCCTCAACACAGGAAGGACATGGACCTGTTGGAACAGGTCCAGAAGAGAGCCATGAAAATGATCAGAGGGTTGGAGCAGCTCTCTTAGGAAGACAGGCTGAGAGAGCTGGGGTTGTTCAGCCTGGAGAAAAGGCGGCTCCTGGAAGACCTTATAATAGCCTTCCAGTACCTGAAGGGGGCCTACAGGAGAGACGGGGAGGGACTCTTTATCCTGGAGTCTAGTGATAGGATGGGAGGTAATGTTTTTAAACTGAAAGAAGGGAGATTTAGATTATATATTAGAAAGAAATTCTTTAGTGTGAGGGTGGTGAGACACTGGAACAGGTTGCCTACCAAGCTGGATGGGGCTTATAGCAACCTGATCTAGTGGGAGGTGTCCCTGCCCATGGCAGGGGGCTTGGAACTCAATGACCTTTAAGGATCCTTCGAACTCTAACCATTCTATGCTTCTATGATTCTATTCCTTAGAAACCTTTTCATGCATCTTGAAAACACAAGCAATAATTCCAGCACATTTCCAAACATGTCTCTTAATTGCAGTTAAAAGAAATATTTGTCTTGGCTTTTGTTCTTTTTGGGGCTGGTGTCTTGCCTGAGGTGCATTATTTTCATCTACACTGAATTTAATGCCCTTTGACACAACTGGAACAATAAATATGAGCTTAGCATGCATGAGAGTTGTGCCATGTGTGTAGAAAGAAGAGGATTTCTGGAGAAGACCCCTAACACAGCAAGGTTCCCTTCTGTCTTGGACTGCAACCAAAGAAGCTGTTCTGCACCTGTCTGCTCAAGAACCATTTAGACCAGAGGGTAGGTCAAAAGGCTGTTGATAGGTCTCAAGTATATATTGCCAGAATGCTACCGTGTTCACTGTTACCATAAGAGTAAAATGCTGTATCTAAGGCTTTGCGGGGTGAAGGATTATTCAGATACACTTTCCCCAAATTTATAATTGCCTTGCATGGATAACTAAGAGAAAATATGTTTAATGCAGAAAAAATCAGCTGATGAGTAATTCCTGCTTCAAAATGAGAAAGCAATAGCTATTACCACTCTCATGTTTTGCTCTGTGGGTTTCCTCTACAGGGTGGTATTAAAACACTAACCACTCTACCTAATGATAATAGCCACAAAATGAATTTCTTCAGACTGGCAATTGCAATTAAATTTAACTGAAAGTCTGACATGATTAATGAAACCATGGAAAAATGCAGTTCTATGAGTCCTAAAACACACATACATATATGATAATATCAGAGCAAAATGAGTTAAATTCCTAATAGAACACCCAAAGACACAACATCAACACATACATATTTTCCATTGTGGTCTGTTGTGATAAAGAGGGTTTGTATACTTCAGACATTCTACAGAGATATTTGAAAATAAATGGAAATGGTGTATATGATGTTAGCCATCATGAGGAGAAGAAAAATTGGCAGAATAATTGACAGAAAAATTTAGCATGAAGGCTAAATTGATCAAGTAGCTAATTTTACCCTTGTAAAGCAATGTAATATATGTAAGGCCATGTCTGTATAGGATTATTAGATGAAGAAGTAATAATACACTATCTCACAATGCTATGGATCCAACACAAAGCCTATTAAAATCTATGTAAATGTTTCTATTATATTGTGGCCTCCCTGCTGATTCATGAGCAAATCTTATTACAAGTTTGCAAAAAAACATTTCCCCCTCCCAAACCTAGATTATTCATAAGCAGCTCTGGGCAGCATAGAGGAAGAAGTGCCTTGTCACCTTAAATAGTACATCTCTGTATTAGATGGAAAAATTACATGGAAAATGTCACAGTTCAAAGTCTGTCAGCCTGAAACTAGAAAATGCGACTTGTCTGATTATTTGTGCCATCTGAATCTGTCCTATTTGAACAAACACATTGGAAAACAGAATCCCAAGGCTGGAGTAACCCAGGAGTTGAATGGCTCTGTTTGCGACCCACTGGCAAATGAGCTCTACACCATAACTTAGAATTTAGTCTGTGCAGATGAAGGTAAAAAATCATTAGCTGTTGACAAATAACTATTAGATAGACATGAAAATGAGCTCAGGGGTCTCACTGCAATTCCTACATCATAATCTGCTAATAATGCTTATACCTTCTTGGTCTCCAAGCACTTTGTAATCTTTATAATGTGTTTATCTGCATAACACTTTTGTGAGACAGTGATGGGTCATTTCATCCTATTTCAGATTTAGGGACGACTTTGTAAAGGGCTCTTGCATTCAAACATGCAGCATCTAACTCTTCGATAACTTGTGCCTAGTTTTCCCTGTACATAAGAGAGCAACGCTAGAACACAAAAAGGTGAGTTGTGCATAATACAAAGTAGAAAATGTGCAGGAGATACGTGGGGCTTAGATGGCCCTTAGGTAACATTACAACTTTTTGCTTGGGTTTTGTCATCTGTTGAACTGTATGGAGCTCACCAGCAGTCACCAACAGTATAAACAAGTCTCTTAAACTCCCAGAGACTGAAGACCGATTTTCCAGTCAGAAACCTGATGGCCACAATGTATAGACAAACTTCCCTTTTGTCTGGATGACTTTGCTCAGTGCTTGCTCAGCTGTCTTTCTGACATTTCTCACAGTTCTAAAATTAATTTCAAATGAACAGCAAGGAATAAAGGAAGATCGGAGATCAGAGACATGGACAGTGGGATAGAGTGCACTCTCAGTATGTTTGCCTATGACACCAAGCTGGGTCAGCAGTCAACATGCTGGAGGGAAGGGATGCCATCCAGAGGGACCTGGACAGGCTTGAGACATGGACCCATGCAAACCCCAGGAAGTTCAACCAAGCCAAGTGCAGGGTCCTGCACCTGGGACATGGCAATCCCAGGCACAAATACAGGTTGGGCAGAGAATGGCTGGAGAGCAGCCCTGAGGAGAAGGACTTGGGAGTGGGGTGGATGAAAAATTCAACATGAGTTGGCAATACGCGCTGGCAGCACAGAAAGCCAACCACACCCTGGGCTGCATCAAAAGAAGCATGGCCAGCAGGTCGAGAGAGGTGATTCTGCCCCTCTACTCCGCTCTTGTGAGACCCCACCTGGAGTACTGTGTCCAGCTTTAGAGTCCTCAACACAGGAAGGACATGGACCTGTTGGAACAGGTCCAGAAGAGGGCCATGAAAATGATCAGAGGGCTGGAGCAGCTCTCTTAGGAAGACAGGCTGAGAGAGCTGGGGTTGTTCATCCTGGAGAAGAGTAGGCTCCAGGCTGACCTTATAATGGTCTCCCAGTACCTGAAGGGGGCCTACAGAAGAGATGGGGAAGGACTCTTTATCCTGGAGTCTAGTGATAGGATGGGGGGTAATGTTTTTAAACTGAAAGAAGGAAGATTTAGATTAGATACTAGAAAGAAATTCTTTAGTGTGAGGGTGGTGAGACACTGGAACAGGTTGCCCAGACAAGCTGTGGATGCCCCCTCCCTGGAAGTGTTCAATACCAGGCTCAGTGGGGTTTATAGCAACCTGGTCTAGTGGGAGGTGTCCCTGCCCATGGCAGGGGGATTGGAACTAGATGATCTTTAAGGTCTCTTCCAACTCTAATCATTCTATGATTCTGTGATCCCTCTGACGTGTTCAGTGATCCTCCACTGTCTGACATAAGCCTGTTGAAAAAGCCTTGTGTATGTGTCGTCTCTGTGCAAGTTGATAGCAAATTCACTTGACAAATCAGCAAGTTGCCATATCAAGCCTAGGAAGATTCAAGGACAGGATTACTTTTTTGTGTGTGTGTCTTTATTTTCTTTTATTTTTGACAACATTTTTCTACCTGATGAGGCAGTGTAAAGGATCCTGGAAAGCAGCTTAGTGCTCTCTCCCCATTGATGTCATTTATGGGTCTACTGCTTGAACCATTCACACAGAGACAAAATTATTTTTCTCTCTCTGATTGAAGACCAGGAAAAATCTGTAGACTAATGTAAGCAGAAACAGGAGAAATGAATCTTTTATCTGGATAGCTGTGTCCTGGGATAACTTCTGGAAACAAAATCTTTGAAGAAAGTCACATCTAGGAGGAAATTATATTCTGTTTGTATTTACCTTAATATTTAAAGCAAAACTCAGCAGGCATGGAAAACTGAGCCATACCCAATATTTCAGTGGTGTCTGAAATCACATGGAAATCCCGCTTCGCTGCAGGATATGGGCCCATCCAATTTGCACTTAATAAGGCAGCATTTAGGCAGCCTCCCCTAGTGAAATTGTGACTTAGGCTAACTCTAGGGTCTTAGTCTAGCAAAGGAATATTTCTGGTCTTGTGGAATCAGCACCTCAGCATTATTTTACTCGTAGATTGTGCAGGTGGCATCTGGTCTGATCAAGAGTGGTTATTTTTGTATCTTTCCTATATTTTATACTGCAGTACTGTCAAATCCTAACTTGTTTATAAGCCAATAAGAAGTGAAGGAATTATTCTATATTATTTATTTTTCTTTCTTTTTCTTTCTTTCAGCTTTAGTCCCTTCCCCAATTTTTTCCCTCATCCAGAGCTATGTTAATCTCTCTTCTGCCCTGTGCTATTCCTGTTATTTTGGTACATCCTCTATGTAATTGCTTCTGAAAGGCTTAAGGTAAACACAGAAGAGCAGACTGATAAACAATTGCTGCAAGAAAGCCAAGTATAATAAAAGACAGCAGCATGGAGCAATATTTGGGAGTAGGATGTAATTTTAAAGGTCAATAATGCGCCAAGGATATTTTGTCTGAAGCACAGCTCACATTGATAACAGAGAGTTGGTATCTTTGGATTCTTTGGCTGCTAAGTGAGTTTAACATTCTACTTCTGGGTTTATCTTTCTATCTCCCTTCTTGCTTCAGGCTTGCTTGTTCTTGTTCAGTCTTTCTTTCGTTCTTTCTTTCATTCATTCTTTTTTTGTCTCGCTCTTTCTTTTCTTTCCTTCCTTCCTTCCTTCCTTCCTTCCTTCCTTCCTTCCTTCCTTCCTTCCTTCCTTCCTTCCTTTCTTCCTTTCTTCCTTTCTTCCTTCTCTTTCTGCATTTCGGTCTTTTCCTCTTTTTCTCTCTCTGTTTGTCTTTCTTTCTCTATGCCAGATTTATCATAGCTTATAGTTTCACTTAGAAAATCTTGAAACACATCTCTTTAGTATTTATTAAAATTACTTTTCATATCAGGCCTTCTGCAGAAAACACTTGCTGGATCAGAACTTCAACAGATAGCAGGTTTTTAATTTCCAGGTTGTGCCGCCTGTTGGATAAGTATCTGTATTATCACAGCTCAGTTTTCTAGTATCTCTGCTTCTGTGTGATCTGAGAACAAACTGCTTGGAATTCCCCTGTTTGTTTCCCTTGTCCATTGTGGCAGTTTCAGATGAAATCTTAGACTGAAATTGTCTTAGACTGAAACTGAAAGAGAAACCACTGTCTCCCTGGGGTCTTCAAGTCCTACAAGGGTGCTGCTGACAATCTTAAAAGCAAGGAAAAACATGTAATGAAGAGAAAACAGTGAGTTTTAAATGTTGTATTACAGTATACTAAGCTCTGAACTTTTAAGATAATAAAGCCCCTGACTATAAAGATACAGTTATGCTTGCCCAGATTTTTCAGCAGTCAGTAAGGATTCTTCAGTTCTTCATTTCTAAGCTTGCATCATGAAGAAAGCTCATTTTTGGAAGATGGGTGCTCATCTTCTTATTTTTGCCAGTTGAACTATTCCACTTAGGTGTTGGAAATCACTGACTGCTGCTCCAAATTTGATATCAAACATCCTAATATACTAGCATGACTTAAAGGGAATCTACACTTTGATCTAAAATTGTTAAAACTTTGTTGATTTTTCTTTTTCATCCAGGGAGCAAAAAGCCCTGTGCAAGGGCAAATGAAGGTAGTCAATAGTTTTTACAAATAGTTTTTATAAACCCAAGGTTTACATTTGCAGACTCTGCTTGCTGCTTTGGTGTTGTCTGTCTATCTGCATGGACACATTCCCACACTGGCAAGTGCAAGTAAAAGATGGATGAGAAATTAGGGTCTGCTTCTCCCCCTTTTGTGGCCGAGTGCACTGGAGTTTTTGTAGTCCCATATGAAACCCATTCAGGACTTAATCTATGTGTCTATAAATGACAGCACAAGTTTCGAGGCAGTAAGGAATTTGAGTGGTTACCTACGCAATTTTCTTCATGTGTTTACGCAGTGCCCCCCCGCCGTGTCCTACGCAGGCCAGGATAGAGTGGCTGCAATTAGGACCTCTCAGGCAGATCCTTGGCAGGCTCTGTGTTTACAGGATCCATGATAAATTATGATGGTTTTTCTTGCCCAGGTTGTAAAAAAGATAAAGGAAAATGATTGCACTAGGACTTTCTGGCTTCTACATTTATAGACTCCTGAGCTATAACAATATAAACTTTGGAGACACAGACCACAGCCCTACAACAGAGTTTATGCTATGGGCTAGGCTTACAGAAATAGATTGTAAGTGCTGGAGCATGTGCCATCAAATGCAGCCACATCTGGGGCTGAATATGGGAACCTATACTCCCTTTCTGACTGCTGTAAATGACAGACTTAACACCATTCACACAGCAACACATGTTGCTATTTTGATACATGTGAAATGAGCGATATCCATGAGCACATCTGATGCTTTATTATCCCTAAGACAAAATCAGCAGTATCCATAGCTCCATGAGGAGATTTAGACATGGGGGTGGAGATGTCTTTTTAATAAAGACTTAAGGCAGAATTCTGATCCAATTAAAAAAATCCCTTCATAAATTATTAAACTAAACCCTGGTATTACTACAAAGTTTGAACATGAATACCACAAGTTTTCTTGGGGAGAATTTTGAGACTTTTCCTCACACGGGGCTACTATATCTCAGCCTTTTCTCCTCAGTCTTCCTCAACCGTATTTCTGAAAATGAAGATCAGAAAGAGATTGCATTTACAATGTAGCTCTTACCACATTTGACATACAAATGCAAAAGGCAATTTATACCATCAGCTACAATTAATAGAGTTTTTAGTCTCTAGAGTCTAGAGCTCAAATATTAAAGCCCAACCAGTACAAATAAGCTAATGTTAAACTTCGGCAGTTTGCAATTACCCTTATATTGAAGCCAAAAATTTCTTGTGTATACGTCTTATTGCCAGTTCAACCTCATTCCATACTTCCATTTTTACTTCAATAAAATACAACAAAAATCCTTCTGGCTCTATTTGCATTGTTTTTGCCTCTGTTAGTTCCCAAATAATATGAATGCGGACACATGACTGAAAGCACTGAATTATCACTCACTGGCAGATGCCTGACAACCACCAGTTGGGTTCTCGGTCCATCTCAGTTGCAAAATAAAACATGCTGGTTTGAACTGCTTTTGTGGTGGCTTAACTACATAATTCAGTTTGGCTAAGAATATTCCAGCTATTATTATGAGGCTGTGAATTAAACCAGCACTTTATGCTGTTCAGGATGACCTTGAATGATATAACCTTCTGAAAGGTCGCCTCATTTCTCTAAGATTTCATCGTAGAAAATCCTAGCTGATAAATTCAAAGCAATGTCAGTACCCCATACTTCCTACTCAAGGATACAATTTGTGTGCATATTTTGTTTGTAATGTATGCATTTATGCTATGGTGAGGACACCAAACACTGTCCCTACATATGGATGTTTTAATATTGAGTCTTAATCAGGAACTGAATTCCAACTCACATTAAAGACGTGACCTGCAAGGCAGGACCCCAGCATCACATCTCCAGTGAAGAAGAAACTCTAAAGCAACCTGCCTTACATCACTCTACGTTCACCTTTTTCTTCTTTTTAAATCAGCCCCTTCACCTTAATCAATAATTTCTCATGCTTGTTTCTGGGTATCATTTGTTCTATCTCTTCCTGGCATTCAGGCATCCTGAACTAAGACAGGACTATTCATCTTCCTGCATTGCAGTTCTGAATAAGTGAACCTAACAGCTTTAATATTTATTGGCTCTTTAGATTCACCTAAACACAGTCACATCTCTAAAAAGTAGCTAGATACTGTTTTTCCATGTCCCCACAAGTGTTTTTTCTCTCTCTGAAGTTTTAGTGCTGGGCTGAAATAAGCAGGTGTTTTGCTATTGAGCCCAAGAGGTCTTCAGTTTGGCTGTTGCTCCCTTGATAAAAGCAATACCACATTTTTAATATGTAATGACATAAATATGCTTTTATCACACAGCTTATCACCCTCCTCTCTACTCTGTGTACTTTTTGTGTAACAGGTTCTGCACCAGTACCCAAACCTAAAGGAAGATAAACAGAGAAGGAGTTAAACCAACACAAAGAACTGCTTCCAATGACAGCAGGACTCCAAAGGTGAGGCAGAACTCACGGCTCTGTGGAGGTGACTTCAGTCCTTCCACTGGCACAAACAGAGATTTCTTTCTTTGTCTGTTCACTGCATTAGTCTGGTTTCAACCACCTGGGTTTGCTACCTTTTTGTCAGGAATCTGACCAAAGAGGTTCTTTGTCACCCTCTCTCTGCCAGGGACCCTTTTACACCTCAAAGGCTCCCTTCTCCTTTTCTGACTGACCTTCACTTCTCCCTGTCCAATAGAATGAAAACTAACATTTAGTAGCTGTATTTACAGTGTCATAAAAGATATCTTGCTGAGAGACGTACGTTCCCTGGTATGATTCTGTTTAGGGTAGTAGGAATCCATTCTGCAAGAATATAACCCCCTGATTTTTATCTTGTGCCTTTGTTTCCCCTTTGTGTCCCACGGTGGTTTAATTAAGATGTAAATTGGAAGCTCTCTAAGACAGGGATATATCTGTCTTTTGTCCTGTAAAGTACTTTATAGCACGTTATAAAGACAGACAGAAATTTTGCAAATCAATCTGCTGGCATGTCACCAATATGCTGGAGGTAAGTTAACAGTGAGCTCAGTAAATACATAGCTCTGTGAAATCTGGTTTATTTTATTGACATTTCTTAATATCTCTTAAACTCAGTGCATTTAGTTCGTGCCCATATGAAGGACTTTCTAGGGCAGACGTAGATAGACTTTGAAAACATATTATTATGGCTTCCTTTCCTAATAATTCCGTCAATGACATCATATTATTCTAAACAGCAACTATGATTAGGGTTATCCCACACTAATCCAGAAAGGGGAGACTAGATCTTAAAAATGCACTATCTTTCTCTTGAGATGATAATGAAGGAATTAAAGAAGGAGTAAGGTAGATGTAGAGAAAGAGTCTACGAAGGGAAATTAGTGGCCTAAGGAGGAACTTTAGGAAATCTCTAAGACTACATGGGGATACTGATCTACTAGAAAAGGATAAAGGCAGAAAGGAGCCAATCCAAATTAGGAATTTAATTCAGCCTAGTGGCTTTTACATGGCATTTAACACAGAAACAAACAATTCCAACATTCAATATTTTACACTCTCCTGCCTGTTCTTATAGGAAAATCACAGGAACTGAGCTTGAGACAATTCAAGGGTATAACAAACCCAAACAACAATGGCTCCAACAGTCTCAATGTCCTGGAGAGGGGAAAAGAGGGGGAAAATTTACCTCACCTTTATTCTGTTTGAATTATTTGATTTCCACTGCTGCACATTCAGCCCAAGCTGTGTGACATTTTGCTTTGGAAAAAGAAAACAGAAAATAAGCACAGGAGGCAGGGAAGATACGTGCATAATCACTACCACATTGGTCATTTATCACCTGGGATATCTTTGCATGAAAGCCACCATGCTTCACCTTGAGCCTACATGCTCTGAGTGTAGACTAAAACCTCCTACGTTACATCTAATCACTGCAGACCTTGTTAGGCTCAGAGGTAAAAGGTAAGCACGGCCCCTCAGTGACCAGGGTAAACTAGCACAGACAGAGAGAAGACCTCCATTCATTAGGCTGTAGGCTGTTGGCTACTGAAATCATGAAGGTAAAGTTTTAGTTATGTTATAGAAAAGGAAGGATGATTTTCTGATTCTCTTTGGCTCCATAGTGCTAATGTGTTTCCTTATCACGTTGCCTGGAACTGTCTTATTGGGGTTCTTTTGCCTTATCTATTGTTCTGTTAATATCTATATATTCTATCTATTTTCCTAGTGTTAGCTCACAGTTTATCAATGGCAGAACATTTCTTGGTCTTTCTTGAATGACAATTAGCACAGTGAGCACATTTGGCCCTCGTTTATTCTCCTGTGTAGAAATAACCTGTGCAATGACCTAGTAACGTGGACTCCCAGCCCTGAAAGCCCACCACATCCTGGGTTGTATCAAAAGAAATGTGGCCAGTAGGTCGAGGGAGGTGATTCTCCTCCTCTACTCCACTCTAGTGAGACCTCACTTGGAGTACTGCATCCAGCTCTGGATAAGCATAAGAAGGGCATGGACCTATTGGAGCAGGTTGATGAAGATGATCAGAGGGCTGGAGCACCTCTCCTATGAAGACAGGCTGAGAGAGTTGGGGTTGTTCAGCCTGGAGAAGAAAAGGCTCCAGGGAGGCTTATAGCAAGCAGCCTTTCAGTACACAAAGAGGGCCTACAAGAAAGATGGAGAGGGACTCTTTATCAGGGACTGTAGTGATAGGATGAGGGGTAAAGGTTTGAAACTGAAAGAAGGTAGATTTAGGTTAGGTATTAGGAAGGAATTCTTTAGTGTGAGGCTGGTGAGACACTGAAACAGGCTACCCAGAGAAGTTGTGGGTGCCCCATCCCTGGCTGTGTTCAAGGCCAGGTTGGTTGGCTACTTGAGCAGCCAGATCTAGTAGAAGGTGTCCCTTCCCAGGGCAGGGGGGTTGGAACCAGATGATCTGTAAGGCCCCTTCCAACTCTAACCAGTCTATGATTCTATGGTTCTATGATTTTTTGACATGACAGTCACCTCCGTGTCCAGTCTGTTTTGGGGATCCTTTTCTCTCACTTTCAAAAACTATCTGATCCATTGCTACTGTATAAACAGTGATAGCAATTATAAAATGTTTTAATAAGTGTGCTCGAAAGAAGGTTAAGATAGTTAGAGTCAGAGGCAATGGGAGTCTGGACAAGAGGGAGGTGAAATTCAGGTTGGAGAGGTGAGATTGCAGCAATGAAAAGGGGGAGGACAGCATGAAGAAATGAACTTAATCTTCAAAGAAAGGTAGGGAGGGATACCTTTTAAATATATTAACAGTTTACAAGTAGCTCCAAACCTTCTGGTAGAATTAAACATGGCTACTAGTTTCCTCAGCATGTGCATGTTCTGGGGAGCAACACATTAATTAATTCTAAATATCTAACCCATGGGCTGCCTCAGCTTTCAAGGCACATTATAAATATTGGCAAGAAAGATCATTAAAAACAACACAGATCGAATGTTCAGCTTGATTTGTAGAAATTGCCTAGTAGCAAAGGTGCTGTGAAGATGGATGAGTTTGTTAAAAGGGAAAGAAGATTTCAAATATCATTTTGAAAGGAAATGAATAGCTCCTTCCTACCTCTGCAATGTGGGCACAAACACATGCATACAGAACAAAGGAAAAAAAAAAAAAGAAAGCACGCTTTTCTCATTATTATGTGAAGCTCACAGACTATTGAAAAATAACATGTGTCTGGTGCTGCCTCTTGACAGAAATTTTTCAAGGGCTGGGCCACAATTATCAGCAATTTCTCAGACTCCTCGGTCATCCTTTCTTGCCTGCTACTCTCTGCTCCACCACATGCTAGCCTGTTCTTATCTCTTACCCCCGACTCTTATGGGCAGGGTGAAATCCGACAGTAGGACCCAGGAAACCTGCAATTTTCCTTCCCTGGGGCAGTGTATAATTAGAAGCCTTTTGGTTTAGAATATTTTAAATCAGATAATAAAACATTTGAAACATTTAAAAGGAAATTTTCAAACCACCTGGTAGACTTAGGGGGCATCTGTAATACCAGATGTTTTTACATCTCTGATCTTATTTTGAAGATCTTCAATTTCATAAAGCTGACAGTTATTTAGACTCAGAATCACAAAATTACTGCATCACAGAATCACAGAGTGGCTGAAGTTGAAAGAGACCTCTGGAGGTCATGTTATCCAAACTCCCTGCTCAAGCAGGGCCACCTAGAGCCACTTGTCCAGGACCATGCCCCACTAACTTTTTAATGTCTCCAAGGATGGAAACCCCACAAAATCCCTGCACAACCTTTGCCAGTGCTCAGCCACCCTTACAGTCAAAATGTGTTTCCTGATGTTCAGAAGGACCCTCCTGTATCTCAGTTTGTGCCCACAAGCCTCTGGTCTTGTCACTGAGCACCACTGAAAAGAGCCTGGCTCCTTCCTTTTTACACCCTCCCTTCAGGCATTTATAGATATTGATGAGAACAAACACATCTCTCTCAGCCTTTCCTCACAGCTGAGATGCTCCAGTCCCTTCATCACCCTGGTGACTCTATACATCTACAGCACAAGGGAGCCCAGAACTGGACACAGTACTCCCAAGTGTGGCTTCACCAGTGCTGATTAGAAGGGAAGAATCACCTCCCTCAACCTGCTGAAAACACTCTTAGTAACACAGCCCAGGGTAATATTGGCTTTCTCTGCAGCAAGAGCACCTTCCTGGCTTATGGTCAACTTGATGTTCACTAGGATCCCCAAGTCCTTTTCTGAAAAGCTGCAAAGCGTCCAGCTGGCTGACCCCCAGCACATATTGGTGCCTGAGGCTGTTCCTCCCCAGCTGCAGGACTTTGCAGTTCCCCTTGTTGAACTTCATGAGGTTCATATCAACCCATTTCTCCAAACTGTCTAAGTGCCTCTGGATGACAGAATATCCAGATCCAGTGGTTCAGCCACTATTCAGTCCACCTCACTCTCTGCTCATCCAGCCCATACATCATCAGCTCTCTACGAGGATTGAAAGCCTTACTGTCTAGGCAGATGATGTCTAGGTAGACAATGTCCACAGGTGTCCCGTCATCTATCAAGCAAGTCATTTCATTATAGAAGTTTATCAGGTTGGTCAAGCATGGCTTCCCCTTTGTGAATCCATGATGACTATTCCTGACGATTACATGTCCTTTCATATGCATGACTGCTCCTAATGTCCTTCATGTGCCTGGAAAAGTTTTCCAGGATTAGTTGCTCCATCACCTTTCCAGGTATCAAGATGAGGCTGGCTGAGCAGCTTGTAGTTCCCTGGGTCCTCCTTCCTGCCCTTTTTTTACATAGGAGTGACATTTACCTTCCTTCAGTCCTCAGACACTTCTTCCAGTCACCCTAGTCATTCAAAGAGAGTGGCCTTGGAATGACATCAACCAGCTCAGCACTCATGGGTACATCTCATCAGAGATCATGGACTTCCACATGTCCAATTTCCTTAAGTATTCTCTAACCTGATCTTTTTCCACCAAATGTGTGTCTTTCTTGCTCCAGACTTTATCCCTGGTTTCTAGGTCCTTAGATTTCTAAAGGCCAGTCTCACTAGTAAAGACAAGGAAAAGAAAGCATTCAGTACCTCAGTACCATAAGGAAAACCTTCCATAGAATTAAATGAAGTTCCCTTTCACAGTTCCCACCCAAGATGATGTTTCTACTGAACCTTCTGAACTTTTGAGGGGACAGTTATGTACAGTATTTCTAGAAGTCTGGCTTTTTATCTATAATAACTTTTTTTTTGAGGTCACAATAGCTCTTTTGGCCAACATTCTTTAGTGCCTTTATCCTCAACTACAACTTCTGCCTTGAAAGTGTGGGAGTAACCAATCCCACTTATAGAAAAATATTTTTCTCCTCTGCGGTCTCCTCTGCACACAGAGAAAAGTTTATAGAGAAAATTATGTGACTTTCAAATTGTATTTCATGCGCTCAAACTCAGTAAAATAGTTGTAATTGACTTAACCAATGTCGCTCTTCAGGAAATCCTGATGCTGTAATCCTTATGCAGAGAGAGGGAGAAGGCAAACATACGCAATATCAAAATTTGCTATGAAATCTCAAATGCTCACGGGATCAGTTGGAAGGTGTATTACAGTTTCACAGAAGTAATACATCATAAACTGTGTGGAACTATTTTTTTATTATTATTATTATTATTATTATTATTGTTATTATTATTATTACAGAGAGTTCAGGTATCAGACTCTCTAACATCTTGTAAGGTAAGACTGTCAAAAATTTTAGGAATATTTAGACTCCTTATTTTAAAAAGATGGAAAAAAACCACCCCACACCCTTTTTCTTTTCATTTATGTGTCATTCCTTGCAATTTTCCACTCTCTTTTTTCTCCATAAAGTGTCTCTTCCTGTCTTCCCAATGGGTTTTATGAAACTGCTGTAGTACATAAAATATGGATTTTAGTACCATTTGGATAATATTTCCCTTCTCCTCCAATTATGGAACATATATTTTCCCAAGACAATGTAAAATAACACAGATCTTCAGATGACAGTCTGGCAATAGCTCAAAATCTGGGAAGGGAAGACAGAGAATCCTTTGGGGAAACTGATGAAAATGTCAAGGATACTGAAGGAAAAAGATAACATCTCCATTTCTGAAACATGCTCACCGACTGATAGGTTACATTTTGCTGTGGATAGAAATGATTGCGTAGATGTTGCACATCATACAGAAAATGGATGTGTCCATTCTGGAATATCACTTTCACTGCTTTTATAATACCAGGGAAGCTTTATCACAAACCCATCCATGACTTTGACACCAGTGCTAAATATGCTGCTACAAACCCCAAAATCAATAGGCTGGAAGGTGAACCCATCTTTCAAACCAACACTGGCTGTCATAGTCACTACTCTGTGACTAGTTCCTTGTAGGTCCTTGTAGGACCATCTGCCGATGGTCCATGAAGAAAACTTCCCTGTCAGAAACACTGAGAAGTTCTGCTTGAATTCAGAGGCCAGAATAGAGTCAATTATTTGCCTTACAACAACTTATTTCAGGCTTTGAAACATGGAGAACCAAAAGAAGTGAATAGTGCTAGCCTGAAAATCAAACACACCTTTACTTTTGTAGAGCACTTGGAGGTGTCTTGATTAGAGGAATGTTTAAATGTTAAGTACGATTACATCTAAATATTTGGGAAGCATTATACAACTAATACTATTTTTATTTTCCAGAAAGGTTGCAGAATAAAGGCTTTAATTATCTGTAACCACTTAAGATACCAATTTACTTTTGCTAAAGAAGGAATGATAGCTTTGGTGTCTGGGCTAAGATCCAAATGAGTAATTACATTTTGCAAGCCTACATTCCTCCTCAAGTTTTATATTAGATAAAGTTCTTTCACTTAGCAGTGTGTCTTTTAAAGACTGACGCCTTCCAAGCCAGAGGCAGCTGCATTTCACTGATGGGTGAAACAATTCCCGTGTAAACATAATTTGAATAAATCAAGTGCTTTGTGGTTTTCAAAGTGCAATGTCCACACCAATTCATGTTTCTCATTTGTTACATGCATGGAATAAAAACCTGTAATGCAAAAAAAACCAAAAATCCATCAAATCTTTGATTTCAGGGAACAGCCTAAGCACAGCCAATGGGGAAAAATGCTTTGGGCAATTCATATTTACTTTCAAGTGTTTTGTTCATAAACAGCTTTTAATGAAATGGCATTTAAACTGAGTATGATGCATGTAAAAAGAAAACAGCTATTCACCTGCTGAAAATACCATTAACAAAACTCCAAATAAGATGAACTGAAATTAATAAACCTGTGAACTTCCTTGAGATATACTTTAGAAATCTCCAGCTCAGTAAATAATTAATTGGTATGAGGTTTTGCTTCTGTTCAGAAATATAAACTCTTACAGCATAGATTAAATGTGCTTTACTTACTAATGATTCTCAATGCATCAAAGCTGAGTGGTGGTAAGGGGGAATAGCTGAAATGAATAAGTAAAAGGCAACAGAGAAATTGTCAGGTTCTACTAAGCAGTCTGAAAACCAGACCCTAAACTTAAAATATAGTTCTATTCACAACTTACAGTTCAGAGAGTTGCTGTTGGCAGTCTGTATAACATTACTCAGTACTAAGTTGCTATGTCCAATGCTTTATTTCAGATGAGTGGTTTTAGTCAGAGGAGTTTCCTTTCATTGTTTTTCCCATGAATTATCATCTTACAAAGTAGAAAGGGAAAGCTGCTTATACAGCCCTGGTACGGTCAGGAAACTCCATCTCTTTTTAGGATGGGATCCATACATAGGTCCCACAGGGGAAAAAAAAAAATAATAAAAAAAATGGGAAGATGGGAAACTTGTGCTAAGAGAGTAACTCCTTTCTCAAGGTGTGCTGTTTGCACCAGGCATTTCTCTGCGGTAAGGGTGGTCTTACTTTATTATGTCTTGTCCTGGATGTGCTGGCATCCCACTTACGCCCATTCAACCTCCACCCAGGCCAGGAGCATGCCACTTTCTTGTGCTAATATACAAATGACTGCCCACTTGTACTGCTCTGTGATACTGTTTCACTGAAAGACATAGGTTTGTTGGACTAAAACCTTGGAAGATAAGCAGAATAAATCATAAACAATGTTATTACTGCATAATAGTTCTTAGCAGGCTAAACCTTGTTATTGCAAGATATTGATTAGAGTAGTCATCTCTCTTATAGCTTTAAGGAGTTTACATCATTTACAGTAATTATAGTGTCTTTGCAACTGGTTTAGCTACCTCTGAACTCTCTGAAGGACATCTGAGTGATAATTTCCCAGCTACTTTTGTGAAACCAGGATTTTGTCCACTTAAAAAAGTGAGAACATTTTATATTTACATACATATTTCTGTGGGTTCTTCTATCCCAAACCAGTTCAGTGCCATGGGGAGCAAGAGCTGGGGGCATGGGACTACTGTCCTCACTTCTCATATTGCATAACCTAGCACACATCTGTTCCCAAGCTGGAGGGAAATCCCACATGTGGTTTTGGTCACATTAAGTCTGAAGCTGGAAATATGGAGACATTTCATTTTCCCTCAGTGCTTTGACTGAGAAAAAAAGCACTGCAGCTTGCTTCTGCTGTGCACGTGGGCTCACTGATCCGGAATTTCTTTCTGAAATTTTACCTTCCTAAAGGCTATCATGCCCCCCTGTGACTGTGAACATGGACCCCATTTCGAATAAAGTACGTTAAGGTACCTTTCCACTCAGGAAATTAGTCCATTTTCACTGGCTGAATAAGTAGTTTTCATGTTTATTTTAGAATGAAGCCTAACTGTATAATCATTGCATAATAATTACACTGTTTTTCTGCAAAGCACTCAAGGGCTAGCACTCTCATAGTAAATAAGTTTATCAAAGAAGCAATCACATTGAGTCATTTTAATTCATCTAAATGACAGGCACTGACATTAGAATATACCTTGGGACACCTTTTCACTATTAGTAAAACGATAGAGAGAAAAATGCCTTTCAACTATGGACTTTGTTCTCAGCTCATTGATGGCTCATGATGGTGTTAATAGTTTTTATTGGTACCTGCAAGACTGGGCTAATATTTAGTGAAATGCCTCTATTGACATCTCTGATACAGGATCAGGTCCTCTGGGTGTTAATACCTCAAATGCACTTCAGTGAGTACCTCTGGCATGTAGATTCTTTCTGAGGATGTATTGAGGAGCACTAAAAATTTCAATAATTCAAATAATAGGAAAATATCCACAGTTTCAACTTTAAACACTTTTCTTCACCTGTAGGCATAGTCCAAATCAAGTAAATAACTACAGTGAGTCTGGTGCAAGGACCTTTGAATTCATCTCCTATTCCTGACAGGAATTTGTGATATGACCTTGGGCAAGGTCAAGTTCAGATTTTCTGTACCTCATCTTCCCTATTTGCGGAATAGTAATAATAATTCTTACTCCACAAGAAGACCGTGGGGCTTAATTAACATCCATAAAGCACCTTGAAATCCTTAGATAAAAGGTTCTGTAAAAGGGCAAATGTAATTACTGTTATTATAGTGGTGCTGCTATAAAATATTCATGGTATAATGGCAAGTCTAGTGAACATTCAGAAGCTTGTAAGATCAATTACTGTGCATGAATGCACAAGCACATTAGCAGGTTGTACAAGATGCAAGGCAATTTCTTTCCAACTATTAGAGTCCTGTCCTGCAGAGGGTCAAGAGCCCAAGTTTCCCACTGAATTCAATGAGAGGCCTTTGCAAAGAGCAGGAAATGTGGGATCAAGCACCTTGCAGGATCAGACTCTTTAAAAAGTAGTAGAAATTCTTGTCATGAAAAAAAAATACTGTGAGGGTTTTTTTTTCCATGTGATCAGAAACATTCTAGTAAACTTCAGTGAACTGTTGTGCTGGCACACAGCACCAAAAATGGAGGGACAGAGCTACAACTGATACAAATCATGGCAAGATTTCTAAAGTCAGTGCAGGTATACTGATTTATGGTAGTGAAACTGTTAAGAACACAAAGCATTATTGAGGGTTTTTTTTTAAAGACACAAATGAGAACACTACAGCCCTCAACATAAGAACAACACAAATCTGTTGGAGTGGGTCCAGAAGAGTGTAACAAGGATGAGGGCTGGAGTACCTCTCCTGTGAAGACAGGCTGAGAGAGCTGGAGTTGTTCAGCCTGGAGAAGAGGAGGCTCTGGAAAGACTTTATAGTGGCCTTCCAGTGCCTCAAGGCCTAGAAGAAAAATGGAGAGGGACTCTTTATCATGGACTGCAGTCATAGGACAAGGGGTAATGGTTTAAAACTGAAAGAGAGGAAATTTAGAATAGATGTCAGGAAGAAATTCTTTAGTGTGAGGGTGGTGAGACATTGGAACAGGTTGCCCAGAGAAGCTGTAGATGTCCCCTCTCTGGAAATGTTCAAGGCCAGGTTGGAGTGGGCTTTGAGCAACGTGGTCTAGTGGAAGCTGTCCCTGCCCACAGCAGGGGGATTGGAACTCGATGATCTTTAAGGTCCCTTCCAACTCTAACCATTCTATGATTCTATGAAATTAAACTAGCTTCGCATTGATAAAATACCAAATAAATAAACCCACACCTTTTCAAGACTCAGTTTCTGCATACTTTAAACAGAAAAACTGTCAAGATCAGTTTGAAATATATGGGAAAATTTCATTCCTTAGGATTTAGAACAGCAACTGTATAATTTGTGGATTTAAATTATTACTATTCCTCCTGTTCTTGCATTTGTTGTAACCTGGAGTTTCACAGAATCAGCTGTTTGAAGTGTCCTGGTTTAGGGTGGAGCAGAGTAAGTTATCATTAATGACTTTCTAACCAATTACAAGACATACTTAATAACTGACAGTGCTGTTATGCAATGCAGGTATTTAAGAACTTCTATCTCAAGGACAATACTAAAAGTCATATGAAGTCTAATCACTGTTGGCACAGTGGCTTGCTGCATTTTCTCAGATATCTAGCCTTGACACTCTCCGTAGCACTGTCATCACATCCTACTATTTCTTTCCACCACACCTGAACTTATGTCTGCTGCTTTCAGCCCACTTAAAAGATGGTACTGTTGTCAGTGTCCATCTGAGCATTTGCTATCTCATTAGCCTCCATCTGTGCTTTGGCACCCTCCTTTTCACTTCATTCCTTCTGATATCCATTTGGCATTTCCTCAGGTTTGAACTGATGGCAAAGTAAGATTTCTTAAAATATGAATCCCAATGTTGCAAAGGTAATATCAAAACATGCATTTACTCCAGTAAAATGTTATGAGACTTTAATGTGATTTGGAGGTGGAGAAGAAAACATTTCTCTTCAGCTCTGTGAGTGTGATCTCAGTGATGTATAAAGTAGAAATTTCCCAGTGCAAAAGAATGCAGTTGAAACAGTCAACATTTATCTTGCTCCCTTGTAAGACAAGTGTAAAGGTTGTGACTTGGAATATATCCCTTAAGCTCTGAAGAGGCTCTGTGCAACTAGTTAGGAGTTCTCAGAGCAAATGCTTCTCCATTTGAAATTGTAGGGTTGAAACTTCAGTTAGAGGATATATTTTCAATGAAGACCATGAAAATTGTGCCTACAAATAATAGTGAACTTGGGCTCCTTGACTGCCTGGTAGATTTTCAAGAAGCTCTGGGTGTGGATGTTTAGGATCAGATGTTTCCAAGTTTTCCAGGGCCATGAGGTTTCATCTGACCTCTTTGATAGGAGAAGTACACTGGAACTTCAAGTCCTTTGAGTAAAAATGAAATTTCCCAGCCCACTAGGTATTTGGCAGCAAACCTGGCCAGTTTTCAAGCTCCCAGTTTCCTGACAGTCTGTCTAACTGTTTTACAAAGAGAAGATTGCAGATTCCCTTTCTCCATCCCATTCCAACAAAAAGTTATGGACAGTGGGAAGCACATTCCTGGAGAAACAGGAATAGTCTTGGTGCAATCAGACCACCCTGATGGATTTGTAATGAAATGTTGGCATATTTAAGTTCTGCAGAACACAAATGCAGTGAGGAAAAATAAAGCAATGCATTCTCCTTTTGCCATCGATTTAAGGTTTAAATTTTTCCAAGACTTCACAATCATGTATGGAACTTAAATCTTCTTTTCCATGTATCTCTTTCCTATGGCATGACACATAGATGACCTTAACAAAGCTATCTTGGAGCACAGCAGCCCAGAGCATTGCTATAATTTATGGCAAATGCCTTGAATTTCAGTTCATAAGCTGTCCAGCACCCTGGTACATCCTGGTGTTTCATCAAATCAAATATTACATAAATATGCAAATATAACATTTAAGCCCACAGGAGGACGGATGGAGAAAAAATGCACAAAGTGAGGGAAAAAAGTATTTAAATATTTAGTGAGAAAATATTAATGATATGGAGGTATTCAGAAGAAGAACATAGTGAAATGGTAAGTGCTGTGTACATTAACAGCTAATAAAAATAATGACTCATGGGGAAGATCTTTTACTGTCCAAAATACACCCAGAACTTTTGAAATTAACTTCATGACAAAATAAAACATTTTTTCCTGGGAAATATTTATGAAATGATAATAAAATTTGGTTTGTGTTTGTTTGTGAGTGGTGTGGTGTGTGTTTGTGGGTGTTTGGTTTGGTTTGGGTTTGGTGTTTAGTGTTCTGGGATTTTTTGGTGGTTTTTTGTTTTTTGGTTTGGTTTGGTTTGGTTTTTGTGGGGATTTTTTTGGGGTGGGTTTGTTTTTTTTTTTTTTGTTGGACTCGATGATCTCAAAGGTCCCATCCAACCAAAAATATTCTGTGATTCTGTGATTCTGTGAAATATTTTTTATACAATGTTTCGTTGATCTCTTTATTTTGTCTATAAGGTTATTCAGGGAATATATTTGTGCTTTTTTTCAGTATTGGGCTGTTTATCTCTGGATGAATAACAGTAGAAGGTCAGAATCCTCAAATCCATTAAAACTGCTGCAACACCTAGAAATATGCCAATTTCTTTGCAAAATATAAAATTAAAACAAAATAAAATTATCTTCTTAGGCACCTAGGGTGAGATCAATCCACAGCTGGTGAGTAAAATTACCTACAATCCTTGCCCAAAGAATGTCCAGCCCATGCAATGATTTAGACCAACACTTTACTCCTGCAAGTATCAGTCACCATCAGTGGGACTACTGGCAATATTCAGATTGCTTTCACATAAATCTTTGCAGAATATCAGATCTGACCAAATGAACAAGCTCAACAAGCAGCAGGAGGGAGGTTATGGGAGGGAGAAGGGATGTCAGTATTTCTGTATTTAAGCAGATGGGATAATCTATCTAGTCCACCATACTGGTACCTGTTGTGCTTCCCTGCAAGAAGCAGCTGGGAAAGAGACTCATGTGCTACCATTTAGCAACATAATCCTCGCCTTCAAATATGTGTTTTGCTTGAAAATCTTTCACATTCAAAATGTTTCCATCCTACATGTATGTCTTTTGATCTGTTCCTTATACACTGAAGAAATTTCATCTTGTGGTAACGAATTCACAGAATGAGTGTTTGAACAATCAGACCTTGTGAACAATAAGTTTATGCATATACATTAGCTGTTCTAAAAGTTCTGTTTAATGAATAATCATAAAGATAATATAACTGATTCCCTGATTCAGGAAGAGTGTCATTTTGGGTCGCAGGCTTAAAGGATGTAAAAAATTAGGACATTCCAGGCATGAGAATGATACACAAAGTGATGACAAGGGAAACATCAAGGCTGGATAGATGAGATCACTGAAGAAATTTAAGAAGGGCAAGAAAGAATAAGAGGATTTGATGCCTAAGATAAAATATGAGAATACTGGGTTGGGTACAGAGGGAAAAAAATCAGCTTGCATCAGAAAGATGTGCGGATGAAGATAGCTAAAAGCATAACTTCCACAGCCAGGCTCTAGCAGGATCATTTAAAGGAGAAGGGAATAAATTGGAACTGCAGTTTGTCATGAGCAGAGGCAAGGATGGATGGTACTACACTGGCATACAGAACTGAGTGCAGAGGTCAACAACAAGTGTTTTAGCTTATCTGCAAAAGCCCGGCTCCTCGAGATGTGATGGATAAAGAGCTAAGTAGTCTTGCATCTAGCTTGGCTGTCAGAGGATGATAACAGAATACAACTGCCCAGGTGACAGAGTGGATCTTGAAGGAAGGGGGCTGGTGACAGAGGAAAGAAAGGAAGAAATGCTGGCTTACAATGGGAAAATAAGGAGTTAAAAATAGACCTATATTAAATCACTCCAAAAGAAGTGTCAGAGAGACAGTCTGATACATAAGAGTAGGGTTGAGGGAGATACATGACAGGCTGAGAGTTGTGAAGTTTTAGGAAGATGTTAATATCTCCCCAACTTTCACATAGGCTGGACATGGACTGAAGTTCCCTGCACAAAATATGTACACTATAGGGGCAATTTCATCTCCCACCAAAATGCAGCCACCTCTCTAGTGGGTTAGCACATTTCATCTCTCCTACTAACACTACAAAATAGCTTTGGAAGAGTAAGCAGAGAGTAATTTCCCCTCTTTGAAACTATCACAGTAATTTATGTGAACAAAACGTAATTATCCAAACTGAAATTTAGCCAGCAGACTGGTTTTACATTTCTTCTGAAGCAAAGCCACCAGAAATAGGCAGAATTCCTTCTAGCATGAAGCTGGAGTATGGATTTAATCCTTAATCAAGTGGAATAAAATGGCCTTGAAGCACTGCTCCTGAAAGGTGCTGAGTTAACTGTAGCTGTCCTTCTTTTGGATGTGACAAGGGTGCTCATCACCTTTTTGCATGCCCTGATGTATGAGGGTAACGTATAAGGGTAATTTGAAAAGCTGACCTTTATGAAGGCAAAGGGAGATTTACTCTCATCTTCTATGGGTACAGGATTTGGCCGAAGAATACATTCCTTTGTGCTGCCAAAAAAAGTCCTGTGTTGATCAATATCCTGACCCTGCAAGGGAATCAGATTTAACAAAATCATAGTCCCAAATGGTATAGCTGGAAGATGGCCAGGGCATAATTCAGGGTGGAAAATCTTTTGGGCTGGATTCAAGAGTGTGCCTGGACCCCTTAAAGTAGGTGGTGACGAGAAATGCTATAATCCAGCCACAAATTGCCCAGAGAAGAATTTCCTGGTAGGTCCGCGTGCCGGGCCCCGAAGCATCACACCTTCACTGCAACCTGGCCAGATGGGTGAGTGGGTGGAAATCGGAGCATGGGAAATGCTGGGGGCTGGGAGCCTTAATGTGGTTATCCTCTGCCATGGCAACCCTTCTCTGGCACATCTACACGGAACATAAGGGACAATCTTTCCTGTGTACTTAAAGATAAAATGGGAGTCTCAGAAGCAAGTCTCCTGAGCATCTGTGTCACTATATGTTTTGCTGTTTCATTTGTTTTCTGCAGTGTCCCGCTGAAATATGTTATTTCTGCTTGCAACCTTACATCACTTGTAGGATTATTTTTTGAAAATACGCCTTATCTATCATGTCACAGTTGTTCCCTGTTGTAATGGGCTGGTAACAATGAGTCCATCTGTGGAATTACTCCATGAAAACAGCCCATACAAAAAATTAAGAAATTAAATATTTACTGGCATGTCTGCATAACTATCCTTCCCTGCTCTCTGCTCCAGGGTACTATGAGGATTCATTAGTTAATGTTCATGGAATTATCTGAAAATAAAATGCATTACATAGTTGCAGTTCACCTATACAATTATTGTCCAGTAGGAACTTTTCTCATTCAGCCACACATTAGTGACCTCTGAAATGGTCAAAACCCTTGTGCATGTCTATTCTTTAAAATCATTGAAGAAGTAGCTTGTGTAGACACTGCATTGCTTACTGAGTTTGGATGCAAAATGCATCAGTACCCCAAGAGTCTCCAGAAGCCTTCTATATGCTGGTTGTCCATCCTGATCTACAAGGCTGCCTTTAATTTGTAAGGCAACTTCTCTTAATCCAGTTCAATGTAAAAAAAACAGTTTAGAGTTTATTCCTAAACCATTACTTGTGCCTGGCTGGAAAGAGTGTTTCATGGACTGTCCTTCCTTCTGAAACAGCTGTCTTTGGTAAAACCTTGCCTATTTCTCTTTTGGGCCATGTGATGAGGGACCAGTTACATGGCGTTGTAAGGATGATGAAAGGTGGTGCTTTCTTCCAACTCCAACTCCAACTCCAACTCCAACTCCAACTCCAACTCCAACTCAATCCTGATTATATCCCAGACGTTTTGCTTGGAGCCCCAGCTCATTAGATCAGAATATATGATTGCAATCTCAGCTTTCCTTTAAAACATAAGTTGGGTTCACCACAGATGGTGAAGGGAGGCCTTTCTTTTTCTGCATCATCAATACATATCTCCTGACATCTTACTAATAGCCAGAACAAACCTACACGAAATCCACAAGGTAAAACCCTGTCTGTTCTCAGAGTCAAAGGTAACAATTTCTGGACAGGCAAGGAGGCTGTGGTCTTAACAAATGCAAAGGGAACTTTTTTTTTTTTTCAAGTAGGAGACAGCAATGTCTTTTAAATGCATGGTACATGCTGACTTTCCTCTTGCTTTGCCAAATTACTTACATTGTTTCTACAGTAGTGTCTGCCTAGGGCTTCCTCTGCGGTCAATACTTCAAGCCATAGAAGATATTAACCTTTGAGTGAGATGTTCAGCCCTGATTAGAAGCCTGATCCTGAAAAATATATTGTTTCTAAAAGGACTCTACAACACAGATTATTTTAACACTTTTTAGCAGTTGGCTTTATGAAGCTGTCTATAGATAAAAAGAGAAGCTTTAAAGCTTTTTAAAGTCTTTTAGGGATCTTTCCATGTGTCTTAAAATAGTCTAAGTTCTCTTCTGAGGGTAGTGACTGCTCTAATTTTGCATTCGGGGATTGTTGTATTCCCAAGATAACAGAACACATGCGCACTGTGGTGGTTTCCTTAACTGGGCTAATCAATCTAAGTTCTTCATTTGCCACTACTGAACAACAGCTGAAGCACAACAGATATCACCAGGTAATAATTCTCATCAGTATCTCATTTCAGCCACCTCCATAACATATATATTTTCTTATTTCATTGCCTGAAACTGAGTTCTCAATTTCTTCTAACCCCCTAGACAGCCACTGTATCCTCCTTGGGACAGATTCTAATGTTATTATTTTTAGGAACGTTTCTCTAGCCTACATACAACGTGCTTAATTTCATGGAGCAGTGATCCCTGTGTCATTGAGTTTCTAATTTAAAAAACAAATTGCACTTGGGCTTCATTTTAGGTATACATCTACTGAGAAACAGAGTTAAAGACATTTTTTCTTTCTGAATGGTACGATATTTGCAAGTTTCAAAAGTTGATGCATACAAAGAACTTGCTGGAAACAACTGAAAGTTTTGCTGTGATATTTGCAATTCTGGCTTTGTCTTCATTCTCAATTGTTTGAAATGGAATCCTTGTTTCTTTTTTTTCCCAGTTTATGACAAAATCCAAAAAACAGATATCTAAAATACTGTTGGTATAATTTTCAATATTTAATTGGAAAACCTTTTTCTTTTTTCTTAGTAACAATGATTTTTTTAACACCATTTCTTTTACATACATCTACTTAATTTTATTTTCAATTCAGAAAGCCAGAAACTTTCAGGAAAAAAAATGAAAAAGAAAAAAAACCATTTTGACAACTTCTAAGGAAAACCAGTAATTTTTCAAGTCTATTTCTGAAGTAAAAGTATTTTCTTGGAAAAAACTCAACCAGCTGTACAGGCAAACCTAACAAAGCAGCATAGACTTTGTAAATCCATCATTTAAATGCAAGATCCACTGGGGTGAAATGTGGCAACTGTTTAATAATGCACAGCAGCACTATACAGCAATTTAAGATGAGAAGACAAGAAGAATGACATATGGAATTGAAAATGCAGGCTGAGTGTAAGTAGGCAAAATGTAATCATCTGAATGAGAATTTTGCCACGGCAACAGAGTAGGCATCCCTCGACTTGCAGATATTGCCATGAAATCTTTAATGACAACTTGTCAAGGTGTTTTTTATGTCTCCTTTTTAACTCCTCCTGTTATGTCACAACTCAGAGGAAAGAGCTCCCCATGGTGAATCATTAGTACAATTTCTTTTTAATAGTGGTTGTATTTTCAAAGTTGCCTCTGACTGGATGGCATAAACACCGTTTAGACTTTGGGGCATCTGAGCAGGTCAAAAAAGCAGCACATTGAATCCCATTTGGATGTGGTAGGGTAGGGATGAAAAGGCATATTTTCAATTTTTTTTTAGAATGTGTTTGTGTTTTTAAAAGTTTGGATTATTTCCTCTCTGCACCACTCCTCTAATGGTTTGTTGTCAAGCCTCATTGGTTTCTTCTGATGTGGATGGGCTTATTTTGTTGCTGGAGTGACAGTTTAAAGCCACAAGGGATGGATGATCTGGCACATTTTTTAAAATTTTTTTTTAATTTCTTCCTTTCTATTTTTTGTTTGTAGAAAAAAATGGCCTTTTGTCCAGCAAGGAACATATGATCAGGGGATAAAACAATATTTTAACTCATCATGTTTGAATGCGAAATGTAGTATCCTGTAGGGAAAAATAAGTCAGAAAGAAGCACTGATTCAAAGACAAAAAGTTACAATAATGTTGTAGTAATACATAACAGAAACATTCTCCAAGGGTTAATGAATTATTACTGTATTTTTAATAACAATATTTAAATTCTTAAAAACTATTCCCTGAGGTGAACTATTCCCAGTGATGTCTGTTCCCAGTGACAATTCTCAAAACATGTCTTATTTCTTCCATAATGTTTGATGGAGCTTTTTTAAGAAAAAAAGAATTGGAGATTGCGTTTTTTCAAAGGAGCAGCATGCAAGGTCTTTAGGCACCTCAGCTGTAAAAAGGCATTACCAGGATTTTTGTGAGTGCCCAGGGACTGGCTGCTGACCATGCCAAAGGGAAGTGGCCATTAGAACATTGGAAAAACGTCAGCAAGTACCTGTCTGATCTTGGCTGGATTTTAGACAATGACAGATCTGGAAAAAAAACACCCCAGAATTAATTGTCTTTGGAATGGAATTATGACACAGTTGTTTGGAGGATGCTGGACTTCAAAAAACACTTAATTAGAAGAATAAATTAGAGTCCAGGCTGGATATAGAGCTTGCTATTAAAAAAAACCCATAATATTGTGTCTAAGGTGGTGAGGTTCCTTTTCTTCTCCTCTCCTCTCCTCCTCTCTCTCCTCTCCTCTCCTCTCCTCTCCTCTCCTCTCCTCTCCTCTCCTCTCCTCTCCTCTCCTCTCCTCTCCTCTCCTCTCCTCTCCTCTCAAGATCTGACTGCTTCAAAGACCCTTTTAAATAGACACTGTGTATGCATGCACACGTTGTTGTAAAAATCCCTGCTTCAAAGTCCAAAGTCCTTACACTCTGATGTCAGTTTGGATCAGAGTTCACAGTATATACCATGATATGAAAAAAACTTATGGTTTGTGTATGGAGAATCTCACAAACTATTCTCTTATTAAACAATGTCAGCATGGGGTTTAGAAATTGTTGCTGCCTGTTAGGTGCAACCTCTGCCTTGGCTGGACATGTGTGGAGAGCACTGAGCACCATGGCTAAAGTGAAAAGATTCAATAACATCCACAAGGAAACAGAGATATGAGTTAATCCTTCTGATTTCCCACCTTTTGCCTTCTTGATTTTTTTGTTTCTCCTTTAATCTGCTTCGTAGCTGTCCTGGAAAGAATCACGACTTTTGTTGTCCCTCTGATGGTGTTAAGCATCTTGCTTTTACTGAACCAAGATATAGTGGTCATAAGAAAGGAAATAAAGTGAAAACCTGACTTTCCCAAAATCCTCAGGAATTTGTCACTGATTCAGCAGCCAAGGTTGTAGCCATGATATTTTGTGAACTTTGCACTTGGAGTCAGTATTTCCAAAAGCAAACATCTACATTGTCCCTTCATAGTTAATGAAGAGAAACAAGTGTTTCAGGGCTGTCATTCACCTCCTCCACAGGTAAAATCCTGAAAGAGCCTACTTCTCTCATAAATAAACACTAAGCTTAGGAGGGTCTGGCTCATATGTAGATGTGTATAACACACTAAGAGGAATCTTGCTCTCTGTGTCTGAAGTACAGTGTGTGATAAAGCTATGAAATAAGACTTGTGAAGGAAAGTAATGTGTAGGGCTGGGGGTGATTCCTTTCATGCGGCTTCATCAGACTTCATTGCTTCTCTCCTTGCTTTCTGAGATAAGTCATTCACAAGAGCAAAAATGAGAATCTTCCAATTTGTGAGTCATTTGAGTCCATAATATTGCTTGCAATGAGGGTTGGTGGCGAGGCCTGAGACAAGTCTTTTCATCAGCTCTGCTGGGACTGGGGAGTGATGAAGGCGGTGGATGGAGTAACTGGCTCGAGCTGGTGGAAGGGAGTCAGATGCTGAATTAGTCATCTGTCATGATGAGGAGTAGCAACTAAGCAGGTAGGTTCAGGGAAAAAAATATGCATCATCCTTCAGTCTACCAGACTCTGATTTCCATTTCCAAATGAAAAATGAACAAGCTAGCAACTAAAAGTTCCAAAAACTTTAAAAGGACATCCAAAATCTGACAGGGAAAAAAATATGCAGCACTTCAGAAAGTATTGGATACCTAAGCAGATGGTATGTTTGCTTTCCTGAAGAATAAAAATTAAATTGATGTTTCTAAAGCAGCATCCAGGCCTTTAAAGATAATAAAGAGACACAACATCATTTGCACTGAGGTGCAGAAAACTCTGGTAGTGAACTGTGGGAGCAAACTGGGTCCAGTCCACCTCTTATGAACCAAAAGATATACAGTGTTATAGGTACAGATGGCATAGGCATACTAAGGTGCTCCTATACGTCTTTTGTTTAGTAAATACTATATTTAATGGCCTGACATTAACTGCTGAACACAATAAGTTAATTTTGCATTTAAACAGTAAAACTTCAAGGAAGTTCATAATTGCATATCTTTTTACCAAATGACAAGCCATATGCTAGGAAATTTCAAGACGCTAATTAAACAAAACATGCCCAAGCATGTTTTTTAACAAATACTGTACATCGTTATTTAAATTCAGGGCAAATACTGTTCTGAGCACTACAAATAGCAAAAATGGTGTTTAATAAGATACACCATCTGCATTTCAAATTGATGCCACCCACATTTAAATCTCTTGAATAATCCCACTGAATAGTTACTGGGGGAAAGAAACGCATTCATGGCTCTTTCTGTGAATTTGATACCACTGTTCTCGGCAATTCTCGTTTGGTTATTAAACTCACTGGGGTAAAACTGCCAAAGTGCTAACTGCCAGCTTCCAGATTACACTAATCGAGAAGTGTACAAACCAAATTGAACTGTCCTTTAAGAGCCCTGAAAAGCAGGTAATTGGAAAGAAATCAAAATAAATGCAGGGTTGTTTCTCTTCCTACCCCGTCCTACCTCTCCCTGCCCCCCCTATACCCACCCCCACCCCACCCCCGCCACTGCAACCCCTGCTATATTTAGCTACTCACAAAGCTTGGTAACACATGGAACCCTACAGATTGTATAATCTCCAGATAACTGCTAGGGACATCCCTTAATCAGCTGAGATGCAGCATACTGGAAGGGAATGCACAGAATAAACCTTAAAAAAGGAAAATTATGGCATTTGGGCATATAGACATTTTTCCATCTCTCCCCTCCCCTTCCCACCCTCCCAGGAGAATGAGTCTGAAATGCAACAGCTGTTTGGTTTAGCATCCAAACATTCACCATGTACTGGTTTTGCAGGTGTTCAGAGTCCAAAGCACATTGCCTCATCTATGCCAAGACAGCTGGTGTAAAGTCATGGGCTAATTGTTACAATTCTCCTTCCAAGGAACTATAGGGGATAGTTATGACAATTAATACGGCTGAAATGCAGCCAGGGAAGGGAGGGACTTCAGCAAAAACATCTGCTGGAAAAATAAAGTCACTACATCCCTTTTCTATCTTTTTTGTTTAGTTTTGTGGGTTTGGTTTTTTTTTTCTGCTCCACAGCTGATGTTTTCTTGTGGACAATTACACTCTCCCTGAGACTATTTATCAGTACACTGTGAAAACTACTTCCAGCAAAAGCTATGGGATTGTCTTAAAACCTGTGAGAGCTTGGAAATATAGCCAAGGCTTCCGTTCTACCTGGTTGGGTCAGAAATATATTGAACTACACCCGGAAGATTAAGCCAGAGCTGGCCCCAGCACTATAAATAGAAAAGCAGAGAAGCAGCTCAGGGCTTCGGCATTAACTGAATTTACTTTTTTGTGATTTAGAAGGGTGGCATAAAGATGAAATGTGTCATTTATATCTGTAGTATGAAAGGCTCTAAAATTTCTGTGCGGAGCCCCATTAAATCGCCTCTCCTACAGCCTTTGCGATGGCAAAGGGATCGTATGTTTTTATAGGTATTTGGCCCATTAGGGATACAACCACCAGGTCAGTTGTTTTACTTTATATCTTCTTTTCAATCTGATCCCTTAGGAATGACTCCTCTGTAACACACTATGGCTTCCCCAATGGTAAGGATAAATCAAATAGGCCTCTATAGTTGAAAGCACAGCTTGGCTTGAAATTTTGACCCACCAGCCCTGATGCTTTGAATCATGGTGAATTTCATGAATTTTTAAGATGTCGAATGGATTGTCCTTTCTCACCCTGCAGTGTAGTTTCCCTCTCCCAATTCTGCACCAGTTCTCATCTGTCATGCTTGGTTCGTCCATGTTTTCTGGTTTTCATGTTGGATTTCAAGAGGCCAGAGGTGAGGAAGCTATTACTGCCCTTAGAGACTTGTGTCAGTTGCAAGTAGTAAATCCGTTAAAACTTCCTTTATTTGTTTCATTTCAGCCTCCAAACACCGTTACTTGCTGTCTCTCCATTTCTTTATGTAGGCTTTTAATGCCTTTTTCTGCTAGTCAGTCTGGATTTCTGAACCCAACCACAACAGCTCAAGAGAATCCTTTAAAGTCCACAAAACCTATCTGGGATGTATACTTTAATAAGTTTAGGCCAGCTTTTAGCAAAAAAAAAAAATAAAAATAATAAACTGACCTAAATGAAAACTGCAATGTTTAACACCTTGAAATGCTTTCAAAATGATCCCTTACCACACTTCATTTGTGTAGGATCTTCAGAAATGTTCAGCTCTGTTCTTAATGATTCTGGAGGAGTTTCACCAGACTTCAATCAAAGCAGAGTTCGGCCAACATTGAGTACTTCTGAAAATCTCATCCTTCTTGTATCAATCTATCCATTTTTAACTAAGTACAAAGAGGACTATATTCTATATTAAGGATTAATTATCTGAAAAAAAATTATTTAAATTTACATAAGCCAAAGAAATTATAATAAAAGCAATAAATCTAACAGTACTGGTACATTTTGTTTTCTTTCTTTATTTGCTTTTTTCCCTTTTCTTGCATTACTCTCCTTGAAAAGCAGCCAAATAGATATCCTTAATTTTATTTTTTTAAAAATGACTTGCTGAGTTCAGCATGGAGTCTATTTTAACTGCTAAGTTATGAACCTGGGGTTAATTCTAAGAAGATTTTAAATGGAAATACCAAAAATCCTTTAATCTTGAGAGTAGTGTGAGCCAAAATGCATAACTAAGAAAGAAAAAGAATTCATTATCTGCAATAAATAGAAATAGCTTGAAAAGAAAGAGGGAAGAAGGTTAGTACACAAAAATATTTAATTTAATCAGCCCTCACAGCAGTATTTCCTTTCATCATCTATTTGGGGACCTCAGTTATGATGATCCACACCTGACTCTACTAACTTTTTGACAAATCCCTTCTTACAATCCTTCTTTTCTGTCACACTTGTTAGAAATCAAATAAATAAGACCAACCTTGTTCTGTTTCCTTTTCCACAAGCTGACCTATTCTTTCCTTGAGCTTCCCTGCCTCCTTCAATGTGTTCTGCAGCAAGAATTGCCACCAGCTCTGTGCAGGTACCGCATTTCTGCTCAATCTCCAGGCTCAGAGTCATTATGACAATGTAAAGAATAGTTATAGTGATTTATATATATAGCTATATAGAGCTACAACAATATAGATAGCTCGGGTGAGAAGCCACCATTCAAAGGTAACATAATGACTAGATTGCAGGTATTGCTATAGGTAGGCATCACATACAGGACCTTATCCTGAAAAGTGTTATCATTTCCAAATTGTTTTCAGTAGCCTTTCTCATTGAGACTGGTTTTGTGGGTGAGCTGCCTGCTGAAACCCAGGCTGCTGTTTGAAACTGCCCTCCTACATAGAAAGATATGTGCAAAGGCACCTGATGTCCTTTGGGGCTGAAGGCCCCCCAGTGATGCTCAGCTTCCCTTATGGACTCAGGAAAGCATATTTTGCATGGCCTGTACAAATGGGGACTAGTCAAGCCCAGTGTATCCACTTACTTAGTAGGTGCAGTCAAGGACACTAAGCAGCCTGTAATACAGAACACCAGACAAAGAAAAAAAAATCTTTGCTGCTCACTGCACGAAATGCTGCCCTCAGGAACCAAAAGTTGTTTGCCACGCCACCGCCGTGCTCACCAGAAGCTGCCCACCTCTAGGACAAAGATCAATCCGTACCGTGGCCTCAGAGACAGAAACCTTGCAGGGATTGCAAAACAGGCCTTGAAACTTATCTGTAACAAAACTACATCCACCACTCATGTCCAGTTGAAACATGTAGGGTCCTGATTGTATGCAAGAGCCAAGTTTGAGCTGGATTTTCCTACATAATATTTGCCAGCACACGCTCACATTTAGCCACTTGTCCGTGACATGATGTATTGTTTTGTAATTACTTTTTTATGCCATGTTCCAGCCATATCCTGAATGTCACACTTTTTAATTAGCTGCAAGCCCATTGAAATGATGCCTTTTCAATCCATGTGCCCGGGGAACGTTGGGCTGTTTTAAAGGAGTGATTGAAGCTTGTAAACACAAGCAAGTGATATGACAAAATTACCTGTACTCACTGTTTATAAAACCAAAACTAACAATCTGTGAATAATTATTTTCTTCCATTAAACGGTATGCCAGGATACTCTTCTGACAGGACCCTCTCCAGAAATTGTTGTATGTTTAAGTATTTTACAATGTCACTCTTTTTAGGTAGTGTGACATTCCTTTAATAAAAAGTCATCAAATTGTACCGCATGACTTTCCTATTTAAAGATGAAATGGACCCCTGACATGTCCAATAAATCTTACTATTACATGCATGCATCCATAGAATTACTAAGCTTTAGGTTTTAATCTGATTTCTGTTCAGGTTTACAATAATAAAGAATGCTAGATTTTTCCATGTTTTGCCAGGGCTGGATTTTTTTAGACTGACCTTGAAAAAGGGGGAGGATGGGAGAAAGGAAGAAAAAGAAACAAGGAAAGAAAGAAGAAAGGAAACACTGTAGGAACAAATGAGACTTAACTGAAATTCTCAGGAGACAAGGATGCTGCACAAAAGAAATGGGTTGGATTTGTTCAGCTGTCCACTATATATAGTATCATTCAGACACATAATGGATTTTTTTATTAAAAAAACAAACAAACAAAAATATAAACAGACTCTATAGAGTTTATTACATGGGAAAATGAATGATTTGAGATGGAAATTTGTTTCAGTTTGGGGTTTTGTTTTGTCAGGTTTTTTTAAACAGACATTGTGAATTCCCCACAGAAACGAGACATTTTTCATTAAAAAAAAAAGAATGCTTAGTTGATGATCCAATTTTCTATCAATCAGATGAATTTCCATGGAAGTTCCTAATGTGATCTCAAGGGACAGAATTGCTGCCACCATGAGTCACAAAACAAAGTTACGGTGGGGGTATGGTGATGGGAAAAGAGAGCAGAATCCCAAGTGAGCACTGAGAAGTTGTTTGTGTGTCATGAATCCAAGCAGATAGCGCTGACTAATAAAAGCCCTGTTAACTTCAGAAAGGATGGCAAAACAGGCCTTTAACTTGAGGGATCAATACTCTTGGGTTTTTGCGCTAGCATGGTAGGAATAAAACTTAAGTGCAACTAATTACTTGAGGAAGTGAACTGAGGAGAGTCATCTAAAATTTTCACTTTTTTTTTTTCTTATTTTCTTTAAAAAGAAATTGCTTTTTAATTGCAAACAGTTATTACTGAACCCCAGAATATGTCTCCTTTTGCCTGCCTCCCTTTCAGACTCTATGTTCCTGATCTTCAGCAGTGAACGTATAATGTTATCTAACTGCTTAGCTCTGGCAAAGCACATTGTTAGTATTTTAAATATTAAGCGAAAATTGATTTTCCCATTTAAAGAACTGTATTTCTGTGTCTTGGTGATTAGGTGTGAATATTCCATTACCCTTTCCCAGATAAAGAGAGCCTGCTGAGAGTGCTTCAAGGGGAAGTATTGTACTGTAACAATTATTAGATGAGTTCCACCTCCTCAATATGGAAGTGAGCAGCCTGCAGTGATGCAGTTTATTTACTAAAGAGTTGATTTAAAAAAAGAAAAAAAATACTTCTACAACACCTTGGATGTTTCCTCCATGGAAGAAATGAGAACTGGGTAAGAAATGGAAGGGCAGGAAGTTAATTCACCAACAGAAAGCATCATATATGTGCCAACAGAAAGCATCAAAACTATTCAGGATTTTAGACAACTCACTAAGTAGCTGCAACATAAATAGAAAACAAAGGCGAGAGAATGGAATGTTACTGTTGCAAAACGGCCACAGCAGGAGACGTTAATCAATGGTCCAGGGCTTTTGGCATCAGCCCACAGCTGAAAACCTAAATCCCTTTCCATCTTCTGCTTGAAGAGATTTCAACCCCCCTGTCCCGGAGGAGTACCCGTGCATCTGGAATGTGGCATACTCCTATGAGGGAGAGGGAGCATTCAATGCTTCTTGTTGATGCAGTTCCATCTGGCATTGCTAATTAAACTTTCACCTGACATAAAGTTTGATTATTAATTTTCCTACTGCTAAACTCCTTCTTCTTCCCTACCTTAGTGAAAATGAAATAGCAATTTAGTAAGCCCTGATTCAGACTTGCCTATACCTCCATGGGCATGAGTCAGTAGTCTTAGCTTTACACCTATGTGCTACTTGTTTCAGAGACTGCAGCCTCTGATGAGTATTGTAGTGGTATTTTCTCCCTCAAATTCTCCTGTCAGAGGGGTCTTATTTTGTGTTCAATATTCCCTGAACCCAGATATGAGCTGCGACACTCACATAGGAGGCAAGATACCTGTCTTCTACTGTCTACACCCAGAATGGACTAGCAAATTGGTAAAGTAATAACAGAAGCAACTATGCCCAAAATACCCAACAGCAGAATGATTAAAGAGTATGGAGATGCAGCTTTTGTATACACCAAAGAAAAAACAGGGATGTGCTTCTTGCATCCAGGATTACTGCTTTAGCATCTGGGGCAAGGAAACATCTCCTCTTCTTCAGTTTAGGGAATATAGTCCTTCATTTCTTCATTGCTTTTCTTACTGGTGCTCCAAATTAGAAATATTTAATTTTTTTTTATTCAGGAAGAGGATTTTTCACTTGGCTTTAGTGAACATGTTCCCGTTGTCTCATTTATTTCAATTTTCACCAAATTGATTCCTTCCTCTTCTGTATCACTATCATTTCTCTCTCCAGTGTGGTAGCTGAATCTCGGGTCCTTTTGCATTTAGTCCAATACACTCAGAAGCAACTCAGTCTTGAACTAGAAGTTACGTCTTGCTAGTATTCAGCCAAAATTTACAGAAAAGCAATAATCCATCCTTGCCTTGGATGCAGTATCAGAGCAGCATGGAAACCTTGGCTGGGATACGACACATCCAGCAAAGTGCAAGAAGGCTCAGTCTCCTGAGGACATTCAGCATGTCATTTCATCTTGCATGCACTGGTGGTTTAGCAAGATAAGAGAGGTGTATTGCCACCAGATCCTCCAGGAAAGGAAAGGCCTGTTTTGGGTTTGTTCCATGCTGATTTCTGCTTTCTCCGCTGAGTGAAAAAGATGGCACTAAATAGCTGGCATTCCACAAAAATGTCCCTGAGGAGGTGCAGCTGCCAGTGACTGTGACACATGCAGACAGGCACAGTCTCAAACAGTTTCTGAGTATACAAAGAGCCAGAGATTCATCTGACTGAAGCGGTACAAAGCACCACATGAAGGGCTCTGTACCTCCAATGGTTTATTCTAGAAAAGGACCCCAGCCCCTAATTAAATTTCATGCTTTAGAAGCCATGTAATTCAGAGCTTTTTGTGCAGAACATGGTTTAAGAATGTTGTGTTGTGATGCTTCCTCTCTTTCTTAACAATATTGGTGTTATCTGTCTGTGGGCACAACGCAGGCTGTGTTGACCTCCTTTATGGAGCTCGAGCAGTTTCACTCTTAGCAGTGGTATCACTGTTCTTTGAGGTCCCATGATGGGGGCAAAGGAGGGCCAGTATTGCTCATGTTGATGAGAGCTGTGTGCACTTTGTGCCACTAAAGTCAATGCATGCCCAAGCCGTATTACTGAGTTAGAAGCAGACTCTAGATTGGAGGCAGATGTCCTGACTTCATGTCCCTGAAGACTTAACCCTTCTGTGCAGCCTCAGGGAGTTTGGTCAGAATCCCACACACCAGCTTGGTTATGTCTTTTCCTATTTACCAAGACAAGCGTGAACCCTTCACTGAATAAAATTCAACGCAAGCAAAGAAATTTTGCTTCTGTTGAAAGCAGTAGGAATTTTGCTATTCATTTAAACACACCTTCAGACTAAAATTCACCTCTAATGCAGGGATGAATGGAGATGGAGAGCCAGTTGGTTCAAGGACACTGCATTGGAGTACTCACACTCCATTGGAGTACAAATCAACCAGCTATGGGAAAGAATTTTGATTGCCAGTGAAACTCAGTTTGCTGCCATATTGCATCTACAGGACAGAGCCTTTTCAGCTCATCAATAATGGCAAAGGATATTTTTTTGTTTAAGTTGTAACGTATGCCCTGTGCCTCTAAAAAGTGAGTGGGTCAGATGAAAATCTGCATAGGGAGAGAGTTGTTATTTGAGGACTAAACTGACCTTCTCAAGAAGGTCTCAAGGTCTCAAGAAGGTCTCAAGACCAAAGGGTATGACAGGTGCAGGAAGATGAAGACACTTAGACCTTAGCGAGGACCTGGAGGGCTACAGGTCAAGACTGGGAGACTGCTGAAGAGAACAAAGAAATTGTGCAGAATTTGTTGAAACCAAGAAAACCACTGCACTGGCTGAAATCAAAACAAGAAGCAAGGACACAGCATCGTGTTCAAAAAACTTTGCTCAGCTTGACCTAATTGCTTTGAGTTGTCCTAATTAAAAAGGTAATTATTTTACTCTGTGTACAACCCAGCTTTTTGAGTTTAAAGGGCACCATGGTCTTCATGGGGATATTACTAAATTATCTAGACATATCCTTCTGAAAGTTGTGCTTGATTTGTGGTCCCATCACAGCAGTGAACAAAACCCCACAGCAAGGCTTTCCAAACTGATACAGGGTGCTACGGCTGCAAGCAGGAATCAATCTCATTAATGCTGGCTCTGGGCAAGCTATTTTTTCTCTAAGTCTCTCTTACAAGTAGCTATAATGTTTAACAAGAAGAATTTTGAAGAACACCAGATGCACGGTGACAAGTAATTGTTACCCCTTCCATGAACTGCAGGAGAGAGTGAATGGTTGCTCCTGTTAACTGTAATCTGGAACATGCAATTGTTCCCCCAAAGGCTTGCATTCACCTTTCCCTGTGAACTCAAAGATCTGCTGAATCCATTGTCCAACTCCCACTGCAACAGATGATGGTGACATTGGCTTGAGGAGTTTACCATACCTTCTGCTTTTCTTCAGTCTTCCCCTTCTGGGAAATGACAACCAACAATCAAGTGAGGAAATGGTGGACAAGGCTGGCAAGCAGAATCCAGGGTGATGTGGACTTTGTAATCAACAATACAGGATTAAAGAAGACCCACTTGAAGAGTATGGAGATAAAGGCCTTCCACCAAGGGTACTTGTAGAAGAGTATCAGGTTAAAGAATACTTAAGGAAATTGGACATGCATAAGTTCATGGGCGCTGAGGTGGCTGAAGTCCCTGCAAGGCCACTCTCAATAATCTTTAAATGATTGGAGGGACTGGAAGAAGTGCCGGAGGACTGGAGGAAAGTAAACGACACTCCTATCTACAAAAAGGGCAGGAAGAAGGACACAGGGAACTACAAGTTGCTCAGCCAGCCTCACTATGATCCCTGGGAAGGTGATGGAGCAGCTAATCCTGGAAAACATTTCCAGGCACATGAAGTACATCAGGAGTAGTCAGGTACATGAAAGCAAATGAAATCGTCAGTAACAGTTGTCACAGATTCACAAAGGGGAAGTCATGCTTGACCAATTTGATAAACTTCAATAACAAAATAATGAAATAACTGACTTGATAGATGAGAGGAGAGCAATGGACGTTGTCTACATAAACTTCAGCAAGGTCTTCCACACTGTCTCCCATAGGATTCTCATAGAGAAGCTGATGAAGTATGGGCTCGATAAGCAGAGAGTGAGATGGACTGAATAGCGGCTGAACCACTGAATCTGGATATGCTACTGTCCAGAGGGCTGTTGACAGACTGGAGAAATGGGTTGACATGAACCTCATGAAGTTCAGCAAGGGGAAGTGCAAAGTCCTACACTTGGGGAGAAATAACCCCATGAACCAATGCATGCCAGAGACTGACCAAATGAAAAACAGCTTTGCAGAAATGGACCTGGGAATCTAGTGGACACCAAGTTGACCATGAGCTAGCAACAGAAAAAAAAAGCCCACATTATCCTGGGCTTCATTAGGAAGAACACTGCCAGCAGGATGAGGCAGGTGACCTTTCTCCTTTACTCATTGCTGGTGAGACACATGTGGAGTGGTGGGTCCAGTTTTGAGCTCCCCAGTACAAGAGAGACTTGGACATAAGTCCAAGCATGCCCAAGCATGTCCAGCGTGGCCCCAAAGATGACTATGGATTGGAGCATCTCTCAGTGAAGAAAGGCTGAGAGAGCTGTGGCTGTTTCAATTTGAGGGCCTTTTCAATGTGTGTAAATATCTGATGGGATAGTAAAGAAGATGGAGTCAGACTCATCACAGTGGTGTCCAGTCATAGGACAAAAGATATTGATCACAAACTGAAAAGCAAGAAATCAATTTAAATACAAGAAAAAACATTTTTTACTGCAAGGGTGATTGAACTGGAACAAGTTGCTGAGAGAAGTGGTGGAATCTCCATCTTTAGAGATTTTCAAAACCAACTGGACACTTTCCTGGACAACTTGCTGTAGCTGGTGTTTCTCTGATCATGGAATTTGGAGCAGACAATCTCCAGATGTCCCTTCTTAGCTCAACTATTCTGTGACTCCGTGATATTCTGCTCAGCCCCTCCATGTACCAAGAACAAGGACCTCAGCTGCAACGTATTTTGCTAATTACTCCAAACACTTCCCCTCTCTGCCAAAAAAAGAGCGGGGTGGTAACCTTCTGTGTAATTAAAATTACTTCCTTAATGGAACTAACCATAATGCTAAACCAGGAAGTCTTGACCCCTCTTTCCACTGATAAGGATATTTTGCAGCTAGAGACCAACCTTTTCTGTCTGATGTCCCACCCTCCCCCTTCCCTTCTGCTTATTGGAAGAAGATGAATTTTTCCATCTGTGAATTACCCAATATAAATTATTCATGGAGCACTTTTATCAACCCTATTAGCTGCACACAAATCTAGGTAAATGTCAAGTCATCTTCGTTAATCCTTCATTCAGGCTGTTCGAAGTGATACTGCGCTGAGTGGTAATGCATTTGACCTCCCAGAGTATTCACTTTGCCAGAGAGTCACATTTTGATGAGAAAGTCTAAGCGCTTCTCTGTGGCAGTCTGGACTCTATCCTTTCTTATTAATTGGGTAGTAGGGGCTGGCCCTGATGTTTGCATATTTTCTTCTGGATCTGGATATATTTCAAATGGAGGAAAAAAAGACCTATTAACTCATCTCATGTCCACTTGTGTAATGCCTTCTCTGGTGCAGGTGCCCTGCTCTTTAACAAGTTTTAAGAGTTGCACCATTCTGCACTTATCCTCTGCCCTTAGGAGATGGCTCGCTATCTGACATCTGGAAGATTTTTCCCGATATGAACATATCCAGTGGAATTAGTTTTTTAATCTAACCTTCAAATGAGTTCCCTGACTTTAACAGATCCAGTGTAGTGGATTTAAAGTATGTCACTTGCTGTTATCTGGCTCAACAGCTTTCCTTCCACAAAGACCTGAGTTTCGAAAAAAAACTTTGACTGAAGCCTGCAGCAACTGGCAAGTGCCTTTACAAGTCCCAAGGACTGCAACAGACTTCAACATAAACAACAAAAAAAAAAAAAAAAAAAAAAAAAAAAAAAAAAGAGAACTCAGGTACCTAAATTGGGACATTAGCAGGAATTTTCTCATAGGTAGGCTAGCCTTCATAACCCATAACTCCCTGATTCCACAGATTTTATACTTTGTAGTGTGCTTAGTCACACATAATTTCTCTCCAGCCCAGTGGATCCTGAATTGCTTCCTGGGTGCTGACATGGTTTCCAGAGGTGGAGTAGAACAGCCTAGTTGTGAGGACACCAGCTGCATATGGTGGGACACATGGAGACTGGGTGGCACCAGGTCTGGGCCATTGGATGGACACCATGTGAGTGCTCCATCCTGCACAAAGTTTGGCTTGCTATTTTTAAATCGTGACACAGAATGGGTGTCGTGCCTCTCAGCGTAGCTGGGACAGATATATCTGGGTGAAAATATAAAACTGGAACTTTTGAATGCCTAAGAGATTTTTAAGTTAAAAACATTGCAAGTTCTTTAGAATGTAGGAATCTGAAGAACAGAGATTTTCATGATCATAGCTTTGGATTTAGCAACCTGCTTTCCCTTCTTTCTATCAGTCTAGTATTTCTTTTGCCTTGCAATGGAGTTGGATGTGGAAATATCCATATTTCTGCCATGTTAACTAGAAGTAGCCAACTTTGAAAAGTCTATATCAGCTTTCCCTCTGCCTAGTCCCAAGCTTTATCTCTACACTGTGTGTTCTGTACTGTCTGTGGAGGCAACACAACTCACCTGATGGTTTCTCTCACAGTCTTTCTTTGCTTATTGTGATCACATCTTATTGTTTCAGGTCGGGACCTGAACAGCTTGCCCAAGGATACATGGAGAGTCTGTGGCAGAGCAGAAACACAAATGCCAGCTAGTGCCCAAATCCTTAATTGATCCTGTGTGTACTGTAGTTGTCTTGCAGGCTGGCACTACACTAAATATAAAAGAATGAAAACAGCCAGACAATATGCTTTCTGCTTCCAGGCTTTCTTGGTCTCTCTTTTTGCATCTCCCTTGTTGATCCCACATGTAAAACATAGAGTAAATAGTGACTGATGCCAGCTGGAGTATTGCCTCGGTACAGACATGAAATGATGCTTCCCCTCGGTATCCTCCTTTTTCATAATCCTTTTCTAATCTGCTGGCAAGGAAAGAAAGACCATATTAGAGCTACAGCTGCCCTTTTCGGATGCAAGTAGAGACACAAGTTTGCACATAAGTTACTCTGTTTCTGCCAACTCCACAAAAATAACTAATATCACTATTTAAAATTAAAGTGCTGGAAGCATAACCCTTGGGGAGGGGAAGTATATGACAGTGCAAGAAACTTGTAGATATACAATGAGCAGCAAATGTATCTGAAATAGGCTTGAAACCTTTCTACCAAATAGGTTATGAAGCATGCAAATAGTTCAATTATTATAAATCGAACATGGTCGTTTCAGACAATTGTCAGCAGGCATTTAAAACTCAGTATCTCCTGTGTTCTGTCCGTAGGATCCTGGATTACATCCTCTGTAAAGCAGTATGGTTTTCTCAGCATAAAACAGAGCTTTTTTCTTCATCCGTCCTCTCTGCACAGCAGAAAGCCTCTCCCACATATTTGACTAAGCATTTAAAGAGTAGTTGTGAAGTGTCCAATCTAAGTGAGCAGGTGATGCAACGGGCTGACCCTTATTTACCTCAGCGCATAAAGAAACCGAAGAGATTCATAGGCAAACGTGTCCTACATTGAGGTCAGTTCAATATAAAAACACCACCTCTCATTTAGCACAGCTCTAAGTCACAAGCTGATAGAGATTGAACAAGTCCTCTGAGGAAGCAGGGCAAAATGCATGCTTGCTCCTGTGCTCTTCCTGGGCATCCAGAGCTGATTACTGTCTGAAACAGGATGCTGGGCTAGGAGGATTTTTAGTCTGACTCTGCATGGTCATTCTCACAGCCTCCTATTAATGTCAAACTGTGCAGAAATGTCCAGCCAGAGAGCTGAAAAACCACTGTACTAAGTTTGAGCTTGAGCAGCTGTAGGAAAATGCAGTTGAGTACCAAGACCACAGACTTATGACTCTGCTGCTTTCCCAAGTAAGTCAGAGTCACAGCACAGCCCTGAGCTGGGAGCCCTGACACGGCATTATGTTGCGTGTGGTGGAAATCAAAAGCACTATTAAACATCTCTCTTGGAGAGCCTGGAAGGTCTGGCTAGTAAAAGCTAGAGCTTCCTTCTCCTGGGTGAGAGGATTTGCCATATGAGGTGTATTTTCTTATGAGCTGCGTGAACCCTGAGAACCCCCAGATGAAAAACCCACCACTGGAACATCTTTATCTTCTCCACCTGGAAGGGAGCTGAACATTTCTCCTGGCTTCCGACTTCTCTCCTGCACTTGCCTTCCTTTTGCTAGTTAAAAAAATTTCCTTTGTTTCCTTCAAACGTTTTACAACTGAAGTTGTCCTCACTTTTAAAATACATAGATCAAGAAAGTATTACAAGCACTCTCTTGCCTTGACTGGCCCACCATGAATGTCAATGCTACAGTGGCTTGCGTTTTGATGTCATGATTAAATTAGGGATTTCAGCGTCACACTATAAACGTCCTATCTTATTATCCATACTTTATGGATGGGGAAATGAGCATGTTGATAACCAAGACGCCTAAAAATCATGCAGGGAAGGGAGAAGGCAAGAAATTGAGTCTTCTTTCCGAGAAAAAAGACTATCCCCAGAAATAAGCAGTTGAATGTGGCTTATAGGATATGCAGACCGCAATCCAAATGATATACATATGCAGTTTTTTGGCTCTGTTAAGTATCTAGATAAGCCTATCTGGTAATAGCAGAGCTGATCCAGTGACATGTGCAAAGCTCAAATCCACTAAATATGAGATTACCCTTTACATTTAGAAAGCATCTTTCCCTGAGGATAGCATACTATTTTGCAACTGTTAAATATTAACTTGATGTCACACTAGCCCACCGCATGTGTGATGTGTAAAGGGGCGAGTAACTATATTTTTTATGAGACACCCAAAAGCAAGGACAAAGTAACCGGCAATTCTGGATTATGCTTCCTGTACCTGTTGTAAATGCTAGAGACTATCAAATGTGTTTACATTCTCTTTACGCAAGTATAGGCACATGCCTGTGGTGGAAGGATGTCAACAACCCCAGCTGTAAAGTTACAAAGTAATACAGCAGTAAGGCAACTGGGAAAAGATGTCCATGTGTCTCCCATCTCCGACTTTATATCCCCATGTTATTGGGGGGGCAGATTGCTCAGTCTCTCCATGCCTGTTTTCCATCCCTGAAACAGGAATATACCTTTATATTCTTTGCCTGGCTCACCTATTCACGCTACAGTCCCCAAGGATGGGAAGTGGTTATTATGAGTTTGCAAAGTGCATAGCATGGAAGGGCCCTAGGCTCCAAATGCTACACTAGTGTAAGCAGTAATAAAAGTCAAAAAGTTCTTTGCTTTTCAATGCACAGAACTGGCCACAATAGAGGAAATAATGTCTGATTTGCTACCTCTGACAGGTGGAAAATTCTTACTTCTTTCCCAAAAGACTTTATCAGTAATCTGGGAGGAAAGTTTTTCTGCTCAAAGGACAGCTTGTGTACTTGGTGGAAAGACAAAGTTATATCCAGTCTTGATGCCAAACTATCAGCACCTGATATATGAAGCTGTGACTCTTGGGTGTGAGGGGCTCCAAGAGCTCAAACACAGGTGAGCCCACTGAGCAGCCAAGTGATTACCCCATGACAGCAAACTGCAGGAAAAGGAAATATTTCTTTCAGGCTAGTGCTTCACAGAGATAACGAATGCTCGCTGCCTCCAGATTAGGAGGGTTGCAACCTGCTCCACAGAGAAGAAAAAGACCATCTTTTAGCCTGTCAGTAGCAAGGAGACAGATGGTCTTTTATGCACTAATCTTTCTCTACACCCCTAGAAAATCAAGGGATTTTGTCAGTGAGAAACTACATGGCCAAACTCACTTAAAAGAACGTATTGCAAAATGATTTGGGTCATTACAGATTAGGCAAGCTTCCTGCTTCTCTGGGAAACTAAAACTGTTTAAAAGAGTTTTGTCAGATACAATCCTCTTTGATACACCCTGTCCCCTGTTGGCATCTCACAAGGAACTGTATACAGAGCGTGCCTGTAACAAGCAGAGCTAACACTGTTACTGGGAAGACACAGGGCAGGGTGTCTGATGGGACTGATCTTTGGGTGCAAGAGGTGGCATTGAACAAGTACTACTCAAGGGATGCATATTATACAATGATTCTAACAGCAGCCTCCAATTTTCCCCTTTTCCTTCTCTTTCCTCTTCCCTGTTGTGTTCTAAAAAAGACTGGAAATCAAGTCTCCAGAGATGAGAAGCTGAAGCACAAGTGTGCACTAGATACCTTGTATTATCTGCTTCTCCCAGGTGCTCCCTTCCATAAAAGTTTCATTCATTACATTTGAAATACCATCATTGTCAATCCTATGCATAACGGGAAAGGAAATCATTAGAGTTGAGTAAATGATTTAATGACTACTGACTTATTCAATGAATTTGCTGTACTTCGCAGCTACCTCTTCTGAAATTTGATGCCACAGACTGATCAGGAATTTAATTACATTAAAATGTAATCTATATTGCATATTTATGACTGGCTGTAGAATTCACATGGCCTCAGTGCACCACCTGGATGACCATGACCAGCAAACAGTCAATTTCTACCATCCACTGGTACTTTATAGATCACTTTTGATAGATCACTATTTTTTCATAGCTTCATAGAATTCAAGGCCAGAGGGCTTTCTAGGGTCATCTAATTAAGTTTCCCAAATTTCACCTGGTTTCTCCTGAGTAAGTTCAGTAACTTCTGTTTGATGAAAATGGATTTGGTTCCTGGATCAGTAACAAAGAAAGGATGAAAGAAGTCATTCTGCGAGCAGAGAAGCTAATGAAACCAGTTTTGTTATAGGTTTGTGCCTTCACAGCACCAACTCTAGCTCTCCCTCTGAGACTCTCAGTGTCTTGCTGGGTGAGAAACAACGTGTTATGCCTATTTCAGAGCGATGAGTGCCAGCCAGTGGGCCAGTACCTGTGAGGCTGGCCAGCTGCCATCAAATAAATTGGCTAATGTGAGTTCTTCCTGTCTTTTCAATTTAGAGGGTGCTAGCTCCCTTCTCTTTCCTTCGCCCAACCACAGATTTTACCACCCTTGTGGATCATCAGCAAGTTTGCAGATGACACCAAGCTGTGTGGTGTTGTCGATACACCAGAGGGATGGGATGTCATTCAGAGGGACCTGGACAGGCTGGAGAAGTGGGCCCAGCTGAACCTCATGAGGTTCAACAAAAGCAAGTGCAGGATTCTGCACCTGGGAAGAAACAATCCTCAGTATAAATACAGACTGGGGGATGAGGTATTAGAAAGCAGCCCTGAGGAAAGGGACTTGGGGGTGCTGATTGACGAGAAGCTGGACATGAGCAGGCAATGTGCTCTCGCAGCCTAGGCGGCCGATCACATCCTGGGCTGCATCAAAAGAAGTGTTGCCAGCAGATCCAGAGAGGTGATTCTGCCACTTTACTTTGCTCTGGTGGGACCTCACCTGGAGTACTGTGTGCAGGTCTGGAGCCCTCAATATAGAAAGGACATGGACCTGATGGAGCGGGTCCAGAGGAGGGCCACCAAAATGATCAGGGGGCTGGAGCACCTCTCCTATGAGGACAGGCTGAGGGAGCCAGGGTTGTTCAGCTTGGAGAAAAGGAGGCTCTGGGGAGACCTCATAGCGGCCTTCCAGTACCTGAGGGGGGCCTATAGGAAGGCTGGGGAGGGTCTGTTTACAAAGGCCTGCAGTGACAGGACAAGGGGCAATGGTTTTAAGTTGGAGAAGGGGAGATTTAGATTGGATATTAGGAAAAAGTTCTTTACCATGAGGGTGGTGGAACACTGGAACAGGTTGCCCAGGGAGGTGGTTGAGGCCCCTTCCCTTGAGATATTCAAGGTGAAGCTCAACGAGGCCCTGGGCAACCTCGTCTAGTTGGGGGTGTCCCTGCTGACTGCGGGGAGGTCGGACTAGATGACCTTTGGAGGTCCCTTCCGGCCCGGACCAATCTATGAATCTATGAATCTATATTAAATTCTCTCTGAATGTCCTACCTCCTCTCCTTCAAATTTGAGGTTGACTAACGAGTTTCAAAAGTCATGAGGGGATAGAGGGAGGAGCAGGAGGAGAGCTGTTTTTTGTAGACATAAGAGCACACAGATATATCTTCTTAAGAAGTAAATAACGAATGCAAACATGACTGAAGAAGCAATGAATTAAGTTAATGGAAGAATGTTTATCTTTATTCTTCAAGCTCTGGGGGAAAAAATCACAGAAAGGAAAAAAGAGCATCTCTATTACATTAGCTTGTATTCTCTCAAGCAATAAGACTTTGGTACTGACCCTCAGCCAGGGTCAGTAGCTGGCCCTACCCATACTACATTTACATATATATATATATATCTCAACACAATAAAATGTTATAAAATCACATACACCACAACAGATCAAAAAGCCAGCAGGTAGATTTGATTTTTTTAATCTTTCTTTTTTTTCTTTTTAGGTAGGTATTTGGGAGTTGTGGTTTCCCCTAGTTTTAAGGTACCAATAGAGGCATATACCTTTACGGTTTTTTTGAGAGTTTTACACTGAATGCACCAGACACTGCAAAACTCTAGTGCTTCTTATGAGCCCTCCTTTAAGAGCTCAACGTTTGCTGTGAATTCATTCCCCTCTTGCCCTCCCCTGTGAAACACCAGCTTTTCTTCTCACATTCTGGTTTCACAAGCATGTGTGCAATAGCATTGTCAGAAGAACTAATGCTTCACTTAAATGTAAGAAAGATCACACAACTATTTTTACCAAATAAATCACAGGCAGAAAGTAATCAGCAAGAGGCAAAGTTATTTTGCTAGTATACCAAAGTCTGAACCATAGCAAGCCTTGCAGAACTCTTAGGGACAAGGCTGGAAGGATGCATTTTAGCGAGTCCATATACAAGGGTGGAAAACCAGCTCCACTGTGCCTATAAAAGATTCTCTCTGGAAAGGAACGTTTCAGTCTTACAAAGTTGGTGTGGTCTGACAGTATTGCTCAATGCCTGTACAGGAACCAGGGAGAAATTTACGGGAGGTCTTTTATCTGCACTAGTGGCACTGAACTTGTGCCTGTTGGCAATCCTCTCTGTGATCCAACAGATTCAATAGCACAACACCGTTAAGATGCCTGTTGGTTTAAGAGAAAGAAATTAGAAATTTTATCAGCTGTATTTATGGTAGCTCCTTTTCTGGATGCTTCAAGAAGAGTTAAATTCTAATAAGCACTGACTATAACAGAGGACTCAGTAAACCCTGTGTGACTTTATAACATCACTTTCTCCAAGGAACAATGACTTCCAGAGGTAAAGAGCTTTTCCTCTGTGTTACATTTCTGTACTGCTGTAACTGTGTTGCTTGCATCTGCATTGTATAGACATAAACCTATACTATATAGATATGCTGCAGTAGTGAGAAAGTGGTTTCACTTGAGTACCCTCAGGTGGTTTTCCTCCAATACCCCAGAGTAATGAGAGGTTATACTGAAACAGTCACAGAGATGAATCTGCATTTTTGTTTAAAAGCCAAATTTTCAGTGGCCTGTAATTTGTATCTCTGAAGTACCAAGGGCAACTAAAATTCAAACATAAAAAGCTGAACTGCATTTGTAGCAGTCCAAGTAGTGACAATCCCAAGATTATTTCAATAAAAAGTCAGGAAATTCTTTCAAGTGTATGATGGTCTGTAACCAGAGCAGCTTATCACTGCATAGATCAGTTTACAGATACTTACCAAACAGCCAGTGCATATTTTATTAATATTTGTTTAAACCAAGCCAACTACGTAATATATGACTTCTATAATACGTCTCCAGCCCAAATTATTTATTTCCTTTTAAATGAGGGAGAATATATACCTGAGTTCTCAGCCGAGAACTGGTTTTACAAAAAGAAAACTGCTTCCTGCTTTCAGTTCACAAATGATGCAGGATTTTTCAAATAGACACGCTGCAAAATCAGATTAGCCGCAAATGCCATCATGTCCCAAAGGTAAAAACTTGCTTTATGACTTATTAATAAAAGGAAGACACTATAGAATCACATGATTTTTAACTTTAAAGTGCTGGAGAATTTCAAACTATATGCCTTGAATGTCATGTTACATTGTACCTGTAAGAGTACTGCTATAACTGCAACTGCTGTGGGAAAATTTCCCCTGGCTTTGAGGGAAGCAAATCAGCACAAAATATGGCCCCGAATCTGTCTGCCTAACTGTCTGACTGTCACCTAGACTATTCATTTAAATATTTTTCTGCCTTAGTACAGCTGAAGTTTCTCTTCTGCCTTCAAATTGCCCTAGAAACTTTAATCATTGCACAGATTATAATAAACATTTCAAATTAATGCTATAATTCGGTACATACAAATTTTCAGAAAACATTATCACCCCTACTGAAATGAAAACTGCATAGACTTAAGTGTAATGTTGCTATCGTTTTGCTGTAATTAACTGCTGAAGATCTGACTTAAATTTACAAAGACATAGGGCAAGTTAATTGTCTTGTTGCTTAGCAAAAGAGGAGAACTCAGTAGGGTTACTGGAGCAGCAGCTGCCTATGGTTAATAAAGATTTTGAAATAGTGGTTTCTTGAGACCAATACAGCTTCAAAAATATGATTTCCCACAGCCTGCAGAGTTCCAGGAACAATGACTTATTTCCAAAACGTCTGCAGATGAACAATGAAGTTGCTGCAATTATGTCCAAAGGCTTGTAAAAGAGTAATACAAAAGACTCAGTAGGCTGAAGATTTACAGTCTGGACCTCCTTTGTTTACTGAGAACAAGGTGCATAAATACCAGATGAGCTTTTTTTTTTAAAAAAAAAATAAATAAAAAAAAATCCCTGTTTTAAAACATAAGCTTATTTTCCAAAGGGAACAAAAAGCCAATCCTTAAGTGGAGTATTATGTGCCAGACACTCAGATAGTTTTAAGGAATCCTAAGTCTTGTTGATATGGATATTTTACTGCATATACTAGTCTAGCTATATCTCAATAAGGGATTGATTTGATTTCACTTGATTTGATTTATTTTCTTAGGCTAGACAAATCCCTTTTCCACTCAGGCAGAAACAAGGATGTCAGTGTCACTGTCCTAGTCTGAATTCACAGTGCTAACTTGAAGGGTTTAATTATCTTTTGTCAGCAGGTCCATGGGAATTTGGAGTTTAAGTTTGTGTGTCAGTGGAATTTAGGTTGTTTGAAGACAAATTTTTAGAAGAAGGAAACTGTCTACATCTGTGGGCAAATGCCCGAGCTTAAAAATCAAGCTTACTAATCAATGTGAGTAAGAATGGCTATACCAATCTGCAATTTGTTAGTCATGCAAAAGTATTGTATACAGGAAAATTACTAGAGACGTGCTAATTAATACCTTAGTTTTGCACTGATCATCTTTACTTATGCAAAGAGCAGGTAAGTTTGCCTGCATACATATAAACATAAAGAAGCCAAGTAAATGTGAAACTCATAACCCAACCAATGAAGGTCTTTCTCCAACAGACTGTAAAAGAAACAGAAAGAAGGATGTTGCTGCTATTTCAGCCTGGAAAGCTGGAGAAGTACCTGAGGAGCCAGGCGGAAGACAAAAGTCTGGAAATAGGTAGGGGCTGGTGTCCTTCTGATTCCAGCCCAAGTATTGTTACAGCTGAGCTACAAGTATGGTTTTGGCCCACCGCTATCTTATTTGTGGAAAGGAATATTTAAATTACATGTAAACTAAAGGTGAATGAAATGAGAACAGTGTTAGCTGGTTCTATTTTCTAAAGACAAATTATGTACCTATCACAGCCCTATGCCTTAAGATGAGAAACAAATCCTCCAGAGGTACTTATTTCTCTACATCAACTATCGAGAGACCAGATAACCACCTTGTAGGGTGCCAGATTTTTGGAGAGCTGCAACTGCTCAAGAATAAATCTGATTCCTTGAGCCTCCCTGGCCTACCCTTTAATCTTCACGGTCCTTTGTAGCCCTTAGCATGGCCATATAGAGTGCATAATCCTGTTACTTGGGGGGATCCCATATATTCAGGAGGACCATTTTGCTGTATTTTTCTCTCCCTGTTTCTAGTTTTCACAATGTTTCTGGAGCACACACTCGTCGTGTGGTTTTATATTCTTTTGCCACACCAGAAACTGGCTGCAAACAGATTTATCTCACTGTAATATAACCAAATAAATTAGCATCCAAAAGAACTTTCTATCAAAGCTCACAAGCCTGGAGGCACAGGAAAATTGGTATTACTGCAGAAAACAATTATTTGGTTTAAGACGGATAAAGATCCTGCTGGGATTTGATACTAGCTTAAAATTTGCAGGGGTGTTATAGTTATAAATCAGGAGGAAAGTAAAAAGTTTCAGATGGTCCAATTTGCTGACAATTTTTCCTCCACATTTATTTTAAAAAATATATCTAATAGTAAACAAGGTTAGTTACTGTTGGATTTATTTGTACTGTGATAGCATCTAAAGTACTGCTGGAAGCTTTCCAAACTCAGTATAAGTTTCAATACCACTCTGGAAAGTGTATGTTACATCACCTTCATGCATCTCAGAAGAGTGTTTCATGAGAAAAAAATCTCATTAAAGGACCACATATTGGTGTCCTGACTTTGAGCAAATACTGGAATCTAGGTCTTAGTCCAGGTTTTGGAAAAGCAATTAATTATTGCAGGTGTTTTAGGTATTAGGTGCTCAGCTAGAGACACCTTGAAGAAGGCTGAATTTCAGAATGTGCTATGCTCTGAATATAATTAGTGGCTTTCAAAAATCTTGGCCTTCCTGGTGCTCTCTGATGAGGACTGAATCTTAAATTCTCATAGATGGATTTATTTTTTCAGCCATTTGGGTTTTATTTATTTGTGGGACTGCTAGTTTTTGGGTTGGATTTTTGTAGACACCAGTACTGAAAGGTCATTCCTAAAAGGCTATATTATATTTTTTGTTTTAAGCATTTGTTCTACTAAATAGTAATATTTAAAGCATTCAAACATGGATCATGCTGGTTAAAATGAAAGCTGAAACTCAAATGTCACTCTGATCCCTTGATAGGGGTTTGAGTGTTTTCACTTTCCCTTTAAAACATCCATTTTCCAGACAAAGAAAACCATCTCTGACAATCGGTGATCTGTTCCAGCAGGACAGATCTGCCTAATTCCCATGTTGGTATTACAATTGCATTTCTCCTATAGAATTAACCACTCAATCATCCGCTCACACATGTAACGCTACACAATGTATTTGTTTGACTACTGACATTTCTTTACATATTCCTTTTATTTCAGATAGGCCTAATTACACTCTGTTGTACCCTTTCAAGATACACAGTATGATTTTATTCTCCTAAACACAGTACCCTGAAAAAAGTCTGACTCAAGATTTATGAAAATCTCACCATAATTTTGAAAGACTTATAACTGCCTACATTTTGTCCTGATATTAAGATTACCTTCTTGTATCATTTGTCATAATTTCCTGACAGTAAGAAAGAGGAATCCAATTGGGAATTTATATAAAATTAACTTAGATTTCTAAGTCTAAAATTAACTTCTCAGATTGATTTCTATGTCCCTTGCACCCTTCAAATAGAATGCACATAAAGATGTAATATCTGTACATATAATTGTAAATTTATGGAACTATTATATGCATGACAAAAACAACGGAAAAATGAGAAGCCTAGCTTTTTCTCAGGCTCTTTATAAATACCTTTTTGCCACAGAATGCTACCCTGCTTGGTTGTAGTGTGGGTCCTAGCTGCCTTTTGTTTGTCTTGCTCTACAAAGTGTCAGGCAGCAACAACTCAGACTTTAAAGAAAATTTTCTCCCTTAGTTTCTTATGTCTCAATTTTTCTATCAGCAGCACGTTGCTCATGCAGTGGTTGTCACAAAATGTCATAGCTGGAAACAGTGGAATATCGAAGCTCTGGCCAAAGACGTGGGATTTCGTGGGGACTCAGGTTGGGAGTGTGTGTTCACACAGGATTTTATTTGTCTAGATTTCTTCTCTTGGTGCTCTTGATCCCTCAGGGATCTGTGCTTTCTTTCTGCTTTAACACTAATGTTATCTACATAACTTTCTGATGTTTTTTTTAAGGATCTCAGACAATCTGGGGCAGTAGGGCCAATTTACAGCTCTTTAATGAGTTATTTTCAAAAATTGCTGCTTGAAACTCAGCTGGGATGGTTTCCATCTTGAATCTCAATCTGGGGACATGTTGGAGAAGACAAGTTCCATCAAAGGGACGTTCTGGCTCATTTCCAGGTGTAGATTTCTGTGAGACTGTGAAGTCTGTCCATACTGTGACCAGCAGTAAAAATCCACCTTGTTTGGATACAGGCATCTCCCTTGGGTAGCAGCGTAGTCATGGCAACATGGAGCTCAGTCTCTGCTGCCCACCGAGCATCTTCTCCTTTCAACTCCCTTGGGATGAGATCAGCAAAAAGGTAGAAAGCCTTTGTCTGTGTTCTTTATTTAGCTTATTTGACTTTACAGAAAGCATTGTCTCAAACATTGCTTTGCTGGATTTTTTCTGTATTTCTGTGCCTCTATAGTAGCGATGAGCTGACCATGCGCAACCCCACAGAGTGTTTATGAGACTGCTTCCATCTAACTTTGGTTGGCACATCATTCTGAAGGCCACTCACTCTGAGATCGTCTCCTGCCACAGTGCAAGAAAGACATCTCCAGCACACAGCAACATCTTAGTTATGATTCACCACCTGAAAGTGCCTCTTCCTCCCAGCTGAGTAGAAATTAAGCTTTATATTAGATTGTCCTTGTGTTATACTTGCTAGTTGGAATGAGTCTGCTAGTCATTGCAAGCTAAGACTTTTTTTCCTCCTCTCACCAAAAAGATGATTCTCACCTTCTGGTAGGTACTTGTGACACTTTAGCCCTCAGTAGGCAAGTTGATAATGACAAAAGAAACCTCAACCCTGCCTTGAAAGCCTCTGAATCCTTTCAGGTTATCTCAGTGTTGACAACTACCTATATTCAAGAAGTCGTGATCCATGCCTCAAAAGCAAGTGCTGACCGCTGCAATGTGAATACACCTCCGTTCTCAAAAGCAGAAAAGGAAAAGTACCACTTCTTCTATAGGTATCTCCATGTTATTCAGGTTGTGGGATGATCTACACCAATTATAGAGGGATCCTACCTTTGGGGATCCTTAGAAGCATGAGGGGCTGAATCTGGCTCTCTCTATCTGTCTGAAAGCAGTGTAGGATCTAGCTGCTACCCTGCAGTGCTGCAGCCCTGGGAATATGGAAGAGGTCACTCCTCACCTCAGTCCTTCTCTACTCTTTCGTTTCATCTGTTCTTCCCACAATCTGTACCCTGGCTCTTCCTGCTTCTTATCTAGATTTCCTTTTATTTCCTTTTTACTGCAAGACTCAGCCCTTCTGTTGGCTGCAGTCAGAGGAAAATCCTTATGATGACATAGTCAAAGAGATTTGACGTTCTACAACATAAAGGGCAACGTCTGGGAAGGGCAGAGTGATGCAGCACAGATTCGGGATGTCAGATAACATTATCAAAGGGCAAAGTTTAACATAATTCTTAGCATGTGTTTTATCTTTCAAAGCAAGCTTTGCCCTGCGCTTCATTCTGTGCTTCAGATGGTGACCAACTAGATGTATTTGTGCTTCCAAAAATTTTATTTAATAAATCCTTGTTACTTTTTCTTTTCATTCCACTCCAGCCCCAACTTTTGTCACATCTTCTACTGTCAAAAAATAGAGAGAAAACTGTTGCTTAACACTTGAGAACTGTTGCCCTTTCCCCCTCATTTGTAGTTATATATTAACTTCTACATTCATTACGATTAAGATTTTAAAATATGCAGACCTAATTGCACTTTCTTTCATATTTAAGTGTCTAAGACAGTGCATTTTAGAAATGATGGGCCCCTATGAGTTTAGATCAAGGCAGTTAGTTATCTTTGTCATTAAGACCCATTGTTTTGGATGTTTTTAATCTTGGATTGCATTTTGCATTAGCAATTATGACCTGAGGCCAAACTTTTCAACAGCAATGCACAAAGCTAGGCACCCATTCCTATATTTAGCACACAGTTAAAATGATCTAGTTTTCAGTGGTGTTGAACACCCTTACATTCCAGTGCTGTTTCTGGGATCTCCATATGCTTATTACAACCAAAATTCATGCAATGTTTAGAGAGATGCACTAAGGTACCTAATTTCTATGGCCTAAATCCATACCAAAACACTCATTTTAAATAATTTCTGCTTTTTTTTTTTTTTTTTTTTAAAAATACATTGCTAGTGCATAGTGAATAAATTGACGAAAATTGAGACTTTTTTTTTCAATTACACTCATGGAATATGCCCCATCTGTATCTTTTTCAAGCCTCAGTATAATTTCCAATGCTTAATTCCTCCACTGCAGCTGTGTTCCTGAATATATTTCATGGATTGTTGAAGTGCATTCTCAAAATGTCCTCTAAAGATGTACAATCTTACTTAAGCAATGAATTAAATCTTTCCACTGAGTCATGGTTATATTTGACAAGAAGGTATATATTTGTCAAGATGTCCTGTTTTCTTAACATTTTGGAACTTTTGGGTCATCTAATTCAAAGTAGCTTACCCCATTCCACTTACTTTTGACATCTTGACAACAGCTAAACCATAGAAGAAGGAAATTACAGTGATGTTCACATCTGCTTAGGCTTTGTTAATGCTCTTGAGTATAGTCCTTACTGCAAAGAATACACTCCTGAGACACTTTTTAAATAATAATAATAAAAAAAAAATCAGTCCAAATTCCCTCTCTGCTGTCATGATTTTCAAGATAGGTACAGTACAGCACAGCACATTCACTTGCCCTACTGTGGCATTTTTTGCTTCAGCACACACAAAAAAATTGCCAGTTGTGTCTTTCAGTTTTAATCTTGTTAAGATTTCTTTGCCATGAATTGCAAATAGATGAAAGCACTTCCACTTTTCTAATGTCTTTATGCACCTAGGGACTTATATGACCCAATAACTGTACATTTGCTATTAGCTGTAGTTAAAATATCATTAGCAGAGCTCATATTAATAGATACAAGCCACAATAAATATGTTTGGATATTTTATTTGAGGGAAGGTTGGGGGACTCTTTGCAAGCATGTAGACCTCCAGCAGCTCTGCTTGGCCTGACCAACCCAGTAAATTAAAAGCCCAGACTCCAATCATGGGATGTAAATTCTTTCATATCAAAGACTTTACATGTGATGGTTTGAACTGAAGGTACTTACGTTTGTGGCTTTTGTAAATGTTTTTTCTCCCTCGGAATAACTGCCATACCAACTAGCTGAGGTCCTCAAGGAACTATTCATTTATTCAGTGAGCTCAGCCTGTGACCCTCCTGTCTCACATGTCTTCATATATCTTTCTTCCACATCCAACAGTTGAAGGTGATATATCATCCAATTATGCCAGCTAGCCACTACCAGAAGGTTTATATCAGATGGAGACACATGGCTAATATCTGTAATATTTGTAATGCAACCTCTGTGCAAAAAGATCATATTGGGGGCAGAATCAGGCCATCATTATTGTTTAAAATGGCCTGTAAATATTAGGTCAGCTTGTTTACCAGCACCATTGTGCCCCTGATTTCAGTGACAGTTTTTGATCTGTTATCTTTAGATCCCAGTTGGATTTTCAAATCTAACTGTTGACAGCATTTTGTTATCCTTGTGAAGTTAACTGCAAAAGTCAACAATGAGAATTTTGGGGGTTTAATATAACATTCTTTGCATTGTTACACTCATATTTATTTTATTATCAGCTTAAAGAAAGGTTACCTTAATGGACAGCAGTGGAAAGCAGGTTGGCAGACGTAACAGAGGATCACAGTAAGCAGAAAACAGAAATGTACGGGCTGGACAAAGGGTCTTGGATGAAATTGATGTAGATTTGAGCCAAGTTTGAGTATACAGTAAAAACACATTAAGAATCTTTCACCTGCTTTTCTAAGCAACGAACCTACAAAAAATAGTTCCTTCTTCACTCAGGAGCCTGGAAAGGATCTGAGTACATCTGAAATTAAGTGCTCAAGGGCTTTGTCACAAGAATCTAATGCAGTGTATAAGATTCCTGTTCACTTCAGTAGGACCCAAAATCAATTTTCTTCTGTGATTAGCTTGCATGCTTTGACTGTGTTTTAGCCATGTCAGGGGGAACTGGGGAAATAATACATCTTTACTGCCACTTTAAGAACTACTCCAGGTACATTTAAAAGAGACAGAAGTGAAATCCAACTCATAATTCATGGTTTTTTTATCACAATCCTAACTTATTTTTTGACCACCAATGCAGAAAAAAATAAGGTAATATTCTTGCTGTCAGTGAGAATATCCATGAGTCTCTCAGCTCACATTATACACCTTAACCGTTTCAACAGCCAGTGTGATTTAAGAATGACCTAGAGCAACACATTATTTGAAAACGATGCCCCTGCTAACAGGAATGTATGTCCATGCCCCAGCTTGACAAGTTTTTATCTCCACCGCAGGGGAGAGTTTAACTTTGCATCACTCCCACATGACATGACTGGACAAACATATTCTACTGAGTGTTCTTGAACTTCATTTCCTCTCTGCTAAGATCTCACTGCCTAATCTACTGCAGCTTCAAGGAAAAAAGCAGAGGACAGCATTTACAGCCCCTCCTGCTCTAGGAATGCAGAAGAAAATCACATTATCACTTTATGTCTGTAAAGCAGTATGTGGCTTGATTCACAGGCAATACTGTAGAGTATCAGAGGAAGGGAAAGCTCTCCTTTGACTAGTGAAAGTAACAGAAACCTTTGAGAATTTACAGAAAAGACCACTCACTTCTGTAGATGCATCTAAAATCTCAGTACTCAAACTAAGATTGTTGTCTAGGTTCTCTCAGTCATTAATGGAAAAGGATTTTGGCACCTCTGGAAGCAGGATTCATCCCATCCTTAGATAATGATTTCAAGTAGGTAGGATATTGTCTCTTTCATTGTCTGCAGATATGTGTTATGCAAAAAAGATACAATAATGCTATTTCAGTATATATATTTCAGTATCTATGCAGTACCATCATAGCTAACAAACCATCTGTTGGCCTAGCAGAGCAGTTCTATATGGTCTGTGGTCCGTGAAGGTGGATTAAAACAAAAGGATGAAAATCTTTTTACCCATTGAATGCCTCCTGTTGGCTTTGAGTCAAACCTTCAGCTAGATAAATTGAAATGTTTCCATTTGAAAAAAAAAACAACAACCTGATGTGTCATCCAGTCAGCAAAGAAGGGAAAATACACATAGAAGGAAACAGCAGCAACAAGTCTTGAGCAATTACATTTGCCACACCTAGACAGAAGGGTAGAATAAGCTGTGAAAAAGAAGTCATAATATTTCTCCTGCTTATATGAATCTTGAGTTGAGGGTGGTCAAGTTTTGTGGGAGGTGTTTTGTTTCTGTATAGTTTTGATCTCATTTGATTTGATTTTGTTTAGCTCTCCTGTTTCAGTACAAGATGTCAGCTTGTTTCTGTTGACTGAAGGTACGTGTCCTTTGGCAGCAACTTCCTAGGGAGGAGACATCAAAATTCATAGAAAACTGACTCAGCACTGCCCTGTACCTGGCAAGGTGATGCAACCAAAGAGGTAGGTTTATGATACCTGCTTTTTCTTTTGTGTGTGTGCACCTACACTCCTGCTAAGAATTTATCATCTCAGCAATAGCTTTAGGACACACTTATTGATCCCATGCCATCACATTGGTAGGGCCCATCCTGGTAGGGGTGGTGCATGCTCCATATCCACAGTTTGTCCTAGTGTCATAGTATTGCTTTGTGCATTAACTGTTTTTCTATTTTCTTACTTCAGTTTCATCTCTCCTTGCCCCACGCTATAGCTTGCCTTGAGGTGAGGTGAGATGTGATATTTGCTTTCTCTACTTCATCATGCCATTGGTTACCTCAAAGGGTTCAAATCTGATACTTCTGTCCAAGGCCCTTCCTGCCTCAGTAAACTTCACATCCCATGAAGTGTGTCATTCATATCAGGAAGCCACATCAATATCAATTCCAGGAACGCCACCTGAGTAAGGGGGTCATTTTTGGCTCTTTGTTGGAGCTATTAGGACAAAGGAGATTCCTTCTAGAGTCCTGGACCCCTGTAAAGACTGCTTAATTGATGACAGCAGCCTCTGCCAAAGAATTGGGTACCCATACTAGTGGAGAAAATTCTTCCTCCAACAGCAGGTGTCAAGAAGAATGCATCATCTTCACCTCCAAACATGGTAACCTGGAGATATCTTGGCACTTGCGGGGTTACAGACAGAGTTTGTAATGTGGGGTAGGATGACCAAGAGGAGCTGCAGACTCTATTGTTTGGTCACCTTTGTCCAGGTATGACAGATTTAGCTTTAGGCTGTGTTTGCAAGCCCACAGGATCCTCACAGCATTTATACAGACCTTTCCATGGAGGTACCAAAAGCCAGAAGACGAAGCATCATTCATACCTTCTGGGTTGCACCTCACTGGTCATCTTCTTCTGTCACACCTAAGAACTTCTTATTACTTGCCTGAGGAAGGGAGGGTAGATGGTGAAGGATGAAAAACAAAGGACAAGGAAGAACAACAGTCTCAAATTTCCCCTGAAATTGTGCTCTTTTGTGAAGACGGATTGGAACAGATGTTTTCACTATGAGCCTGCTCCAAAGATGATTGAAGACAGTAGAAGAATTTCCCTTGATCTTGATGAACTTTTCACTGGTTCTAGAAGACTGGACCTCATTCAGGAGACCCCAAATGTGGGTCTCGAGTATGATCAAACTTTTTCTCTGGGGAGGGAAGAGGTTGTTATGGGTCCAGATGAGTCTATATACCTCATAGTCCTAAAGTTCCAGATTAAACTTGTGCCGAACTGAGGGAGCTTATGAATGTTTTTAAATAACTCTTCTGGAAGTGTGTTTGTGGCCACAGCAAGCAGGCAGCCCTTTTTATTCACTGTTGTTTGAATAATTTGAAAATCACTCACCCATTACTATTTTAAGGCCACAGCCGCAATCCTCCCCTGAGCTGGCGCCTCAGCTAGGGATGCTTCATTCCCATTTAATAGGATGAAAACCATGTGGCTGTGAATCATCTGGTTCTGTCTTTGCCATCTTAACATGAGCACGTTCACTGTATTCAATCAGCTGTGCTACAGTTCAAACTGATGGCAGGGCTCACACCTCATTTCCACACACAGAGGCTGTGAACTTTCTGAGGCTGTGAACATTTCCCTTGCCAACCTCCTCAGTGCTACAGGCCCACTCATTTTTTTTATTTTATTTTTTTGACTGCTATTGTGTGCTAGATACTTTGCAGACAGACTAGGTACTGTCATTCCCTAAAGCTTTTATTAACAGTACTTTTTCTTTCTGTCCAAGATTTTCTGCCACGTTTATTATCACACACACTCCTATGTGACCATAAATCACCGTGCAACCCTAACTACACCGTTAGAGTTCAATTCCACAGTGCTTTAGCTAATCTAAACCAGAGCTACTGCAGTCTCTCTCCTTCACCCCCAGCCTCGCGTTTGTACCTTCCTCTTGGAGCTGGCACAAGTAGATTTGTTATAAAGGTTGATATTTTATGCAATATCATGCAGTGAGCTAGCTCAGGGAGCTGATGCAGTTAGCAACCAGTCAGGCTAGTTTTTGGTCAGTCCATTTTCGTGAGCTATGTCATTATCCTGCACTGATAATGCAAGTCAGGGAACGATACCATGTGGAAAAGGATGGGATTCAGGGTAGTATGACAGCAAACCTGATTTAAAGTGGCCTAAAGTGCTCCGGTGCCTCTCTGTGCATGGCAGTGCATGCAATGTGTTTGTGTATGTTTATTTCCAGGTACACATGAACAAAAACCTAGAGATCAAACATTTCTAGGTTGTTACACATATCACTGTGGGTATAAAAATCCAGTGAAAAGTTTGAAAGATCCCATTGGGAGGCTTTTACAGGAACTGCAAGGTGATATTTCCCAGGAAGGCAGGCAGCAATCTGCCAAATCCTAATCCTGAACTCCCTGGAAGTGCTGTTGGGTGAACACCTCAACACACTGATCAGTCAGTCAGAGATTAACACTTCTTATCTCACCAGGAGCAACAAGCTGTAACTGCCACATATTCCCAGTCCGTTCTGTTATTGGTGGGATGGACACAAGCGGTGCCAACACCTGTGTTTCCTGCTGAGGGTGTAGGGACAGGGTCTGCAGCGAGTACATAAAGGGATGGTGATGAGGTGATCTATGTTTTGCAGGTGGAAGACAAAACTAGGGTGATGGAGAGATGGGACTTTGGGTGATAAGCAGAGGGGAAGACAAATGCTCTGCATCTTGGTGTGAAATGGTGGAGGGATGTGCTAGCTAGATGTGATAGACGTGGTTAGCATCCCAGCCTAAAAGGGTAGCAGGGATAAGAAAGTGGAGAATGAATAAAAATTTTCCTCCATTTCTGTTTGCATTTTTTCTAAACCCAGGTGTGGTATTTGCTACGGGCATTTGTAACTGCTGCTATTACCCGCAGTACTGCCACTGTGGCTGGTAGTGCCTGCAGCCACGCTGCGGCTGATAGCAGCTGAGTAGATCATGGCTGGGTTTTGTGGCTGTAGACTGCAAGTACACAAGGCCTTGCAGCCTGTGCAGTGGAAACTGGGATACTACTGTACGAAGTCCGGGTGCATCCAACCTTTATGGTGATGTATGACAGACAAAGCGTGATGCCTCGTTTGCTGCTATGTGGGGAAGATGCCTTCACATCTGGACAGTGGAAGGCAAATCACCTCCTTCCAACTGCTTATAGTAGTAGTAGTTTCTCCAAGCGTAAAACAGTAGTTTGATCACCTTACCCAGTAGTTCTTTTCTCTCCTTATTCATTTGTGTTTCTCTTTGTTCTCTGTATTAGTTGTGATTTTTTTTCTTTTTAATACTTTCCACAACAGTAAAATTCTATTCTTCTGCGAAAAATCTCTGCTAATATTGATTCAGCCTTTATTACAAATGCATTAGTTCTGTTGTTATTGTCATTATTTAAGCTTTTACTCCTGCCCCATGACCCACAGCTAAATGAACATTTTGTCCTCTCTCTGCATAAGATATTTATTCACTTTTTCAGCATTTATCCTACACCTCCCATGTAATACAAATCCTCTTTCTTTTGCTTTTTTTTTTAGGTTAGTTGTAGTTGTGAATGTCAAAAATAATTTGTATTCCCTGCTTCTGAAAACCATTAAGTTTTGCCTCATGGGTTGGTAGTTTTTATACCAAACTTTGAGTCATTTGACAATCAATATTTTGTAACTGATGTTGATTAATAATTGGATAATAGTAATCACTGGTGAAATAAGCAAAAAAGTCATTGTTTTGATATGATATATTGCATTACAGTTTCATTAAACACACAAAATGTTTGAGGGAAAAGGCACTTCTAGAAGGGTGAGTTTAAGCTTTCTAAACAATTAATTTCTCTTCCTTTCTCCCTTGGACCACTGAGGAAACCTAAAATCACTTAGGTCTTAGTATAGTCCTCTCAGTTAAATGTCTTTAAGTGGGCAGGATGGATCAGAGCAAAGATGTGACTCTCACCGAAGAATTTGATTTACACTAGTTCTGGGGTGGTTTCTTTTATCTTTCAAGTTTTCTAGATTAGAACATTTTGCTCCTCCTGTGCCTTATGTTTACAGAGGAAAAAAATGTTGTAAGAGGACCAATGAATTAAGGATGTGGCACTTCACACTGCACAGGAGAACAAGCACATCTGGATCCCACCTCTAGTCAAAGTGACCTCAACCTATTGTTGAGACTGCATAGAACGGCCATAAAAGCCAGGTCGTGCTGCTACTCCAGTTTCTCCAACTATAGGGCACCAAATACAACAGGGCATTTGGCTAAAGTATTAACCCATGACTGCCCAAGCTGTTTAATTATTAACATGCTCTTTAATGCAGTTTTGTCTTTGTGCCAGCTAGTGGTCTCCCAGACAGTACCCTGGCATAGTCTAGGGAACAGGACTGCTCTCAGGAGGTTATGTGGAGAACGTGGTGTGAACTTTTTTTATTCCACCATGTACTGTTCTCCAAAGCCAATCCAGCAGGCTTTGCAGTGTAAAACACACTTACATGATCCCATACCGCATCTCATGAAGGCACCTCAGGTCTGCAAAAAGTTCCTTTTCCCCATTTAATTTAGCAGTAGACACAACCTCCAAGAATGAAAGCAAACACTTTCCTCAACAGATTAATCAGTTCTGAATCAGAGCACCTTCTCCTACTTCCAATGAGCAAGGGGGAGAATCACCTTTCAAAAGCCTTGGAAACCACTTGAATTCCCAGGAAGATCTCCCAATATCTGTCTGCTGGAAGTTGCATTACAGGACCTCTGAGCCCCTCTACAAAGACAACAATAATTTACACCAGAAGAAGTTTGGCTGTAGCCATGGTGTCATCAAGCAAGCCCAGAATTAGACAATAAGTTCTGACTCTAGTTTGCACCCTTCTTCCTCCTCCCATCTGCTAAATATTTCCTGGATTTCATAAGGCTGTTTTCCTTGGTCCTTCTTGATCTTGGTCTGCCACTCACTTGCAGGTAAATCTTTAACAAATGTTCATCATTTCTGAGCTGGTAGCTCAGAGATTGATCTCTTTACTCCAGAATCTCCCTTCAGGCAAACTAACATCATCTTCTGTGTGATTATGTACCAGTTCAAGATCAGCAAGGTTAGAACCGAGCTTATAATCCTTTCCTGTGATCCCTGTGGGCTATCTTCATTCTCTACAGCCACTCTTGTGCTCATCCATGAGTTCAGACACCATTTCCTGCTTGTGTCATCCTTCAGGCAAGGAATCTTGATTGGAGGCAGGGAGGAATTATCTTAACATACCCTAAAATAAAAACAAAAATCTCCCAACCTTTCCTACTTGACTTCAAGGCAAAATTCTCATTCAAATTCCCATCACTTGGCATATTTCTTCTCTAGTTTTATCTGTGTTAGGTATGTTTAGACATGCTCAGCATCTAGTTTAAGCTCATGACCTATGCTCCCTGAGCAGGTGGTAAATACATATGGGAATCCTCCACAGATTATCTTTTCCTACCCTTTAGGTAGACAGGAAGACAGAATGTTGTCAGGATAAATGTAGCTGTGATGGGAAAATGTATTCCTAGATGTGTTTCTTTCCTCTGAAAATTCAGAGGAGACTGTGTCCTGTCATACTGAACAGAAATATCCCTTTCTTTTCCTCTAGTTCCCAGGGTAATATTATTCATTTGCCTTTGGACTCTTTTTTTTTTTTGGACTTTTTTTTGGCCTTTGGGCTTCCCGGAGACGGAGGAGCCGAGGGGGAGCGGAAAGACCCAAAACGAGTCGGGAATCTCGCGAGGGAGCCGAGAGGCTGACGTGCCTGGGGCCGGGCCGGGCGAGCCGCGGCAAATTTAAAAGTGGCCATACCGCGAGCTTCACCCAGACCACGGGGAGAGCGACAGCGGCGAGTGCTGCGGCTTTAAATTTGATTTAGATCAAGACGGAGAGGGGGCTTCCCGGAGACGGAGAAGCCGAGGGAGAACGGAGAGACCCGAAACGGGTCGGGAATCTCGCGAGGGAGCCGAGAGGCTGACGTGCCTGGGGCCGGGCCGGGCGAGACGCGGCAAATTTAAAAGCGGCCATACCGCAGCGGGGGCAGAGCGCGTGCCGGGCGCACGTGAGCGCAAGGGCGAGTACGTTAGCGCGCAGGCGCACGTGTGCAGAGCGTGTGGGGCTCGTGCCCAGGACAAAGAGGGAGAGTCTGAGGGCGAACGGTCCATTCAGGCTCAGGAGAGGAAATGGCAACGAAACGCCCCAAGGCCCCTGTGAAGAACAATGTGGGAACTCAGGCCGAGCTCCCGCGCCAAGACGCGGCCGTACAGGGCCCCGGCTGCACCGAATGCCTGAGCCTGGCTGTGGTACCACAGGGACCCAGAGACACCCATTGTGTGCGATGCGAGCAGAGAAACGACCTGCTCAGGCAGGTGGTGGAACTGAGAGAAGAGGTGGAAAGGTTAAGAAGCATTAGAGAATGTGAAAGTGAAATAGACCGGTGGAGCCGTACCCTGAGGCAAAGGCAGCAAGAAGAGGCTCTAATAAAAGTAGATGATCCCCTGTCACCAGGCAGAGAGAGGGGACTGAATAGAAAGGGGGGAATGGAGGCTGGTCCTTCCTCGGAGAGGCAAGCGGAACCCCCAAGAGCCTCCCTCACCTTCCCAGTTACATCTGCATAATAGGTTTGGAGTTCTGGATTTTGGGGACGAGGTAAATGAGAACGAAGAGGACGATCTACCCAGTGAGGCACCCAGGACTAGTCACCCACCCCCATGCCTCAGGACCTCATCAACTAAGAAAAAGAGAAAGTTGATTATAATAGGTGACTCCCTTCTGAGTGGAACAGAGGGCCCAGTCTGTAGACCAGACCCGTCCCACAGGGAAGTCACCTGCCTCCCTGGGGCCAGGATTAAGGATACACAGAGGGAAATTCACTCCCTGGTTCAGCCCTCAGATTATTACCCACTACTGATATTTCAAGTGGGCAATGATGAGGTAGCCACCAGAAGCCTAAAGGCAATGAAAAGGGCCTTCAGAGTGCTGGGACGACTGGTCAAGGGATCAGGAGCACAAGTGGTGTTCTCTTCTATCCCACCAGTCGCAGGGATGGATGGGGGGATAAATAGGAAGAATCGAGAGATCAACTCATGGCTGAAAGACTGGTGTAAATGGCAGGACATTGGATTCTTTGATCACGGGCGGATCTACAGGTCACCAGGCATGCTGGCAGCAGGTGGGGGAAGCCTAACCCAAAGGGGAAAAAGGATATTGGGACAAGAATTAGCAGGGCTCATTGAGAGAGCTTTAAACTAGTTTTGAAGGGGGACGGGGTTGGAACCAGGGTTACTAAAGTGGTGCCCGGGAGTAGCGTGCCAGTGCTAGTAGGTAAAGGTGCCAGCAAGGCCTTGCAGCCTGTTGTGGCAGCTGATGAGGGAGAGAAGGACACATGTGGCAGTGAAGACATGAGTAGTGATAAGATGGTAACTGGAGAAATGTCTGCACATGAACAGGTGGGAATTAGTGCTTGCCCTCCCAGAAAAATAGTGGGACGATTAGCCCAGCTGAAGTGTATCTACATGAATGCACGCAGCATGGGTAACAAACAGGAGGAGCTGGAGGCCATCGTACAGCAAGAAAACTATGATCTGGTTGCCATCACAGAAATGTGGTCGGAGGACTCGCATAACTGGAGTGCTGTGATTGATGGTTACCAACTTTTCAGAAGGGACAGGCAAGGAAAGAGAGGTGGTGGGGTGGCCCTTTATGTTAAGAGCAGTATTGTATGCCTCGAACTTAGCAATACGCACGATGACAGCGTTGTGTGTCTATGGATAAGAATTCAGGGGAAGACCAATAAGGCAGACATCGTGGTGGGAATTTGTTATAGACCCCCAAACCAGGTTATAAAGGCAGATGAAATATTCTATAAGCAGCTGGCAGAGGCCTCACGATCACTCCCCCTTGTACTCATGGGGGACTTCAACTTCCCAGATATCTGCTGGAAATATAACACAGCAGAGAGGCAACAGTCCTGGAGATTCTTGGAGTGCATGGAAGACAACTTCCTAATGCAGCTGGTGAGAGAACCGACTAGGGAAAGTGCCCTACTGGGCCTGCTGATAGTTAACTCAGAAGGTCTTGTGGGGGATGTAAACGTTGGAGGTCGTCTTGGACAGAGTGATCATGAAATGGTACAATTTTCAATTCTTGCTGAAGCAAGGAGGGGGGCCAGCAAAACTGCCACCTTGGACTTCCGAAGGGCAGACTTTGGCCTCTTCAGGAGCATGGTTGAAAGTGTCCCTTGGGAGACAGTCCTGAAGGGCAAAGGTGCCCAGGAAGGCTGGTCGTACTTCAAGGAGGCACTCTTAAAAGCCCAGGAAAGAGCCATACCCAAATCCCAAAAAACAAGCAGGAAGGGAAGAAGACCAGCCTGGCTAAATAGAGAGCTTTGGCTGGAGCTCAGGAACAAAAAGAAGGTTTATGATCTTTGGAAAAGGGGCCTGGCAGGCAAGGAGAAATACCAGGAAGCGGTGAAGATATGCAGGGGGAAAATTAGAAGGGCCAAGGCTCAAGCTGAGCTCATCTTGGCCACTACAGTTAAGTATAACAAAAAGGGTTTTTTTCAGTATGTAAACAGTAAAAGGAAGATTAGGGATAATGTGGGCCCACTGATGAATGAGATGGGCACCCTAGTGGTGGAAGACACGGAGAAAGCAGAGTTGCTGAATGCCTTCTTTTCTTCAGTCTTCACTGCTAAGGCTGTCCCTCATGAATCTCTGGCCTTAGAGGCAAGGGGGAGGGTATGGAGAGAGGAAGTTTTTCCTCCAGTAGAGGAGGACCAGGATCAGGACCACTTGGCCAAACTGGACATTCATAAGTCCATGGGCCCTGATGGGATGCACCCACGAGTGCTGAGAGAGCTGGCAGATGTTATCGCTGGGCCACTCTCTATCATCTTTGAAAGGTCATGGAGAACAGGAGAGGTGCCTGAAGACTGGAGGAAGGCCAATATCACTCCAGTCTTCAAAAAGGGCAAGAAGGAGGACCCTGGGAAGTACAGACCAGTTAGTCTCACCTCCATCCCTGGGAAGGTAATGGAGAGACTCATTCTAGATGTCATCTCCAAACAAGTTGAAGAGCGGGGGGTTATTGGAAGTGGGCAACATGGGTAAATCATGTTTGACCAATCTGATAGCTTTCTGTGATGCTCTAACTGGTTGGTTGGATGAGGGGAGGGCAGCAGATGTCATCTACCTTGACTTCAGCAAGGCTTTTGACACAGTCTCCCATAGCATCCTCATTGGGAAACTAAGGAAGTGTGGGCTGGATGAGGGGACAGTGAGGTGGATTGAGAACTGGCTGTGTGACAGGACCCAAAGGGTAATGATTAATGGAGCAGGTTCAAGGTGGAGGCCTGTAACCAGTGGTGTCCCCCAGGGGTCAATACTTGGTCCAGTCCTGTTCAACATAGTCATCAGTGACCTGCACGAGGGGACGGAGTGTATCCTCAGCAAGTTTGCTGATGATACCAAACGGAGGGGTGGCTGACACCCCGGAGGGCCGTGCTGCCATCCAGCGAGACCTGGACAGGCTGGAGAGCTGGGCAAGGAAGAACCTCATGAGGTTCAACAGGGAGAAGTATAGGGTCCTGCACCTGGGCAAGAAGAATGTTAGGCACCAATACAGGTTAGGTGTGGACCTGCTGGAGTCAAGTTCTGAAGAGAAAGATCTGGGGGTCCTGGTAGACAGCAAAATGACAATGAGCAAGCAGTGTGCTCTTGTGGCCAGGAAGGCCAATGGAATCCTGGGCTGCATAGGGAAGAGTGTGGCTAGTAGGTCGAGGGAAGTCATTCTCCCCCTCTACTCTGCGCTGGTGAGGCCACAACTGGAATACTGCATCCAGTTCTGGGCTCCCCAATTCAAGAGGGATAGGGAACTACTGGAAAGAGTCCAGCGAAGGGCAACGAGGATGATTCAAGGATTGGAGCATCTCCCTTATGAAGAAAGGCTGAGAGAGCTGGGACTCTTTAGCCTGGAGAAGAGAAGGCTGAGGGGAGACCTTATCAATGCTTGTAAGTATCTAAAGGGTGGGTTGAAGGAGGAGGGAGCCAGACTCTTTTCAGTGGTTGCCAGTGAGAGGACGAGGGGCAACGGGCACAAGCTGGAACATAGGAGGTTCCACTCAAATATGAGAAAAAACTTCTTCACAGTGAGGGTGACAGAGCCCTGGAACAGGCTGCCCAGGGAGGTTGTGGAGTCCCCTTCTTTGGAGATTTTTAAGACCCGCCTGGGTGCAATCCTGAGTAACATGCTCTGACATGCTCTGGGCAATCCTGCTTCAGCAGGGGAGTTGGACTAGATGATCTTTATGGTCCCTTCCAACTCTAAAAATTCAGTGAAATTCAGTGAAATTTACATTTAATTTCTTTTCGGGAAGATCTGCCTTTTCAGTAGGTGCTTCCACACTCCTAACACAGGAAAATCCTTCTCTGGCACTGCAGCTTCATGGTACTGTGATAAGACAAATAAATAACAAATTACGTATAGGAGTAGGATCAAGCATACACAAGTCCATGTGATAAACTTTCCTCCGCATCACTGAGATTTCTCTTTCTTTATTATATTATATCTTAAAATCCACTTCATTTCCAACAATATTCATTATTCATCCCTAAGTGAACCAGAATGCTATATCGTTGGTGTTACAAGAAACAAACATTTGACCCTTCAATGTGAGTACTTGACCGTTCTCCTTAAGCCTTATGGAGCAGTAATTATTACCCTTATTGAAAGGAAATTTCTCTCAAGAGTCTTAAGAGAGAACAGCTCAGATACCTCAAAAGAAGGAAATAGGATAAGTATCCTACCTTACACTTACAATCATTCAAACAAATGCAAAGAAGCGGCTAGAGCTGCCGATTCAATAAATTTTCCCCTTAGAGCATGAATTATCTTTATTCACCTATAGTTAACTAATCTATAAGAGCTGACATTAACTTCCATGTCATAAATCACTTCCCATCCCAAAAAAAGCAAAAACTACCTTAAATGAAAACTTAAGTTTGTTCTCTGAACGAATTCTGTTTGAGTCTTCAGGTGAGTATCCAAGCACACACTTAGCAGTAATTGCCTTTGATGGGATTCCAAGTTAAGCATATGATTAAATGCTTTGTGGCAGAAGTAGAAATTAAGCATATTTCTATATTCCCAGTGGAATTTGAGAGTGATTCTCAGGTTATTGGATTTACCAAATATATTTCTGCCACTTTTGGAACTACTGAATGGCATACTGGCATCAGGAATACCTAACAAGGAAAGGTGTTGGGTTTGTACTGTGCTCAGTGCAGAGTAGGATCCTGAAATTTTTGCAGGGCCCCAAAGCAGGTCAGGTAGGGCTAGATATGAAAGATGAAAGGGTCAGGATAAGGGTCTTAATTTTTTTATTGAGGTTTTTCTGCATTAATAGATTCCCCACTTTTGGGAACCAGTTTGTTGACTAACACAAGGTTGAAGCATGGTTTGTGATATAGAGTAATCAGCTAGCTGGTTTGTTCAAGACCTTGGAAAGCCTTACTGAATTCTTCATATATTTTACATTCTCCTGCTGCAATATGTATCATATACCTAATAGAATGCAGAAGACGCATGTTGTTCACTTGGAGACGATGTGAAGTAAGGGAGAGGAAGCTGAAAATGAGGAGAGGGATTTAATAGCAGGCATACTTTGATCACCTCTATAGGAATGTTAGCACTCAGTTTGTCAGCCTAGCTCTGAAAAAAGCTTCCACAGGCTCAAAATGTAGGGCGTTGTTCATTTACTTACCTATAAGCACACACACAGGAGAGTGGAGGTAATTGTATGATTTTCAAATGATTCCCGTATTTGTATCTGAGTTCACCTAGCAGTAAATGTTAAGGTCATTCCCAATTTCAAAAATTAGTGCAAGAGTAATCTTACACTGAACTCAAGGCAATTGAAAAAGTTCAACAGAAATGTGCCTCACTGACATTGAAAGAAATTCAGGCAGGGAATTGGCAGAACTGAATCTATGCCCTTATTAAAGTCTGTTTCTCCCACATGGCTTAACAAGTTCAGCCTTTTTTGTGTGTGTGTGGTTTTTTTATGTGCTTGAGGTGTAACTTCTTTCATCTTGTTGACACTGGCCTCTGCAAGAGTCTTCATAAGTAAAAACACATGTTTTAAAGAAGGGAAATTAAAAAAAAAAAAAAGACAACCCTGGTGTTAAATGGACACGCACACAAGATAGTCAAGGAGCACATACTTTTCTGAGATGGCGGGGGAAGGAAAAGAGCCATAAGTGAATCTGTAGCCTGAACTTTGTTACTACCTGTTAAAAGCAGGTAAGGAAGAAGAAAAGCAGTCCAGGCTCCCTTCCTGTCTTGGTCTCTAATGTGCTTTGGACACCTCTTCTAAATCTTTGGCACTTTACTCCACTATTTTGTCCATTTGTGATGAATTGACCTTGTCTGGATGCAAGGTGCCCATAAAAGCTGCTCTATCACTCCCCCTCCTCAGCTGGACAGGACAGAGAAAATATAACATAAGGCTTATAGGTTGAGATAAGGACCAGGGAGAGATCACTCACCTATTATGTCCTGGGCAAAACAGATTCAACTTAGGGATATTAATTTAATTTATTTCAAATAAAATCAGAGTAGGGTGATGAGAAAACCAAATCTTGAAACACCTTCCCCCTACCCCTCCCTTCTTCATGGGCTCAACTTCACTCCTAATTCTCCATCTCCTCCCCCTGAGTTGCACAGGGGGCCGGGGAATGGGGGTTGTGGTCAGTTTATCCCATGCTGTCTCTGCTGCTCCTTCCTCTTCAGGGGCAGGAGTCCTCACACTCTTCCTCTGCTCCAGCATGGGGTCCCTCCCACAGGAGACAGTTCTCCATGAACTTCTCCAACGTGAGTCCTTCCCACAGGATGCAGTTATTCAGGTCCAGACTGTTCTGGTGTGGTTCCTTCCATGGGGTGCAGTCCTCTCAGGAACAGACTGCTCCAGCTTGGGCTTCTCTCTTCACAGGTCCTGCCAGGAGCCTGCTCCAGCAGAGGCTTCCCACAGGGTCACAGTCTCCTTAAAGCAAGCACCTACTCCAGCGCAGGGTCCTCCATGGGCTGTAGGGGGACAGCCTGTCTTACCATGGTCTTCACCACGGACTGCAGGGGAATCTCTGCCCTGGCGCCTGGAGAACCTCTTCCCCCTCCTTCTTCACTGACCTTGGTGTCTGCAGAGTTCTCACTCCTTTTTCCTGGTTGCTGTCACACAGGGGCTTTTTCCCCCTTCTTAAATATATTATCACAGAGGCCCTTCCACCGTCTCTGATGGGTGGGTCTGTCTTGGAGCCATCTGGCATTGGCTCTATCAGACATGGGGGATGCTTCTAGCAACTTCTTACGGAAGCAACCCCTGTATCCCTTCCACTACCCAAACCTCACCATGCAAATCCAATACACTGTCTATTCAGGTTCTTAGTGTTTTAAGAATATTTATGAACATAAAAGTACATAGAATTTCTAACTAACATCAGAAAACTGTTCTTTTGGAAGAAAAATATCTTAGAAGAATGCAGGACTAGGCATTCAGAACTAACTTGTTTCCTAGTTGTTAGTTAGAACTCCACTTCTGGAGCAGCTTATGACCTCAAAAATTCATGCTCCTAGTAGATTATCAAGACCTATACTTATTTTGACACCTTCTAGGATGAGGAAAGACACTTTTTATGTATGGTGATCAGACATCATATGAGCTGAAAGCAGAAGTAGCAAAGAAATAATTGCCTGGTTCATCTTGAACAAAAAAATGCAGCACTGAACCAAAATATCATCTTAGGTCTTCCCAACAATACAAAAAATTAGTGCAGTGTTGCAATAGCTATAAGAAGTCCTACTTTTCAGCTGGATTCTTATTTAGCTATATTTCTTCCAGTTCACTACATAGACCATCTTCTAATAGATCAGGGAAACGTACTCCACTGCAATGTGTGATGTCAACATACTCTTAGAAACTAAAGAGCTATAAGAAACCAAGACTTAAACACTGCAGGTCTGTGACAGAAGGTAGATGCAATACTGAATGAAAAAGAAATATCTAATGAATATTGTATCTATAAAGGACAGAGATTCATCGTGTCCCCCCAGAGAAGACACCTGTTCAAATATCCTTGTTGGGACGATAATTAGAAAAATGACTCCTATGACTGGGATGCTAATGAGCAAAGTCACACATTTTGCTGCAAAGTGTTCCCAGACCAGCCTGGGTAGCAAGTGAGCTGACTTGTCACCACAGGAATCAGAGACTTCCCTATCACAAGAAACAAAAACTGGGAACACTAGATGTTAGGGTGTTTTCCTTATCTGTAAGTGCAAAAAAGGGTTTGGGACACTCTGGGCAAGAGCTGGGGTCTGAGTGCTTCATGCCACACATCTTAACTGATCACTTGTGGTTTTTTTTACTTACCAAAAAAAAAAATCAAAAAATCTGAGTCTGTTAACAGGACATTCTTTCTCATTCATACAATAAAATACTTCACAGATGAGAATAGAGTGTGATTCATGTAGGATCTTCAATCAAAACGTCGGATGCTTTCCTAGAAGGTACAGTCAGTGCCAGGTGCTGAGAATGTCTTCACTAATGTGAAAATCCCTAACTATCACTGACAAAATCTAAGTTAGAAATGAGATCATGTCAGATGGGACATGACAACCACATTTAATAGACGATGTGAGAAATACTATAAAATCTCAATGGCTGATCTTGCCCTATATTCATCATAGGCAAATTCCCAGCAGTTTCTTTTTTAAGATTGTCTTTTTCAAGTTAACACTTTCATGAACATTTCTTCAAGCACAAGATTTCTTGTGAAATTCTTTGCAGTCCTTAGATAGAAGACACAAAGAAAAATATGCTTGTGATTTATTATTACATCCACTCAGACTTTGTAGTGAAGCTAGAGTCTAGTCAGTTGTTTTAAAGTAATTGAATACTGCTATCAGAGAGGGATAAAGTCATTCACTGGATGTGGTGGTTGAAAAGAGCTGATATCAAGACAGAATTAACTGAGAAACTATCATCTAAGTATTCCCAGTTTTGTAGTATCGGCCATCTGGCAAGACCTGAAACATTCCCTGCCATACCTTGTGAAGAAGAAAAAGGCAGTCTTGTGTGAAATGTTCATGTGAGGTGATGAAATGGAAATGACCTTCTGAAAAAAAATCTGATGCAAGATTTGCACTGACAGATGTGCATGAACCTTTGATTACAGTAATTATGATTTTTACATTGATAGAGCATTTCTCATCCTGGGTCCCACAGTGCCCAGTGATTCAGGACCACACTGTTGAGGTGTTGACAATTTTGATAGTAGGATACCAATCAGCTAAATCAAGGCTTGTTAAATGTGACATTGAGGAAAAGAGAAAATACTGTGATGAGAAGGAAAGCTTGCAAATGTAACCCAAATGCATCTGCAGTGCTAGGAAAAAACATCTAGTTTTAATTGATTATTTATAAGCCAAGTTTACTGTATCTTTGAGGCTGGCTCATGACTTTCAAACACCAATTGTCAATACTCAAAGTGCAAGCTTTGATTTCAAGTGCTTAGGTCCTTCTCTTTTCAGAAGCATTCTTTTTATAGATGGTCCCATGTCCTAGTGATAATTCAGACCATTCAGTTCTTTGGGCTGAGAAGAATGGCCACAGATACTATCTAACTTTTTATTAAAAAAAAAAATCTTCTCACCTGTACATTCCAATTCAGACAAAGGAGACAAGTAGGCATCTTCTGGTGACAGCTCAGATTTTGCAAGGGTCTGTGTTCTCAACCTCATCTCCTATTTTAGGGACTAACGGGTCAATGTGACAAGACCAGGTCATACTGGGTACTTTTTACTTTAATTAGCGGCAGTGAATGATATAGGAGCAATGTTGAAAGACTGACTATCTTTTGTTTACCTACTGATTGTGTTTTATCTATCCATCAAGAGGTACTAGAATAGTGTGGACTAATACAGCCAAAGAACCTTAAATCTCCCTTCCAAAATAACGTGTCTAAAGATCTAAAAATGTTATAATATACTAATAAATAACCATGAGAGAAGGACTTGTGTGAGTCAAGTGAAATCTGATATGGCACCAGTCCAAATTCTAAACTCTTTTCTGCCATTTGGAGCATCCTGCAGGACTAAGGTCCTGGGATACATTTGCTAGTAACCTATATGCTAGCATGGCCAGTGATTTTCCTTTCAGTAAGTAGGATACTTAGAAAGACACCAATTCTAAAAGGCATCCTGTTTTTCTTCTGCATTTCAAGACTTATTTTCATTCACCTTAAGTTATAGCAGAAAAGAAAAGAAACTCTCTGAGGGTTGTATTTTGAATTCTCAGGAGGGCTGACCTCCAGCATTCTCTTCTGGCTGGTACTAAATGACAAATGGTCTTAATCTTTTTTTAAAAAAGTAAAGCAACAAAAGATGCTAAATTTTCACAGGCGTTTGGGGGGTGGGGGAGCAGAGAGTTGGGGAATACGCAGAAGAAATATTTGTATTATAACTTTGCTGTAAGACAATGTGCTCTAATTAGATGACAGCAGGCTTGCAATATCCACACAGCCTTACTTGCATTATTAATATTTTATACTAACTGGGACCCATCATGCATTCTTTAACATTATTTTTTGCGCTTCACAGGTTACAGAACAGGTCTTCCCTTTCTGTGTCTATATAAGAATAAATCAAGGTCTTCAGCAAACATTTTACAAAAGAAAATGGGGGAAAGAAATTGCCATAAAAAGATAAAGATTATGATTTACCCACTGCTGGGACATCTACTTATACCGCGAATGATAGAAAAAGATAGAAAATTGCCTTGAAAATTGTTTTGAATTACATGTCCACAGAAATCCTATATTTGTATGTGTGTTGGGGAGGGTAGCTGCAATACATTTATTTTGCACCCAGGTTTATATGCATTCTGCCATACACAAGTTTAGTTTAGAAGGTTAGTGAGCATGATTCCTTATTTCAAATTCAAAGAATTAAATAACCCAACTATCTCTGGCCTACATGTTTAGCAGTGTATGTACAGCTTTCCTTCATCTGATGTTTCAAGCTGGCATTTTTGAATGGATTTTAGTGTATTGCCAAGCACCTGCTCACATGTAGGGTTATCACAAAAATGAACTTTACTGTGAAAATTTATTTACTGCACAGGTGTTGCTGTCTAGATTTCCTTTTGTAAGAAATGGACCAAGAGCCTGGTTTCATCAGTTCAGTGATGAATGATAGCACACGTGAGCCTTGCTTGGCATTACAACATAATTTTTTTTCTTTCTTCAGAGTCCAACATATAAGGTTTGACAGTGTAATGGAAAGTACAACTAGAATGATCACTTTTTAGCTATGGAAAAACTTAACATCAAAAAGTTCATCCTTGCCTTGCAGTAGTAAGCTACTGGATCACGGGTTTCAAGTGCGACTGTTAAATGTTTTTTTCTGACATTGAGACAAAATCAGAAGCTTAATAAAGTGAAAAATTATCAGAATTTATGGTTTCTACAGCTTGTCCTGACACCCTTATTGTACTGTAGGAGGCAGGTGGGTATCAGCAGATGCTTGGTGGATACAAGGCAGTGGTGACGATTCACTTACTCCAAATTCTTGCCCTATAAATAAGAGAAGACTGCAGGGAAGGAAGTAGGGACAAAACTTAACTGGGAAAGAGGGCTGTCAGTTAAAATTGAAGAGCAAATATGTAAAAAAACAGTTAAGATTTCATACAAGCTTTTCCATCAAGCTTCAAGGAAATAGACACCTGTCTCTTTATGTTCTGCTGTGTGAGCTTCTTAGCTTACAAAGGCCCTTCCTTTTCTGTTAATTCCAACTCACCCCATTTTTCTCTTTCCTATCATCATTTGCTATTGACTTCCCTCTACCTCTCTCTCTCCATCTTCCTTATTAACTCTATTTAATTTTTTCTCCCCTTTACTACTTAAGAACAAAATCATGTTGGACTTCCGTTTGGGTAGTTCTTTTTTAATATTAAAGATCATCTGCCTTTCATCTTCCATCTCCTTTAGAGAGAAGTTTTCTTTCTAATTTGGTCTTTCTTCAGCTTCTTATTTATCTGTTGAATTTTTTTTCCTTTGCAGATTGATATTTTGCTCAGATTTCTTTTCACTCTTGCACAGTTAAATTGCTCTTTCTCTGTTAGGCGTCTGACCTAATAAACCTATATCTTCTTTATCCATCAAAAAGATCAGAGAAAAAAGGAGGAAAGAAAAGGGGAACTCACTAAGAGGGAAAAAATCAATACATTATACGCACAACACTCATTTGTGGAAACTGGCGTGATTCTGCACTATCTGTATTATTGAAGCATCTATGAACTTTACTGTGAGCAAGGTCCCATTGTGCTTCACGAAAGACCATCCTTGTTTTAAAGAGTTTATACTCTAAGCAAACAGGATGTATAAACAGTAGAAGAAAGGTGGAACTGCTATCATCTGCCTCATACAGATGGAGAACTGAGATTAAAGACAAGGTTTTTCAAAGAACTCAGCTACCATTTAGGAAGCAAAATAAGCCCAAATTTCTCTGGTCCAGCTTTTGTCTTCAGTCCTCTGCCTGATATGTCCTTTGGGCTGGCTCTAGGCCCTCAGAGACCACTAACATATGGACTTGAGTGAAAGTCATGCAAGAAGAATTACTTTAAAGGCTAGATTTTCCTCGGGACATTGGACATGAGGCAGTGAACTAAGCTGGAAAATCTGGTCATAAATGTCACAGGAAAAATTGAACATTTCTGAATTTGTGGTTTACTGCTTGCAGAGCAAAGCAGAACAGCAGCCCCAGTGACTTGCTGGATGCTTTCGTCAGGGGTTCATCTTTCTTTCTGATCCGCGGTCAATTAGAAAGGTTGTGCTTACTTGGGGAAGTAAGTTCAGCAGGATTTGTATTTTTGCTAGTTTGCTGTGAGAAGTGTTAGTGTCTTATGTATTTATAGGATTTAAAGGGACTGAGAAGGGAGGAAGGAAAGGAGGAGGAAAGGACAGTGGGAAGGAAGGAAAGTGGGAAAGGACCAAGTAATATAATGCAACAGCTCTGAAAGAAGTCTTCTAAATCTTCATTGCCACTATCAAAATAAATATAAACAAATCTCATATGAAGACTTCCTCACTTCATACTTCTCCATGACTCCATGGTGGCATTCCTAATTCTCAGACATGGAAATGAAATTAACAAGAATTATAAGGAAGAGATTTTGTTGCAGATAAAACCTTGTTTTCAAGGAACTCTCCCCCCCCCCCAAAAAAACCCAAACAAAAACCCCAGGACTTTCAATGCAAGTCATCTTTAAATAATTCTCTTGCTACAGCTAATGTTATAGAAGCTTTATGCTCATTGGGTAGACTTTGATAAATCCAGAGTTTGACTGACAAGTTTCCTTGAAGAATTTGTTTTCTGTTGTCTCTGTTCAAGTAATGAAAGAGCTTCAATTAATTAAAAAAAAAAAAAAAGCCAATTTAACACTGAGGATTTTGCAGTGAATCACAATGATTCACTGATTCAGTGTATTTATCACGTTTCACTTGAGTAAACATGCTGTTGGTTAGAATTCAAGCCAAATTATCAGGCAGCATGCTTGATGTCTGCTTTTGTGTTGAATTCACACCACATTTTATTTAAAGACAAAAGCAATATTATGGGATTTACCAGCATCCTTTTCTTGTTGCATAAGTAGTCCAAGCTATAGCATCCCTGCAACACATACTTGCTGAGTAGGTTACTACAAGCTGTTGAAGCTGGTGATTTGTTTGGCAAAGGTAGCCTTTAACAAACCATATTTATACATACATTAGAGGAGTTAATAAATCACTGTCTTTGAATTATTCCAGTCAAAAAGCAGTTTTTAAATGCTTCTATGTAACCTCCAAACGTATTTGGAGAAAAACACTCACTCTTTCTACCACATGACATTTTGTTAGTGTAAGGGATTAACATGACAGCAGAAAAGTTCACATAATAAGGACTAAAACAGAGGACAGCATATAAAAATCCCCTTGGAACCAGTTTTTCAAAGATATCCAGGCTTCTACAGATGCACACAGACACTTTCTGGGATTTTCTGAGCATGTCTACACACATTAAATGTCTGAAGAACTGTGGGAAAAAATAAGATATAATTGGACCATTAATTATTTTTATAACACACATAGAAGATGATTTGTGGGTGATGATGTCTGTGAAGGAATAGAATTGGTCTGATTTATATATGTTTTCCTGTCTATGTGAATATTCTCTGTGATGTGGTTTTAGTCTTGTCTTTTCAAAATGTTCACTTTGGTAGGGTTGATCCAACAGCCAGACATCAAATACAAACTAATTAAGTCATATCTTGTTAAGTAACTCCTTCACTGGAAAGAGGTAGACTTTCCTGATGGTATTCAAGCTACTGGTTTGGTTATCTATCTCAAGGCAAGATGAACAGCCTTGTAAAAATATGTTTCACTTTACTGTTCCTACAGATCACTAACTTGGATCAAACACGTAACTCTTACATGGCTAAAGTTCAGTTAGAAATCCTCAGTGTAATGTTTTCAAGTAAGGGTTAAAGCAATCTCTTGCCCCCTTCCCTTTCAGATAACACAATTGCACTCACAACTATTCTTCTAGACAGAATGTGAAACCTTTCATTTCTCAGTGGCAGCAAACCGGAGGACCAAGAAAGGATTGACAGATTCTTCTGTTACATTAAAGAAAAAAAACAAACAAAAAATAATGGGGTTATACATTTACGTTCTTAGTTTTTGCATTTTTGAAAAATGTGAATGGTGCAAATACTGTAAAGAAGCTATCTAGAAATAAATATTGCATCAGTACAACCCAATATCTCTTTCCTTGAACATAAATTTAGACAAAAATAGACCTTTTTCTTATCATTATCAAAAAGAGTGCATAATTCCTAGAAGCTCAAGCAGAAATTAGAACCTCATTTTGCAAATTACTCTACCAACTTGGAGACCCCAACTCCTCAAAATCTTAGACAAAAATAAGAAATCTAAACAACTTATTTCCTTTTAAAATCAATGAATAAAGTCAGATGTCACTTGATTACTGGATGTTAAAAAGGTTAAGAAGGTCCTAGTGTGTTTAAGTAAGTGGAGGATGTAACAAGTTTCTCAAAAAACCATCATTTTCAGACAGAAATTGCCTTAACTACAGTAGAAGAACCATTCTCCCTCCCTGGTCCTGACTAAGTCAGAATATAAAATCTTAAGCAGCCTGTAGTTCAGAATGAAACCTCATTCGAGATCTACTGAGTGGGGTTTTTTTGTTTTTCTTGTTGGCTTTTGGGGTTTTTTTTGGTGTTTTTCTTTTTCCATTTATATCCACCGCTTAAAGTGGTGTATGAGTATTTAAAAAGGTATCTCTAATCTTTAATCTCCTCCAAATTGAGATAACTGGCCTTGAGTTCTCGGCCTGAGACTTGAGGAGCTGGTCTCTCAAATTAAGCAGTTACTCAATACTTTGCATTTGACTGTGCAGCTGGCTTAAAATGCAGCTTGAGTGCATGTGTTTATAGATGGGAAGTCACTAAATCTAATTTTTTTCCTCTCTAATTGCATTTTGTGCCATCAGCTATGAAAGCATGACCCACAGAAACTTAATGCTTCTGCTTCCATTACCTCACCTCCCATGTGGATGCACACTCCCTGCTAACTGTCTCCTTGTCAAATCCAACGATAAACTACCACTCGTGAGAACAATCTGCCACCGTTCCTTTATTTTCCCAGCTACATTTATGAGGAGTTTGGTTGCAACCTTCCAGGCTACTACTAGTGAGAGGCAGCATTTATAGAGCATTCTAGAAGCAGCAATTAGCCAGCAGAGATCTGAGCATCCTTTTTGTCTTTGACAAGTAGGGATTTGAGAAGAAGGTCAGATCATGTGGTTAAAGCAATGGGATTGGATAAACAGGTTATAATCTGTGACTTCAGGAAAATCACTTAAGTTGGCATTCAGCTGTCTAAAGACATATAGGCATCCAGTGCTACTTTAGACACCCCAGAGAGAGGCACTTGGCTTCCAGCTCTCTGTAGGAGACTGTGATACATCTGCCAGTCCTACTGGGTAACTCAAATACTCAAGGTCATCTTGGATAGTGCTGGTTTCACAGTTAATTCCATTCCTTCTCTATAAAATTATTGGTGTAGCAATTTGTGTTGTCATCAGTGATATGGTAGAAAGGGGCATAGGCATGACATAAGTTTGTCAAGCAATAGCATCACCCTGAAAATTTTTGATTTAAACATCGAATAGAGAAAACAGACATTCAGTAATGAACAGGAACTACAAAGGAAGGAGGAGACTCTTCATATATATATATATATGCATATATATATATGTAGGCCAGATGTACCCTGGAGAGGTTGGGGACATAGAGCAGTGATGCAGGATTGGGCGAGTATCCTCTCATAGCAGGGTCATGCACATCAGAATGATGATTGATCCAGCTGATGAAGTAGTGAGTTTTTGCAGAATCTCTCAGTGCCCTGGCAGTAACTTACACCTTACATAAATTAAATAATGAGAAAAAAGACTCTTACTTGAATTTTTACTGTTATAATGAGCAGGTCAGAGAAGACAAAGTGTGGTCATTTCTTTTAATGACTACAAGACATATATATTTTCATACCATAAACAAGAAGAAGTGAGCGTTTGCTGCATTATTTAAATACGTTCTTGAGGCTCTTGGTATGTTCAAGACGGTCTACCCAGCACACTAAGGAGACTCCAGGTTTCTCATTTTCCAGATTGCATTCCAGTTGCATACAAGATTATTCACCATGTGGCTAAAGAGCCCTCTGCACCCCCTATAACTGCCACAACCTGCCCCGAGTCCTGCAAGTGGCTGGTCTGAAATTGTTTCTAGCATTGTAGCTCTTCTGTGTACCAGAAGAAAAACTGAATGAATCAGCATATGAAGAAAAAACCCTATTGTTTTAATAAAACACAAGTGTATAACCTGTCCACAGTACTTAAATCTCATACGAGAAAAAAAATCTTTGCGTTATTCCACATTGTATGAGGTCAATGTAGGAATGCTGATTCTGGCATTTAAAAAAAACAATAAAATAAATCTGTCTTTGGAGGGCCTCAAGGGACTGTTATTAGCTGCTTTTACCTCAGCCAGATTTATTTTTTAATATCATTGAAAATGTGTCACCTCATAGATAGGTCTAAAGCATTATCAAACACCCTTGACAGAAACAATTGCTTATCTAGTTGGGAAAAGGCTCACTGAGGGAAGGGCTGTATCAGGTTTACAGTAATACTGAACATTTACTGTAGGCGGTGTGTTTGGTCCTTGAATTGCTCACCCATGATGGAGAAACTTTGCCTCTGGCTACTTCAGGGCTATCATAGCCAACATTTCAACTCCATTGCCACTAAAGGATTGTACGGAAGGCAGGCAAACAGACTGCATCCAAGATAAACTGGGCTTGTTAGGGCTTTTTGACATCATGTCTCCTGCCCAGTCATTCATATTTATGTGTCAGCTTGAAGCACGCTTGCTAAATCTGCCAGTTTTAGACATTGCTGTTTTGTGGGAAAGGTCCTGGAAAAGTCACACTTTTTTCCTCTGTAGCCACAGCAACCTCCTGTGCTCTGGTAGCCATGATACTGGCATATGCAGTCTGAATCAGGGTATGCTCTCCCAGCCCCTGGGCTGTCTGCTCCTGATTTACACCAGCCTTAGGCTGTCTCTTCAGGAAGGCTTTAATTTAAAGTGGTAACCTGTGCAAAAGTGCCTTGTCTTTGCTAGGGTTTTATCTCAAAGTAATCATGCCAAGTTAATTCAAGGTCTTCTTTATTTTTTTTTTCCTCTTGTTTCCTAAGAGAAAAGGAAAGTCACATCACAGATGACTTTTAAAGCAGCATTGTTTTCAAAGCAAGCTTAAAGTGAACTGCAGCAATCGATCAGCCAAACCTTACAGTGCAGTACACTTATTTCCCATTTCCACTTCATTTTGTGTTTAGCACTATAATTTGTACATCCCAAAACTGCTACTGTAAAACCTCAGACAACCTCAAAAAAAAAAAAAAAAGAAAAGGAAAAAGAAAACCTAAAGCAAACCAGGAATAAAAAGCCACAACAAAAACCAAGAAGTGTCTGGACTTATCTAGAATATCAATGTGTCCACAACAAAGGCTCTTTGTGAGTAAACCCAATCTGCATTGCCAGTGCTCTTAATTCTGAAAACTTTTCACATCTACTTAATTGTTCTCTGTGTTAAATCAAGCTTTTATATTTTTAAAAAGATATTATAAATTAATTATCTATCTGGCTTATCCCTTAAAAGTCATCTGTCAGTATGCAACAATGATGGCTCTTTTGTAGCCAAGAAGAATTTGCATACACAAGCCGTAGGAGTCCCTGACATGTTGTTCAAAAATTAAATAACATGTATTCATCAGACAATGGACTACTCTTATACAGTAAGAGAATATTTAATCAACTGAAACAGATGCTTAGAGGAAATCTCTTTCTTGAGGCAACATTATGCTACTGACAGGTGCATAAAAGAGTCTTAACTGTACAGACCAAAGATGCAAAATCAAATGCAAAATCGTTTTTCTATTTTTTCATTTTAATGGAGATGAAAACCAACCACTTTTAATGGGAAACCGTAGCCATTTTTGAAGTTGATGTCAGTTTTAATTGTTTCAATGTGTGATCTAAAAATCAGCTGTGAGGAGAGCAGTGCTGGGGAACCACTGACATCCCATGGAGTAAGGCCTTCCCACTCTTGGGGTGTCTTGTACCCAGCCGAGGGCTGAAAGGGGACCTCAAAAGTAACTGCATAGGAGGAATAACTAGAAAGAGAAAAAAATTTCCTATATGCTATTCCATACCTTTCCCCATATAGGAAAAGGGCTGCTGTGCTCTCCACATTGCATATATGGCTCATTTGCTAAATGCTGTAGAGGAAAGGCTTAAAATCTACCTGTATTTCATATGATATGACAAAAGATTTCAAAGGTAGGAACATCCACTTTTCAGTAGCTTTTGGAGGAAGGGAAAAACTTCTGATGACTGAAGTGCGTACAGGGCAAGCAAATTACTCAGGTTTTAACTTACTCCTGAATTTCCTAGCTAAGTAATAACTACCAGAAGTAACTGAGGCAAGTGCATTAGTAATTTCTGTTATTGCTGTGAAAAGATGTCTACAGGTCTTCTGCATTTGTTGGCACTCCCACCCAAGCATCATGAATTTCTAGGCCCCTTTCACAGCTGCACAATTAATGTGGGTGGTACTTATATGGTAAAACTCTGGATGGTAAGAAATATGAATAAATCAGACAGATTTGGCTTCAGAAAGAAGACAAGAAACTCCCAGAAAAATAATTGATATCAGGCAAAACTATTTTCAAACAGGAAAGCATTCTGTCAGAAAATATCTGACCAGTTTGACACAGCAACTGCATAAATTAATACCAACGCTTTTGCCAAGGGGGAGGGAAGGGGAGAAAGCTGTGAGCGAAGTTCACTTGCTTTCAATTTTCTTTTTCCTAATTCCCTCCAGAATATCAAAGACTTTTTTTCCAGGGCACGAGGAAAGAAAAAATCACACTTCTGTCTTCTCTGATTGCAAGAACACTCGGTTACAGGAAGTCGACTTTACTGTCTGTTTTCAGAGGGCTCCTTTTGGTTTAACACTGCAGGGTTTGGGTTGAGGGAGATGAGGTTAGTGTTTTGGGGTTTCTTTTCTTTTCTTTTCTTTTCTTTTCTTTTCTTTTCTTTTCTTTTCTTTTCTTTTCTTTTCTTTTCTTTTCTTTTCTTTTCTTTTCTTTTCTTTTCTTTTTTTTTTTTCTTTCACACTGAGTTTTGCATTTTAAGAATTTCTTGGGTTTAGTCAAAAATGCCTGCTGGTGCTTTCAGTGCCTCTCAGTGTCTCCAGCAACAATTATCCCAGAGCAGCTCCATTCCAGAATCTCATAAAAATATGCTTTGAGATACAGACAGTCTCTCTCTCACACAAGGGTTGCAACTGTCATTCTCTGTCAATTATTTTCTGTAGGAAATTAACTTGCTGCTGGAGATGGGGCAAATCTCATTGAAGTCATCTTCTTGGGGTGGTTTTTTTGGTTACTTTTGGTTACAAATTAAACAGATCACTGGCCAAGACCCTATTATCTTGATTTTTTGCATGCAATGGGTGAACTTAAAATTGTGCACTGGTATTTAGAGATACGTGCCTTTTATAAACACGGACTAAGGATTTTGATGCAGATGTCTTTACCATCTGAACAGCTCAAAATGCTTTTCAAGCTCTCATTTAAATGCAATGCAGCTCTCACCACTGTTCTGAAATGGCTTTGCTCAGAACTGGGTGATGCTCATACCAAACGTAAATCATTACACTGACCAAATCCATGGGCCTCATCCTCAGCTGTACTGTAGCTGGTTTGCATCTTATTGTCAGTACAAAACAGCGCCGAGGTCACTGTGATCAGAGGAGGACTGTGGCCCAAATACCAAAAATATGCATGGCCAAAGTAACGGTTTCACCCTGATCAGGACAAAGGATGTGGCTGAAGATCAAGGGCCATTGCTGGAAATGCACGTGTCTGGATTTGGCTTGCTGGTACCCAGCTGCCAGAACAGATTCTGGGGCTGTTGGCCATAAGTTAAAAGCGGGAATAAAAAAACAGAAGGTTGTTTTTTGCTCTCTCTGCTAAACCAGTGTATTGCCCACACTTTTTAACCTCCTTCAGTGTTACTCTCCATATTGTACATTTGAAATCTGCATGCTGAAAACTCTTTACTTGGAAGAAAAGAAGACTCTCATTCAGTTACGGGAGGTAAGGATTTGGTCTTGCAAGGTGAAATCTTTCAAATCATTCCTTGTCCAGAGGACAGCTGAATACACATGGATGAATGCCTCTCTTATGGTACTTTATAAATGCTCACATTTAAGCAAACAATAAGTATTAAAAAAGATGTCCTGCTAGATAAGAGCCACAATTTGCCAGCTTCCACTTGCTTTGTCTTAAAAAGTAAAATGTAAAAAAGTAAAAAGTAAAATGTTATTCTTTGGTGCGGATCAACACATAACTTCAGAAGGATCTTGGACCATGACCACAGCCTCCAGTGCTTCAAGAGCAAAATGATAATTACCAGTCTTCTGGGCTGAACACATGCCTGTGGCTGGCAGCTTGTTCTTTCTGCAAGCCTGTGCTGGTCGGGTTGGCAGGGCTAGGGCTTGAGAGACCTTTTTTATACAGTCACTAAGTGATAGCACCAGAGTGTTGTCAGAAAGCTGCATCAGGATACGCTCAATTGGGCAAGAGCACTGAATCTGTGTTTCTTTTATTCCTATTCAGCACAGTTTTGTGCATGTTATCTCCAAAGCTTTGAATCTGGTAGCCGAAGGAACACCCCAAGTAGTTCAAAAGCACACAGAAATCCTTTTGTTTTTTTCCTTCATGTTGGTACAGAAATGCTCTGAGCATCCCATTGCTTGGCTGGGGATAGGGTCTAAATGGGTGCTCAGGACATGGCAGCAGTGTCCTGCAAAAATTACTGGTTTGCTCTTTGAAAAATACCACTGACCTTATGAAAAACAACCTTCTGACACAGTAAATTATAGTACAAAGTTCAGGTATGATATTAGTAGTAGAAACCAAATAATAGAGTTGCAAGGCTAGCTTCTCAGCTGACCAGCCCCCATATCAGCCCACTGTAGGGTTTTGGGCTGATACCTACCCTGTGTTGATTCACCGACATGGTGAGGTGCCCTTGCAAAATGGGTAACAGCTACATAAAGCAATCTGAATTTTAGCACTGCCTCTGCCATCCAAAATGATGGCGATGGGTAGCTTGTAACTACCTAACTATATAGATGACAGCAAATATCCTTCCTGCTAAAAGGGCTCAGCTCTCCTCTCAAGACTGAGCCCCTCTTGTACGGTGATGGCAGCTGAGCAAATGTGGTGATTGGGACAAATAGCTCTAAGTGGTTTTTACCCTCCTAATCACTGAGCTACTCCTTTCTTTCCTTTTGTCTTTTGCTGACTTTGTTCCTACTGCTTCTTTGCTGTCTCTGCCTTATCTCCATGTACTGGTGCCATAGCCACTAAATCCTCTTTCAGCCTCCTTGGCATTAACTGCTGTTGTCACCAACTACTTCTTGTCAACATTACTTGATCTCCTTTGTGCTTCACCCTGTCTTGATTCATTTTACCTGAAATTCATCAGTATATACAGGGGTGAAGATATAAGGAGAGAGAATTCTCCCTTTCAATCCTTCTTTATTTAGAAAAAAGTCTCTCTTCCTACATGCACAGCTGAAAAAGGAATTGATTTATGGTGCTGCAACTCCACTGATTCCACTTGAAGTTTCTCTAATTTCCACTGGTGTAAGGGAGATTAAAATCCATCTCAGAGCACAGTACCTCACTGCTGTAGAATTGCTTTTGACTGGGTAAGAGATAGGAGGCATATTTCCAGCTTGAAATGCATTTTCATCATTATCTCATGCACAGGGCTCGCTGAAAGACTATTATTGGAGTTCTCTGCAAATCACCTGAATTACTGATAATCCTTTAGCAGCCCCTGAGCAATAAAACACCGTATGGCATAGGAAGTAATGTTTCTGCATGCCCTGGATGCAGTGGAAGCACAAAAACTGGCTGCCAGCTGCATACCCAGTGCAGGAGTCCAAAAAAATTGCCCTAGATTGCACAGGGGCTGAATTTCGACCCCAACATTTCTAACCCTGACACGTGGTTATCTCCCTGATAGGCAGCCACAGTCTGGCTCTGCGTTACCTTCTTAAAATGGGTCTTTTAGTAGAAAATGTTTTATTTAAGTTTAGGAATACATTTGCAAAGGATAATGTAGTGTCCCAATTTGTCTTGCCACATATGCTCCATATATCATGGAATATGTTTTCTTTGCTCTACCACTGACTTGTATGATAACCATTCAGATAAATTACTATTCAACAACCTAAGCAGGGGAAACACCACTTTTTCTCTCAACGCCTTCACTCAATGGAAAGATAGGCAAAGTGCAATAGATCCAATCCCCAGTTCACTGCTCCATTAGCCTCCAGTTTCACCAGCTAAAGATACAACCCAAATCTTATTGGTTTCCTAGAATATTCATTTATACCTCCTTCATCACAGATTCTCCAGCATTTCTCTTTTTGATAGGAAAAGTTCTAGTTCGGGCAAAGTTGTCCATCTGTTTTATTGCCTTGCCAGAAGCCTCTGCACTCCTCTCTTCTAACCAGTCAATGGCTAAATAGATCACACCACACTGAGCTGTTACCTTACCTAGAGCCAACATATTTTTTTCTCCATTTCATACCCTTGTTCACCATTGTGACATCAGCTGATCAGAGGTGAATCAGCCACTTATTCATCATTTTTTGCTTCCAAATCAGGAAAAAAAAATATTTAGTCACATTCACATTGCAAAATAAATGTGTGATATCCTTATAAGTGTGAGGATTGGTTTGCAATAAAGACAGCAGGATGCCTCAAGCAATATGGTTATTCAGAAGTAATCACACATCTTAGGTGGCTGAATTCATTTTATTCATGGCTTCAGACATGCTGAAGGTATGCAATCTCCATCAGATAACATGTTGTCCCAGCTTCTGAGAAGTTTAAGCAGAACTGAACTTCTGGAGAGTGTGATTCCTTACTGTGAGAGAAATGAGCCAGCAAGGAATCTGGATATTGTATAATTGATCCAACATTTATATTTATGTGAAAGAGAGCAGGGAGGTGCATTCTGCTCCCATGTCTCATGCTCAGTCCTGAGCTGAAGTTCTTTGTATCCCAATAGACATGGTGATGGGAATTAACACCAATAATCAACCCAAATAGGGTTGCATCAGGCCTAGATTCCAGACCTGTGTCTGATTGTGTTGTTTGTGGTATATTTTTAAGTCTTTACCTATCAAAAGTAATGTGTTATGTTCAATTCTCACATTAGATATTTCTAGCAGGGTTTTATTTTTATAGAGTCAATATTTCAGGGTTAAATGTTCTTATCAACACCACAGACATTCCTAAGGCAAGTACTAGATACTTTTTTCTGCAGTCTTGACTATGAGTATTTGATGGAGAAATTTAGTTCCTCTATTTCCTTCCTGAAAGTGGATTCATTTTTTAATCTATATCATTTCTGTTACTTTATACAATACATGCACATTCTTTGATGGGGGGGGGGGGTAGTGACTCATTATAAACCACAGAAGCTACAGTTCAGTAAGTGAGAACTTCTTAGTGCTGGAAAGGACAGAAACTTTTACCTTTACTCATAATTGGTGAGAATCCTCAAACTGTGTCCACTCAGTACTGTTATCTTTACTTGTTTATCTTTACCTAGTAGCATTAGGGAGCCAGAGCATCATTGCACTGGATACTGTGCAAATATCTGACCAAGAATGATTCGCTGCCAGGGAGAGTTCAGGCATGAGACTTTGTAGAATGTAGGAGGTGTAGAGAGAATAATCAAACAATCTGATCAGCCTGAAAAGCAGCAGCCTCATTAAAACTGCCTGCGTAATCATTGCCAAGATTTGCTTCTTTATCACTGGCAGCACCACAAAGGGTTTTCAAGCAAAATGTGAAAGTGAGTACTGAATAGATTGTGGGTTTTACCTGATTGTGGGGTTTACCTACAGAATTATAGAAAATGGGTTTGGAAAGAAGTTGAGGAAGTAATCTAATCTACTGCCTTTCTCTAGTTAAGGGATTGAGGAGATGAAAGGAAGAAAACAACTAGCTAATATTTTAATCAGACAGTCATGAACTCTGTAGTCTGTGCCTGTGGGGCAGCACCTCAGTAGGGGCAGGAGGCCATCAGGGTTGGGAAAGGCTGCAGAGATCTGTGGAAGTGCACAAGTGCTTTGTGCTGAATGCTGTTCAGGAGATTTCCAGTGAAGGAATGCAAAACAGGAGTATGGTTCTTTATTGCCTTAAATGATGAACTACAGGAACAATTATTTCACCTCTATTTTAAAAGGATATACATGTAGAAGAAAAGGTTGTGAGGGGTAAGAGGAGGAAATGAGGGTGTGAGATGAGGAGACCTGAACAAGAGATTTCCACTGCAGATAAGCCCAATCCTAAAGACATTACGTCCCCCAAAATGGCTTAGAACTGGCTGTGCTGGGAGGTCTTAGAGATGAGTCAGAGTCAAGCCAAACCTACCCAGCAAAGCAACAGAGAGGAACACGCAAGTTCCCCACAGCTGAAGAAACAGAGTGAGTAGAAGTTTGGTAGGGGAAAGCATAAATACTCAGTTTTGACCATACTGATTTTAGGTCCACTAGAAATTTTCCAGTGGACAAAGCCTGGAAGATCAAGCTAGGGAATGCTGAAGTTGAGCTGCTGCTGGCTGACCTCACAACATGAGAGAGAGGGTCAAAGAGTTGAGGGCAAAAGAGACCCCAAAACCGTGTTGCATGCATCCCAACAGCTTTCTTGAGCTTTTGAGAGGCTTAAGCAAAACAGACCAAATTACACTTATGCAATTAAGTAAAAGGCTGAGGTTTAAATAATGGTAAAGCTGATTCATTCTCTGGTGCTCTACTGTTTTAAAGGGCAGACTTCTAGCTAGTGAAACATTGACCCTAACGTTTCTTCAGCAAGTGGGCCTCCTATCCCCTTAGAAACCCTGCCTGATCTTGTTTGAAAACGCTGCAAGAGTAAATGTACAAGATTATGTGACTTGCATAATTCTGAATAACAGCAAATTCATAAGCCCATAACTCACTGTTTACAAACACAGTTTTCAATTTGTTAATGTGAGTGAATGAGCAAACAGGCTCGGCATCCACTTACCTGATTTCCCTAGCATATTTAAGATGTTCACTGTCTTAGAGGTGTCTCTTCAGCTGTAGAGGATGAAATGGAAGGAAAAGATCTTTCTGGTTCTAATTTCTAAATATATTAAATGCAAACACTTCACTTTTATGAGAAAGTTTAACATTTAACTCTATGAATATGAATCTTTTGTAGCAGTTCAGGTGAAGATTATCATCTTTCAGTCTCATCACTTCTGTCACATCTATTAGATAAGGTCTTTTTCTGTCATTCTTCCATCCAGCTCAGGGTCTGAGACTATGAAATTAGCACAGGGCTATAAATTCTCCCTCCTGTCTGATTCTGTCCTCAGCAGAGGTATTTTTCTTGCTCAATTCCATTTCTTATTTTGTTGGTGCATTATATTTCAGGAATAGCTTGCTGCTTTTTTGTTGTTTTGGTTTTTGTTTTTTGTTTTTTTTGTTCTTCAAACAGTTACTGTGCTACAGCTAAAAAAAAGTCATTTGCTTTAATGCGAGAAGCCTTCTTCCTAAGTGCCAATATGTAATGCTGTAATATGCTGCAAATCCTTCACTTCTGTTTAGGTTTGGAGTGTGCCTATTAGCTACTAAGGAATAAATCATGACTGTCTGATGACTGAAATGACCTTCAGTCTCTACAGTAATTTAAAATGAATCTGAGTTGATTCTCATTAAAAAACTGTAATTTCGTTAAGCATTTCAGTTACTTAATTTCTTTGTTGATACTGTAGATAATTTCATATCCTTTTCTGCAACCAATTATCGAACTATATTTAGTTTTGAGTCTAAGTGACAGTGCCATGAATTTTTAGAAAACATAGCTACAATAGCAAAGTGTGCTCCTGTTAAAGGACGAAGAATTTTCTGGGAACTGAATTTCACCTTGAATCTCTCCAGGTTAGCCACATTATCTGTTTTATTAGCTTTTGCTTAAAGCCTCTTTCTCCAGAGTTTTTTATGCAATATTTCTCAAAGCTCTCCATGTAGCATTACCTGATATAATTGTTTATTGTATTTAACCTCTCACTGCTATCCAGACAACACATAGATTTACTATATTACTGATGCTGATTTCCTATCATCAATGACCATTTAGACTAGTTTAAGCACCTTCAGCAATAAGACACCTGAAATGCCCACACTGCAGAAATTTTATGGTTTGAGAGCCAAGACTTTTTATAACTCTTAAGTGCACTTTCACTTTCTTTATTGCACCAAGTATGAAGTTAAATTTACCAAGTAGAATAAATCTCTTCCACCTGTGCACACCACTGAAAAGAAATCATTAAAGGGCCATCGTCATATCATACATTAAGAATGGTGAAAGGAAGAATAAAGATTGAAGTAAAATGTTCACAGGTTGGTGCTTGGATTTTAGTATCCAGGACAAGATGTATCTCTTCAAATTTCAGACATCTGTAGTGTTAACACCCATCCTACACTCCTTTTAGAGTCATCAAGAGAAATGTGCCCTTGTAGGGGAAGATTTCTGTGACCACCTTTAGTTACCTACTTAAAGATGAGATGACTCATTCTCTATCGTGCCTCTTCTCTTCATTGACAGACAAAGCAAAATGGGCAACCAAGTTAAACAGAAACATCCACATTTAAAGTTGGGCAAGATGAATTACACAATTACAGCTGTATTTAAAAGTATGACATTGTGTCCCATCTTGCTCTTCTAGGTTTATGCAATCAAAATCTTGGAAATACCTGTTTTTCAGAAGGTCTGAGTAATCCTGGTTTTCATCAAAATAAACACAGGGAAATATAGTCTCCTTGAAAAACAGTATCTTGGCTCTTGAAATCAATGTAGTTCTGCCTCCACTCAGGCCAGTTTTTAAATATGGTTTTAGCAGAAAAATATTCTTGATTCCAAGCTTTAAATAGTCACTTCTGTATGCTTTCCTAAATCCATATTTTTAAGCACCAGCCTTAAAATGTCCCTACATTCAAAATCTCTCTTGACATTAGTCAGAAACCTTTGTAACAACTGCCTTTGGTTATGATTATTATGCTTCTTTTTCTAACTTCTTCATTATTTTGCTCATTTTTCTCTGTTCAACAAAATCAAATAAGCCTCAATTACAAGGCTTCCTGAATTACCAGTCTTGTGGGCTGTTTTGGGATTCTAATACTGCAAAGAATGTTTAAAGTAACAAGAAAATCATGAAACCAGATGTAAGCATAATAAATTTGCAAAATCTAATTCTTTTTCTTCCTTTCAGACTCTATTTTGGTGACCTACCTACTTGGCAAAGTTCTTGTAGTAGTTAAGTCATTTTATCCTCAGAGGAATTTTTAATTTAAACACAGGTCCATACATTTTGGCCAAAATGAGTCTGTGAAATTAACACTATTTTGGATAGCAGCAAAAAACCTGGAATCATCATCTAAAGGCATTTGCAAGCGTTCCAGGAACATCATTACATATGTATTTTTAGTCTTCCTACTGGCAGCAAGAGCAGTGTAAGACAAATTTGCATTTCAAGGCTGGAACCAACTGCATTTCGCATGGATCTGATAAAAACATCAGAAGAACAACGAGATACTTTGGCACACACATACATTTCCTAAAATGACAGAAAAATGAGAATTTCAAGGATGCATTTCTACACCTCCTACTTCAAAGTCTTGCTACTTAATCTCCCTTGAATAAGCTACAAATATGTCTGACCTCTTAGTAAAACTCATTCATTTATATGTTTTTTTCCATGTTAATCCCACAAAAGGACTGTTTCAGTAAGTTTACAGATATTGCAGATATTCAGTAAGAGTACAGATACCTGTAAATTCATCAACCACAGATTTTCACAATGGTAACAAATGAGATTTTTTCATGGAAACCTGTTTTCATTGGAGCCCCACAATAGCTGCTTTTCAAAACTTATCACAGCACCCAATCTATTAGTGGCTCCCTACAGCGAAGGCAGATCAGGAAGATACAACCTGGCTTGCAGACCCAGCTCCCAAGGTTGTTTCACAGTAGGCTTAAGTGCAAACTAGAGGATGCAGGGGGCTCTAGAAGCATTAAAATGTACTACTTAAGTCTTTCAAAACTGCTTTTTGGAAGTAAAGATAAAAGCCAGGTTATTTGCACAAGATGCTCCACAGCTCAGAAAACTTTGCTTGTTTTTTATTGCTTTTTTATTGCACTTTCTGATTTTGAAGAATCTTGAGCTGTGTGGATGGTGGAAGACATTTTCTAAACTGGTCCAAGTTTGTAGAGAAGAGATGTGTAGAGACAATAAAATGTGTCTTGGAGATATTTTATTCTTGCACATCGTTTTGTTTGATCTCAAGTAAGTGATGTTGGGTTGAAAAGGCACGCTCTTCATTCCTTGAAACAGCATATGCTCTTTCAGTTGTATTGCAAACTGAAAAAGAAGTATGAGAAACACAACATCCTTATTTCTCAGAGAAAAGGTCAGAGAAAATAAAAAGCTTATCTGAATATAAATTAATTATTCACAACTACTGGAGAATATGACTTGCTGTTGGGAAGGAGTTAGCAAGCTTAGCTCGACGCATGAGCTTTCCAACAAACAAAAATGAATTGGCAAAGTTTCCTAATTTAACTACTCTGCAACTTTTTCAAGTTCTCATATGTCAAATTTGGGCTTCGGTTCTGACTTTCGCCCAGCAAACCTACTGATCTACTGACTCTGCAGTCATTCAGGCATGGCTTTCTGTCTCTCTCCATGACCTTCCAGCTGTATTTGAAGATGGGCAGGTGGTAAGAGAAGAACTGTCTTCATCAGTGGTGTATTCCTGGCTCCCCATCCAGTCAATGCTGGAGCACTGTCCGACTTCAATGCTCAGCCAATACTAGAAACGCTCACAAAATCTTTTGCAATATCCCAGACCTGGTAGTATTCTGGGATCAGTCTCCTTAAAAGCTACTCCAGGATGAAAATTGAACTACAGCCTAGAGCAAATTATATTTCCCTAGGGACAAGCAGAACTTTTTTATCCTCATTTCTTTCAATCTGATAATCTATCTGTTTCTCTTTTGAATATCTTTCTCAGTTTCAACCAGAGAGGTCTCCAAGCTCTCAAGCTCTGCCAGCCTTTTAGAAAGAAAGAAGAAAGAAGGAAGGTTTTGTTAAAATGTTAATCTCATCTCTTGAAATAATACCTATTTCAGGACACACACAATCAGTATATGTGTCCTGCCCAGGACAGATGGGAACCAGGAGCAAACAAGGCACTTTCTTAATCCAGCAGGTAGGAGAGGTGGCAATGAGACAAGGGAAGAGGAGGGACTAAGGATACAAATCTGTAGGAAACCCAGGTTTGTTACCTCTACTAAACAACAGCTTTAATCTTATTAACTTTATGATCACCTCAATATCATGTAGCAATGCATTCCAAAGGCTAATTATGATTTTACTGCAGAAATTATTTTGCTTTCCAGTTAAAAATCGGTTGCCTTTCTATTTCAGGAAATACCCGTTTGTTCTCACATTTTAAGAAAGTGCTAACCAGAGTTCTCCAGCTACTTCTGTATAACTTATTTATTTATATACATTTATCATGGTCTGGCTATTTTTTTCCTCTCTAGGGTGAATTATCTCACTTTTTAATAGTTCTTGCTACAAATTACAGAATCATTTCCATTTCTGCTGTGTCTATTTTTGTGTTTAGGCACCTGGAACTGCACATGGCATTCAAGGTGAAAGGGTATGTTGATTTATACAGGTTTGTATTATTTTCTTTATTATTTTCCATTACAGTCTTCATGCACCCTAGCAATTTTGTTCAATTGACCTTGCCTCCACAACAAGTATCTTCACTAAGTTGTTTATAATGATTCACAGATCTTCTACTAGAGCTGAAACAGTTAATGTAGAATTTGCATAGTATAAAATAAACGTATGAGTATTTCAAGATACTGTCCATTATTTTTGCATCTCAACACTGAATTTCCTCTGCTATTTGTACAGCTTGGAAGGCTCCTTCTGCCTAGATTTCTCCTACCTTGGAAACCACAGTAGTTGTTACGCTCAAATTCCCCTCTTTCTCTGCTCACCATCTCTTGTAGATTATTAAAACATTCTTCAAACACCACCATATTTGGAGGTGCATCTTTCAGCTTCCCCACTGATAACTTCTTGCCATGAGGAAAAATGAGCTCCTTAACGAAATACTGAAGGATCTCAGTAAATTGCCATCTTTATGCCAACATTTCTACTTGCAACAGTATACTTGGAAGCAGCAGTACATTCGCAGACCAGGACAGACACAGTGGTATTTTTGCTTTGCAATGTTTTGGTGATGCAAGGCAGATGCAGACCCAGCTCAGCTGGCTGGCTAGCTCAGGTCAAGGTAGGAGAACAATGAGATTGCTGCAGAGCCCATGTCTAGAAAATCCAGAATAGACCAGCACTAAGCTATTTTCAGGGTATATAGTATATTTAAGTATTAGTCTTCTAATGTAGGCTGTGGCTTTAAGCTAAATATTCATCCTAGTGTGATGATCTATTCATCCATGATCTTCTGAGTTGAATTTTCGTATGAGCAAGAGGTTTGAGTGGCAGTCTGAATGACTTCACGACACTTTTTTTAAACCAATCTCCATGCTCCTTAACCAGACCCACCAAAATCCCACTCACAATCTAGCACCTGTAATAAAATAATGTCCTTTTTAACATCCAGGCAGAAATGTAATGTCTTTATTCTCACCCCTCCCCTCCAAACACTCTCAATGTTTAGGAGGGATCTGCTGAAGTGATGCAAGGGCTGAATAGCATTGTATTCACAATTTGCACTGAGGAAATTATATTAGCTGCATGCAGATGAGCCGCCTGTGCCAGCAACTGCTCAGCTTTTCAACATCTGAGAACTGCAGACCAAAATCGTAACAGTCAGGAGGTGACCCGGCCAGAGTTTGATTTGTTTCCAGTATCAAAGGATGCAGTTGTTTTTTTTCTTTTAAAGTTACTATCCAGGGTAGTCAAAAAGCCGGAAGAATGCATTGGTTGTTAGTCTAAGTAAAATAATGTTAAATTTAGCTACAACTGTGTTTGTATTTTGGGGGTATTTACTTAACTTAATGAGGAATGTGATCAGTACTAATGGGGAAAGCACTCTGTTTTCATATGTGTATGCAAATGTACGTAATTAGCATGTGCAAATGAGGAGTAGGTGTCCAGGGGAAGGTTGCTGTTTGCTTTCTATCACTTGTGCATGTTAATTATCAAAATAAGATTTGCAAATGGACCTGTATTTTTTTATTCCAAGGTTAGTAATACAATTCAGTGAGCTTTAAAAAGGCCAGGCTTGCATTACAGCTTTAGGAAGCTTCCTGAAATGTTATACAAACTTATAAGCTTTCCTGATCTAAGACTTTTAGATCCTTCACTTGACAAGAAGCTGTCCTTTTTCAAGATATGATCAGCTGATCTGGACATGTGTATATCTGATATGACAGTGTTATCAAATCAAGGTTTAAATTTAAAGTTTAAGTAAAATCAGCCCTGGTTCTCAAACAAATAATTTCATTTTAGAAAACTTATTCATATTTATATACCTGATATTGACTGCTCACGAATCCATAATTCATGAGTGAGGGGTTTGTAGAGTATTTCTAGAATAACAGTCCCCATGTGAGTCATTGCTCTTGAAATCAAGGACATTTCCTTAAATTCTTGTATATAATTGCCTAACTTGAAGCTCCCAGATTAGAAAATCTTGGTCATATAAAGTTAAAAATTTTTATCTGTGACAAGCATTTGCCTCCTATGAATTGTCTTTGATTATATCAGTCATGAGCACGCATATCCTATAAGGAAATTGAAACTATTAAACACACTTCAGCTTAGAGCCTGCAGCCTACTATCCCCACTAGAGATGCAAGATAAGTGTCTGTCACAAAGAGACTGTATTTCAAATATCACAGGAAAATTCAAGGAAAACCCTACAAAAGACTATTAATTTCTCTCTCAAGCCCTTTTTGTTTGCTTGTTTGTTTGTTTTTTCTTTTAATCTATTTTTTTTCTCTATTGGGCATTAACTCTTGGAATTATGACTTAATTCTGGTCAAAGCTTATGATTTCAGTAAAACTACTGTGAATGGCAAATAAGCAAGCAAGTAAAAAAAGAGCTGAGTATGGATAGAGAAACATTCATAAACTTCTGTCAGGCCTGGTGTGAGGAACTATTCCAAACCGGATCCTCAAATGGCTCCAAATGTTATAAGTACAAATACAACCTTATGATCTTCTGACATGACAAACCCATCTCTGAGTGGCAGCCTCGCATTTTGCACCTCAGCATGTTAAAGCTCCTTACATCAAGGGAGGGTAACACATCCTGGTACCAACCAGAACAAAGAAGGCAGAAATAGAGAGAGATTTGCAGGGGCTGAGTGGATAGAGGTGTCTAGTCTGATTCATAGGAGGTTAAGTGACCCCTCTGTACAGTTGTCCTGGACATCCCTATTCATCAAAAACTTCAAAACCTTAAGATACGCATTTTCCTTCATCCAAAACAAGGATTTGACATACATTTGCATCATGCTGTTTCCCAAACAAACACTTTGCCTGTTGGCTGGAACCCCAGGATTAGTGAAAGACAAACTCTGGGAGGCATAAACAGGCCTTTCTGCTCCACTGAACACTGTGTCCAGTTACGGACACCATAGCTGAAGAAAAATATGGTCCAGCTGGAGGTAAGCCAGAAAGGAGAACTGAGAGTGATCAAGTTGTTAACTGAAGTGTTAAGCTGAAGTGAGAGGAGTCTGAGACCAAAAGTTATCATAGGACACCAGCATTTAGGGAGACGTTGAAACGGTGACTGCAGGACAATTTTTTTAGAATGAGGTAAATAAAATCTGTCAGAAATGGTACAGAAAGAGTTGTCCTGGTCTGAGGAAAGAGGGAGGGACAAGTCTTCCTGTTTAGAGCCCTTCCAGAAATCCCTCTTTTTATATATTCATGTGGCATCCTATAGTCAGGTGAGCACCTATCATAAATGACTGTCAAGAGAATGAGGGAATTGGATTTTCTCAGTTTTCATAAGAAAAGTCTTAGTGCAGATGTTAATATTGTCCACAACTACACAGTGGGAGGATTTAAGTATTACAGAGCCAGATGCTTCTCAGGGGTGCACAGTGCAAGGACAAAAAGCAAGACACAAGCTGTTATTCCATTGGAGAGAAGGAAACTTTTCGCACCATGAAGGTTGATAGGCATTTGCACAGGGGCCCAGAGAGGTGGAATAACTTCCTTGTAGATACTCAAAATTAAACTGGGCAAGTTGATCTAATTTGGCCAGTTCCACACAAGATACCATCAGCCTCACAAGATGGCATGGGAACGAAAAAATACCTTCCCTTGTTAGAGAGTTGACACTGAGTTACAAGAGGAATTTGGCATTGCAGCCATCAGCACCGGCTACTGTTTAAAGTTAGGTAGCCATCTCAGGGACTGAATATCTCACAACAGAACAAAACACCTATGCAGCTACACGAGTGCTGGAGGAGCACTAACATCCTGATTGAGAGTCATGGCATTACCATGACAAGTCAAAAAGAAATATCAACAAGAGGTTTTTTTGTCTGCACCTTAACCTGTCTCTTACACGGCTGAAGACATGACTCTGAGGGCGGCAGCTACAGAGCTGTGTGTTATTACAATTTAGACCTAAAGAGCAGGAAACCATTTCAGCTGCTTGTCACTATTTTATCTGTTAACTGATTACATAATTTTCTTTAGATAATTATTGGTTTAAAGAAGAAGAAAGGAAAAGCAGAAGGAGCTTAAGGGAAACAAACTTGTTTTCTTTACCCCTGCCTAAATGTCCTAGCCAATAAGCTACAAAGTCGCAGCTCCTGTCCATGGGAATCAAGCAAGCCTTGCTGGCTGCAAGGGGGCTCTGGTTGAGTACACTTATCACTAAGGTCATCTGTGCAAAAAATGCATATCAGCAGCCTTCAAATGACAGCAATGTTTAGATCAACATCCCAGGAGGCAGCTAACATAATTTTAATTTCCACCTCAGTCCAAGAAATTAAAAAGCCGTGTCTTTCCACAGGCAGGCTTTAAGCACCATTTTATAGGATATCTTGCAAGGAAACAAGTTCCCTGTTCTTCTTAGTGATAATGCCACGAGGATGATGGGACACCCTTTAATCTGAAGAATTACCTTTTTACATACTGCTTAGGACAGGTGGAAGAAGGGAAGAAGACACAGTTGTCTGAATTACCTAACTCTAGTGAAGCAGAAATATATCCTTGAGACCAAACAGGAACCTACAATATTTAAAAAACATGGGTCGTTCTTTCTGGCTCAATATTAAAGTCAATTGGTGCACTGCATTGCACCAATATGCCTCAAATGTAACAAACATTTTCTAGGAGCTCAGGCCTTGTGTGACATTTCTGTGTCCCTCAACCCCAGTTTAGTCAGTAAAAGAATAAGTTAGCTCTGTAAAGCAGGAGCTTAACTTAACTGTCATCATTAACAATTTAACCATATAACCTTCAGTATACAGCTTGTGCGTTGTACGTATGCAGAAAGACCCTTGAGAGATGACCCAAACTGTCTGCAAAACAGGGAACGTATCCCAGGGAAGTGATTTTCAGGCAAAGGTACGTCAGCTAAGCTTCTTTGCTGGTGCCAGTTCTTTTTCCCCTTGAAGCAAATGGACTTTTGCCATTGCCTTCAACAGAATAAGGATTCAGGAAAAAGCCACATCCCAGGCTGTTCGAATTTAAAAATGCAGCAGGGCTCAAGTCAACAGAAGGATAGCCTTGAAAGAATGTATTACATATGTTAAAAATGTGCTTGTCTAACTAAGTTGTCCTTTAAAGCAATTAATATATTGAAAACATATTGTAAATCCACATGAACAAATTTACATTTTTCTTAATGGATCTAAAGAAGTTACAGGTGGTGATGTGGCCAGGGAGGGTAACTCTGGCCATGTCATGCTCAAGTCACTTTACTTGTGCAATAACATGGGTTAGGTAAATCACACTCAGGATTATTTAAGATAAAATGTCTTTACCTCAAAATGGAAGTGATACTAAATTCAGACCACATTCACCTACTCTATCTAATGTAGTAGGTAGGGATTTCTTAATGAACACTAGTTCTACCGCTTTTAATTTTCCAAACATATCTCGAGTTTGTTCAACTCAATAGTTTATGATTTAAGCCAGACCTATTGTGGCCTATGTTCATATAACTCAGGGCATAAAACTAGAGAATGTTGTATAGAAATGGGAAGTATGGTATTGGATATACTGAAGATCTCTATGGAAAAAAACAGGCAATTCACGTACAGTAGGCTCACCCAAACATGCAGAATCTGTGTGGTGACTGATGTTTTCCAAAATCATCAGAATTATTGCATATGCCCATATGTTCAGCATGGAGGTACAGGAGTTCCAGCTTGCTACCATATATACACAAATCTTAATTATGAAGCAGTTCTAAATGTGTGACCATGCATATATTCTCTAGTTTTATCTGAAATTTCCTCCAGGGAAATGTTCAGCAGCCTAAAAAATAATTTATAGGACTGCTAAATGTTAAAAATTTCCAGCTAAATTTTAAAAGGGTACTCTTGTTGACCAGCCTTCTAGAAACATTTTGAGGACACATGCAAGGAAATGTAGTTATAAAGTAGTCCTACAATTAAATTCATAGGGTTTTATCATCTCACTCATAAATCAGTCAAGACTGGAATTCAATTAGGATTCATGCTGCCATTCTTTCTTTGGAAAGCTCTGATACACAAACACTGCCTTCTTGCAGTTAGAAACTTCATTCTGATTTCTATCCTGAATTTATTCAAGTTTGAGTAATTAACCGTGATTTTCAGTCTGTGATCTGCAGGTACTGGGTAGTCTACAGAGAGCTTCTACAGGTCTCAGCCAGCACAGACTCAATTGATATGTGTTAATCTTGTAGGATTCACAACTCAACTGGGAAACCTTTAGGTGCCTACCAATAACATAAAGAATCAAAATTGTCAATTCCTGTGTCAGTCATTAACTTGTGTTACAGCTCAAATAGCTGTTCCCACACCCCACTGTTTAACTATGAAGTAGTAGAGCTCTATGCAATCAGTTCGGGGATATGAAGTTATTTTAGTTTGCTGTTATATGACACACACTTCATTCATCCAGTTGTACTCTTAGTCATTCCCTGCACTTGCGGAATAATTTTGAGGTGGCAACCCTTTACACCATGTAGAGAGTGTGGTTTCTCCTGACTAGGTGTGATCAATAGTGCTGCTAACTCTTTGATAACATCACTTACTGCAGTATCTGAGTTTTCCTTGGGGAACACTCCCACACAAACATTACTTGGGCTCAGCACTTAAATCCTCGTGAATATGGTTTATAAAGCAGAAGCTGCAGGTACTGTAGCAGAATGCAATGAAGCATTTCAGGTCATATTGGTATTTGACTGCATCTTTTAATAATTATTGGTTGGGTGCACAGCAACTATTAAACAGAGTACAGCCAGATATTTTTTTTTTCTTTTCTGAAATAACAACAGGCCATAAAATGTTCATGTCTAGCAATTCATTACTTTGACTTTGCTACGGTTTAGGGCAAAAAAGCCCAGTAGTATTTAGAATAAAAGCAAATAGAGTTAAAGCAGTGTTGTCACCACCATGTAAAATCTCTTCACTATGATCTGACTAAATGCAACAGGCATAATACCTGACAGCGTCTACCTAAACCTCTCACAGAATGGTTTAGAAATGCTGATGTATTGAATTGCTCTTTTTTTTTTTTTTCAAAACCAATATGAGTTTGTGCTCTTAAATAAGAAACCAAGTCCATGGCAACATCTTGTACAAGTGTTCTTCTTTAGGAATAAGTTTCATAGAACTGGTCCAAACCAATTTTCAACTAATGAGAATTTCTGATTAAAATTATGTTTCTTGAGTTTTATATATACTCTATGGATATTTATCAGAAAAAAAGAAGCTCCTGCAGTAAAATATAATTTCTCAGAAGAATAAAGTGTTTCAGATGGGTTAAACAGCTCTTTTTTTTTATTGTTTTAGGATTGTATTTAACTGCTGATTTTGATTATGGTGACCAGTTTCAAAATATGATACATTTTCAGTGGGAATCTTAAAGAAGGCTTGGTGGCTATTTCTCCTCAAAGGGAAATAAAATTTTAAAATACCCACAACATTCAAATATTAACAGGAAATTGATATTCTTGAAGACAATTCTTCATTTTAAGAAAAAGTAGAATCTTCGGAATGAAAATTCACTATCTCTGAAGATTAAATTACTGAACCTGGCTACTCTTACTGCATTAAGTTAAGCAAGTGATAACTTCTCATAGATAAAGTACCGTATTGATACAGTACGTCTCCTTCAGTCCACTCAAGCATGATCGATTTAGAGGGGCATTTTAACAAAGTCAGGCCTCCTGAATCACAGCAGGGATTTTGATATTCCTTTATTTGACTCCACACTTAATTCAGATCTTCAGAAATTGTTATATGTCATAACTATTTAAAAAGATTTAAAAGAATAAATGGGGAATGTTTAGAAAAATAAACACTTTCTAAAGGTATTACAAACCCAAAGTTTGGCTCATACTGCATGAAGCTTCTAGAACAGATAAGTTTGATTTTTTTTTTATTTATTTTCTGAGCATCTATGTTATTGCAAGGTTTTCTCTTCAGGCTGTTCTTCAGTTACTATGAGAACAGCAGTTCCTTTCTAGATAAAAGCAGCGTTTTTTCAAAAACTTGATTACATTACACAATTTGATGGTATAAGAAAAAACAATAACCTGGTGTCTTAAATCAAGTGATGGGACTGAAGAAATAACTCATAACCTGGTCTCAGTAAGGCTTTTGCTTCAAAAAAGAAATTCTTGAGGAACCTATGCTACGGTACAAGAATCTCTTTTAACACATTGTAAAAACCACGCAAACTACCACAAACAATTAATTCTCTTCACCTGCCATCTTTTCAACTGTGAGTTGATTAAACATAATGTGTACATCATAGAGCAATAATAAGCTGTGTAGTCACAGCTATCATGCTTACAGAACTTGTAGCACTTCTGAGTTTCTCCTTTTATAGGGACTTTCTTTTTCCTGATATGCCTTCCCAAAGCCAGTCATGTATGTTTGACAAAGCTAAACAGCTTTAATCCCTTAAAAAAAAAAAGACTTGTGATGAGTTCTATGTCTTGCTATTTTACACGGTGATTTCAAGTGTATTTTTGCCCCTTCTGGCTAATTTTTAGCAGCATTTTTTTTCGGAAACAACTAGAGTTCAAGGTAGGCTTTATTGTCACTATCTCCAACTTTCTGAAAGTTAGGGGTCTAGTTGACTAGCTTAGTCACTCTGCATAGAAAGAAAGTACCTCCAATAGCCTCATGAAGCAGAGTCTGGACTCACTGACTTCTTGATTTCATTGACTATTGAGGAAACCTAGACTGAGCACCCCATTTCTAGCTGTTCAGTGATAGGCAGGATAAGTCTGATCCCTACATTTCTTTTCCTTCAGTGCAAATTGAGATTCCCCCATAATGACATGACTTTTGGAGATGTGGCATTAAGAATGATTACATCTCAAGAGCTGGCAAAACAAATTTAGTACTTTGTCATGTCTGATAAATAACTGGTTATGTTTTTCAGGAGCACTAATCATTTATGAAATGTGTGACCCTGGGTCCCATCCTGCTTCCAAAGTCTACATAAATGTATATATTGCTTTACTTTGTAACAGGAATACACCAGCTGTTCACCTTCATTATCCTGAACATCCAATGGCAAGGATGGTTGAAGAGTTTGGTGTGGATGTAGAAGCTGGCTGCAAAGAGGGTAAGTGGATGCTTAACTGTATGTATCCAATTACAATCATTGCTCAATATTGACCCTCCCCATCTCTTTAGTCTCTCCGAGATGAACATTCCTTGGTAGATTTATGTGTGTTTTTAAGCTTTTTGGAACAGACTTCCCTTCCCATAGGCTATAAACCTTAATTAATCTAACACATTTTTCCAGTGCTGGAATTTATAAACACAAAAATAAAATAAGAAAAAAACTTAAAATCTTCTGTATAGAGCCAGATACAAAATTCATATAGGCGAATTCCTTATCTCTGATACTGGCCAGTGGCAGATCCTTAGGGAGAGTGTATAACTAAGACAACATTTATAGTGAAATCATTTCCCTGACAAAACCTTCAGGCAGTCGGTGGTATAAGGGCTCACCACTGCAGTTAATAGCTCCTAACTGATACATACTCACTGAAAAAGTCTAGGCAGTTTTTGAGCACATTCATTCAAATTTTCACAACTTTCTGGAGAAATTTAATTATACCCCATCTGAAAAAGTAGTTCATTTTGTTTGTTTTGAACCACTTGCCTGATAATTGGATTGTGTGTCCCCTATGTTGTGTATTTCAAGAAAGGAAGAATTCCCTGCTTACTTTTTCAATATCATTCCTTGTTTTCTACATCTCTGATCATGTCCATCCCAGTTGTTGCCAAGCTAAAGTGACTATTTTATCTTCTCTATTGCAGAACTTGCTACACACCTCTGGCCATCTTTGTCAGCTTTGTGTGCTTTTTCTACCCCTCCTTCTAAGGGTAATTATCCATTCTGAGATAACAGGCTACACTACAGATGTGGATTTAAAGCGAGTTGTGGTGGTGGTTTGGATCTCCATTCCTATCCTAACTATCCCTAAAATTTCTTCTGCCTCTAAACACCTTCTAAGGGCTGCACCAGACTGCAGTGTCTCCAAGATCCCTGTTCTGAATGGCAATAATTAATGTAGAGTCTTTCACAGAGAATAGGTGTTTATGGTTGCTCTTTCCACTTGGGTTACTTTGTGTTTAGCAATGCTTGATTTCATCTGCCGTTCCCAATTCCAGCCACCCATATCATAATTTAAATTAAAAAATTATCCAAAGGACTGACATCTGGTTCTTGCACTGCTTCTTCCAGTGTCCACTGAGGTCAGCAAAGAGAATTAGATGGGCTTTCAGTTGAACCCAGATGGTATTATGTTGTCATAGATTTTACATTTTCAAAGCAGAAACCCACTTCTGAAATAGAAATGTTTCCCAACTGTGTTCAACAGCGGAGCCACACATTCTGGAGATTAGAAAGGGGCTGTCTTACCCACAGAAAGACTGGATGGCAACACCACAAAAAAAGAAAGTGGTACCACAACACAGTTATTCAAATGCATTTTAATTCAAATTGGATGGGACTGCAGGGGAGGAAATGCTGAAAGCCACAGAAATAGAATTTTTCCTCTCTTGCTTCAGTGTAATTTAAAACATCAAACCATTTTTAATGAGTTTTAGTGAAACCAAGTCTTGGCTGTGACCTTCTATGCCAAAATTTAGCCTGGAGAAAATTTTCAAAGCTGATTTATAAATCCCATAAAACAGGGAGGTTGATGGTGGAAACAGCGAGCTGCAGACACCAATAGGATATACTGTTACAGCCTTATTTTTAACTTTTAATCTGCAGAGAGGCTCCGTAAGTTGTATTTACCTTGTATTGCAGTGCTGAAACTTTGCATGAAACTTTGTTGTTATAAAACTATGACTTTGATATTTTGCACTTTGTTTGACTCCAGAAAACCATGTTAGCAAAATAAAACATGCCGAAGGAAGCATGCACCACCAATTTCTTACCTTCCACAGAGGGACCTCATTTACAGTAATAAACAACATACAGGCCACTAAACTGCTTGTGTGGAAGGACAGCTTCTAGTCTTCTGTTGGACAAGTTGTTGCTGCACCCATTTCTCATTCTAGTATAAGGCTGAATAAACTCTTCAAGGTACAGACTTTCTTACTGTCAATATGGGCAAGGAGTGTCCCTATGAACACCGTGTAGGATCTCTAAGAGATAACTGTCATGCAAATAATTAGTAATGATTAAGTTGCATTGGTCCTTTTTCCCTTGAGCGTTAGTAATAATAAAAGTCTGCAATCTTCAGGTCTACTCTGTAGTGTTGCCTTATTGATTTTCTTGTCAACAGTTCACACAATGCTTGGAACCTTTTGCATCAAAATGCAATTTGTGTTAAAGGTAAGATCCATTATCTCATACCCTCTGCCATTCTGCCTTGTAGAGGTCATGGGCACAGGTACATCATATCAAACCACCCATGGATTACCCGTTTGATCTCCTCACTATTCTGCACCATTTCCCACCAGCTTTCCCAGCACCTCCGTGGCCCCTCAGCTGTGTGGCCTCCTGTGTGCTACGTACCCACACATGCCTATTTTCTCATCTAAGTAAGTTTCCAGTTTTGCCAGAGTCCTCTTGGTTCCTGAATGTATCAGCTCTTGCAGATCATACTAGTCTCCAGAGCTTATTATTCCTTGGGAAATTTCATCTACTGCCTTCTCAGCATATGTATTTCCTCTCTTCAGCCTTTATTTTCTTGTAATTATATCTCCACCCAAATCTATAGACATCTATAGAATTTACATAAACTCAAGCAAAAGAAAACATTTGTTACAATGCAAGATATAAAGTTAGGGAAAAAAGTTGTGTAGATAAAGGAATTTTGATTGGGATTCACTTTCCTTCTAAATTTTTGCTTAAGGTACTGTTGGTGGCCACATCCAAGTTGGTCATTTAAATGGCTCTCACAGGAGTTCACAGTAGAGACCATCACAGTATATTTTTTAGGTATCTGCCTGTGGTGAGATGAATTTTATGTGGAGGATTTCTTTCTCTCCATTGACTGTAAAGGGATGCTCAACAGCTAGGTCAGGCGTAAACAACCTGCCTTGTAAATGCCTCAAGTCAGATGAGCTGTCTCTGTCCTTCATTTCCTTTCCCCACACACAGTACATGAACAGAAGGAAATGATGGCATGAATCCATCCTGCACTGACCTTGAAGAAGGCAGGTTTCTTGACTAGCAACTGGTCTTGACTAATTAGTTAATAACAAGCTGCATTTATCAATTTTCTTTGTAAGAATTTCACTGACTTCAAGCAAATGTTGTACGCACAAACCTCCTGGCAAAGCACAGACTTTAGCCCTTCAAATCCAGTTTAAAGCAATAACCATTGTGATTACACTGAGCAAAACAAAGAGAAAAGTTCAGCAACACTGATGACAAACAGCACTCCAGGGAACAATATGAAAAAAATGTTTTTATTCTGCACAGAGTAGGATCAGTGGAAGTTGCTTCAGCTCCTAAAGAAAACTTATACATTGCTTAACATACTGGTGATGGAGGTTGAGGTGGTGGCAGGGCTATTTTATGATTCTATTGTTTTCTTTGTGTACTTTCTACTTTTCATTTCCAAAATAAGTGGATGGAAGCCTGGAGATGTAGTGAATATTCCGAGTTCCATTACTGGCATGCTGCAGTAAAGGAAGAGGTCTCTTAACCTCCCTGTACCTCAAATATCCCATTTGTGAAACAGGGCTTGTCGTTTTACCTCTATGAAACACTTTGGGACTTAAGGGACTACTATCACTCTATTCAGTGCAAAGCCAACAGCTCAAAACAAACAGTCCCGATGCTGGTGGTCACAACACAAACTGTGAGGATTATCCCTACCCAGAGGTCAGTTATAGACTGTGAAAAAATCTAGGCTGTTTAAATATATTCTCCATTTTTCCTGTCCACCCAAGGAAGAAAGGAGAGGATGAGCAAAACACAAAACAAAACAAAACACTTCAAAGGGATGGTCCCTTTGCCCAGAGCACCGAGATCTTAAAGTACGCTGTACAACATGGCTACAGTTCCCAAGCTAGAGAGAGATCAAAACTGCAGCTTCACCAGCTCTTCTTTACGATAACATTAATCACATTAACCACTTCACAAGAATAAATCTTTCCTTTCCATTTCACTTTGATTTTCCCTTTTCATTTTTGTCTTTAATGGGTAATGGTTTGAATAAAAATTTTTAAGTACAAGAAAGACAAGCTGGTTGCAAAAGGTATGTCTGGGATGAGACTGCAAGGTAGAGGCCTTGGAAAGGCCATCACCTTATACAGTAGGCTTAAAATTTGACCCAGTGGTTCATTAATCTGCTTAAGGATGTATATCAGCTTCTACAGTGTCCTAGCTTGGAGGAAATTTGTTTCATTTCAAAGCTTCCATTTTCATCACTTAGAGGGAAATACAAAAAGAGAAAGAAAAATAAAGTATAAACAGGAAAATATTTCATTTTTCGTTGCTGTGAGTTTTGTCATCGCTGAGAAGTAAGAAGTCTGGCCTGATATTGCCTGAACCCCCCAATAACAGCTGATGACAATATGTCAAGGGAGAAATGAGACAACAAGGTCAAGAAGCCAGAGAAACTAAAGGTGCTATCCTATCCTTAACACTTTAATTTAGCTATCTGGGCCTGATGTACAAGCTTGTACACTGAGACCTCTGATAAAGGAATTCAGATGTCTCCAAAGTAGGATCATCTACTGACTGGGCCTCATGTTTAGTCCTTGCAACCTAATTTGCAATGCTTTGTATAAGTGTGTGCTATTTTCTTGTTTTGTATGTTGTAGAGAATCAGGCCCCTGATTTTTGGTAGACTAACTGTGAAGAAACAAATTAAGATAAATGTAAATACACAGAGATGTGCTTGGCATTTTAGGCAAGTTTTTCTTCTCTACATCAAAAATTTAACAAATATTACTGTATGAATTACTTCAGCAAGTAGCATCTCAGTTCCTGGACTACTACTACTCCCCTGGACTAGCTTGTTTTCCTGTCTAGGGGTGGGAGAGAGGAAGGAAATAAAAATTACTCTAGAAAAAGCAGCAAATGAATTCCCAAGCCCCGCAAATCTTTTCAGCTTTTGGTATTCACAGTACATCAAACCAGCTTGTTGTCCCCTGAAGGAAGCTATTTATTCATGACAGTATTAATCAGGTTTTTTCCATTGTTTTCTCACCCCTTCCCTTCCAAAATCCTTCTTTCCCTACCTCCTTCATTTTAAAGGCATTAAACAAAATTTAACCTAAATAATCAATTTATACTATCAGTTTCTTACTGCAGTCTCATGCAAATGAATAGCCGAGGAAAATTATGCTTGATTTAAGAGGACTCACTTATGCTATAATTTTTTAGCTTGGGCAGAGGTTTATAAGCCTGTATGAAAAAGACAAAGACAATGGTCATCCTTTTTCCTTTTTTTTTTTTTAATTTTGTTTTGGCTTGGTGTGGTGGGTTTTTGTGGGTTTTGTTTTGCTGGGTTTTGTTTTGTTTTTTGTTGTTGTTGTTGTTGTTGCAATTATTTCTACATCTGCAATTGCCGTTTAAGGCCAGAAACTTGCTGTTGATGAAAAATTAGAATGTGCATCTTATTGTCGAAGGAGCTGAAGTTTGCAGAGAGAAGTGAAGAACTCGGGTTCTGTAATTTGTGTAGGTGTGTGCCCACAGCTTTTTCTATCCTTGTTATAAATAGAAGGTTTAAGAAAGTATGTGCTATGTGGCTCCCTGGTACAAAGGCAGGGGGATTTGCAAAGCTCTTGTCACTGCCTGTAAGTCAAGGGGTGACTTCAACGAGGACCATTAAGCTACAGAAAAATCCTGCCACCAGAGACTTCAGGCATGTCATGGCATGAGGGGAGGAGAAGGGGTTCCAAGATGGACTTCACCTGCACTGATCAAGGAAATTAGAACTGCTCTGGCTAAAATCAAGTGCAAAACTGGTAGTGTAGGAGTGCACTTTGTTCAGTGTGCTGTGCTCTTCCTAAGCTGGGGAGGGAAAGCTACACTCTCTCTTCATTGCTTCCCTCAGGATATTTGGTCAGAGATGGAGTTAAGCAAGTCTCCTCTCCTGTATTAATAGACATTTTGGCATCACTTTGATAGGGGCTGTCTCTCCAAACTGATATCATCAGTATTATGACTTTGCCAATGAGGAAACTGAGGCACAAAGCACTTAAGTAATATGGTCCGATTCCCATCATGGGACAAAATTTGGAGTCTGCTCCATTTCCGCCCCTATTTCATACCAGAAAGAAAATATACACTATATTAACTGTTATTTTAAAGAATGGAGAACCAAATATGGTATTTTTAAAAAGCATACATTTTATTTCTTTGGTAATTTAAAGAATTAATAAAATAATAAAAAGGCAAATAATACCTTATAGGAATCTGAAAATTACTGTTAGGCATTAATATGAACAGTTGAAATGGGTCTACAGTCCATTCTAAGGAACTCAGTATGGAAATAGCTCTAAAATTACATAAACAAAGTACAGGCAGCACAAATTCCTAAACATATTAGAGCAACAATGTGCTATACAATGTGGCCACATCTGTTCAAAAGCATAAGAATAATAACAGGTCTCTCTGCCTGGAGAAATGTAGTATGACTCAGGCATCAGGCAAAGGTTCACTGCTATGATATGATGGAGTTGTCACCTTTTAATATGTGATGCCAAAAAAAGAAGAAAGATTCATAGTTCCCTTCTCAGTCAATTTTAATTAGATTGGGGGAGGAGAAGGTTAGCTGTGGAGGGGGAGCCACCATATGCTGGTGATATCTGAACATACACAGATAAATACAATCAAACATTGCTAATTCTGTGTCTAGGTCTATCTGCTGCCCTTTTTTCTAGTATGCATTTAATAAGGAGGTCAGTGGGAAAAAAGAAAAAAAAAAACACCAAAAAAAAAATAGAGCAAGCAGGATCTCTATGACTAGTTCTGGACCAACTGTCTTAATAGGAAATCTTGGACATTCACCCAATATATGCATTATTTTTAACTAAGAGGTCCCCATTCCTGTAAATGCAGGCAGGTTTGTTTAGCCTCCCACATACAAAAAAATTTAATTGATTTCAGGGGGGCTGCTTTCGCTGCTAGCATTGAACATCTGCTTAATGATTGAAGGAGCAGCACCCTAATTTTCTTTTCCAAATAAATCTCATGACGCATAAAGTAATAACTGACAGACAATAACTGTGTAAAATTAATTCACGCCATATGTGTTTACAAGGCTAAGAAAGAAAACTAATATAGAGAGAAATGTAGTTTTCAAAAATCTATGAGAGGTAGTTTCACAAGAGATTCATAAACCATCTTATGAGCAGTGTAAGATGTTTTGTCAGGGCATTTGTACCATGCTCATCCCAATGGTAATCATAGTGTTTGATGAGGAATTAAGAAGGAAAAGAGTATGGGAAAATTGGCAGAATGATCCTGCAATTAAGGTGCTGTGCTGTGATTCAATGCCCTGTTCCCTTCCTATCTCTACGACGGCAAACACCCGTTGTAACCTTGGGAGTTACTTTTCTATAGACTACAGAAACAGCACTCATTAATGGAGCTCTGAATACCTCAAAGCAGCACCAGCCCCCAGCAACCCAACGGAAAACACTGCTCTTTTCAAGAGGACCTGTGGAAGGATGTAAAGATTTCTGTTGCCACCTTCCACTTAATTTTAAACAGAGCTTTCTCACACCGTGGCCAAAATAATACTACAATAAGCAATACCCCTGGCTCTCCTAATTTCACAGTAAAATATTTTGCAAGGCATAGCTTAGCTCTACTTCCATTGGTTCATTTATTCATTTATTTTGTTTTATGTTCTTTTTCAGGAAGGGCAGAAGGCTTGAAGACTCAAAGAGAAAATAAGCAGCCTGTGGAGTAGGAGCTTTTTGGAAACGTGATACTTTTTAGTGGGGCCACAAAGAAGCAGATTGAAATAGCATAATTGCGACATGTGCCTTTGGAAAATAACATGCAATAACTGCAACCCAGGGCAGAGCCGCAAGAGAGTCAAGGTCAAGTTGCATGAACAACCTTAACTGTGGCATTTCCTGAGTTTTACTTACTTGACTTTACAACCTGAGCTTTTTGTTCTTCTAGTTATTTTCTATTACATATATGAAACACATTCAAACTGCACATTATTCATTAATAGCTGATGTTTAAAAGGAAATGGAATAAAACCATGGGGGCTATACATATGTGGCAAAAAAAATCACAGGAGGAATCTTTGTAATATTTCTTTGGCCTTTTGTTTTGGGGAACTGCAGAGTGAAATATTGCTCTCAGGATAGAAAAAAGACTGTTTTAGTCTTACATGAAGAAATTTCAGCCTTTAGCTCTAGGCATTGCATAATAATCTCAGTAATCCTCTATCCCTAGGTGATACTTTACCACATTTTCCTCCACAGTCACTATTTATAGGCTGAGAGAGAGTGCAGACAGTGTGGTATGTTATATACACGTGGTGGTTTGTTTTGTGTGTAAGTGAGGAACATGAGGTTTGTTCCCAACAATTCAGGCAACTTTATTTTATGTTCTCTGAAAATGTACATGCAGAAAGCTTTTTCTAGACAGTGGTGAAAGAGGGGTTTCTCTTATCAAATTATAATTGGGAAAAAAGAAAAAAACACCAAACAAGCACCCCCAAAAAACAATAGACGATATTCAGAGAACTTTCCTTTTGTTCACATCCTCAGTTCTGGAAGTAAAAAAAATATAACCATCAAAAAAAAGTCAGTCAAGGCTTATCCTTTACCCTAGTGAAGGTTTACATGGATGTATTTGTAATCCCAACTCAGACATGCATCGTGTTTAACTTAGCAACTTGTGAAGTATATGGTACAGTGGACTACACTGATACAGGATTCATTTGACCAACCTTAACTGTATAAAGTCACAGCTAATCTAAGCTGGGCTCTATAAACTTCCTCCATGGAGTTAGTGCAGAATGACAGAGTGTTCATTCCCACTGAGGATTTATATAGAGTAAGCTTTGCCTTTGGAGAAATGTCTTTCCCTCTGTCAATGATGCAGGTAACCTGAAGCCTACATATATCATTTTTGGATAGATGAAGTAAAGTAAAATGTGTGGTCATAGGATCATAGGAAAATTCAGGTTGGAAGGACCATCATGAGTCTCTGCTCAAAGCAGGATCAGTTCTGAGATCAGAGCAAGTTACACAGGGCTCGGTCCAGTCTGGAGAAAGGCTGGAGACTTTGGAGCCCATTTGGGAAGCCTGTTCTCATGGAGAGTTATCCTTCTCTCCTTGTCTCTCAAGTTTGATTTTTTAACACAGAAACAGTTCCTTTTAAAGGGAACTTCAGGGATTTATATAGCCCAACCTCTTACTCAAAGCATATGTCATCTTTCCAAGGGGATAGAGCACTGCATGGCATATGTCATTAGTTACGAACCTCGATATCATAAAGGGAAAAGCATTTTCTCCTCTGTCACTGATATGGAAAAGAGTTCTTTGTTGTCACATACATTCATGCCCTGGAAACTGCTGATTTAGATGTTAGATTAGCTCATTTAAATATAAGTGAAATTTTTAATACGTTTTTCCAAAGAAAGTGTTTCGTTCAGCGGAAGAACAAGGAAAGAACAGTAGCTAAAAGCTAAATCAGAGGATGAGAGGCAGTTAAAAGATGTCAGTGGACTGGGCTGAAGGAGAAGGAAAGAGGTTTTCCAAGACTTTCAAGCATTGGATACTGGCAATGATCTTGTTAAATGCTTTCACTAATACACTTGGAAAAATTAGGAGTATGCTAATTAAACTGATAACAAAAACTAGGAGACATCACTGACTCAGAGGAGTGCAAATAATAGAATGGAAACTGAAATAACAGAAATGGGGTGAAATTTAATACTTTGAAGTTATAAGGTCACACTTGGGGATGAGGAACAATTTATCCATTAAAGTTTCAAGTTTTACAGTACAAACAGCTGATAAAAAAGTATAACATGGTATATTAGTCAATCAGAGTATGGCTGTATGGCCACGGAAAAGACAAATGTGAATCTAAGGGGTATCAAGTTGAATACTTCAAATAGATACAAGGAAGTATTAATTGTGCTTTCCAAAGTAACAGTCTTTTCTGTGCATACAGTTCTGGTTACTTCTGTTCAATAAAGGTATTAAACTTATAATATTACATTCTTGTTTGGTAGAAGAACAAAATTTAAATGAGATGCAAGACAGAAAGAGATTCCACTTTGACTTGTGATATAGTATGAGAATAAAGAAGATTTGGACTAGGGGGGAGCAGGTAGCCAGGCTTTAAATTTCTGATGTATTAGAGCAGCTAAGAAAGCATGATCTAAAACTGCACTCCATTGGTGATTCCTCATAACATCCTCATTAGAAAATTAAGGAAGTGTGGGCTAGATGTGGGAGCAGTGAGGTGGATTGAGAGCTGGCTGTGTGACAGAACTCAGAGGGTTGTAATTAATCAAGCAGGGTCAAGTTGGAAGCCTGTAACCAGTGGTGTCCCCCTCGGGTCAATACTCGGCCCAGTCCTGTTCAGCATATTCATCAATGACGTGGATGAGGGGACAGAGTGTATCCTCAGCAAGTTCGCTGAGGATACCAAACTGCGAGGGCTGGCCGACACTGCAGAGGGCTGTGCCGCCATCCAGCATGACCTGGACAGGCTGGAGAGCTGGGCACAGAAGAACCTCATGAGGTTCAACAAGGGCAAATGTAGGGTCCTGCACCTGGAGAGGAAGAACCCCAGGCACCAATATAGGTTAGGGGTGGATCTTCTGGAAAGCACTACTGAGGAGAAGGATCTGGGAGTCCTGGTGGATAGCAAACTTTCCATGAGCCAGCAATGTGCCCTTGTTGCCAAGAGGGCCAATGGGATCCTGGGCTGCATAGGGAAGAGTGTGGCCAGGAGGTCGAGGGAGATCATTCTCCCCCTCTACTCTGCACTGGTGAGGCCACAACTGGAATACTGCGTCCAGTTCTGGGCTCCCCAGTTCAAGAGAGACAGGAAACTACTGGAGAGAGTCCAACGTAGGGCAGCTAAGACGATTAAGGGATTGGAGCACCTCCCTTACGAGGAAAGGCTCAAAGAGCTGGGGCTCTTTAGCCGGGAGAAGAGAAGGCTGAGGGGAGACCTTATCTATGTTTACAAGTACCTGAAGGGTGGGTTGAAGGATGATGGAGCCAGACTCTTTTCAGTGGTTCCCAGCGATAGGACGAGGGGTAATGGGCACAAGCTGGAACATAGGAAGTTCCATTTAAATATGAGGAGAAACTTCTTTACGGTGAGGGTGACAGAGCCCTGGAACAGGCTGCCCAGGGAGGTCGTGGAGTCCCCTTCTCTGGAGATTTTCAAGACCTGCCTTGATGCAATCCTGAGTAATGTGCTCTAGGTAATCCTGCTTTAGCAGGGGAGTTGGACTGGATGATCTCTAGAGGTCCCTTCCAACTCTGACAATTCTGTGATTCTGTGATTCCTTCTTTAACATTGTTATAAATGTTATATATGCCACCAATCTTCTAATGGAAAAACTAAATTTGTTTTCTTAGAATAAAATACTGTTTTTGTTTAAGTTCATCTGATGTTCATAGAGAGCTCCAATCAGTATGACAAACACGGACATATTCTTTCCCCAGCAGCAATAGATCCAAATAAACCGATATACCACCAAAACCATAGTGTTTGCAACCTGGCACTTGCTGGGGACGGAGCATGCTTCCAGGTAGCCGGCAAGAGCCAGTGTGGGACCAGTCAAACAGTGAACAGAGAATCATTTCTCCTGATACAATGTCAACTAATGTGCCATTTGCCAAAAACATATTGGTGGGCTAAAGGAGACACATTCCACAATGCTGAATAGCTTCAGATTATCAAAGCAACATACGCTACTGAGACTTGTATCTTATTTCCCAGTTAACGTGAGCTATAATTTTTTCCTAACAAGACAAAATGGTCTGTGAAATCTTGAAATTAGTTTCTTTTCCATTTTACCATAGCGTTTTCTGTCCTTTCTGGATAAACTATAACTGAGAATACAACAAGATCAGGAAAAAGACCTGTTCTAAGTTGCTGGTTGTGTCACTGTGCTCAAGATGAGAGTTGGACTGGTAGAAGAGGTGATAAAAGTGGCGTAACCCACTAATATATAATAATAATTGCAGCTGGAATGGCATATTTTAAAAATCAAGTTTTACACACAGAAGACTCCAGGTAGATAATAAGGAAGCTGGAAATTAAAAAAGCAAATAAGTGACCTGACCTAAAGATTGCCAGATGGGCTTTGATAAATTAGAGAATCTACCTGGCCATTCTGGGCCTTATTAAATTGCATTAAAACAGTCAACAGAAAAAGTATCTACCAAAGTAAAAAAAAAAAACAAAAACCCAAAAACCAGTGGCATAGGTGCAGATGGAAATAATACTTTTAACATGTTTGGAGGAAGATGAGGGAAGGAAAGTTTTACTGATCGTTGCAGTAATTATAGATATCAGGTCAAGAATACCTTTCTTACAGGAGCATGCTGATATGCTGTGCTTTTCATAACAGTTTTTTTCTTGACCGTTTTCCATTGCAACAAGTTTCACAATCTAACTTTTGCCTTATTAAAAGCAATTCATTACAATGGTAGAAGACCAGAGACCAGATAACCTATCAAAAAAGCCATCTTTTAAACTACATCACATTTTGTGCAAAATTTTGAGACATATACCATGAACATAATAGCAGATATCCACCAAAGAGTGGTGGCATATAGGTCCATCCTACACATATCGTGATTTTTCTTACTGTTAAATTTTGAATGGTTGCACAAAGACATTATGACATTGCAAAGTGTCTGGTGATCAAAACAATATTCCTTCCTCTCTCTTGAGGAGCAAAGCCTGAATATAGTCTGCACAGTAGTATGAGAGCAAATACACATGCTTCTGAAAAAGGACAGAGAACAAAATCACCAGCCTAGCTTTTTCCGTACGTCAAAAAGTATTTCACTGAAATCAAAACTAAGTGGAACTGAATGCTCCCAACAGCCATCTAGCCAAAGAGAAGAACAGCAGGGAAAAAATGAAAAGATAGTAACAAGTAGAAAAGCAGACAAATTGAGGATAACAGCACCCGATGCAATAATCATAATGAGAGCAATTGAATTGCACCTTGAAAGGTCACATTTACTTGGATCCCATGTGGATCCTGGATGTGTGTATTTGTACAAAAAAACAGATGGCAGGACCCATACCTTCCATACTCCACGTCCCCCATCTCTATCCATGCTTGCAGTTCCCAAGGGCGCTGTCATCTACGCTATCTCAGACCTCCCGCGGGAATCTCACTATCAGCTAGAGTGTGTCCAGCCCTCCTTTATGGTACCGTGTCTTCACATACTGGTCTGCCTTCCGTAGGTGATGGCTTAAACATACAATTGAGCCCCAAATTCAGGTGTTTTTCTACTTTTTAAAGCAGCCACTAGGCTAGGATTTATTGATGAGCACTTTGCAACCAACTGATGGAACAGGTTGGATGTGAATTGCTGGTGGACACGTTAAACAGAAATGCAGCATTATTTGAATTATGCTGTGGTTTGGGATGGATCACTGCATACAAAATGCACAGACCTGGCAGAGGTCTGGCTTATCCCAGTGTGTAAAAGGATTCACAGGTTTTGTGCAGCAGTTACCTCAGTGAATGCTTCTCTGTCACTGAAGCTAACAGCAAAAGCTCAGCACAAGTAACAAGCAGCTTAGGCTCACAGAAGCAATGATGTGAGAAGATCATTGGCTATTGTGTGTTCTCCTAATTTTGTGGTAAATTTTCTTTTCAAACAACAGTGTTTAAATAAATGTTGATTGTAAAAAAAGTCTGAATTGAAGTGGCACATCAGAGTGCCATGTCACATCTGTGCCCAGTAGCTAACGTTACCAATGCCTGCCAAATTCTAAAGCTCAAATCACTTCACAGATATTTAGGTTAGGTGTTTAGCAAAAGCCAAGTACCTGTGCCCTTTCTATAGGCAGTGGAGAGCATTAGGAAATTCTAGAGTTGCATTCATTTTATCCTTAAAAACACATGCCTTCCTAAGATAAGGTGACAAATTTTGCAAAGGCTGATGATAGGCAATGAGATTTCCAGCTAGGACAACCACCCACGCATGGACAAGCGGGTCAGCTTAGAACAGGTTGCAGAACAAATTCAGAGAATCATTTGATTTTGCACCTCTAGATTTGTGGATTTGTCCAAAATTTTTTTTTAACTGATTTATTGCTCTGCCCTTCTGATTACTAAACCAACATGGGAAATATTAATTTAACATGAAAATACACCATTCCATGCTCCTTGCATTTGGCCTCCAATTAAAGGACCTCTGAATCTTCAGAGGAGCTCAGGATATCCCTAGAAAAAAAGTATGCGCAGAGAATGTGAACCAAGGCAACAGGGATCACAATGTCAGTGGCTGGGAGGGGGGATTAAATATAGGCGTTCAGACTTTCTCAGTAGCTTTCTGGAAAGCACAAATGGAGTGAAGCATCAGTATGTGAACATTTAAGGAGAAAGCATTACTATATCAACATGCACCAAGTCCTGAGTTTCTCTCATTGCGCTCCCATCCAGAAGTTGCATAACCACATTAGCGCATTAGTACTTTTGGAGAAGACTAACCGTGTAAGACTCATGAGCTTTATGATTTCCTGACAGGAGCTGGCTCATATCCAGCCAGCTAAGAGCTTGGGTCGAGGCAGCTGGGACTGTCTGCACTACCCATGTAGGCATGACCTTGGTTGCATTTAAATCTGCAATGAAACATCTGACCCCTTTTAAAGAGGGACAATAGAGAGTCCTGTTGTTTCGTCATGTTGTCAGAGCAACTGTAATTTAGCTTATAAAGCGAGTGAATGCAGTTGGCCGAGTTCTTGCCATCCAGCAAACAATAAAATCCCTGTCTGAGTGTTAAGCACCAGCTCTGAACAGTGAGAGTAGCTCAGACTGCAGATTGCGCATCTAGCCACCGGTAAAGGCAAGTGGATAGATATGGAAGTAGTGTCAATAAAAGCAGGATATATTAAAGTTAATAATCATCACAAAGCAAAATGCCAAGAGGAGCTGAGCTATTCCAGGCTGCACAGCTACTGGAGAAACTTCCAGCAAGTCATGGGCATGAAGGGAATGGGGGAACTGCCTGGGATAGTGACAGAGGGCATCAGCTGAAGTGCTTTAATATTAATTGCATTTAGGCGAGATTTTCAAAAGCACCAATAATATGTTTGATGCTCAGCCCCATTGCCTTTGAAATAGAGTCAGTCCCTTGGAAATCCCCACTTTGGTCCCTTATAAAGCAGTTTATACCTATGAAGCCGAAAACACTTTACAAAGGAAGGCACTATGCTCCACACACTCTTAGGGGAATCAAGGCACACAGGCATGGGAAATGCTCAGTGGCAGAATTAGAAATCAAATCGGAATTTTAGCCTTGTGTCATGCACTTGTCCTTCCCTCGTTGCCAATCCGGATACCAAATTCAGACTGTTGCACCTGCTACAACATGCACTGAAGCCTCCCCTGTGATCCATATAATTTTCTGTCTGTGAGCTATACACATTTCTGAGACATTAATTACACTTTAAAAGTTTCTTCTGTCTCTTACTGGTTTCGCTGGTCTGTCCTAACAAGGCGTAGCCATATTTTTCAGAAGTCAGACTATGATATCAAAGTAGTCCCTTCTGGCTTGAAAAAATGTGAACACATCAGTGTTTCAGACTGGAAGAAATGCTGTCACTAAATATAAGCCAATGTGTCTTTTCCTTTTCCTATCTTTTTCAATTTTTTGTTTCACTATATACAGTAAAAACTTGATCTCTCAGGCTACAGCAATCAGTCCCAGCAATGAGGCTGCATTTCTGCTTGGGGGATGGTTATGTTTTTTATTTCCAACCACGTGCACTTGCTGTCAAACTCCATGTCATTTTTATTTAATCTGATTCTCTATCAAGCTGATTCTCTGTCTCCCAAGCCTTCCTGTCTTCCAGCTGGGCATTATTTAAAGCAGTGATTTGCAAAACATTAAAGAAGGCATATAAATAAATTACTGTCTGGAGAGTGAGTCATCATTATTTAATAGGAGACTGTATCATAAGTAGTGGCTGCTTGTTGGCAAAGCAGGCCCGTGCTGCCCCCAGTTTTATCCTGCTGTTCTCTGCTGCTCTCCAGCTTTCTGAGGGCTTTTCCTGCTCTATCATGTCCCGTGATATTTAGCCTCCTGGTAAATGAGGGTCTTGCTCTGGACCCCTGGTGTTACAGGAGCTAAATGTAGGACAGCAAAGGCACACTAAGACCTGAGACACAAGAGCTACCATGTTGTAACATGGGTTCAGAAGAGACACCTTATGCCTAGGGTCTCATTAAACACTAGTTACTGGTGAGCTGAAGGGCATCCAAAGCACATGGGTGAGAGCCTGTGGGCACGCTAATTTGTACAGGTTTCCCCAAAAGAAATTACGGACTATGGCACACCCCTGCTCTTGAAAACATCGTCTGGCCATGGGAACGGGCTAGGGCCCAACCTGACTGAGAATATACACATGCCCCAGTTGCATCTTAATTTCTATGACTTTGAGGCCTAAATTAGAGGAATTTATCCTGAGGAAGATCTGACTGCTTTTACAGTGTGGAAAGGAGGGGAGTAGTACAATAGAAATCATTTGGTACAGAAATAGAGATCCCTCTCTCTTCTACTAGCCCCACTCTGTTGGGTCTCCCAACATCTATACAGAGACAGCTTATTTCTTCATGTCCAAAATTCTGCTACATAAGCAAGCAGGGAGGATACAATTAAAATTATCCTCAAGCACTATTCCTTCTTCTTCTTTCCTACCTGCACTTGCTATGGCCTAGTTCCCAATTATATTCTATATTTTTAAACCCTACACAAGAGCCATACAATGACCCCACCTGAGGCTTCACTTAAAATTCTCCCCCCTCCCCAACACAGTCTTGAACTTCCGTCTCCCAGTCATTCAGCACTGCTGGCTCACAGTCACCATCTTACCAGTGGAAAAGCTACAGTCAACTAGAGGAGCTGCACATTACTACATTTAAAAATAATGTAGTAAAGCCTACCAAAAATTCAAATGATGCATCCAAAATGCCACCATTCTTCATTTCTACTTCTTCATTCATGATTCCTCTCGAAGAACCTGGGATAGTTAAACCCATGATAATCTCTCATATGGTGAGGGGTTTTTTGACTGTCATGCTATGCTAACAGGCAGAGTTCCCACTGATAGCAATACTGGTGGCAATAACAATACTGACAAGTCCTGTTTTATTCACATTGCCTTGAAGTTTTCACCCCATCCTTTCTGCATGCAGAACAGATGTGACCTTAGTGCATCTATTTTAGGCCCTCAGTAGCATTTGAACAGGTATGAGATATTTCCTGACCAGAATGCCACCTAGAAAAAGGATCACATCTACATCTGGTGTCAACCAATGTAATTCCTGTGAAGTAAAGACACAAGAACCATGGAAAGCTGTAATAACTTCCACTATCTAAAGACCTGATCTGAGTCTCTGTGCATTTACATAGGGCCTAATACATATAAAGAACCACAATAAATATAAACAAAGAGAGCTGGTTAATAATTTTCTAATTTTTTGATGGAAATTTTATTTTACTTTTCTACTAAGTTTATTTCTAGAGGTCACGAGCAGGATTTGGAGTCTCCTCTGGTGCCAATGGGTATGCTTATCTATTCTTTTTTTCCCTACAGTAACTTGTAAAGAAAAGCCAAGGGGGGCAGAAAGAGAATAGTCTTAAGATCCAAGCAAAAGGTTTTGTTAGAAACTAGCAATGCTATTTTGGTTTTCTGTATCTTTGTTTCTTCTTTGGGTAAGCCAAGCCCATTCCCTCCTGTTTGTTTATACTGTACTTAGCTTAGCAAGATCCTCATCTTAAATGGGAGTTTTTTATAAGCCCTTATGAAAGAGAAATTTACTCCTCTTAACTTATGTACTAATGCATAGTTTATGGCCCATGGAGACTCCAAAGGGCAGAGCATCCAAGCAAGGTATCTGCCTCTATTCATCACTTACATACGGAACGAAGACTAAACACTTAATTCCTAAATAAAGCATTTAATAGTAAAAGTGCCTTTCTCCATAAAAAGTGACTAAGAAGCAATAGAAGGCAACCTATGAATCCCGAGTTATGGTGCTTTGAGTAACAGAAGGAAATTGGGAAAACTTCCAACATACGGAAAATGAAATTAAATTTGGTTTGGAAAGGAACTCTGCTCTTAGTAATGACAGCCAACTGATAGCAATGGTTATACTTCATGCATATCACCACGTATGGCAATCCTTGTTCTTAGTAATAGCCATTTTTCCTACCTGGGACTGCAGAACAAAGTGATAGATAACCATTATGCCTTTATGCTCATGAAGGCTACAGATCGATGACCAAAGTTCTCTCTCCTTTTAGCCCCCAGCTTTTTCCTTTCTTTGGCTAAGAGCCAGGATAGACAATATGTTTACTCTCAGAAAAAAAAAAAAAAAACCTGATAAAGTAAGCAGTAAAGAATAAATAATTAGCAGCTCCTTAAAAAAATAATTTGGGCCAAATTGTTTTCTACTAGCACAGATAATCATCTTAATAGGTAATTTTTATTTGGTTATGGTTTATCTGTGAATGGGAATCATTAAAATGACTTGACAATAGAACAACCAAAGATACTAACAAAGTGTAATTATAACATAAAATATATATAATTAAACATTATAAATTGACAAGTCCTTGACGGCCTGTAGTGAGCTAATCTCATGGTATTGCTCACAAGTGTTCAGAATATTCAGTGCCCTTTCTGAGCTAAATGCACATTTGGATAATACATTTTCCTTTCCCAAGCTCTTCCTGCAACTAGATAGCACATTTGTCATTTCCTGGCAGTATTTAAAATGGAATTTTAAAGCATTGAAACCTATTTGTCCTATAGCTCATGGTTATGACCATTACTGCAAAATGTGAGTATATCTATTTGATATACTGAGAAGTGCCACTATCCTGTATTGTAATGCACTTGTATCCAGCACTAAACTACTGTGAAGGTTGATGGTGTTTTGCTGGAAAGGCTGAGGAATATATGCATGTCTCATATAAAAACCCACCTGGCATTGATATTCATGAAATAAACTTCATCAGCAGGTGATAAATTGCATTTTTATGCCTTCCTCACCTGTACTGTACCCTTTAGTCTATTTCTTTCTCTGAGTTCCTTCCAACTTTCAAAATTTCTGAATGGTTTCAAGCAGCCACTGTATTATTTTAAACATAATCATGTAAAGCTTCTGGGGCTTTTTCTCCATTTTGCCTAAATGTGGAATTTTTCTTGCCTGAGATTAGGGTGCTCTCACTTGGATGCAGAATGAACAATAGTCTTTCTATGCAAGTGGAAAATCAAGTATCTTATAATACACAGAGTCTCTAAGCAAGTAGAGGAATTTTGTCTTGCAAAACAAAGATCTCCAGCTCCATAACAGGTCCAGCATTTGCCCCTATATCCCAAACTATGACATATAATGTATATTGTCCTCCAATTACAGAAAACACTCTTTTAGCTTATTTTACATTAAAAGGTTTTCAAACATTAGCTTAGATTTCTCCTATCTCTTCATCCTTTCTAGCTAATGGTAACTGAAGCACATGACTACACATATGGAATGAAAAATGAGTCGCTAAAAGCTCTGAGCCACATTTCATCTGTTTTCCCTAATCACAAGTAATGGAGTACCACAAGTGTGGATGGTCCTGCTTCCCTCTTCCCTTTGTTATAGAACTGTCTGAAAGTTAAGAGCATCTGAGTACAGGAACATATAACATTTCTTTTGTTCTAGTCATGAACAGTTTATAGAGGGCTCTGGCTTTCAGGTTACTCTTATTGCTTCACATGAATGCTCATTTCCCACTCATTTCAGGATCTCAGCTGGTGTAGATAGGTATGTAATGGAGACTGGATGATTTTTGCCAGCTGATGATCTGAAATAAGATATTTCAGCATTCATAATCTTCCACTGCTGATTAGACAGAGAAGAGAAACACTGCATGCTGTGAACAGCAACTATTGAAATAAGTATTTTGAAATTAGAATGGGGAAAAAATGTTATCTGTGTTTCATGAGTAGACTTGAAATTTCAGGACTAGTCCAAGATCACTTTTCTTCCATTTTGGAGTCTTTTATATAGATGCTGAGATCATCTTCATAACATCAGAACACTTTCCAATACCATGCTGAGCAACATGATATCATTTGTCACATTTGTTTTTCTCCTGTCTCTGTAGCAAGACAAACATGTGAAGTGAAGTGGCTCTCTTTCAAAGGGTTGTGAGGTTGGTTTTTATTTTTTAGAATGCTATTAATTAAGGTATGTGGAGGTTGGGTGTCTTTTAATAAATTGATTGAGGCGTGAAAAAATAGAAAAATTGCAAGTAACTGGTACTTTGACATGAAGATGGTAAGATTTACAAGGATAGTGTCCTGGCCTCAGTGAATTTACTGCACATATGACTTTTTACTATATTGAAGAAAGTCATAATGTGGCAAAAAAAAACCCTTTTTGGCCATGATATTTATTCTGGGGATTTACATGGTCTTTATAGATATTCTGAGGCTAAATCCTAAGTCTTGAAGATAACAGGAGTTCATGTATGGAAAAAAATATGTCTTATTTTTTCTTTAAACAAAAAATTATGATGAATCTATCTTAGTGAAAAAGCGGGGTTTTAAAAAGATAGAAAAGACAAAAAGGCAAAAGTCTTTTTAATGATGAAAATGGGGAAAAAAGGCAGCTTTCATATATCCTTATTTTAGTCTTAAAATCCTGCTTAAAGAAATCAGGAAGAGAAGATAAAATGTCTGCAGAAAAACAAAATAATAAAGAGATAAATACATCATAAGAGAGAAAGCCAGAAAGAGAGAGGAGAGAGAGATGAGAAAGGTGAGTATCAGCCACACAGGTCTCCTGCTGCCCTTGCCTGTTTTCTTGCTCTTAGGGATGCACCAAGTTCAGGATCGGTGCATCCCTAAGAACAAGAAAACAGGCAAGGGCAGCAGGAGACCTGCATGGCTGAGCAGGGAGCTTCTGAAAAAACTCAAGTGGAAGAAGGAAGTTTACACTGACTGGAAGAAGGGACTGACTGCTTGGGAAGATTATAAGAATGCTGTTAGAGTATGCAGGGATGAAATGAGGAAAACCAAGGCCTCCTTGGAATTTAAATTGGCAAGGGATGTCAAAGTTAACAAGAAAGGTTTTTTTAACTATACTGGAGGCAAAAGGACAACTAGAGAAAATGTGGGCCCACTGTTGAATGAGACCAGTGCCATGGTGACAGAGAATGCAGAAAAGGAGGAGTTGCTAAATGCTTTCTTTGCTTCTGTTTTTACTGCTCAGGCCAGCCCTCAGGAGCCACAGAATTTGGAAGAATCAGAGAAAGTCTGGACAAAGGAAGCCTTTCCCTTGGTGCAGGAAGACCAAGTTAAGGAGCAGTTAAGTGAACTCGATACCCACAAGTCCATGGGTCCTGATGGGATGCACCCGTGAGTGCTGAGGGAGCTGGCAGAAGTCATTGCTGGGCTGCTCTCCATCATCTTCAAAAGGTCCTGGAGAACAGGCGAGTGGTGCCTGAGGACTGGAGGAAAGCCAATGTCATCCCAGTCTTCAAAAAGGGCAAGAAGGAGGCCCCGGGAAACTACAGGCCAGTCAGCCTCACCTCCATCCCTGGAAAGATGATGGAACGACTCGTTCTGGGTGTCATCTCAAAGCATATGGAAGAAAAGAAAGCTATGAGAAGTAGTCAACATGGATTCACCAAGGGGAAGTCATGTCTGACTAACCTGATAGCCTTCTATGATGGCATGACTGGTTGGATAGATAAGGGGAGGGCGGTGGATGTTGTCTACTTTGACTTCAGCAAGGCTTTTGACACAGTCTCCCACAGCATCCTCATAGGTAAGCTTAGGAAGTGTGGATTAGAGGAATGGACAGTGAGGTGGATTGAAAACTGGCTGAAAGTCAGAGCTCAGGGGGTTGTTATTAGGGGCACAGAATCTAGTTGGAGGTCTGTAACACGTGGAGTCCCCCAGGGGTCAGTACTGCGTCCAGTCCTCTTCAATATATTCATCAATGACCTGGATGAGGGGATGGAGTGTACCCTCAGCAAGTTTGGTGACGATACAAAACTGGGAGGGGTCATTGACACGCCAGAGGGCTGTGCTGCCGTACAGCGAGACCTGGACAGGCTGGAGAGTTGGGCAGAGAGGAACCTGATGTACTTCAATAAAGGTAAGTGTAGGGTGCTGCACCTGGGGAGAAATAACCCCATGCACCAGTACAGGTTGGGGGCTGACTTGCTGGAGAGCACCTCTGAGGAGAAAGACCTAGGAGTCCTAGTGGACAATAGGATGACCAGGAGCTGACAACGTGCCCTTGTGGCCAAGAAGGCCAATGGCATCCTGGGGTGCATCAGGAAGAGTGTGACCAGCAGGTTGAGAGAGGTTATCCTCCCCCTCTACTCTGCCCTGGTGAGGCCCCATCTGGAGTACTGTGTCCAGTTCTGGGCTCCCCAGTTCAAGAAGGACAGGCAACTGCTGGAGAAGGTACAGGAGAGGCCTACAAAGATGATGAGGGGCCTGGAGCATCTCCCTTATGAGGAGAGGCTGAGGGACTTGGGTCTTTTTCAGTCTAGAGAAGAGAAGGCTGAGGGGGGATCTGGTCAATGCTTATAAATACTTAAAGGGTGGGTGTCAAGAGGATGGGGCTGGTCTTTTTTCAGTGGTGCCCAGGGATAGGACAAGAGGAAACGGGCACAAACTTGACTATAAGAAGTTCCACCTAAACATGAGGAGGAACTTCTTTACTTTGAGGGTGGCAGAGCACTGGAATAGGCTGCCCAGGGGGGTGGTGGAGTCTCCTCTGGAGACATTCAAAACCCACCTGGACAAGTACCTGTGCAACCTGCTCTAGGTGGACCTGCATTAGCAGGGGGGTTGGACTAGATGATCTCCGGAGGTCCCTTCCAACCCTGTGTGATTTGTGATTCTGTGATTCTATCAGATCCAGAAACTCTGTATGAGAAGTTCTGGGCCAGATTTTTATTCAGGAGTTGGTCCCCTCAGACCATCCCCAAAAGTATAAATGCTTTGTTCCCTCAAGCGCCTGAGGAGGGGAGGAACAATTATGTTGCCCAATATTTTTTAATGGAAAATGCTTTTTCCCTTGGGATGACAACCCTGAATGGGCAGTGACTGACTCTTTCCCTCTGTGGTTCTTGGACTGCTATTGTATGGTCATTTCCATATCCTTCTTGCAGAAAGCCAGGCTTTTGGCTGGCACCAAGAGAGGACAACATACTAAGCACTCACCTGGGATTACTTTTAAACTAATGGTTCTTTGATTGTCACATGTGGCTTCTTCATGAGACTTCTTTAAAGCAGAAGACTTTTCTGTAAGATCTTATGCTAGCAGTGTGGGACAGGCTAGGATTCTTCCTGTGGGCTTCTAGAAAAGGAGAAAAACACTTAGGCAAGGATTTAATCATAAAGGAAGAAAAGCAGGTCCAAGAACTTCTTCCCACTCTGTTAAAAAGAGGGACCAATACACCAGAAGTAGTTGTATTTCACTTACAGCTTGGGTGAAAGGAACAGAATACATGTCGAAAAGAAGGCTTTGCCTATCTGTCTGTCCTCACAGCAAGGAGTTGCCTCCTGACTCCTTTCCGGCAGCTCAGAAGAGCCATACTGCCTGCACTACCAGGCTGGCCAGCACTATTTCATTCCTTCCTCATACTTCCCTGACTCAGTTGTCTTCAATTCTCAGAGCTAATCTCTCAACGCCAAAACATCTTCTCCCCCACCGTGCTTTGTACAAAATGTCTTGGTCAATGACTTTGAGATGGACATGTGACAGCCTTAAACAGCTATAAATAACAAAGGTAGTTTTGATAGGTATTTAGTTCTGGAGTAAAGGTGTTTAACTTAATCCCCTTGAAACCGAAGAGGGCAATGGATCAATCCAGACCAACTCATTTTCAATCTGCTCTTTCAGCACGAACTGATATAACTCACAATGACATCTATGGGACCAAAAGAGTACAAGCCATGTTAAGCCCAGTCAATAGAAAATAAAGTATGTTACTATTTTGTTTCCATGCATTGATTTATGTCACCTTTTTTAGATTTTGCTTTTCTTCTTTTTTAGTTATCTGTATTATAGGAAAATAAATAAAAGCTGTATTTATAGCAGAAATGGTTTTTTGCTTGTACATGTAGGTGGCAATTCCTACACCAATAAATCCTAATAACAGCATCTATTAATTTCATTTTACAAATTTGGTTTGTATATGTAGCCAATTCAAACTATTGTACAAGAGTCAAAAATATGCCAAGCATTTCCTAACTTAGAAAAACTGTGATTAAACTCGGTTAGGATTCAATAAACTCTGCAGAGGTTAATTAAATTTTTATAGATTTATTCTTCATTCAGTGCTGTAAAAAGCTCTTCTGTTTTGCTATCGTTGCCAAGTTGGTGATGGGGGAAATTGAGAACCCTGATCTACATCCATCTTCAGTGTTGCCAGACATTGAAATAATTTGCAGAATATTGTTATGGCATAAATTGGGGAAAGAAGAAAGAAAAAGAACTACATCTGGAAGTTGTTTGTGTGATCTGCGGGTTATCATGAATGTTAGACTTCTGCAGGCACAAGTGACATATTGAAACTTTCTTTCGCTGGGAATTAGCTACAGGAGAATGAACACTTTGCGTCTTGCTTTCAGGCAAAATGGGTAGCCACTTCTCCACTGAGGTTATACAAGAGTGGAATGTGGCAATCTCACTTCCATGAAGACGTTACACTCACTGATAGTAATCAAGCACATAAGTAGGTTCTCTACCTTTCCAAATTACTGGAAAAGCTACTAGCTATTATGTTACTAGCAGTAGTTTTATAGATATCTATAACATTTCATCTAGAAAACCCAAGTGGGAATGGGTGTTTTCTTGAACTAGGTGGCAGGCAGGCAGCAAAGCAAGGCAGTCAATGTCCCAGGAGGATTACAATCAATGTAAAAAAAAAAAAAAAGACAAAGACTGAAAGATTAAGATAACAATATAAAGAGTACTTTGAAGGTGAAAGTGTCTTCTCAGTTTCTGCCTAGTTTAATCTGTAAGTCCTCTGTTCAGCAAAGCTGAAAACATTCTTAAACCCAACTCTCTTCAGCAAAGTGCTACAGCAAGTGTTTAGTTTTTAGCTTGTAATGAAATGCTCTGCTAAATATGGATTGACTGCTGAATCTGAGCCTGAGGATGTTGTTAAAACAGTGGTTAGAGGAGATGCAGTTAACATAATTTATTAAAAAGCTTTTAACAGCATTCCTTACAAAAAGCTGCTAAGAAACTAATCTATCATGGGGTAAAGTTCTGCCTGGGGTTAAAAACTGGTAAAAAGATAAAAAAGGGTCAGACTTGGTAGTCACAATTCATCACAGAAGGACAATTCTCACAGGAATCTACAACAGGAATGAAACTCTGTAATGTTGCCTACAGGGATACTAGCTATGTACACTGACTAGCCTGAAGTGTATCTGGGAACAGTTGGGCTTTTTCTCCAAAGTTATTAGAAATTATAGCTTGCCTTTGTTTTTGTTTTTGGTTGGTTGGTTTTGTTCGGTTTTTGCTTTTTGGTTTGGTTGGTTTTTGTTTGGTTTTTTTTTTTTTGAACAAGATGTAGCTAAAGATCATACTGAATACTCCAGATATGTTGTGGATCCCTTGCCTCAAAACTGTGCTCAATAGCTGAACTCTTTGGAGGATAGCTTTTGCTTTCTTTTTGACTTGGAAAATATCTTGCATAGTCCAGGCATTAGCTGAGACAAATAGTAATAAATATTGTTAATATGACATAATTTAGATCAGCCAAGACTAAATAAGACTTTGGAGAATTCTAGATGGCCAGACTAAACTATCTGCACAACATTCATGACAGACGAAATTCACTGCAGATAAATTCAAGGTGATACATGCTGTAAAGGACAATTCAACTGCTTATATGCATAGCTGAGTTATAAATTAACTGTAATCATTCAAGAAAAAAAATCTCGCTATCACTGTACACAACTCCATGAAAACATCTGCTCAGTGCACAGCAGTGATCAAGAAGCAAACAAAATGTCAAGATATATTAAAAGCGGGTTAGGGTTTAAGGATTGAAGTATTATAATGTCATGTCCTAAGTCACTGGTGTGCAGTCACCTTGAACATTTTGACCCGTTGTTGTCACCCCCTTCAGAAATAATTTATTTGAAAGAGAAAAGATTCAGAAAAAAAAGATGTGAGGGTGGCATTAAAATAAGTAACACAACCATATGAATTGAAAAGCTCAGTTTCTCCTCTCCTGCAGCACACATTATGTCTAAAAACACATAGATAGAACTAAATTTTTGAGATTTTTTTTTAATAACCAGCATGTTCAACCTATTCCTACAAAAAAGCAGTTCAAAAGCTTAACCACTTTCAAAAATAACTGTCAATAACGCTCAAAATTAGAGGTAGGTATCACTAAGGGACATAACCAACCAAAAGGAAGCCAACCAAATGGCAGATAAGGACATTTGGAGGAAGCATCTCTTCTGGCCAGGTTATTGAATGTATTTCATATTCATTAAAGACCTCTCTGTTTTTTACACTGCAGATTCTCCAATTTGCCTAGTATAAGCTAGAGAATTTCATGCCATTTGCAATGGACGTATCACGTGCAGTTGTATCATAGCTAGAACATGTAGAGGCACATCACTGGCAAAGCACGCTAACATTTTTTTTTGCAGTTAGCTATTGCACATGATTACTATATCCCTTTACTTTAAGTTTTTTTGTGTATTGCCAGATTGCTTCAATATACTATGTTATGTTTTTGTCCTGAATTACTTTAGAATAACCTGCCTCAATCAATGATTGGCGAATGAGCATTACTCTATACAAACTTCTTGCAAGAGAATGCGTCATCCCAAAATGTTAAAATAAAGATGTCAAAGTGTTAAAATACACCAAACTCAGAATATAGAAGGAAAGGTAAAATTTAGACCAAAAGACTTGATAAATGGGATGAAAGTTCATATCCTTCAGCAAGCAAAGAGTATAAGTTCAGTGAAGGAAAAGAAATATTAGCCAAATACAGCTTTGGGAATTATTTCCCGACAAAAACATTTTAAGGATCTGAAGCACAAAAATCTATTTTATGCTTCTCTATGCAGTTGATCATGCATTCCTTCAGGCAGGCAAATCCTATTGACTAAACAAGATTTATGTGCAGAGAGAAACAATAGGATCAAAACTGAGGTGCCAGCCAGTTAATATCAGAGCAGGTCAGGAAGCAGTTTTTCTGTCTTTGGAAAAATGTATGCAGTTTGAAGAATGGTACCTGTGTGTATAGAGATGACCTTCAAAACAACATTAATTGTGCAAAATTAGGAAGGAAGAAAGAAAGACTTAACTCCCAGGCAACACTGGAAAGGAGCAGCCTGAAAGATAAGTCCTAATATGTTCTAAATATTCTAACAAACATTCATTCAATTTTATGTAAAGTAAAATCCATCAGATTTCCAAAAGATTTAATGACATCCACACCTGAGTGGTTCAGATACTATCTCAAGGGGAGGTGGCTGGAGCTCGGGTTCCTCTTGAACTCACTTTAGAAAGCCTGGTACAAACAAAAATATCGACAGAGGAAGTGGTGTCACATGTTGCTACATCTAGACCACACGAATTTACTTACTTGTCTTATGAATACAGGATGCAGTGCCTGGTATCTTTTCCACTGAACTAATGGCTCTTTGGGATAGCTGACAGTGTCCCTGTGCCCCTTATCCCCATTCTTCTTCAGTTTGATAAGAAATTCTGCCTGCACCCAAATGTCTTTTTTGAGAAAACTGGTACCTAGTTTGCTTCAAGTAAAAAAGAAAAAAAAAAAGTTTTGATGAAACTACATTTTGTCAAAGAAAAGACAATTTCTTAGAAATGTCCCAAACAGCCCTGGGTAATACCTTGTTTTCTTTCTTTAGAGGAACTTACCTTGCCTTAAAAATGTACACTCTCTAGAAATACACTGCTAGCCAGCTCTTCTTTCCGACTCATAATCTCTCCATGTCCACATGATAGCTACTCCGGTACATATAGCTAAGTAGTATAGTTATATTTTAGTGCATTCAATAGTTATGAGCCCACCTCCCTGCAAAAAAAGGACTGTCATCACCAGTAAAATCTATTTTGTACCAAATATGTGGTATTAAAAATTAAAGCTACTTTGCAACCATACTTAAAGTAAGACAGAACTAAATTTATAAAGGCTACTGTTTAAGAACCTGATTCTAGCCCACAGGATGCTTTTTTATTTACTTCAATTATTGTAGTGTTCCTTTCCTATTTTGTTAGTAGCATCTAGAAGCTGTAAGCTGGGTCAACAGTCTCTTCAGTTAAATATTGTTTGTAGAGGTATGTCCCTCTAGAAATATTGCAAGCATTGACATTAATGTGGTTAATACAGTGCCATTTATCAGCTAAACTAGTCACTGGTCTTTTGCAAAGTTTTATTCCATTGAAAATTCAAGGTAAAAAAAAAAAAGTTAACTGAAAACATTTTAATTTAAATGAACATATTTTATTTCATATGTGCAACAGATATAGAGCCTGAATATGCATACACACTGTCCTTGAAGAGCTGAATGGACAAAGCCTTGAGCAATCTGATCTGATCTCTCAGCTGACCTTGCTCTGACTAGGAGATTGGGCTGGAGATCTCCTGAGGTCTCCTCCAACCAGGGTGATTTTACAGGCAGTGACTGTTGTTGAGAGAACAGTCTATAACTAACATCTATAGATGGCTGGAAAACTGTTCTCTCCCTACTATTTTTTTAATTATGAGCCAAACAACATACGGACTGTACTGTATTATATTCTTTATTAATCTTTGCCCCCTTTCTTTCTCCTCCTGATCTCTAGTATCCTGGAGATGATTCTCTGCCCTCTGACTTACTAGTATGACAAAACAGACAACTGCCATTAATTAGGCATATAGCACCTCTTAGTGCTAGCTTAGTGGGATTCATTTTCCATTGCCTTTTGCCATATAAAAGGGAGCGGGAGGAAAGAAGGATGGGAATAAAGGAGCCTGCTAATGAATTTATAGCTTGAGCTTCCTTGATTGCAATTACTCTTTTTTCTAAATCATTATGAATCATGCCTATTACATAAATGAAACAGTAAGTTTGAATGATATCCACATGTATTATCCTATCTGGCTATGATGATGGTGGGTGGAGATAATTATTTACTTTTATTCTTTAATCACTATGCAAAAGTCCTGCTAGCTTGGAGACTAACAAATTTGATATAACAAGAGTAAGAAAGTTCCTTAAATTCTTAAATATGTCCCTTTTTCTCAGCAGGCACATCTTCCTGATCAAGTGATCAAAATAAATCACATTGTTTTTGTAAAAAACCCTCACACCTTTTACTTCATTTTCAAGTCGACAAACATGCTTACAGTCATCCATTTGTAAATGCCTCAGTTCTTGCTCTTAAGATGTGACATCCACCAAGTTGTCATACAGCTATAATAAACTGGATGAGAAAAGCTTTCCATGCTATATCTGCTCCATCAGGCATTCAGAGTTGGCACAAGCACTGCATAATCAAAAGGGAATTATGTTACTCTGTGTGTCTTGGTTCAGCTTGGAAGTCATGCTCCCATTCCTTTCTGAATCCACTTGCATCTCCTATGTATTGAAATCCTATTTGGAAAATGCTATATGGATCTTGCTATAGAATCCAACCACAGAGGTAAACCCAATGTTTTAAGGACCAGTTCAATGTTTATTAACTGTCCCTGACAAAGGCTGCTTTAACCACTTATTTAAAGCATATAGTGATGAAGAATCTATCTTTTTCCCTGCTCTGATATCAAACTATCTTTAGTAGGAAGATTTTCCTACTTCTAGACTTAGCTTCTTGAGGAGAACATAGCAAATAATCCATGGCCTATCTATGGAGGATAAATCGCCATCCTTGTACAGTGCATATCTAAAGCAAGAAGATACTTTCTTCTCCCCTTCCCCCCCCGTTTATTTATAAATTATGAATTATCTGGTTTTTTCAAACTGAATCAAGCCTTCAGGCTTTGGAGGTTCCCAGCCTCTAGCATTAAGAGTATAAGGGAGTGCTCCTGTGTAATCATTCTCAGATTACCGTTATATTTCCCTCTGCTCCTTCTTTGACTGTCCATCATGATGCAGGCAAGGCAAAACTTCTCTGTGTCCCAAAACCATTTTCACTGACCCACTAAATCTAATCACATGCAAGGATGAGACACGGCCTCAACATGATATAATCCACTAGCAAAGTGATTTTTTTGAAAAGAGAGCTTTTCAAAATGTTTGTGAGAGCAGTCCCATTGAGACTATTCTGGCACGCTTACAGTATTAGGGAAGCTTTTGTTTTCTGCCCTCATTGTGATAAATATCAGTGCATCCACCTGAATGTTCTTGAACAAAACTGAATTACAGATATCTCAGCAACAAACTGATCAGTCTTTTATTTGCATAACTGCTCAAAATACTTTTCTCCTGTTTCTCCCGTTCTGTTGCCCAATGCTACTATTATTGTTGCACAAAGTGCTCCAGTGAAACTGCTTTAGAAATAAATCCATACAGTCATTGGGTTCATTTATTCTGTGTATTTCTTGTAGCCATTTTTCTGGGGAAAAATTTTGTTACCTTGTATTTCTGAAATGGGGCATTATGTTTATATGTATTTTCAGAGCAGTGTTAATTTGACATTTTTTGAGCCTGTTATAGTATAGCCTATGTTTTTTGAGCCTGGAAAAATGTGGAGAAAATGGGTGTATTTTCCCCTTAGAAGATAGAACATGATTAAGCAAAAGCAGTTCAGTATTATATTGCAATCTGTTATAATAACGTCCCACCACTGACCTAGTGAACCTGCCACAGAACTGCATCTAATACAATATTAGCTTTTTTCAGCATATGAAATGTGAAACAAACGGACACACTGAGAGCCAGGAAAATTGTACCAACCACTTGAGCATGGCAAATGGGCAAAGTAATTATGCTACACACACTGCACGGAAGAAGAGGGATAACACAAAATAAAAAATAAATATGCTCTTTGAAATTTATTTGGGAGTTATTCTACAAGTAATCAAAACAAAATTTAACTTGCTGAGATTAAATCTGAGTACCATTTAATACAGAGCATCTGTGACAAAAATGAGCCAATGGACCATGAAGCTCTCTCTTACAGACAGGATATTCAACAGAAGTGTCCCGCAGTCCCTAAAACTCTGGAAAGCTCCAGTTCCCACCTGTGAGGTTTGCATCAGAGCTGAAGCATGGCCACATTAGAGATTTTACATACATCATTGTGGGTAGAGGAGGTGTTGAACAGTTGATGCAGCAGTAGAGGTGCCCAAGCTTGGGTGTCTATGCTCCAGCTGTTGCTATTCAGCAGCGCCAAGGATCCCAGAGCTCAGCTTCTGCCTTCTCCAGGATAGAGACAGAAAATGGGATCCTGTTTTCTAGTATTTGGCATCTTTTTTGGTCTTGCACGTCATCTCAGTGTTGTGCAAGTTCCCTGCAGTTTAGAGGAAGGGAGGACTACAGAGAGATGACTGTGCGCCCCAAACAGGTTATCTGGCAGCGCTAAGCTTAACGCATTACTCGTCTGTCTGTTTTCAAAGCTACTTCATGAATGACGAGCTAGTCCACAACCGTATTTCTGCTACTCTTTAAATGTGGGTTTGGTTGTCTCTAAAACCTCATCCATTGGTCCTTTCACTGTCTTCATATTCCAACATCTCTGACCAATTCAGCCTAAGGGAGTCAGACCTATTCATCTAGCGAAGTGCCTCAGTTTGTGCAGACTTGTAAGGAGACAGAGTAAACCTGATGCAATGAAGGATTACTCCCTGTACAAATGCCAGACAGAGATGCATATGCCAAGTCCTTGCATTAAGAATGTACAAATATTTAACCTGTCCTTTCATAAAAGGAGTCTACTGAAATACCCTTCCTCTCTGAAAAATATGATCAGACTTCACTGTTGTCTTTTAAAACTGCGCTGTGGCGCTACTCACCTTTCATGTTGTTTAGTGGTGGCTGGAGAAAACATCACAGAATCACACAGAATCACAGAATATTTTTGGTTGGATGGGACCTTTGTGATCATCAGGTCCAACCAACAACAAAAAAACCAAACCAAACCAAAACAAAAAAAACTCCACAAAACCACCAAAACCAAAAACAACAACAAAAAAAAATCCCAGAACACCAAACACCAAAACCAAACCAAAACAAACGCCCACAACCACACCCCACCCCACCCACAAACAGACACAAACCAACAATCTCGGGCACTAGAGCATGCCCTGAAGTGCCATGTCTACACGCTTCTTAAATACCTCCAGGGATGGCGACTCCACCACCTCCCTGGGCAGGCTGTTCCAGTGCCTGACCACTCTCTCAGGAAAGTAATTCTTCCTAATACCTAATCTGAACCTCCCCTGCCTCAACTTCATACCATTTCCTCTGGTCCTGTCATTATTCCCTTGGGAGAAGAGGCCTCTGCGACCTCCTTTCAGGTAGTTGTAGAGGGCAATGAGGTCTCCCCTCAGCCTCCTCTTCGCCAAACTAAACATGCCCAGTTCCCTCAGCCTCTCCTCATAGGACCTGTTCTCTAGACCCCTCACCAGCTTGGTGGCTCTCCTCCGGACACGCTCCAGCAGCTCAATGTCCTTCCTGTAGTGAGGGGCCCAGAACTGAACACAGTATTCGAGGTGAGGCCTCACCAGGGCCAAGTACAGAGGCACCATCACTTCCCTACTCCTGCTGGCAAACATGAAAGCAGAAGATTTAGTTCACTGCCCCTTTCAGTCAGAAAGGGTTTCAGCCCACGTCCTTCACCTCACAGAACAGAAGTTTAATCTTTTTCAACTTTGGGCTATTCTGGGTACTTTGTACTTCACTTCTTAATGCTGCTACTCATTACATGTGTACAGGAGAGAAAAATGGCATAAATGTGTCTTTCTAGCCTGGTGCTTCATTTCACATGGGAAGGTCTGTTTTGCAGTTGCTTTCCTGTGACAGTTTGTGTAATTCAACAGCCATCATATAACATGCTTAAACTGCCCAAACAAGATGGAGAGAAGCCTGAATTACATTCTTCTCTGATCTGTCAGCAAAAATTTGCAGTCACCTTTTTTTTTTAGATTATTATCTTTCGTGTCTCCCTGACTTCTGCCTTCTTGGCTGCAAAGAGCGGTAGCTCCAAAATACCATGATGGCAAGGACCTCACCTGTAATATTCTTGCATTACCCCATATATGATCCATATATGTCAGCTGTTAAATATTGTTGTCTTCTACAAGATGAAACAGATGACATTGAAAGCTCTCAGGCTGAGGATGGATTTTAGCACAGGACCCACACTTCCTAGGTGCATGTACTGTTCACTAAGTTACTATATTTTAAGGCAAAGATGACAATCATATCTGTCCTGGGTATCCTATGAAGGTGTCTCTTAATTGGGGGTCCTCAGCATTCCTTGACTCTGTTCCAGCTTAAGTCAGAGACAGATGTTAAAATTCTTATTACAGGACAGATGGATCATTATGAGGACATGCGTGTTTGAGATGCTTTTAGGCAGACTTAGAAACTGAGCCTGAGATTGTATGGATCATAATTTGTGATCTGTGTTCTTTAATTTTACACAAATTTTTCTCTTCTCTGAGTTTCTGTCCTTTGTTGACACCTGCCCTCCATCATCTACATCAGGAGTCATCATCACCAGGGCCTCCCAGCCCTTGTGCCAGTCGCTGCACATTGTATGTGGGTGTGGGTTTTGCCAAAAGGCAATAGTGACCAGTAAGTTGAAATAAGTGAAGTGGAAAGGACTTCAGTGACTTTCCTGTAGCATATTTCTCTTTTTTTTTTTTTTTCTGTGTGTATCTGTGCATACTTAATATTCACAGATTTTCTTTTATCTGCAAGTCAAATCAAGCTCCAACTAATGCTTTTGACTTTTTGACCTGTAAGAGACTATATTTTCTTTTGCCTTTTATATTCTGTAAGTTGCTTTAGGGAGTTTATTGTTTCTTTTTGAGTACACTTCTTCTCTCACCATGTATACTACGGGACTATTAAAAATGAGAAATTCAGAAGTGTTGTTTTTATTTGGATAATCTTAATACCATACAACCGTCAGGCTTTGCCTTATCTCAGTTGCTCCCATTCTGTTGTTACATAACCTGGCAGCTCAGGCTTCTGATTAGGCTTTGTAATTCCAAAAATGTGTCAGAACTTATATGTTACAATTATTCGATATATCTCAGTGTAACAGGTAAAACCACAGGGAAATTATTTTCCTGAAAATTGAAATAGTTTCCATTTTGTTGTGTGGAATAAACACATACTTTTTTTTTTTTCTACTTTTATCCTCATGTGTTCGTAGTGCCATGCATTTTGCTGTAATAAATTAGCCTTGTATTTGCACTAAAAATATAGGTCATATTGCAAAAGTCAATAATTTCAAAGGGCTTTTCTTTATTTTTTCAGAAGCGTTTTTTTCAAACTAAACATTTTTCAACAAAGATGTTATATCCACAAGGAAAAAAAAGAATACAGACCATGTTTGTTGTAAAGCTTTTGGAATATCTAAGCTTTTCTTGCATTAAAATTCTGGAAAATCAGTTTTTTGGAAGGGATAGTCAGTCTGTTCTCTCTCTTCCCCCCCCCTCCCCCCCCATGCTTTATTTCTTCTGGTTTTGGTCTTAATTTTCAAAGAGGGTTCATCATGCTGGGCAGCCCTGATAACAGGCTGAGGGACACTGGGCAGGCTCAGGGGAACCTGAGAAAAGACGCAGTTTTTTGAAGTGTGTGAGGTTTTGCCCTGGCTTTTTTTTTTTTATTTTTTTTTTTTTTTGTGAGGAAGAGCTTTCAGATTAAAAAAACAAGCAATGATCCAGGAACATGTAGCTGTGTCCCTCTGGAAACTGGAAACTGCTGATTGCTACAAATCTGTTTAAAGCTGGAAAATCTGCAGCTGGCAGAGACAGCGCTGAGGCTTACAGTACTGCCCCTCAGGCTTTCCATCTACTGATGGAACGATGCAGGGTTTAAGTGCGTGAGAACGTGCAGGTGTCATTCAGCCTCTCTTCCTCACAGTGAGTAGTGCTTTATTCTGGAAATCAATCCCCTAAAATCAGCCACAAAGCATACATAGTGGTGGGAATGAGGGCAGCTATATCTGGCCTGAAGGGAAGTGACAAAAAATGACATATTGCACCTGAAGGAAGCTTGACAGAATGTAAAAACAAACCACAAATACATCAATGTAAGCTCAAATTCATTTGCACAACCAGAGGAAACCCCATTTTTCATTATGTGAATTTTCACATCCCATTCTCCACCTCTCCTAACACACAAAGTTTAAGTAGGATGGAGGTTTTGATGGAGCTGAACAGCTTTCAGCTGCTGCTGGGAGACTTGCAGCCAAGCTCACCCATAGGCTCCCATGAAGAGGTGATGTAAGGCTAAATTGAAGAGAGGATAATGTAAGCACATGTGACTGACCACAGGATGCTGATGTGAGCTGCTGCCGTCACAAGTGCTCGAGATAGATAGTGGACATTTCTGGGCTGGCATTGTTACCGACTCCGAGACTTTGCTGAGAAAAAGCACTTTGTTTAAATTATTGCACTTGCTCTGAGTGCAAAACGCTTTGAGTTTAAATGAATCAAAGGCAAAGAATAGCGCTTATACTAGACATGGAAATTTCAATCCTTCAGAGAGATGAAAAAGCACTAATGCTTAATGACTCTTCACTTCCAGTAATTACTAAAGAATAAAGTCTGATATCAGTGGTATAGGAATGTTAGGTTATGTAAAACTTGTATTAAATGGAGATTTTTGGGGCAGAAGGATGTGCATTCATGGCTTCTTTTTCATTTGAAAAGTTTTACTACTGGTAATGAAAGTATGCTGTCTCCCTTTTAAATAAAATAGAAAATGTGTAATTTCCCTAGAAATACTTCAGAAAAAACTTTTCTGAATTTAAATCAGGGAGCTTGGACTCTGAATTCTTTCTCCTGCTTTATAATAACATCACTTCTGTGTTTCCTTGACCAAATTGTTAAATCCGCAAAAATCTAGAAAAAACTCTATTGATTCTGGATGTCATGAAATACTGACAAGGCTGACAGTTTCCAAAGGTACTCAGTGGTTGAAATCAGTGAAGTCTGCAGATATTCACAACCCAATAAAAGCAATGGGTGCCCCAAAATTGAGGCAGTTATGAATGTGGGGACATGCAAAAATGGATTCTCACACATGCAATGCAAGATTGAGAAGAAGGACAAAGGGGGGAAGGACTAAATCAGAAGCACTATCTCAACATATGTTGATAATTTCGCTTGATGGATTCTGTATCTCCACAAAATGTTGGCAATATTGTATTTATTTTTTAATTACTCCAAATATTTGGCAGTCTTGCAAGCACCTTTCAAGCATGAATTAATTCTCTTTGCATCCCCTTGATCTGAGGATCATCTCCACCTTCTTCATAGAGAATTAACGTTTTAAAAGACGAGACCAAAAGCCAGAAATAGGAGATTTGGCTGTCTGACATCTCTTGCTTTCCTTATGGGACTGAAACAATAGATTAGCATCGGAGTGGGATTCCTTGCTGCTTTTTTATTTGTGCTCCTGTGGGGTTTTTCTGTCTTCCTGTCATTTAGCAGCGTTCAGGCATAAATTCTTTGCTCTGCCTTTGCCAAGAGAGAAGCCTCTTGACACTTTGAGGTGTGAAAGTGGTGAGTGCTGTTTATTTAAGTGCATGGCAGGGTGCCAGGCAGGCAGGTAGGTAGGTGGGTGGGTAGGTGGGCTGGAGGCAGAAGCTGCCTGACACATGGGATAAGATGTCTTGGGAGAAAAAACTCTGAATCTTTCCTGTGTCAGGCTGACACTCTTCTTTAAAGATGAAACTAGAACCAATCCTACCCCACCCCTAACACACAAAGATGCACGAAGAAATTAAGAACTTTTTCAGTACTGTTTGTTGCAAGAAAGTGAAACCCTGTAGCAGGGTAGAGATTCATTCTTTCTTGAATTTCTCTGGCATTTAGATATATTCATTCCCTTAGGACACCAGGGATTTTTTTTGAAGATGCCCATGAAAGACATTAGAGAGTTTATTATTTTCCCTTTATTTTCACTTTGTGAGAAGCAGTAGCAGCACATCAGAATTCCATGAAATCTCAGAGTTTTGAACTATTTTTTTAAATGTGATATCAGAAAAAAGGAAAGAAAAGAAAAAAACATCAGGAAGCAGGTCTCCTGAGTGAGTTAACAATTAGAAATATCAAAAAGTGAGACAGGCAAATGACTCACCCCGAGGTCACACAACAGCTTGGGAGCAACAGCAGTGAAAGAATGTGAAAATCCCAGTTTATTGCCCTAGAGAGAGGATCCCCATCCTTCCTGGGCATCTCTGGAAAGCAGCTGAGGAAGGAAAGTGTCCATCGCTGCCTGTTTCCTTGGAGATGGAGAGCAATGTCTGTAGCAGCAAGCATGACGAGAAGTTGCCTTCTTGCAAACAGAGCCAGGTGTCAGCTGGCCCTCAGCTGTGTTGGATCCAGGTGAGCAAAAAGCCTGCGGTGTACAAAAGGAACTTCTTTCAAGTGAATGTGTAGCACATGGTGATAGGAGTCAGGTCATTTCAGAGCAGGATGTAGAAAAAACAAAGTTAAAGCTAAATCTTCCCCCAAAGCCTGCACTTATAAGTTGCTAGAAGTAAGGTATATTGAATATGCAGGAGACTGGAAAAGGAAGGAGTTTGCCAAGTTATGTAATTTTATTGGATGATCTCGCTCTAACTACTGACCTGGATCAAATCTGCCGCCAACTTGCTCATACAGAAGTCAGCAGCTGGTTCTACGTACTGGCTTGGGACACATCATGTTCATTGTATACATTTTCCAGTGGAAAACTTATTAGAGAAATCATAGAATAATATATTCTTTTACAGATTTAACATATATAGCTATATATTAGAGCTTAAAAAATTATTTTTATGCACCTCCATATACTTTTGTGGCTTTTGGCATTTTGTCCAAGTATCTGTGTGTGTTACAGGGTGTTTTGTGGAGGAGTTCGTGTCTTGTGATGTGCGGGAGTGACAGTAAAGGATGTGAGACTTTGCTGGGTTTATGAACCTGTTGCCAAACCGCCTGCATCGGGGGACTGAACTCTGAGCGCTGAGTGTCTTTTCTAGGACTACTTTCTGAAGAGCTCTTCTCATTAACTCTAGCATGCTGTGGCCATACACTCAAAAAATATGCAGCTTTTATAAAGCATTGCCTGACAGATTTATAGTGTGTATTGGTATCAAATTGCATTAAACCATCTCAGATGTATGGCTCAACCTGTGAGTTCAACTATGCACAGCAACCTTCCAATTTACCTGACCTGTCAGTTAATTTGACTTGTCTTTTTCATGGGCAACACCTTTTAGCTCCTTTGTTCTTTTTCTTATTATTATTGTTTTCTGTTAATTTTCATTTACACAAACAGATGTTTGTGTAGACTGTAGTCACTATTCTGGCTGACTGGTCTACACCTAGCTGTTCTCTGGTGTGAAATAATCATGCTTTGAAATGCTGGAAGATTGCAGCTTCTCCACCCTCCCACTACCTCCACAACTCGACTTCCTTAAGTCACCTCAGCTGTTAACAGCAACACTGTTCTAACATCTTTGCGTTGAAGTCAAGCTCATTACTCATACTTGCAGGCAGTCATAACAATGCCAAAGAATCATCGTTGCAGATAAAAGGGCAAATGAATTTATGACAGCCAATTAAAGGACAATTAATAATTAAATGGTGATGTGAATTCTTAACATGAATAGTGGTTTTTCTAGAAAGAATGCTGGCATTTGACAGTTGGGTCTGTGGCTAGGTATTAAATAACAGAGCACACAAAAAGAGTGGTGTCACTCCACCAAAGTAAATGAAATATTGCAGTGTGCTCAGCTTCCAAATAAAGCGCAGAGCTTTTAAGAGAATACATTAGATGTGAAAAATAAGTAACATATTTATGGAGTGTTTTCAGTCTTGTGGCGGGCCCTGTCTCTAGCAGAGATGCCTCTGTTGAACCTCTGTTGGATTAGGGTTTGGCATAGACTTGCAAAAGGGCCATAAATGAAACGAAGAAAGGAACAGGCAAAAGAAAGAACATGCAATATAGTTAAACTTGCCTTCCTCAAGCATTTAACTTAGGAAGACAGATCTACCTCCAAGACAGAAGGTTGCATGTAGGTTTTTGGCTTCATAGAAATATGGAGGAAGGAGATACACTGCAAGTTATAAAGCACAAACTCCAAGAACCAAAGCTCATGTTGTCCAGAAGAGAAATGCAGATACGTATGTGGATATACTTGAGTCTCTGGACACCAATTACTACAGAAGGCATGGACAAGAGATTTGGGCGATGTCCTCTTCCTGAACTTTTCTTACGGTAGGGAAACATCTACCAGTGATATATTTTCGGTTGTTTATTCTTCCCCAAAGCTTCAAATTTCAGAGGTTCTGCTGTTAGGTTTTTATTACTCTATGTTTTTCTGCCCCATGTTTATTTTTTTAACAGCTTCCCCTTTAAAATTTTAAAATAACTATTTCTCTGCATGCAACCAGTATGAAAGCATGGTGCCCTACCTCAACCAATGTGGTTAGGAAGCCCTTATTTAAAATACCTTCTCTCCCTCTACCTCCCTCCTGTACAAAAACAAGCCAAACAAACAAAGGAGACTTTCTCTGAAAGCTGGCAACGGTTTCCTGAGCTCCCACTGTCATTTCTTCTTTAAGATCTTCAACTTGTTTGTTTAAATGTTCATGTCTTTAGGCCTTTCTTCCTGATATTATTGCTGGAAACCATGAGAGCTGCTATTTGTTCCAGAAAGCTGATTTATTATTTCTTCTCTGCCCCAACTATGACTTTCCTTCAATTTAAAGTGGAAAAAAAAACAACAAAAAATTTACTCTTCAGATATGCACTTTACCTCCTGTAACTTAGAGTTCCAAGCTGTGAAACAGCACGTCTTTGGTGGGTTGTTGCAATTCAAAATCAAGAGTGGAAGGCACTATATAAAATTTAGGTGACGCATACCACAAACAGCTGTAATCTCATCAGTTCCAGAGTATGGCCTGGTGATGGGAGTCAATATACTATAATAACATTTTTAAATAAAGGATAAATATGCATTTTGCATTACATGATATAGAATCTTGTCAGAATGGAGCTGGCTGGGGAATTTGCAGATAATAACATTTATGTGGTGGATACTTGACATTTTAATGAGCATCTGTCAAGCTTAGAGGCACGTCTCATGAAGACACAGGGGTTGTAGTTGTTATTGAGCCTTGCTGGTGAGTGTGTGCATAGTTTGTCCTGTTGCTGCCTCTGTTCAAAGAAGGATGTACCACTGTGCCAGCAGAAACCCAAAGTGATACTCACACTGGGTTAATAAAGGACAGAGTGCATGGACAAAGGGGAAGAGAAAAGGGGCACCTTCACACACACATCCACACAAGACTTGAATCATCTGTCCAAATGAAAATTTTCCCAAGGAGTGCATTTACTTTAGTGGAAAAATTCCCTCACTCAAATGCAATTTTTCTTTGTATTCCCCAAGAAAATGTCCAATATAGTAGAACAGAATAATCCAGCAGACTCTGAAAAGGTGAATGTCTGGGATCACTTCTTTCTATCCCATTTGAGCTGACGAGGAATTTTAATCCAGTCATCCCACACTTCAGAGTAGGGCTCTAGATACCAGCCTGTCAGTGTATTCTAGGGAAGGCAAGGGGTTGTTTCGTATATGTAAGTGAAAACACATTTGCAGAACTTCAGTTCTGTTCTGCATCAGACTGGAAAATACATTTTGAAACCTGAATTTTCCACTAAATGCAATTCTGGACTTCTTGCCATTCTACTTCAGAGAACAGCATTAAAATTGTGCTGTGGTCTTTTGATTACCAACAGAGTCTTGGTTCATCTATATACATAAAAAGGTAATTCAGGTCATTTAGTTGTAGATAGAAAGATGATTGCTGGCAGCCACTGAAATGCATGTGGGAATTTATTTATTTGCTACACTGAATGAAGTTCTTCATGCTAACCGTTACTGCCTAAAACACAATCACAGCTAGTGGCAGCTGAACATTCACCACACTGTTCTTTTGAGATACTTAACCATTATGACAAAGAAGAATACAAAGAAGAATTGGTGATAAGAAAGCCTTGGTAAAAATGTGTTCTGTGCTGATTGCATTAAAGATTTCCAAATTCATAATTAAAGTGTTAAAAAGCTCACGATGAAAGAAACTCTGTTTTTAATGAAAGCCGAGTTGTGTACAACCGCTTTGACAAGAATAAGCATAAGGCAAATTATCTGAAATTTTTAAGGGCCCCTATGAGTATGTAGTACTATAAAATGCAGTATCAAAGTGTTGGAAGTTATAGTGGCTTCTTATAATCATCATGATTTTTCTCTTTCTGCAAAGAATTATTTTCATATAAAACCTCACCTTAAAGCAACAAGCCCATTTTTTCCAGCTGTTGGTTCTGGAGCAGCCTTGGCATTGTTATAATTTCGCAAGGTATCAACAATGCTGTGAGAGTGTTCTATGGCAAGTGGGTATCAATAAGAGAGTGAAACTGATAGAATATGGGAATGGCTGAAATAGGCACCTTCACAGGGGTGACTCAGGGAGGCATCTTGGTTTTCTAACATTTTATCCACACATTGCACAGGAGTAAATGAATATATATATCAAGAAAATAAGGAGTGCAGCCCAGTGAATCTGCAAGTGTATGTGTGCACGTGTTTGTGGATTTTCCTTCTGTCATTTTGCATCCTCTGGTTTTCCTGCGGGAGAATGTTTTTGTTACGATGAGTCACCTGTGCAGATCAGGATTTCTTCCTGTTACAGGGTATTTTCTTGCGTTTCCCATTCTGTTTGTCTTCTAAATTCTTCTATCTCATGTCACTAGCTGCTATGGAAATGCTGGACAAATTCCCTGGACATTAGCTGATACTGCTGTTGCAACACCTGGGAATAAAATGTCTTTTGAGTAGATAAGTACATAGGTGGCTGACCTTACTGTGGTTTTGTGGTTTGTCTTCTCAGGATTCAGGAGTCTGACAGTAGATAGAGGTCCCATCTCACTCACACATAGTATTAACAGAGCCTACCACCAGAAGACCAGATGTGATACTTGTGAAATTATGGCTACTCTGAAGTCAACAGAAATCTAGTAACTTAAGACCAATTTTTTGAATCATTCTGAGAAAGTACTTTGAAGTCAAACTGAAAAGACAGGAATACAACCAAACTACAAGCAAAATGAGTAAGAAAAATAGCAAAGGATATTGATTCTCCCTTGTTTGGTGTCTTTTGCAGTTGTTACCTTGAAAGGAATACAGAAGAGAAGGAACCTCAAGCAAATTGGAAGGATGATGTCCTCTTTTCCAAGGGGGCTGTGAGTGCTATTTACAAAGCTATAGTCTGAGTTGAAACACATCTCGGCTCTCAATTGTTTATGCAGACACATAGATGCACTTTCATCATGCTCATTTACAAAAGACTCCAAATGCTTATAAGTGTTACCACTATGTTTAATTGTAACACAAAAACACTGAACTATTATAAGAGAATGCTATACATAGGGAAATCTCAAATCTGCTAGGTGAGACAGATGACATTGAAGACTGTAGAATTGCTTGCTACTTATGTCCTTGAAGGATCGGTCTCTTCCCCCAGTACTCATTTCCAGCTTTGCTTTTTTACCTGCTTTGAAAAACTGTCCTCTTGGGAGTCTTCCTTCTCCTATCATCTGTGAAGGTTAACTTTGGGTCCCTTCCAAAAAAATCTTCATACTTCCATAGGTATTTCTGTCTGCCCATAATTGCAGTTTAGTCTCTCTGTCACAGCTCCATCTTATTTCTCCAGCCTGGACATGTGCAGCTGTCATCAGGAAAGGAACAGCAACCCTATTCTCCACTGCTCACCCTCTCAGTGTTTAAACAGAGTGTAAAGTATACATGTACTAATAGAGCAAATTGTACAAGGACAACTCAAACATCTTTACCATCTCTCACAGATGTGCATAACTGGACATGAGGCAGTAGGAACTTAAGCAAAGATGTGAAAAAAATACAAGTGATTCAGTCCAACTCATGACTCAAGACTCATCAGGATCTTCCCTATAAATAACTATGATGTTTTAATTTCTTTTTCTGGATTTTAACTGTATTCCCACAGGCCTGTATGTGTATTTCCCACAGCGTCTCAGTGGAAAAAGTCTGATTTTAATGTAAAGAAAACTGGTGTGTGCCAGCAGCCCCAGTTGCAATCAATTCAAGCTACACAGTAAGAAGCCAATGATGTTCTTTCCCTTGCAAGAAACAGGATTCAGCCATTCCCATCAAGGTGAGGAGTGAAACCTGGGTAAGGACTGAATGATGTGAGGAAGGAAGGATCTGTGGTTAGTTTGTTGTTTTCAATTTTTTTTTGCCTAAGCAATTTCACTAGTAAAAAATTGTATTCAGCTTCTCGCCTGCCTTTTACTTGCCTTGTCTGCACTCAAGCCACTAGCACGGAAGGGTCTGTTTTCTATCTCATATTTGCTGTTATAAAATTTATACATGAGTCTGCTATTTCAGCATTCTCTCCCTCTGCATTTTGATCCCTGAATCTGAGAAAATTAGGACCATACGGCTGAAAATATCAGCAACTGCAGTTGATTTTTCTTCCTTTAAAAGTTGTCCTAAGCTTCATAACATGCCATATGCAGTAAGCAAATACAGTTTCGACAGAGCCTGTCTGAGGCAACCATCCAATACCATCCTATAAGTGGATCCCTATCTAAAAAGTAAATAAAACTGTGTTAAGTCTGGGGAGAAGGAAGAAGAGCTTAAGTTAAGAAGGATTTTAAAGCTGTTTCTTCTTTGAAGTGGTTTTATTGCAAATCATCTTAGTGTAAAACTCAGCATTAAAACTCATGTCTTCTCAGATCACCAGTGTGGAATTCACCCACAGTTTACAGAACCAAAAAGCAGACTTTTTACATCATTTAAGTATGGCCATGTGAGGAGATGTTTCATAATCCATGGATGGCATCTGCTTACCCTCTCACATCAGGAACAAAGAGGCTGCATATCTTGTTTGGGTAACTGCTTGATTTGGAGATGAACTATCTCCACTTAGCAGGTGATAGTGCACATCATGGACTGACTTTGGAGTAGTTACTGCTCATTACGTTTGGAGGACTGTTACTCCAGCATGAAAACATCTGAAACATGTACAGTGTGGACACTGGGTGCTCCACACCAAATATTTCACCCTATAGATCTATTCTTATCACAGTACTTGGCAGTGCAGAAATGGCCACAGACTACCATAGAAAATTACAATGGAAGAGGATCTGTGGTCTTTTCATTAGCAAAATTACCTCTAGAGGAATGGTAGTAGTGCTAGGCACTGAATGCTGAAATCCTGAATGCCATTCTGAACAAATACAATGCACCCACACCAAATCTTCTTAAGAAGTGGAACACTAATTGAATTTCTCTGCTCATCCTTAGTGGGATCATGGTTTGCAATTGTCCTCTAGTTGCATGCCTCACTGCAATTTTACTTTATCTCACAGACTGTGATTATGAAAACTGGCTGTGTGGCTTACAGTGAATCATGCTGTGATTTACTTTGAAGAGGTCAGCTTAAAAATTTCCTGAGAGGAATTTTATTAGATGCAAACTGCACCATGACTGAATTAAAATGCAGACTTAGTATTCTTATGTCCATTTCATCAATACGGTTATATTTCTCTCTCTGTTTCACCATTATAAACTGATTGGAGGTGTTTTTTTTCTTTAAACTGGATGGGTCAAAATAAGTTTTCTACAAACACAATGTCAATTGTGTTCCACTGAAAATGATAATAAATAGCTCCAAAGCCTCAGTTACACTCAGTGACAAGTGGACAATATGGACTGAGAGTGTAATGGAAGGGCAGATGTGGAAAGTGTCATTTAGGAATCACTCAGCCCAGAGGTTTGCAAGCATTTTTACCAAGTGGCGTGAAATGATGGAAGCCACCATATAATGAAACAACCACTTCCCTCTTTCATTCAAGCCAGACGCTCTTAAAGCACAGGTCTATGCATGTCTTTCCCAGCTAAATAGAATAAATCATAAGTATTAATGTAAAACACAGTACAAAATTAGCTATCAGTGCTCCACTAAGCTATGACTGTTGTACCTGATTTAATGAACAACCTTCCACTTGAAGACAAGACCCTCACCCAGAATTTTTGGATCTGGATCAATCCTGTAGTGTCTGTGTGAGCTATGAGACCATGTAGATAAATATTCCAGTTTGATTCAAATGTAGTAGAGGAATCTCTGTCTTATGTCTAGGGTAGCTGTGAAAAACAATTATCTTTCTGTGTTAGCTAATAGAGAAGGTATAAATAAATGATGCCAAAACCAACGGAGCAGGTATTTTTGATTTGTCAATAAAGTTTTTGTTCTTTACCAGGAATGAATGCTTTTTGCCAATCTACATATGCTCTTAACATTATTTTTTTATTGTTACTAAGGATACTGCAGGGCTGTTAAATAACAAAAACATACTGCAGTTTTGGCTGAACTGCCATCTTTAATCATGTCACTCCAAAATGGTTTATGTAAATCAAAAAATGACTTGAAGCATTCGTTAATCTCTACTTGTCGAGACTGAGACTGCTAGTGGAAATGTAGTTTTTCCTGGCATGATATGTCATCCTGGCAACATGCCTGCAGATCTGGCAGCGTGTAGATGAAGACACCTGGCAGTAGAAGAGAATTAGGAGGTATTTTTAGGATTGATGCATTTCTGTTTTGAAAATAGCAGTGGTAATACAGTATGCGATGGGTAAATCCCTTTGTACACTCACGCATTTTGACATGTCCTAGCTCTATATATGCCACCAACATGCTTAGATATCTACTAAAATGATAATAATAAATAAATAAATAAATTTTTAAAAAAAGTATTTTCTGAATTTTACCTATTTCTGTTTGAATTATCCAAGTTATGATTTCTTTGGAAAATATTATTTCTATCTGTAACTGAATATTTTCTATGGCTCATTAATCAACATTTGATTGTAATGATTCTGTATTCAAAGACTCAGTGATGCTCAAAGACATCATTTTATATGCTTAAAATCACTTTTTAGATGACTGCAAATCATAGAATTAGGTTTCTAACGAGGCTGTTACTAATTTCTAAGTTGATTTCCAAAATTCTGCTGGTACATTTGTCTGTGAGAATGGGAATTATTGAAAAGAAAATCCCATCATGATTAAAAAGCACTTAAAACTAAAATATTCGTGTAATCTTCCCCTGACACTTGCCCAACTCATAATTAAGAGGCCCAGCTCTCAATGTTTTTCATTTGCAAGGCCTAAGCCAAGGTGTTTCAGATTGATTAATTTTAACTTTGTTAATACCTGTACTAAACCAGAGCTTTATGTCAGAAAGGCAGCACTAAAACTCAGGGAAACATTGTCACCTGAATCTGTCTAAAGATGTAATTGTAAATCATCTGCATATACTTACAAGCAGGTGCACTCTCAGGCAACAAAGAAATAACACTAAAAATTCAGTAAAAGAGAAGTCTGAGATACACATACCACTTACAGAGGACAATTAATCAGCCTGGGACACCATAAAGACAAATTAAATGGGTTATCTGATATAACATGCTTGAAAAGTTCATTTGTAAATTTTCCTGAATGACTTAAACAAAAACAGTGAAAACACTAAGAATGAAGGTGATATATTAAATGACATACTACATATAGTAAACTGGAGGCGCCCTGTTAAAATATAAGCCTAAAGGTCTCTGCTTCATACCCTGCAAAGTGTTCACAAGACGTCATTCCCCCAGCATTGACGCCTATTCAGAGTTGTGCTTAGAAAATTGGGGCTGATGCATATATAAACAAGAAACCACCTATGGCCTGGCTTTACTCGCCTCAACAGTTGCTTCCCTTACTACTAATTCTTTTCATTTTATGTTTCATTATTTCCTTTCTCGACTCAAAGTCCATTCATATCAAGGGGAATTTTTCCATTGACATTAAATGGGAACTGGTTTGTATCCTAATTTATCTGTTCCCAAGAAGGCAAGTCTAGAGCTGCCTAACTGCTGTAAAATCAGCATTTGCAAACATTCATTTAGACTCTGAATGGTTGTTCAATTCAGCCAAGCCTCTGTCATTTTTTCATCACTGAAAACTGTATAATCAGGTATTTGCCCAAAGAACAGCTGTTCTGCACCTATATTCTTATGTGCACAATATTATATTATTGTTATTTGCCATTCACTATTCATTATCTTCCTATGAGACATCACTGATTTTTTTTTCTTTTTTTACAAATGCACCATTTTTTGAGGAGTCCTATTTTTCACTTTGCCCAGCATTTTTCAGTCACTGGTTTTCAAACAGAAAAAAAAAGACACACTGGTAGTTTTGGCTATTGTCTTCTATATTTTTCCCTATTTTTCTTTTCCTGATGACTTTTAACAGATAATAGGGAAAGAAAATGAAAACCCGAATAAATTTTGTTTAGTCAATAAACAAAACAAGATGAGTGTTACAAATGAATTATGATAATTTCTTTTTGAATCATCCCCACTTTGAAATTTTTAGACAACTATTCAATGGAAGAAGAGTAGCATGTCTCATTCAGAAACAGCAAAATAACCCTGAAATCTAAACAGATAGTGCATGAACACATCATGAGCCGAAATGTGTTTGCTTGAATTAGTCATTGAACAATTACAAACAAGAAATAAATATGCAAGAAGATCAGTGTGATTTGCAAATTATTTGTGATCAGAAAAAGAGCAGCCAAATACACTGGATAACTGATTAATTCTAATTAGAATATGGGCCCCTGATCGTGCATAACAAATTTGCTACTGATTTGATTTCAGTGAAAACAGGTTTTGGTCCATGCTAATGAATTCTCTCCTCAAATCAATTGATTTCAGTTCTCCTAAGGAAAGTATTCGGTTCATTTCAGCAATAAAAACCATCCCCATTACCTAAAAAACTTCATTATAATTATTCATTAGTTCAGTAAGAAATTGTCACCTAAAGAGGAAGTGAGAAAGAGAGATGGTTCTAAGGGACCTGTTGATGTGTGACAAAAGTACTTGGATCTCTGGTAGCACAACACAGATGATCATGAAAACATCAAATGTCCCAAGTAAGTGCATATTGATGGATTTATTTTATTTAAACAAAAGTTTTACATCAACATACTCAAAGATGTGTATTTATATCTCTTTCTCCATTGGTATAGCAAACTAGCTGCAGCATTTGATTTTCCTGGAAAATCTATAAATTTTGTACGTAGCTTGAGAGTCAGCATTTTTCGTTCAGAGTACTGGGCTCCTGGTCTTGTTCCAGCTGAAGCTGTCAAGAATTTTGCTTGTGACCTCTTTGAGGGCAGGAATAGCACGTATGCATGGGTTGCCTGCAAAGAATGCATATATGACTGCCTTCAAGGCCAGAGCCATTGGCAATTTGCACAAACTTGTAAGTCTGGGAGAGAAGTGCACCTGGCAGATGCTCATCCCTCCTCTGCCTAAGAGCATCCAGGTGGATTAGCAAACTGCCAGGGCAAATGACCTGCCGTGTAGTAATTGCAAAGTAGTAATGAAGAGAAATTAACCTGAATGCACCAAAATCGCTCCAAAATTCAGATGTTTCCCTTCAAACAAGTTAATTCAGTAATATTTCCCTTTTTCTTACATCACCACTCGGTGTCTGAAAAATCATGCAAGAGTTTTTGCATGACTTTTGAGCTGCACATGGACAAATGAGACTCACATTTGCAGATTAGAATGGAGGAACATTGGAAATCACTAATGTTAAATCTGAGGTTCAAAATTACTTTTGCTTCCTATTGTGTGCAAATGTAAATTAAATAATCAGAAACAAGCCAGAGGAAATGCTGCTTGATTGGAAGCAGAAAGTTCCTGATTTCCAGCTCTAAAAATGAAAGATTTTTTTGTAACCACTTCTAGGTAGAATATTTCCACAATTCTGAATCAGGGAATTAAAAACCTGAAAATATATTAATCGTCCAAGTGGTATGAGAGAAATCATCCAGGCAATGGTTAGTCCAGGAATTGAGCCTGACACCAGTTTCACTCTGAAGTAATGCTGACAATTTGCAGAGGCATGGAGGCAGAACTCAGAACTGGGAGACCTGGTGGAGTTCTCGCATTAAGCACAAAAGGGAAAAGTGCATTAAAAACCCAAATGTACTCAAATAATTTTGGAAAGGAAAAAGATTGTGTGGATAAAAGTAAAACGCACTGAAGCAATATGCTGCAAAGCACTATGTTACAGAGATCTGATGAGCATCACAGACAGTCAGACTTGTAGTAAATAAATGTTAATATGCTGCCACAATTACAGCATCTTCCTGTTTTGAGGCTGGTTGAGCCATCTGGCATGGGCATCCGGATAAAAGTTATGCAATTATTAAAACAAGCTAAATTAAATTAATTTAAATTAATCACAGTGTATGAAAATAACTGGCCAGAAGCATCGAATCATAGTTGTTTTGAACATGATGACCTATTTTTCTGGTCTTTTTTTTGCTGGGCTTTCTCTAATTATGAGATAACATGTTGTCTTTGAAACCAGTGGCAAAAGTCCAGTTGAGTGAAAAGAGAGATTTGTGTAGGGTACTCTTTCCCTTGTACACTAGCAGTAACATGCTTCATTGAACAACATGCACATACAGCACCTAATGAAGGATACAGATACTTTTTTATTACTGTATATTGGCCTGTCATATAGGATGTGAAGTTACAACATTACATCAAAATGTTTCCCGTGCTATTTTGGAAAGGTCCAAATGACTTTTTCATTCCCCTAGATGTTATGAAATGTTTGTGTCCTTCAAACTATCCATAAGTAGGCATTTTTTATTTAGACATTTCCAAAACGATTGTCTAAATGCTTTATTTGCCACAAATGTAGGCTTTCTGTTACAAATTCAGCCAATCTTTTGGTGACAGTGTGTTTAAAAAACAGTGTAAAAAATGACTAACTGAAAATGGCTTGATTTAAAGTGCTGAAGAAAATGGGAAGGCATTCAACTAACAACATCCCAGAGCTGCTAGGAATAAGAGCAGTCGAGAAGGAGAATCCCAAGAAGGAGAATCCTGAAGAATTTATGTCTATATTTACCAAAACTGCTTTCCAGTACATGGAGGAAAAAAGCAGCATCTTGCCTATTTGGTCAGAGGCAGCTTGGCTCCTGGTTTAGGAAGATGTTTGTGTCCTACTGATTCAACAGGGCATGTTTTCCATATGTAAGGCTCCTGATGTATGCCTGAAACCCAGCAGCGGACGCACTGAGGACAAAAGTATAGTAGCTTCCACAGATCAAGTTATGAGCATCCCCAGCTTTAGTTAAAGCTCCCTAAAATGCTTTCCTACATCCTAATAACTGAATAAAAGCCACCCAGCAAGGATGTACACATCCTCCTACAGCACAGACAAAAGCTCCCTCTGAACTCTTGCCTTTCATGTTTTTTCTTCTTTTTTGCCATTTTTCCCCCAATTATGTTGGGTTTAAGTAAAACCTTTAAAAAAGTTCTCCCAATCTATAACTGAATTGTGTAAAGACCCATTTCAACTAGTTTAATGCATTGGATTGGAATCCCAGCAGCAGATGAAACACGCTGTTTATTTGTTTATATGTTCCTGATGTGATGTCCCCGACTGGGCAAAACCACGTGTCACTTATTGAAGAGGATTTTCTGGGATGCAGGGAAAATCTCTACTAGATATTGACAAGAATTTTTTTCAGAAATGTTCAGGGAGGAGGCAGAAGCTGTTTTAAAACAAATCATTTTTCCTAAGTGAGGTCCCTACTTCTCAGAATAAAGCACAGGTAGGAATATTTACCACTGGCTTGCTTTCTTAAATAAAAAATGGTAAAAATGCAGTCAGTGTAAGGTTCTATTAAAAAAGCTAACCTAGACTTGCCGTTCATCACTAGCAAAATTAAAATGCAGAGGTGCTAATAGCTGTAGAGAAATCCAGGTGTGGAATATGTGATTTGCACCAATATGAAATAAAACATTAGGCAGAGGGGATTCTCTAACTGTAATTAGATTTTAAGTTTAAGCAGCTGCATTTTTATAAATTTCTCCCCCTTCCAAATTGTGAAGGAACTCTTTTGAGTAAAGCTGATAATCTGCATACTTTCAGTCTAAGGAAATGAAAATGAATAAATTATTCACCCAAAATGACAGGGGCATTTACAACAGGAGTCTTATCTCTAATAGCATTGTTATTACCATTATAATTGTTACAATAATTTTCTGTTTAAAATCTCATAAGTCTGTTTCTCCTATGTGCACTTAATTCAGATTCCCTTTCAAGTAAATATCATGCTTATTATGTCTAGGCTTCTTTTCTTTCATAAATTCTCACCTTCTGAGAATGTTATTGATCCTTACAGGTAACATGGTTATCTATCTGGGAGAAGGATTAGGAGTCTGGACATGTAGTCCTATTCTTGGCCCTCTCATTTAAGGTTTGTGAACTTTAGCAAATAGTGAAACAGGATAACGGCCCACATGTATCTTCTCTATTTAAGCTGGTGAGTTTTGCAAAAGGAATGGACTAAATGTAAGACTAACTTATTTTTACAAATAAGGTTTCAGATCTTCAGCTAAAGCCTCCAGAAGTGCTAATTATTTTTATTCCAGCATCTATGTATGATCTTGCTGAACAATCAAATACTGCAGCCTTTTATATTTTCTTAAGTGGTTAGTTCCACTAGGATTACAGTTCTTTTAAAATATACATGAAAGACAGCAGTTATTAGCAAAAGCCTTAGAGATTCATATTGACAGTGAGGACCAGAGGGTTAAAGTCAGCTATTTAGAAATGTCTGTATATAAAAATACCCACTAGACACATCAAGTACTTGGGTGTGTATACAATGGAGCATCACATCAGCTATTTGCATTTGTAAGCTAATAAAACCCATGCACAAATACCTGATTTATATGCATACCTTGGGGTTTGCACACATGAAAAATGGCAAGGGCAAATATCTGTGAACAATCGCATTTGCCTCACTCTGAAAATCTGCCCATTAGGATCAGGCTGTATATTTTGAGAAACAACCTATATTCCTCCTTCCTCCTGAGTGTTTATTATTGTAATGACCAAGTCAGCTCAGAAGCACAGTGAAACCAGGTGAACATTTAGAAGGGGGCAAGAGAAAGGAGTTCCCATCATATGATTAATCAGACACATGAGTTATTTGGAGAGAACTTTTTTACATGCAGCTGAGTTTTCTAAAATGTTATGAAGTAATTGCATTATGAAAATAATCAGCTGCTCTGCATTCTGATCATTAGAAGCTGATGATATAATTGTGTTATAATGAAAAGCATTCTGGTGATTATTCCATAGAGAACTTCTCTGCAGATAATATTCAAATGTACTTTATTTTGGCATCATTTCAAAGAAGCTGAAAGTACAATATAAACAGCTGGACTGTGAGGTAATGTTATTATAACTTCTGAAGTATGTCCCTTTTTTCAAACTATTATTTTGAAAAAGTTCTTTGAGTTTATCTGCATAATGCCTACTGAACTTGTTTATGTTTTATGGTGGCTCATTAAATAAGTTTGTTCTGTATTTCCAATGGAAAACAGCAGCTTTATTCTTCTTCTTCTTTTTTCTGAATAATTAATTTGAAAGCGTCTCAAAGCCATAAAGAATCAATAACACTGAAGTTTTGTCAAATACTGAATGATGTTTTATCACATACTCTTCTACTGACACTCTATGGCAAATCTTAACTGCCTATACTACTGGTGACTTAGATTTGTAGCATTTTGCAGGGTATAACACAAGCCAGATCTTTTTCCATTGCTAACTTCACCATTCTTTCAAAATAAGCATGCTGCATTTCCTCAAGTTAATCATCAATCTCAGAACTAGGCAACTAGTATGTAAACCACTCATCTAGGTAAATGAGGATTGCCTCCCAAAAACAATTTAATCCATTAGCTTTTGATGGGACAAACAATTCTATGGAGGAACCTGCTTTCCTATTGAATATACCACAACCTGTAGCTGTAGGTAAATTAATATCCCAACCAATCAAGAAAACTAAGTTATTCTACTGTCTTGTGAAAAGCTGTGTATTTTTCTGCTATTGCTACAGTATTTGAAAGCACCTTGAACACTAAAACAGTTTTATGCTCTGCTGACTATATTGCTTGCAGGGAGTTGTCTGGGCTACAACATGGGCTAATCTTCGACTTATAACAAGCTCTTTGTTTTCTATTCACCATTTCTTCATTATCCTTCTCCAGATAAATATGTAACTGCAGCCCTATTTGATGGGTAATAGGGGTGAGAAAGCAGAGGTGAACACTGTCCAAGATCCATTAGTTTCCCTTTGCTACAAACAAGCACTTGCAATCTCAGAATTTCCCAGCGGATTTAAATACCATCCCTACCTTTTTATCCATGCTACACGTGGCTGTTCTTTGAATTTGTTCTTCATTGCAAAGAGAAAAAAATGCCAATTCAGTGTGGTGTGGAGCTAGCCTAGTCTAGTAACAGCAAGGGCAGCTCTAAGTGTTGAAGAGGGAATACTGAGATCTTGAACTTAAATGTCCTTCTGTATTGAAAATGTCACACTAATTACAAAGTTGTTGCATTATTATTTATACTAACACAAGCGTGGGCTGAGATTATCTTGAGTCCTTTAAGGCCTTTTGTTTGTAATTGTGGTCTTGCATACCCGAGCCTGCACTGTTTGGGAGGTCTGCTTGCTCTCTGGGTCAGCATGTGCTTGTTCCACCTTTACCTTAGTCCTGCTGTCGAACCAGAGTAATCAAATGGCTGTAGCATCACTCCTAAAGCACAAGATCAGCTCCCCCTGCTTTCCTCATTCTCAGGTTTTCAAACAGTGTGTTCACATCTTCACCACCCTGCACCTGTGATGTGATGAATCAAGTGAGAAGGCTGGAATAAAATGCCCTTTTCATTGGATAATGTTTTTACAGGGGAAGTAAAAGCCCACACCTCTCCTTGACTCTAATTAGAAGAGCACATAATTGGCAGTGCTGAAAATAAAGCCACTAACACAGATATTTCTTGTTGTCTTAGAAGTTTAAAAGAAGGAAAGAAAGGCAGCACCAGAACTTGAAAGGGATCTGTAAGCTTCTGTAAAGGTATTTATTTACCTAATTCCAAATTCCTGTAGTAAAACTTAAGGACCTAAATACACTTAAAGCAGTGTATATATATATATATATATTTCTTTATGGTCACTTAAAACAATAACTGAATCTTAGACCTTTAGAGCCAGAATTCCATTTCCTGCTTTAATTATTAACTGCCACAGCTAGAAAGAGGTAGAAAAAGCCAACAGGAAAGAAAAAAGTTGTTTTCTAGCCTCTGCAGTTCATCCAACAACAGAACTTCTGTAGAGTCCAAATGCATTAAAGCAGGATTTGACGTATTTTAGTCTATTGGCCTGTGAAGTTGATTGCGGACTTGCCCTTTCTTACTTTCATACTGTAAGGGTCTTAAAATGGCATTGTAATAATAAGGTGATGCAACAAGGAGTAACAACTGTGACTCTGTAGCTATTATGCTTTTGTGCAGGGAGCTGGATTTTTCATGTAAGTACAATGTAAGTTTTTGAGATGTTGCTTTTTCAGTGCTTTTTATTTTACTGCAGTAATCAAAGAGAAAGATCATTTCTTTGACATGTTACGTGAATCCAACAGAGAAATGCTGGGGGGAGGCTTTGGGAATTGCTAGCTGCATATTCTACTGGCAACAGAAAGGAACGATTGGGGTAATTCCTGCACCTTTGATGGGCTTGCGTTATCTCCAGATATTGCTGAATCATTGAGGCCATAGAACTTCCACCTGGAACTCATAAAAACATTGGTGGCAAGCAGCACTTGTGTCTAAATTTACCACATTGAGGCATGCATTGGATTAACTTTTTTGTTTCTTTTTTTTAAATGCTGCCTTGGAGAAAATCACCGGATGTACCTACAAGGTCTTTTCTTACCACCACCCACCAGCATATCTAGAGACATAAATGGAAGCTCTGGATATGCTTTTCTTCTGGAAAAAAAAAAAAAATCTTTTGCAGCTTTGCATTGGTTTATAAATTTATTTACTAAATAGCATGAAGTAAAAGAAGTTTTTATCCCTTCACTTATTTACATTGAACAACAGGAGCAGATTAGTGAATGTTGAACTGAGATAGTAGGTGGAACCACAGATACAAACATCGTGTGGGAAAAGGCTTGGGAACCATTGGTGCTGCTGTTACTAGATATGGTATATAATAATAGAGACAAGTTACACCTCTATCATCAATTACATCTATGAGCAGGGTCCTGAGAGAACCTATAGCAGAACATCTCCGTATTTTAAGAGTTTTAAGACCAGATCTCTGTTAACAATCGCACTAATCTGTAGCTATGCTTGATTATGTTATTACTACATGGCACCTCATGTTGATAATATTAAAACACGCACTTCAGCAGCACCTACGCATCATTCAGGCTAGCTTCTCTATCCTGCCATGCCCACTGTGCTAAGCAAATGACAGGTATGGTTTAAAAAAATAAATCCTAACCATTCTTACCCCTAAGCCACACAGTTTAAACATTATGAAGAGCAGGGTGTTAGTAACAGATGGACTGTTACAGCATATGCCATGAATACCTACTAAGAATTGAATATGTTTTGTATCAATATTATGGTTAGGAAATAAAAATCCTCGTGAAGTAAGTAAAAATTTCTGTGAGTACGCAGCAAGTCTGGCAGTTTTAACTGAGGGGGGTGGTGGTGAATAGCAACAGCAATTGTTCCATATAATGGAATAACTACCTGCAACAGCTCAGTTTACATAGGCAGTCAATTCTAATTCAGAAACAGCACACAAGCTAAATTAAATAAATATTAATGGTTCACAGATTGAAACTTTGCAAAAGAAATTTTTAATGCACGGTGAACTTTTCAGCCTATCTAAAGAAGGTATTAATGGAAGTTTTGAAAGATCTTAGTTAAGATACTTTAAGCGAAGCCTTTGCAGTTCATACTAATTCCTTTCTTATAAATGCATCATACATGTCCTCAGTATCTGCCATAATGTTATAATTTCCTCTGGTAATTATAACTCTAACTTTTGTGTAATGAGTCTACATATCTATAAAACTTAATGTTTCACATCCTGTGCTATGCTCCCCCGGTAACAGCAGTTTGCTACTACTTTTGGCTTCTCATTATATGGTCCACCATTACCAAATATGGTTTGTAATAGCCCATTTTCTTCTTTCCTTATTCCTAATTTAAAAGCAACCATTTTTTAACGTTTGTAATATGCATGTCACTCAGAGCTGAAACATTTTGCTTAGGGCCAAATTCTGGTTTTCATTGATGGGAAAATTCGCATTCACACAAATGAAGCCAGGATTTGTCTGCAACTGTCCATAGCTCATTTCATTTGGAAAAGTGGGCTAGATTTGTGCCTGGCTTCTCTGTCATGTCCTTCCAAGACGCTCATAACCTTTCTACAAATGCCCTTCCTGAAAGGAAACAATCAGCAGAATGAGAATTAAAAGGAGTTGAAGCAGAAAATGAATCAACCAGGAGGTGTTAATGGATTAACTCCTTTCCAGGCAGTGCCCCTCCCAGCATTGCTCCACCCTTTCAAGGACAGGGTGAGCATGAAAACTTGTCCTCTAACCTGGAGATCTTCCTAGCAAGAGACTAGCTCAGCTGGTCAGAGAAATGTGCCCAGTCTTTTTCACCATTTGCTGAACAAATGATTATTTAATCTCTAGTTAATCAGGACATTTAGGCAAGTGCTGAACTGACACCTAATACTTCTTTCTCTGACACATGTAACAAAATGCAGAGAAGCCTTAGTTCCTCTGCGTTTTTCTCATGCAGTTGTTCTCATACCCAAGTATTTTAATGCTTTCTGCATTAAAATCAAAGAAGGCCACCTGATTACATTATACAATAGAGTATTTGACTTAGCCTTATAAATAAGATTTTTGCAAACCTCAGGATCACTAACGTTTAAATAAACAGGAAACAAAATTAGTTCTAGCACTCTTTTATTAAGGAACTCAGATACTAAAAAAGAAAATCACATGGTAAAATTGCTCCTCACTCTTAAATTCTGTGCTGTATCACAAGAGAAATAATTCTAAATTCCCGTGAAGTCTATCTGTTCCTGAAGGGAGTAATCTATCTGTTGTATTGTGTTTGCAGGTTAAATATTCACTAATTGTTTATTAGCACCTCTATTGTAGATGATCAACTTTGATTAATGCCCAAGTGCTACAGAGTTTCTCATATTTAATAAATATTTTCAGTACTCCCTTATTGCTTTATCAACATAAATTACAATAACTGTCTAATAATTGTAAATCAATACAAACGCTGCAGTAAATCATTCTGAAGCAGACAGCTGTTAAAAAGTGAAATGCCAATACAAACTTCTCTTTCACTTCTTTATTATACTTTCTCTTTTGCTGCTTTTTATTTTTTTCTGAACACTCAGCAATGCTAGGACAGTATTCTGGTTGAATCACCTCATTTGGACACAATTTTTCTCCTTGTCTCAATTCATTGAAATTAGGATTGTGTTCTTATTTTTGCTATAGTCTGAAGAGGCAAGTATGATTCTTGAGGTTTGTAGTTAACTTAATTTTACTTTGCCTCTGGCTCTCCCTTGCTTTCTCTTCTATTTAGTTATTTTAACCGAAAGTTGTGCATGCACTGAAACCAACATACCCTTGTATGTTTACCTTGAACAGATTGAACCCCACATCCTTGGTTTCAGCACAGAGTGGGCCTTAAGAAGAGACTTCTTGTCTAGATTTATGTTGGAAGATGTAGCTTTCCAGTGCCTGCTCCCCTGGGTGTCCTTCACTAGCAATGGAGAGAGAGGGAAGTCTTTCTAGAGAGCAATTCCCAAAGTAGCTGTCTAAAGCAGGCAGGATACATCTTCCTCCACAAGTGACAAAAAAGGGATGACTAACTTTGATTCAACACCTACCTTTTGGATGGGTAAAGTTAAGGAGGATGAATCATACTGTTAGCGTACTAGTCTCCCTCCTCTTTATAGAATAAGAATTTTGTTGTTGCTTCTGCCTTTATGCAGTCCTGGCCCCAAAATGTCTACTAGTTTTATGGTCTTCCAAGGACATATTTTACAGAATCATGCTATTGAGTTTAAATCACAGACTGGAGTCTAGGTATATGGAGACCAAAAGCACTGAACTTAACTACAGGATACGTTATTTGGTGAACAGGCTTTCAATAAACTTTAGTATGGTTATTTGCCTTGACTTGGCCAATCTGTTTAATGCTTCCTGCTCTTTCAAAGTGAGTCACTACATCTGGGATGATTTCAGGTAGTCAGGATCTTAATGGGAGTGAAAGTACTTCTAACAACAAAGACTTTACTGCGTTGGAGTCAGTCAGTCCCCATCAGCAGAACTGTTTGTTAAAATTACTGCTGGTTCCTTCATTATTCGTTAAAAAATAATTTCTCACCAATTCTATTTACTAGTAGTGATGTACCCTCTCTGAAGATTTCTGCTACCAAACCTCTGCTCAGTAGTCTTTCAATGTTTGATGAGCACAACCTAATTCAAGACACCCTCTACACACCTCCTTATGGCTGAATATCTACATTTGCTTTGCTATACGAAAACAGCCTATTTTAAATTTCTTTACTAAACAAAACAATTATAAACTACTACTATTAGCAAACCCTGTTAAATTCTTGCCTGCTGCTCAATAAACTGATCTGACTGTTGATAAATTTCTTCTTAGCAACATATTCTAATTTTCCCACACAGATTTTACCCACTCAAGACTTTTAAAACCACATCCACAACTTCAGCTGCAGGCAATAAATGCAGAGATGACCCAAACTAACACAGAAATCAAGCTTATGAGTATTTAGGTGCAGTTGCTTTGCAGGAAGTTTTCTGGCTTTCTTAAAAATATCAGGGAAAAAAACAACCAAAAAAAAAGAAAAATAAAAAGTGAGGTGCGTGGGAGGATGAAGGACACAAGATATTAATTCTTAGAGTCAGTGAGCTGTGGTGTACAAAATGAAGCCCAGAAACATGCGCCACATGTTTGTGAAGTGCTAACTGATACCAGCTCTTCTTTTCAGCAGCCACAAACAAGCCAGCTAGATTAGAAGATGCCATGAAATGAAAAGGAAAAGAAAACAATAGAACTATCTACTTTAATTTTCCCCAAAGGACAATGCAACTTATCATAGAAGCTGCAGAAGTGCATAAACCGTGCCCTAATATTGAAGATTTAGAGATTACAAACTCAGAAGACATCATTATGCTCACCTAGTCTGACCTTTGGTACAGTTCATAATACATACTTCCACTGAGCACTTCTTGCATTAAGGCTGTAACTTTTGACAATGTTAGGACCCTTCCCCTCAAAAAACATCCCAATATAAAGACTTAAAATGATGGGGAATCAATAACATGCTTTAGTAATTTGTTACACAGAGCCCCCATGGTTTAAAAATGTGTGGTTTATTTCCAAAATGATTTCAATGATTTTGTCCATTGGCTCTTGCCATGCTTCTGTCAGCTAGATTAAAGAGCTTTCCGTTATCAGAAGTCTCCTCTCTGTGTTCCTACTTATAGATTAGAAGGTGTCTTAATCATAATCTTTTCTCAGATAAACTAAATAAATCAATCTGGTTTGGTCTTTGACTGTAAAGAAGGCTTTCCAGACCTCTATAAATCCAAACACTCTTCTAGACTCTGCTTTGCAAGGTGCGGTTTCGTATCTGAACTATCTGACATATTTTCTCCTTCTACTTGTATAAATTTTCCTGGTTTTACTCAAATTTCTGTAGCTTAAATCAGGCCACCTCATCAAATGATTCAGAATGTTCTGTGAAATCAGCCCTTCATTGCAATTATTTCTTATAACTCAAAGCTCTTATTGATAATCAGTGTAGGGATGCTGTCTGATCACACCCCAGATCTACAGTGCAGTACAGTTATGATCCAGATTTTATTTGGGTTTTTAGAGATTTCTGATGGAGTATGTTCACATTATGTTTGCAAAGACTCCTCTCAGGAAAACACACAAGTATTATTCCTTGTATTTATTATACAGTTTACATACTGGTTCAGCTTTTCACGGCTTTCATAGACAACTTCTGATGACAAAGCTTGGAAAACACTATGACTTGATTTACTTATTTGCTTGTAATTAAATAGGTTTGGTAGTCTCAGTCTAGTTTTAGTGAACAAATATCTTCCTCTAAAATTTACCAAAAGAGCTAGTAGAGTTTACATACCGATTGGTCAAAAGCTGCAAATACCACAGACTACTTTCTTTACTTGCACATATGAGAGGTACTAACAGTGTTTGTGACGGCATATGGGCTAGTTTCACATAATTTCTAAAATATTTCCAAGCTACATCATACGGCAAAGTAGTCAGAGATGTTTTGACTTGGTTACTCTGTCACGTATACAAGTAAAGGCTTTTGTAGCTCTAAGCCTCAAGGAGACGATTTAGGGAAGAGTCTTACTATATTGCCAATTTTTTAAAAAAAATTTTTTTTAACCTTTCCTCTCATTTACATGTGTTTCAACAGTCTTACAGAAGGTGGTAGTAGCCAGCCTAAAGAAAGCTTTGTGCCTGTTACGTGACTTTCTTTTACAGGAAATACATGGGGGTTTTTTCAGTTGGAGACCACTTCTCTCTTTAATCCTATACGGTTTTTATATAGGAAGCAGTTGAAGTAATTCTTCTCAAGTGAAAATATGTTCAGGAACATTTCATGTGTTCTTCATGTGTTTACGGCCAAGAAGTCAAATTTAAATCAGAATCTCAGCACCATAATCTTTTAGCAAATGTTACCAGCTGTTCAGCTCCACACTTTCTTCCTTCTAAAAGCAAGTAAGAAAGTGAAAATCCATCATATCAGTAAGCTAGTGGTTCTTAGTACCTTTACCTTGACAGATGATATATCAGAGTGCCTGTCTTTCTGGAAATCTTAGTTTTAATGGGCTGGGATCCATCTTCCTGCAAATTTTAAAATAAAAATATGCATCAAGTCATTTATATATGACTTGAGCCAACATACATAGGCTCACTTTTTGTATGTTCTTCTGAGAAATAGTACTTAATTTTTCTTCTATGTCTATTTATTATGTCTGACTATATTTTTTCTTCATTGAAAGGGCCAATTAAAGTAGCATGATGTAGTATTTTGATATCCTTCCAAATGCAAAGAAGTGTGAGAATATAAAAAAAAAAAAAAAGAAAGAAAAAAGTAGAGACGTATGATAGGTAGAAAATTTCTGAGAAATTTGCCAAAAAATTAATTTAAGGGAAAAAAAATCCTCATCAGAGGGGAATAAAAAAAACCCAAAGAAGACATTTTCCAAGTGTTACAGTCAGTGGGGTCACAGGAATAAACCCTTCTTCTTCATACCTATATAAATCTATATTATATATAATTCTAAATTGTATATCTATAATCATGTAAATGTATTGATCCCTATATGCTATGTTACCTAGTCTGCATTCTTCTCTCATGTCTGTGCGGAGCTCTGCATGACAGAGAATAGAGGCTAAACATAATATTAGATGCTACTATAGTAAAGATCAATATATACATTTACTGTAATAAAGACAAATAAATTATTTGGGGGTGAACATGTTTTTTAAGCACTATAATCTTTGTCCATACAATAGCAAAACAATGTTTAACTCTGAACATCTAAAATATATGAGGTAAAATAACCTCTAATCCAGGCCTTTTGCCAGATAGGTGTGACCTTGGTGGCAATGGGAAATAACAGACAGATTACACTGTACACTTCTAGTACCATAGAAACAGTCCTGAAATTATGATTTTTTTAAAAAAATTTCTCCCCTCTGGCAAATCAGAACTACTTTGAAAAGCCAGTTGAAACTGTATGCCTTATATACCAACCTGGGCAGCCTAATGCCACTGGGTTCTTTTGACAGCAAAACTAGAGTAAGTGAGGAAAACAAATGGGGCACGTTTCAATCCATGACATTTTGTATTTTCATTTCTTATATAAGGGAGTTTGCCAAATATTAAAATAACTCAGGTGCAAGCTGCATTTGCATGTCTATATCAAATAATAGCTTCTTGTCTTTAAAGTCAAACCCCTTCGTTACCCAGCCCCAGTCCGTCTGACCCGTTAACTTGTTAGGACACTGACCTTTCCCAATAATCTCAGATTTTACTGTCTAGTTGTCAATTTATCCTTTATATCCACACTTTCTCTTGTACTACTCTTCAAACATAGGAGGAAATCCAAACATCCATTATCTTATCTTTCTTCAAATCCTGATTTACAGCTCATATCTCTCATGTAACCTACTCATGTCTTCTTTTTTTGCTACTTGTTTACTTCTAACCTCTACGTGTGCATTAGCAACAATAAAAATGCTAGAAATGTGTGAATTTTCATTTTTGTTATTGTCCTCTGACTGAAATGGAAAAAAAAAAATCAATATTTTCTTTTGATAATTCATTTTACTTTCATTTATAGTCAGTCTGGCAAAAATGAAAAGCAAGATGAAATTATTTTCAACTGAAACCCTATTTTTTGTCTCTAAACAAAGTAATTAAAATTGTTTCTTAAGCTTCATATTTTATTATAAAGGAATGATTTTTTCAACATTATTTTTATTTTAAAATTATTTTTTCTAGCTTTTTCCTTTTTTCAAATAGTATGCACATATTTTGGTTGGCATGATTTGGCTTCTTTTTGTTTTCATCAAATAGATTTGATAGGAAAATTTTCTCATACTCAGAAACATAAATGGAACAGAAAACATTGTCATACTTCCTTGCTATGTTCATTTATGTGCAAATTCAATCTTTGTGTCTTGTTTCACGTGTTTATGCGTTAATCTGTAAAGTTTACTGGCCAGTGATGCCTCCACTTAGTGTTTATGCAACACCTGCCATGAAAAACTCTGGACCTTAGTGTGACCTTTTTATTTATAGTCCAAACCAAACGCTAGTAAGTGATGGAAATTGCCTACCTCTCCTGTCCTTTCCAGATTTAAACTTAGATCAGGTATTTCACAGCAAATGTACTGAGCATAAATATTCACATGAATAAAATAATCATATTTATATAGCCAAGTGGAAGCACTTAAGGGTTGTTTAACGTATAAGTATGAAACTATTAACAAAAGCATAAATTTTGCCAAGAATGTTGGCAATAGATTATATATTCCTTAAAGGATTTATCTATTCCCATTAGTTTAAACCTTTAGCAAGACAACATCAAAAAATTTAGTTAAGGTATCAGCTTCAAGGTCTGAAAAATGCTGGAGAAGCTTTGGAAAGGAAAATTCACCTTTTGGTATGCTCTAAATAGTTTTCAAAGCCAAAACCCCCTTGGGCACAAGTATGCAACTACTCGAGGAGTATTGAGTTGACTGCACATGGCTGCTGTTGGGAAATGTGTTGCAGAGAAAACAAATCATCCAACCAAAGAGAAACCCACCATCTATCTAGATATCTAAGAGTGCAGTCAGATAAAAAGTGGGTAGAGTACATACATATTTTTTTTTTTTAAGTTGCCATTTGGAAAGACAATATTCTTGTTGAGTCAGGACCTGCTCTCACAGGTCATGTCTACCCGATGTTGGTGTTCTGCACCTACTCCTGGGCTGTATGTGGGAACTGTACACTGCAAGGTCATTGTAGGGTTCTGGAATGATGGGTAGCTTCTTCATGCCATCATAGCCAAACTGACTAAGAAACAAAAGATAATGGCGTAGCATTAGATTTGTCTCCTGTGCTCCCAACTGAAATATATGACATGTTCTGCAGACTCAGGACTTCCTAGCTCTATGGGAATGTCCCATTCAGTGGAGAAATGCTGGTGGTGAGCAGTGTTCTCAAATTTCTGGCCTTTTTTTCAATTAGGATCATCTGCAGTGTCCTTTCCTGATATCACACAAAGGACATAGAGTTGCAGTATATCCTTAGGATATCATATAAAAGAACCGTACTAATTATTCCTAGCTGAATTATAATAGAATGAAGTGATTCTGTTCTTTTTTCTTTTTCTTTCCCTCCCTGCCCACCCTCCCTGATCCTCCTCTGATCCTGCGGCACTTTGCAGGTTTGGGACTATAATCAGCAATTCTATGTGAAAACCTATCATCTGATTTAGCACTGTTGGTTCAAGCTGATAGGAAGAATTGCCTAAAAATATGGAATCAATTTTGAGCCAAGTGTTGTAATTTTAAAACCACTACTTAAAAGGTATACAGCAATGTAATTAGTCAGGGATGTAATTAGAAACATTTAGATGATGGCTTGAGTGAATGACATTTCTTGCTTAGCCGTGCATTTTAGAAATGTTACAACTGTATTCAAGTTCTCAAAGTAACTTTTGACTTGAGCTTTGTATGCTGTAGAAGTGGAAAAAATACTTGGCAATTCCTTTGAGGTGAGGCTTTTCTGACATTCCCCCAAAATGCCTTTGCTACAACACTGGTATTGTATCATAGCCTTTATTCGGATCAAAAAGCAATTTCAAGCAACCCAGCTTCATGTCAGATATTGAGCAAAGACTAATTAGACTTTCAATCTTGAAGATACTCTTTAGGGAAGCGTGTTATACTGACACATTTAGTAGATGTTCTGCTGATTAGCTTTTTTTAGCTCCATTTCTTAGCCATCTAGTAATGCTTCATGGTGAAGTTATCAGCTTCTTAACATGTAACCATGTATGACAGAATTGTGGTTTACTGTCCCTCTGTGCATTCATAGCAAATGCAAGTTAATTTGACTTAAGCCATCCTAGAATGAAAGAGAATCAAATTTACCTGCGCTGGCTTACTTCTTTATCAGGGCAAGGCCACACGCGTGAAGAAATGTCACGCTGTAACTTTTAAGAGTCAGTGCTTTCCTCTTGGATCTGAACACTACATTACAGACTGGATGAAGGAAAGCAATACTTGGGCTAGCACTAACTTTTGGCTAAGGTTCAAAGGGATAACTTAAAATTCAGGATCATTGCTATTTTGTGAATGAGACTGAAAACTTAAAAAATTAGGTGGTACTTTGTATTTGCCTGTTTTAGTGGGGATTCTGTTGCCAGATATCATAATCTAATTGCTCTGGTGGAAATATAGGAAAGAATGTTGCTTTTTGAAAAGGACTTAATCAAAAAAGAGTTAATAAACACGAAGAGAGCAGTATGAAATGGATAAGGACAGAAAAGACTTCACTTAGGGTCGGTGTTATAGATGGTTCTGCATGAACATTAGGAGGGAAAAATAAATAGTTTGGGATAGAAGTTGGGACTACAACTTTAAGAACAGGTCCAAGTTTGGCAATGTAGATCTGAAGCCCTTTATATGTAGGGATCTGAATATGCAGTTTAATCTTTGATTAAATATGTTTTTAAAAATAAAACATATTCTCTTGGTATATTTGAAAACTGTTCATTATAGGAGAAAACAACTGCATAGCTGTTCACAAACAACCTAGTATAGAAAAAACAGCACATCATTTTGCTTCTGCGTACACAAAAGAAAAATTGGATATTTTCAAGGTTGTATAACTTGTTCCTTTTTTTTTTTTCTCTTTCTGAAAAAGCTGGAGGGTTAGGCCTCTCTATAATTTGCCGAATCAAATGTTCTTTCACATAATCAGTGATGGATGGAATGTACAGATGTTTCATCATCATTTAATACTGACTAAACCTCTCTCCAGAGTTTCTCCAGATATCCTTACCTGTTATGTACTACCCTGTTTAAAACTATGACTGATTTTTGCTATACTAAATCCTTTCCACAGAGTGGCTTTCTTTAACAGTATGTCATTTATTATTTTTCCTATGACATTCCTGTTTCAATTTTTTTATGTCTGGTCTTTTGGTTTTGTTTTTTCATATTTGGAGGGGATGTTGGGTACGGTGAGTTATTTCAGGATGAACCTACCTTTCACTGGAAGGTAGTAACCCGTTAAAAAACCTTCTATCTACTCCAGATTCAGTATTTATCATGGCTCAGTTGAGCATAGGAAAGTGTTAAACCGCTGTATTATAGCAATCATTTGGCACAATGCAGTTAGTCCGCAACTCAGATGACACTGCAGTCACTGAGAGAGGGACAGTAAGAGCAGACTGATTAAACATCAATGCCTTGGAGGAAAGCTTTGCCTTGCACCCTGTGACTTGTTTTTCTTGCTAGTGACATCTTGCAGATTTTTGTTTAAAATGTGCATAATTGTGTGGATACAGTACTTACAGACTTTAATCAGCAGTAAAGATAAAACAGTATCACTTTTGTTCCCCTGCCAATGCTCTTTTCATGTAGCGTCACTAGCTGCTTAACAGCCACATTTATTCTGAATGTCTTGTACAGCCCATCCAGTCCACGGAAACAAGAACGTTCCTCACAAATATTTTCAACACATTTTCTATCCCAGGTTTATGAGCCACAATTGCTCCTGCAGTAACATCTGTCCTTGCTCTTCCTGCAGCTGTGTACGACCCCCAAAAATGTCAGAGCACTAAATCCCCCACTATTCCATAAACCTCTCACTTTGGTCATGGCCCTGAAGTGGCCAAAAACTCCACAATGTGAATGGTGGAAGAGGACATCAAATCGATCCCTAACGACAGTTCTGACAAAATCACATCGGAGGATTTTTTTTCCTTTCAAACCTGGAGGTGACCAGAACTCACAAGTGCCAGGTGTAAATCTGGTACAAACTGATCTCTCTTTAGTTCAATGGAGTAACACAGCTTTCTCCCATCTGATGATTTGGCCCTTTGTTTCTCATCGGTAAGAAATAAATACATTTTTATAGACAGAAGGAAAACAAACATTAGCTCTGAAGACTTCATCAGTTCTTGTGTAACATTACCTGGATTAAGCTGGGAAAACTTAATTAAAACCACAAAATTTAAATTTAGTGTGAGAAATTAAGTGCAGCGTGCTTCCTTCTTTCTGTATATGTGACTGACCCCTTTATTGCCGCTCACTTTCTGCAATATTGTAAATTATCTAAGCAAAACTGAATCAGTGGACTAAAATTATACTGTGGTTCTTACAGAAAAATATTTTTGTGCTGTCCTCATAGTAGGGGAACAGGCAAGAACTTGACATTTACCTCTGCTGTTTGCCAACAGCCAGCTGGTCTGACAGCATATGTATATTAGCAGGATAATTGGCATACACAAAGCTTTACATAGCATGTGCCATTTCTTGCAGTGAGGGAGTGGAAAACCTGGACACAATAAAAGCTAGGGATACTTCAAGATTTTGAGAAGCGTGTATAGAAAATATAGGACAGAAATTCACAGAAAAAGAAGTCTTTTACCACTATTCACAGAACAGCTGATTGTGCCATATGCATAAATAACTGAATATTGGTGTCCTTTTAATATGAGTTTTCTAGAAAAGCTGCAATACCTTGTCTATATTAAGGTTATTTAACTATTAAATAATTTTGTGTTGATTTTTATAAATACAGGAGAGTCTGTATCTGAAAACTTTTACTTCCTTCTATTTAAATTTGCAGCGCAGAAAACTGTCCCTCATTCACATTAGCACAGATTTCGTCTGGGAAAGGGTGTTTGCCCCTATAGGACCATGAAGAATTTGTAAAAAGAGGTGATAAAGAATTTGGGTGCCTTAGGTGTTTACTTGATTGTAAGAAAGACCCAAGTTCCTAATCAGGGATATTTCTATAGCCTAACTACATTGGTTCCTAAGAAGCTATAAGTACACACATCCTCCCCCCAGAGAACTTAGTAAATCACCTAAATTTCTCCTTCACTGCACAAAGCATGATCATCCTGATTGCATCAGTGGCTATTTGCAGCCCAAAGCTGCATGCAATTCAGAAACATACGTTCGGATCACCTGAGGGACCTGAGCTGATGGATATGTTCCAGCACAGGGTGGGTAGAACAAGAAGCAGCCATCAACCAGCTGTTTCCTCAGTAAGCTCAGTAAAGGAGCGCAGCCAAGCCAAGAACCTGTTATTTAAGAGCTTGAGAGGAAGATCTGGGTTGGAGGCCAGTCTGTCTGAGTGTTGTCAGACCCAGTTTTTCAAGGAGTGGGCACAAAGTTGGAAGTGCTGTTGAAACTGTTGGAACTGCCTGTCCTACTGTAGCTGAACCTGGGCATATATGCATACAGAAACACATAATTTGGCGGACCACAAAAAAAAAAAAAAAAAAGCAGGAACCTAATTTTATAGCATTTGCCAGAGTCTTCTTGTTCACTGAGCAGACTGCAGGAGGTGAGGGGAAGGGGAGCAGTCCCCAGTCCTGCCGTTTGGCATGAGAAGTAAAGAACTTGGAATCTATTATTGCTTGAATCTGTAGTCTATTGGTCTGTAATCCACTTTCCTTTAGCACCGGAAAGACTGCATTTCTTTTTTCCTGTTTTACTGACACTAAAACGGCTTTAGGATGAAATTTAAAGACACAGGAGGCTCAGAAGGTGCATATGAGCCAATATGCAGGAGGTCTGCATAAAAGCCAGAAACAGCACCTCCTCTCCCGTGCTGCAGTGCCACGTCTAAGCACTCTATTACTATTGCACTGCTTCACAATAAAGGCTTTCAGTTTTACTCCAGTTTACACTTGGATTCCAGATAGGAAATTAAAAATAAGCTGCTAGCTCTGTCCTATCATGACATAATTTTTCAAGCGTACATCATTATGGTCATTTACTTCAATAGTTTGGATTGACTCATTAAATTGCTTCCTTTTAGTCTTTACAGATGAATCATATTGAATGGCTGTATTACATAATATACACCTAGCATGACTACTCTGAACTTTCTTGAAGGGCAGTTTAGTTCCGTTCTACCATATTTATCTAAGCATCTAAGTCTCATTTTGAAGATGCCAAGTCTTCTTTCGATTACCATTCTGGTCACTTTTTGAGTTTCATTATAATTTATAATGAAAGAATCTGGAGATAAAACAGAGAGAGATCAGGCAATTTTTCAAGAGATATCCACTGTCGCCTGATAAAGAAAAAGAAAGATTGGTATAAAATAAAAGTCCTCAGCACATTAGAATGTATTGGAATACCTAAATGTTTGCTTACTGAGAAAACATTCTTCTTGAAACATACTGTTTGGAAATAACATTACCAAAAACTCTGGGAGGGAGAGATGAGATGCATAGTATGATAGTAATAATCCTTATTTGCTCAATATCCCTCTTTTACAGTTTCAGCTGAGATCTGATGTCCACACAGCTAAAACTCATCAAACTACCTTATAATTTATATCTTTATAATTACCTGCAACTAGTAAAACGTACAACAATTAAGGTCTTAACTGAACAAACGGAGGATCTTGTGATAACAACCTTTGCTCACTCCTTCCCTTTTCACCACTGTTATTAGCATTAGGTGCTTCATTATGTCAAATTCAGATTGTGCTACTCCTTTGTTCTTACTCAAGTCTTGCGTTGTGGGCAGTAACCTGGTAGCCTCCCTCCTATCGTCAGAGGCTCCCTGTAGTTGTAATGTAAAAGAGGGAGTTTCATCTGGAGGCAGACTGAGGAGCCAGTATACATCATCATCATGCTTTTGCAGCACTGCAGACCGAAAGAATTCAAGATAATTTGTCATTAATATACACTAGAGAATATCCTGTGGCTATAGGTCCAAGTTTAGGCAGATTAAGGTCAAAGGAGATACTCGAGATGTACAGGATTTGGAGCCTTCGTGTTAGCTCCTCCTGTATGGTTAGGCTATTTTTCAAAGAGGGGACCCATGTTGTAAATGCAGGCTACGTAATCCTTGACCCACTTTTGGGAAAGGGTTGTTATAGAACACTACCCAAAAGGCACTTAAGATATTTTGGGCCACTCAATAAATAATGAAAATATATATTCAATACTTTAATGCAGCATACTTCTTAATATTCTAAATGGGTCAAGGCACCACACCCACATTTATTTTTAAATAACGCTCATCTTTTATGATTGTTTGCATGTCTTTTTCTTAAATCATTAGTATGATTTTTAAAACATTTACAGAGTCAAATAAATCACAGATTTGAAGACTGACAGCTTTTTACTGTTAGGTAAGTTGAGAAAGTATCAGTAACCTACAGCTTGAGCAATCTTCATGGAAAGGCCTGTGTTGGCCATCTACTTTTGGAAAATCAGATACTGAATGGAAAGCTTTCTCTTTCTTTTCCTTTCCACATTGTCCTGAACAGCTTTATTTTGTCATTTATTCTTATGATGGGTATACTTCTATGATTGGGTTCCCTCAAACATGTTCATAGCTAGTGTAGCAATTGCAGATATTCTTAGTTCTCACATCCTTTTAACAACTACGTAAATTTACACCTGTTGAGTCTTTAAACTAGTAGTGTTATACATGTTGACTCACAGTTACATGGTTTCTCCATGTCTGGAACCTGAGCAAATGCAGAGAACCATAGAATGGTTTGGGGTGGAAGGGACCTTTAAAGGTTATCTAGTTTAATTCCCCCTGCAATAAGCAGGAACGTCTTCAACTCCATCAGATTGCTCAGAGTCTTGTCAAGCCTGACCTTTAATGTTTCCAGGGATGCCTTATCTACCACCTCTCTGGGAAACCTGTTCCAGTGTTTCACCACCTCCATTGTAAAAAAATTTCTTCCTTCTATCTAGTCTGAATGTATCCTCTTTTAGTTTGAAGCCATTACCCCTTGTCCTATCACAACAGGCCCTGATAAAAAGTCTGCCCCCATCTTTCCTTTAGTCCCCCTTTAAGTACTGAAAGGCCGCAATAAGGTCTCCCCGGAGCCTTCTCTTCTCCAGGCTGAACAACCCAAACTCTCTCAGCCTGTCCTCATAGGAGAGGTGTTCTATCCCTCTGATCATTTTTGTGGCCCTCCTCTGGACCTGCTCCAACAGGTCCATGTCTTTCCTGTGCTGGGGATCCCAGAGCTGGATGCAGTACTCCAGGTGGGGTCCCACCAGAGCAGAGCAGAGGGGCAGAGTCATGCTCTGTACCTATGAACTAGAGCATGATGGCTCTGACTGATAGCATAAGTCTTTATCTTCGCATTATGTGCTGACATGTGCAGCAAGGATACATAATAAAAAACATCAATACATGCTGGTTTTCTGTGCACAGTACAAAATAGTGTAATACCAGACACACCTAAATGTGTGTACCAACAAGTATGTTGTCCTCGAGCCAAGTGTCCTTTAACAGATTCAGAGCCCTCCCATAAAGCATTTCTTTTCTCACCAGCTTTATACAAATAACCAATTTATGAGGACCACTTTCCTTTTTACTTCCTATTACTCTGAGCTCTCCCAAACCACACACATTTATAACCTGCTAACAGGATAAAAACATTGAAGCATTAAAATAAAAGCATAAAATAAATGTATATTGCTCCTGCAAAACTGCAAAAGTCCTATTAATGTCAGCTTGTCGGGGGCAGGAAAGAGTGAAGGTAGCTAGAGTTTGAATATAAAAAAGAAATAATCAGGAACTTCTCTAACATTTCAAGATAAGAATCATTTTTCATAGGACTACATATAATCTCATATACAGTTATATGCACCATCTTTCTCTTCCATTCCCAACTGCTTAACTTCTCTGACACAACTCCATGGTTTGGGGGAGAAAAGAACAAAAGAAAAACTGTGTGTTCTAACCTTTCAAGTCAATGCCTTTCAACATGGGCTTAAAAAATGCAGGTAACACTGGCTTCTACAGTTCTTTAGCTCATCAACCTTAAATCAGCTCTTTTCTACCTGCTTTTTCATAGTATTATACCCTCTGCCTGTCACACCCTTCTTTTTCAATGGGCTCTCTGGTTATCTTGTTCCTTGCTTCAGGACATTCCCTTTTCCTTCTTCCTTAGCAACCTCAGAGCACCAGAAATAAGCTGCAGTTAATCAAATGACTTCTTAGTTCTTGACAGAACTCAAGCATATATTGCTGCCGTGTAGTAGATCTCGGATCACATTTTGAGAAACTGGCATAAACCAACACAGATGTCAGCCACTCTTAATGAGATACAATCAATCGATAGTCCAAAAAATCCCTTTGCTTTAAACCCCATGATTAACCCATGTGTATAGAACACATCTGGGTTAATTTCAAGGAGGTGTATCTATGAATTTTAATAAAAGACATATCTTTAACAGAAATGTATCAACTTTACTGCCCCACAGTAGCAAACTCTATGGTTGACAGCTCCTTCTCCAACCTACAGTTCTTATATTCTGATGTTAAAAAAATTTAAAACCTGAAAATACCCAGTCCTTTCTATACATCTGAATGTGAGGACTTAAATCCCAACATGGTAAGTACTATCCCTCATAAAAACTTTTTGTCAACTTTATCCTGTTGTAAATGCACTGACACAGAAAGACACCTTTTTTTTTTTTTCATCTCACTTGCACTATTGGCTTACACTTACAGTGTCCACCGGCACCAATATTAAATGAGCTTCTTATGTTTCTTATTTAAAAAGGACTAGATGCAATGTCCTGTATCCACTTAGATTTCACCTGGCACTGTGCTTCTAGAACAAAAAACCAGAACTGTTAACATTTTTTGGCAACGGCCCATATCTATACCATTGACTTCCATTCCAGAAACCACTAGAAAGGGTTTAGCCAATGTGAAGTGTCATTTATTTTTCAGTCACTTGTTATACAGAGCAGTAAACAAAGTCAATTAAACTAACAATACTGTATCTAATGACATTATTCATTTATAAGGCTAAAGCTATGTTCTCATGGGTTTACGATTATGCAGATGTAAGTTAGACCATTTGAAATTAGCCTTCATATTGACTTTGATGAATATTGAAAATTAGGCCATTGAAAAAGTGCCTCTAAATTTTTCCCAAGAGGAAAAATTTCTGTTTTGACAGAAATGGCTTCATCTTGACATATTTATAATACAAAACAAAGCTAAAATAGAAATATTTGTAGGAACTGTCATAGCAACCTGTTTTGATTTAATTCGCCAAAATTCTGTTATGGAAATTACTGTTTTTACAAAGTATTTTATGTAGTTTGCATAAAGAAATCATGAAATGGAATGGACCCTAGTACCCTGACAGAGGATTTTCCAAAGTAGGATAGTGGTAGTTTCTCCCCCTCCACCACAACATATTATTGCAAGTCCTATGGTCATTATAATTTGCTAGACAATCCTTCAATATTTCTGAGCAGCTTCATTAATTTAATGAAAAAGCATTCTGTTTTCTTTCTTTTTCTTTTTTTTTTAAGGCATGGTACATTCGGCGGTCATTCAAGTGTGAATGCTTTGAAAATGTAAATATTCCTGCAGTGTCATTCCCATTGGAGGTGTGCTTTATGTAAGGCCTTATGTATCTCTTGACCTGATCAATCAAAAGGTGCAACCATTTTCAGAAGTAATAAGCTGCATAATTCAATTTGAATGTGCATAGCATTTTTGATATTGAAATCAAGGTTATTATCTAAGTATGGCATGCTCATTTTACATGGAGCATTCTTGTCACACTTCTCATACTTCTCTCACAATTAATGGCTTCATATGGATTTTCAGAATGTTATTTTCTTTCTGTTTGACACAATCTCCATCTCCAAACTGGAAATGGATGGCCTGCTGCTAGATGACTGTCTGCCTTCATAAGCCTATCTGACTATTTGCACTGGTCATGACAAACAGACAAAGACAAAAAGGAATTCTTTATATCATTTTTTAACTGTCAATGAAAAGTGAGAACAGGACAAAGGGGTGTGAAATACTTCAGGCTCATTGCCCATGATTTATTAATTTTTTCATAATAAACCTCCCAGAATTTTATGTTGCTGTATAAAAGATTTCTTAGCTGAAGTACATGATTTTTAGTAGAAAAAAAGGTTTGACCTTTCTAAAGAAGTTAATTAACAAGAAAGACTGTAAATTAGGTCAAAAGGTCCATTAAGATGCAGATTGGTCACAACCAGTGGTAGCTCTTGTCATCAGCTTTCCTTTATTTAATTTTTTTCTTGATTTTTCTCCTCTTTTTTACTTACAGCTGCTGCTCCTTTAGAAAAATCAACTTTCTGTCATTTTCATGATTCATCAAGGCCTGAAGGAAAAGACCAGAATCATCCATAGTCTTTTTGTTTGTGATGTAGACTACTAACAACGTCGTTTTTACAGATGTTAGTGGAAAGATGTATCGTCTTGGGGCTTCTGTCAATAGAAAAAAAAAGCAATTAGAAATTTTACGTACTTCAAGATATGGAAGATAATTTCTGTAAATATTGTTGTGTCTAAAACAAATCTTGATTCTATCTCACCACTGCTTTGTGCCCACAAGATAGAAAATATATTTAAACAACTGCATTTCTTCTGATAAAAAACGTTGAACAAGTAATATATAACATGTGTCTGTTTTAAACCTTAATAAAGTACATAGAACCTCTAATGGAGTGCAAACCAGAAACAATAAGCAATTAGAAAGGTTAATAAAAGAAAAACAAGTTTCTTTTTCCTGTAGACCAAAAGTTCTACAGCTAGTTGCCTCTAGATTACCATGATGCAATGTCAGGTATGGATATTCCCTGTCGTATTTTGTCTACTAAAAGTCTCATAAAGACAAGAGTTTGTATAATAAGGTCTGAGAAAGGATCAAAGTTTAGCCTAATACTCTTAAATGACATTGCAGAGAAGTACTATGATTCAGTGAAGGAATCCAGCAATTTTCACATGAATGAGCAAGTACCAGACAGCTTTCCTTCCCACCGTATATCCATAGAAAGCACAACAGGATGTAATAATCGAAAAAACAGAAGGTTGAGGACAATAATTTCCCTGAAGTGAAGCAAATCCATTGGCTGTTTTCTTCAACAGAGGGATATGTAATGAAACACATTTGGCAGCACAGAAAACCCTCTGTTCCTCAGAATGAAAATTCTGAAGAGAGTCATTCTTACTCTGTGACAGTTATTAGGATCCAGTTATTAATCTTTCTTCCTAAGCCTCTCTTCCATTTGGAAAAGAAAGGAATTCTAGGGACAGAGCAGTTCCAGAAGACAACTTTTACTAGTTCTGCAAAGGCACGAGACAAAAATACACACTGCGGTTTTTAATCTGTGCCTTCTGCCTAGTTTCTCTATCACCTCCGGTCCCCTCTCTCACATGCTCAGCCCAGCTCCCTTCTTTGGTCTCTTTCTCACTTGTCTTGTTCTCCTCCATAGACAAGACTACCTGAACATATATTCTGTGCACATATGAACTACATTGCCTTGAGGTTTGCAACACTGTAGGCTGCAACACAGAGCTAAACAAAGCTCTGATGAGTTTCACTAATTGAGATGCCTAGCAAGAAAAAAAAAAATATTCTGGCAGGAATTGTGTAGGATTCAGAGTCATGGACAGATTTGCTGTTGTTGTCATGCAGTGTGCAAACATAAGAAAATAGAGTTTGTTTTCCAAGGAGCTAACAACATCAGCAGCACAAGGCATCATATGTTTACAAACAACAACTGGGAAACAGCTAGAAGGTGGTAGTCAATAGCAAAAGCAACACCCTCTGCTTAAGAGCTGCTTAGCTGATCAAGGTTTTTGTAGGAGCAAAGAGCTTTAAGGAAAGGTATACAAAATAATGTTTCTGATATATTTATAATTAAGACAATTTAGATGCAGAGGAAGTGAGGTAGTTTTAAAGAAGTCAGTTATTCAAGGAGGCTTGAGGAAGAGCTGAGAAGAAAAGTTACATTTCCCTGAGTCCCACTCTTTCTCCCTAGCTGCTACTTCTGTCCAGATAGAACACGATTCATTTTATAAATGTGAGAGAGATATTTTATGGAATTTGAATTGAATATCCAAAAATTTATAGCACATTCTTTGAATATATGCAAGATTTCTAAACCCTTCTTTCTCTACCACCTTTCAAAATATGGAGGTGCAATACATCTACCACATTGTCCTTCTTGTAATTAAAGAATTAAAGATGACCTTCATGAACACACAGCCCTGCTCTGCATTAACTGAAGTTAAAAAAAAAATTAAAAAAATTTAAAATCTATTCCTGTGGTTTTGAGAAGTAACCATTTAAGGAAAAGGCCTTATAATAGTCTGCTATGGCAGTCATTAATCTAGTCAACATGAGTCTGACAACAGCAAAGAGCACAAGTCTTTTCTGAATTTCTTTTGAATTTTTAAAGTTAGCTTTCTGAAAGAAGTGAAGGTGCCTCATCCTCTCCAGCATGAAAAAGTGGATAGACATACCCCCTGTGTTTTTTTCAAAACAAACTGCATCTGCTACTTGCCTTCTAGTTACTTCAGAGGTACAAATCAGGGTATGTCCCTGGATGGTCTGACTGGCAGATTCTTTTGAGCCAGAGAAAACAGTTCAAAGGGGTGGCAGAGGGCACGGCAGGCAGTGTCAGAACCCATCTTGCATATGACTCTTTATAAAATATCCAATTTAAATGACCTGCAGGTTGTGAAGGCATTACTGTTGCTTACTGCGCTGCTTATGCTAATATCTAGTACAGAAGTGTCTCACTACAGAGGAGAAGAAATACTTGCAACCCAGTTCTCAAGCAAACATGCCATAAATGACATACCTAAACCAAAACACAGGTCTCTCAAATTACTTCCCAAAGGGTACCCAAATGTGCTCAGGGATGGTGAATGATTTTAGTCAGTCCCTGTATATTTACGTGCACTCAGGCAATCAAGTCTGAAAGGTAATGTCTTATTAATACAAGGCACTGAAATACCTTTCAGAGCTGCTGACAACCTCCCTTCATTATAGGCAGGCAACAATCTACTTTAAAGAAACAACCTATTAGTTGGTTTGTCTTTAAAGACAACTGAGCCTAAAAGAAGCTTAAAGCATTCTAAGTTCCACCTGCAGCTTTCAAAGTCTGCTTGAGTTGCCTAAGAGATACAGATCCTTCTCAATTTCTCTCACTTGGATATTAGTTAACTGTTTCTTTCCACTAAAAAACCCACTAGTCTCAGCTTTTCTGTTCTCAGAAATTCTCCTTTTTAATAACGCATAAATGTTGTCCAAATAGGAACAGGGGTTCAGGATTAGGTGGTGACAGAAATGAAGTCCATCTAGATACAAAGAGGTATTGAGATCGTGACAGAGGAAATAAGAACTCAAAAAAGTTCATGTTCTTGAAACAAACAACGAAGATAGTTTTTAGCAATAATTTCTCTTCTTGTAGAAGAATATTCTACCAGAGAAAAGATGAGCAAAATGGGTGGAGGGTTTTGTTGTTCATACAGACACAATGCTGAGACTTTATTCTGGGGTAACGGAGGTAATTCCCTCTATGGTATTTTCATGAGTGCTAGATGTAGAGATAAAAACATACTTTGTAATATTTCAAGAAGTGGACTAACCTATTTTAAGGCTGAAAACATGTCAAATATTAGGACTTACTGAAGAAGTTGATACTGTATAGTATTTGGATGCTAGGAAAATAGAAGGAAATAGAGAAAAAGAGCTAAATGACATGACAGATATATTATAGCAAAAGCTAAATGCCCAGTAGTTAAGACAAATGTGGGAAAAAAATAAGATAAATTGATTACTACATTAAAAAAAAAGTTTAAAAAAAACCCCAACAAACAAAGAAAAAGGCTGGAAAGATGTAACGTGATTACATTTATAAATATGTTCAGATTAATTTTAGGTCTACCCTTGGTGTAAAATCTTTTTGTATGCTGGAGAAGATAAAAATTCTAATTATTATCCCCACTATCTAAAAACAACTTTGTCAAAGAACACATGTAACGTAATTTTATGGAGAAAACCTGTATTTGCTGGATAACATGTCACAGCTATTGTAATAATATGTAACAGACTATGGCTTGATTGCTATAGATTTAAATTTTACACAGAAGAAAATGATTTCCAGTACATTACATCATGTCAAGGTACCCGCTATCTAATCTTATCATTAAAAAAAAAAAAAAAGATAGAAAAACATTCAATAGATGATTTAGAAAGTCAAGTTCAGATCTCTCCAGGCATCAGTAAATTATAGGTCACTATTTGAAAACGAGGACCGCTACGTGCTGAAATTTGCTATGTGATACTCTTGGAACTAACAATCTGCCTATATAACCACAAATGCTAACATATAGTTAAGCAGAGAAACTTAATAACCTGTTGACTTCCTGCACTTTTTATCACAGGGATCATACAGCTTTGAGCTCTTCAAAAGCAGCAAAGAGCACTGCATTTACAGAACCTAAATGCTCTTTCTGCCTTGCAATCTCCACAACGTAAATACTGCAAATTGTCTACAGAACTCATAAGACATCATGGTTTCTCCTGTACATCTACCTTCTGGATGATCACACCGCCATTACAGATCTAGGTCCTGTGTTAACGTCTTTCAACACCCCACTCCAATGATCCTGATGGCCTTTTGTATAGATGAGGACTCCTACACCTACGCGAGGTAAGTGACTGGGCACAATCAGAGGGTTCATCTAGCACATGGTGGGCTGAGGCTGTGGGATGCTGCTTCGGGAATCTCAACTCTCCCAGGACCTTTTGTCCATGCATATTTATGTCTCTCCAAGTGTGTGTTCTCTCCCAAATTCTGCACCTCGCATTTCCACTTCAATCAGCCGCTCCCAGCAGAAACTACAGTGAATGTAACTTGTATCTGACTACTTACTCCTTTGAGTAACTATGTATTGCAGAACTCAACATGAAAATCTTAAGGAAATAAAATGTAAAGATTAAATGGCCAACAGGGACAAGCCTCACTTTTACAGGTGAAGCATACCCTGTTTGTATTTTTCTGTAGTTCTTGTTCTAATCATTCTTATTTTCTGTGTACACGCTTAATATCTGAGTTCTATGTTGTGACAGTTCCACAGTTGGCACAGAACTAAAAAAAACCCCAACAACATGTATTTACAAAAAGCATCCATGCCTGTTTCACTTAAGCAGAGTAGTCTTTTTGTCTGTCTTGCTAATCAAAATGGCCAAAATTTCTGATGTTTTGGTGTTATCTCTTTTCTATAGGTAGCTGAATGTTGGCAGTGGGAGATCCCATGGCAGCTGCAAGCATTTGTTAGGAGCTGTCAGTTGGTCTCCTTTGGCTGGTAAGAACTACATTCATTTACAGAGCAGCTTATCTCAGTTTTTAGTAAACAGTGGTAACAAATTCAGTTTTCTTCCTTTTCTTTGAGACATTTAACAGTGATAAAAAAATAAGAGTAGTTTCAAAAATTGGTTAATAACCTACAGGAAAGAAAGAAATGTCTAAACAGGGGACAGAGACCTCTTTCAGGTCCATGGAAAAAATAAAGTTCATACTGCTTTTCCAGATTTTCAGATTTCTTTATTGCATTCTGGCAGACGTCTTAGCAACAGTCCAGCAATCCATGTCTTGTCTTAGATAAAAGTAATCTGCACAAGGTAAGTAATCTGATTTGTTTCTTAAATTGACACACTTTAAATGGAAACATGCACAGATAGTTCAATGAGACCTTTGGTTCAAATTTACAAGAGATGCATTTGCAGCTTAGTTACTGGTGAAGGGAAGAAGTAGTATCATTTTTCATAATCATGCTTATTTACTATTTGTGGTTCTCATGCTCATTTTAGTCAAATGCCTTGGAGAAACATTTAGCTGACATTCATTTAATGATGTAATGCGCTGTGATAAAGAAGTAGGTAATTTACTATGTTTTATTTGGGAACTTTGCTTGTTTCCATTAATATTCACAATGAACTAGGCAGTTACAACAAAGTAAGACATTGCCCCTATCTAGAAGAACCAGCAATCCAAAAGATATGGAGTACAGATATGAAGGCAAGAAATGGAAGGTCTGTAGGTAAAGGTTTCCTAACATCACACGGCTCCATTCAATAGCACAGAAAAGATAATACCAGAACCTAGTAAAGTAATTTGATGCAACCTGAAAACCTATTAAAGACACAAACCAAATACCTAGTTTGCCTTACTGCAGTAATTACACATCACCATAAAGGGCAGGCCAGCCTAGTGTGATCTTTGTTCACACATTCAGAATTGGTCATGTTTCAGTCCTAAATGACACTGTGAGGTTAAAATAATTCAAAGTACTTCTGTATACTACTAACTGGGACTACTTACAGCTGTTATATGGCTATAAAACGTATGTGCAATGATGAATCTTATCACATTTAAATTCATATTTAAATAAATTCCTGCCTAAGAAATTGTTTTCCCTGCTTCAAACTCTCCCCTGGACTCTTTTGTTGTGCCTTGGTAAAAGAAATCAAGGCTCCAATTCAGCTCCCTTCCTTATGTATTCATTATAAAAATGAATGTAGAGATCCTGAAAATATTTTTCTCATGCTGTGGAAGAGAGAAGAAAAAGACTGGGGTACTACTAACTTCATTCCCTTACAGCTGAGGTAAGGAAATTGTTTTGGCAAGTCCCCTCCATGCCTAAAATAGGCAAGAAAAGGTGAAACCGTGGAAGGACTCATCCCCCCCACTTCTTGTCGCCTGTGAGTTTACTTAGAAGACAGTGAAGCAGATGGATGCCGCAAGAAGTGCAAAGGATACGTGGAACAACAGCACGTAAGTGGGATTCACACCGCCTCAAAACAGCAAGGTCCCCTCAACAACACCTACTCCACAGGGATCCTCCGCCACTTATGGGACTTCAGGATCAGTGATTCTGGAGCAGGATGGTGGCAGCACGTTCCATCCAAAAGAAACAGCAGAAGAAGGTGCTTCAGCATAGCAAAAAACCCTTAAGCTTGGTAAGATCAGCAATACAAGTGAAGTAACGGAAAAAAGAAAAGTGCAAGGCTTTGCAGAGAGGCACAAAAGTTGACATTTGGAGCAGAGAATGTAGGGCTGTAAAACACCCAAGTAAGGAGAAAGCCATAAGAAAAGTTTTTGTAGTTTAAGAGAACAGGAGAACCCAAGTTCTTGCAATCGGTCCTAATGGTACAGTCATGGAGCAATTATCTTCCCCCTGCGTAGTATCTGAAGCAGCGCAGGAGATCATTTGGTGAATAAATCCACAATAACACCCTCCCAGCTTTTTGTTGGCCGACCCCTCCTGTCACAGCTTCTCGCCCTGTCCCTCGACCATCGGGCTGCGCTTCCGAAGTCCCCGCTGCCGGGCACAGCCTTCCCGCAGCCGCCCCGCGGCCTCCTCGGCCTCACACCCCGCACAAGATGTACAGGCCACGGCCACTGAATCCCACCTCGCCCCACCGCGGGGCCGGGACGTGGCCGTACCCACCCCGGTGCCGCTTTCTCGGCCGCCGGACCGCGGCCAGCGCAGCACGGTTCCCCCCTCCCGGCGTCGCCGCAGGGCCCCACAGCGCCCGGTCCAGCCGGGGTGCCCTCACCTCAGCCCTCCACCTGCCGCGGCTGCCCCCCGCCTCCCTCCGAGCCCTCCTGCCGGCTCACACGGCACCCGCCATCCTCTCCCTCCCGGCGCCTGGGGGCGTCTCCCGCAAGCCTCGCTCCCCTCCCCTCGCACCCCCAGCCCCATGCCTCCTCCGCCGCGCCGCCCCCTCTCCCTCCCTCCCTCTCTCCCTCCGTCCGTCCCTCCCTCCCTCACCCGGCCGCTTGGTAACGCCGTTTCCATACTCACAGCAACTGCGCACTGAGACAACCCGCAGCCGGCCTAGGGACCCGTTTAGCTGGGACCGGTCAGCGGCGGCAAGGCCTCCCCCGCCCCGACACACCCCCGGCGGGCAGCTGCCCGCGCCCGGCGGCGGTGGCTGCGGCGGCGGCGCAGGCGCGCTGCCTCCTCCCCTAGTGGCTGCCGCGGGGAGGCCGGCGGCCGCGGCGGCAGCTCCCGGGTCCCCTCAGAGCCGAGCGAGCGCGGCTCGGGCCGGCAGCGGGAGGCGGGCGGCGAGGGCGGGCGGCGGGGGCCGGGCGCTGGGCTCTGTGTGAGGGAGCTGTGCCGCACACCCAGCCCGTCAGTAACCGTCGCTGCTGCTGGGGAGGAGGAGGAGGAGGAGGAGGCGGCGGCGGCGGCGAGAGATTCTCCCACCCCCACCCACCGAGCTGAGGTGAGGCCAGGGCAAAGCATCCTCCTTTCTTCCCCTCATCCCTTCCTCCCTTTCATCCTTTCTCCCCCCCTCCCCCCCGCCCTCCCCAAGCTCCTTCCTTTCATCCTTCTTTCCTTATCCTCCTTCCCCCTTATCTCGCCTTCCCCTCATCCTTCCTTGCGCTTCCTGGTCCTCCTTTCCTTTCTTCTCTCCTTAGCCACCTTTCTTCACTCCTCCCCATCCCCCAGACTCCTTCTACCCTTACCCACATTTCACACCCAACAGAAATAATAGTCGTGCTGCCTTTTTTTTTTATTTTTTTTTTAAATTTATATTTCCTTTTCCGTTTTTAAATGCAATTTTAATTCTCACCCAGTGAAAGAGGGAGAGAGAAAGAGACACAGTCGGTCACAGAGATAATCCCCTCTCCTTTAAAGAATGGATTTGAATTAATGGTCATTTTGTGGTGTGTGTATTATGGAAAGAGGGGGATTATATTTAGGGAAGAAATGAAAGGGTCAAAGGTGTGTTGTTTCACTTATTCATCTATTTACCTAGCATCACTTCGAGGTGAAACCTAGCTCCGTATTATTTTAAGTCTTTTTTTTTATTTTCTCCTTTCTTCAGGCATCAGAGGTTTCTTCCTCCCTTTTATCCATCCACTGCGCGTCTCTGTAATTTACAGTCGCTGCTGCTGCTCTGATTGTCTCAGCCGGGAGCCAGCGGGGAAGGGGCGCGGGTAGCGGTGCTGTGCAGTGGGGAGGGGGCGGTGGGCACCCGCAGGAAGCAGCTTCTTCCATCCCTTCCCTTGAGGCCTCTTCCAGGGTTTGAGACCTTTTGAACCACCCGCTTCGTATCCCATCCGGAATCCAGCCCGAAAGGTGCCAGCTGCCGTCAAAGGATTTGCTCCAGTTGCAAAGAGTGGAAGTTTAAATTGCGGCTTTGTATTTACGTGGAGCGTGCTGGGGATGGCGAAAAGCTGCGTGGATGTTGGCTGAAAGGTGATGCCCAAAGTGTCTTGTCGCGTGGCTTCTGGAGTGGAAGAAGTTTTGCTTAGACATGGTGGTGGTGGTGGGAAGCGGCGTTGCTGCTGCAAGACTTCCCTGGCTGCCTTACCTGTTTGGGAGTTGGCGTTGTGGATGTGTGTACTTAGGGGAGCCTCCATGCACCAGGGTTTTGGGAAAGTAACTTTTATGTATTTATGGTGAGGTGTAGTGTGAGGAATAGGAGGCATGCACCTGCTTCTCCGTAGATTGGAGGGATGAATGTACTCCCTTGTGTCTTGCTGGTTGTGTGCGATGCCTGTTTTCTTCTTAAGGTGATGCTCAGTCAGTTGAAATGATCAGTTGGTGGTTGTATTTCTCTCCGTCAGTTGTGTAGTGGTAGAACATTTAGATTGTTAGCGTGCTTCAGACAATTTCAGCCTCTTTTAAGCTTCCGTTTGCTCAATTAGAAGTTTGTTTATACTTCATCAGGTAGATAAGTTTCAACATCCCTCTTATTTTAGAAATCTTTAGATACCACAGCAGCAGATACTATAGCAAAACTCTGTTAGCCTCAATAATGTAAACACACGCATGTTATATACTATCTTGGCATGTATCCCCTGAGAAATATTGATTCTGTTAACTTGTCAAGATTGCAGCAAATACTGTGTGTTTTGAAGTATAATGTATATATATGCATAAATAGGGGTAATCTTAAATGATGTTGCTGATGCGAACAACAGATCTTACTAGCTTTGTGGCTGTTACAGTGCTGCTGGTTTTCCTTTTTGCCTATAGTGTCTATGATTGATATTATGTATTGTATCAGGCTTTTTATACTCCAGGTCAAACAGAATTCTTTCTAGAGGAGAAACAGTACTGACCTGAAGGATGAACTTTTGCACTTAATTGTGTAAATCATTGTTTACAGAAATAGCACCTTGGCTGTGTACAAGACAAGCATAATTCCATTAACAGGCTCTGTTGATGACAAAAGCCTCAACAGGAAAGCTCTGGTGTCACCTGAGCCCTTACATGGCAATGCAACCCTGAGAACTCATTCTTTAATATTAACGTTGAGCATGTATGGTACTACTGAAATGCCTTTGAAACACTGAAAACCAAGAGTATTAAGACTGAGACTTTAAAGCCAAAGGAAGCAATTAGATCTTATACTCTGACCTCTTGACTGTTACAGTCAGTTGGATTTTATCCAGTTACTTTTGAGTGCAATAACTTGCCTTTGCCTGAAACATATTTTCCAGAAAAATTGGAATCTTGATCTGAAGACAGTAAGAGGTGGAGAATCTGCTGTTTAAGTTATTTGGCTTCAGCTTCCAGTCGCTGGTTACTGATGTGCCGTTCTCCACTGTGCTAAAGAACTCAAACTATTTTCTTACCAGGGAGGTATTTATCTGCTGTAACCTAGTGTTCCCTCTCTTTTCTATTTGAAAAAAAAAACAAAAAACAAGTGGACTAAAATTCTTTAAATTTGTCACTGCATGCATTTTCTTCACAACTCAGTTTCTGTGGCTTTTTTTCCAAATCCACTTCTCAGCATTTTGTGAAAACGTGAGCTGGATACAGCATGTCTATGCCTTGTCTCAGCGGTGTCTTGTGAGTTTAAATATTACCTCTCTAGTATTACTTTTTTTGTTTGTACCTCACATTTATATATTAACCCTTCTGCATTTTGATTTCCTTTTCACTGGCTACCCTCACTGTAGCAAACCCTTTGCAGGACTATTTCTTTCCACAAGAATTCATCATTCTACAGACTAGCATGTGTTTCTTGACTGTAGCTTTATAACTTTGTCTGTGGCCTTTTTTTAGAATGTTTTGTTTCTGGCATAGGTTGAATATACCAAACACTCCTGATTGCTTTGTGTAACTGATTTATCTCAGTTACGTAGCATTCTATCAATTTATAACTTGTGCAGTTTTTGTCACGATTGATCATGTAGACTTAGACAAAGAATTGAGAAAGTGTTTTGTGATAGTGGCCCCGCCTTTGGGGAACTCCATGCTAATCTGAGTTATGTTGTGATGCGTACTGATAATTGGTACTATTTTGTCATCAGGCTGCTATAGAGTACTACACCAAGTGCCACAGAAGTTTATACATGAATACGGGTATTTTTACCAATTGGAAGTATCAATTGTATCAAAGAATAAAAGCAGATTCATTTAAGAAGATATATTTTCATTTATTTTCCTTATTATTTGTTATATAGCTCTGATATATCGGTTGAATCTCATAATTTTTTTCAAAAAAATGATTGTTTTGCTCAGGACTGCCATTGTTCTAAACTTCCTATAGCTACAAACACAGTCTCACTAGTTCTTTTAGAATATGGTTGTAAAATTAGCAATCATTCAGACTTCTGAAATTTTCCTGGTATTTTCAGAATTGCTAAAAATTCATGTTGGTGGGACAGACATCTCCTTGGACACTTCTGTGAGAATCCTGTTCTATGGTGATCTTTGGTCTTGCTGAACAAAAATGTTTGTTGCAAAGTAATATTGTTTTATTGTTGTACTGGTAATGGACTGAAGAAGTAAGTCATCATTCTCATGAGGTACAGCAAATGATCTCACCTCTTTACAAATGAAGAATTACTCATTCTAGTAATCTGCTCTTTTGTTTCTAGTATCTGCTCTCTTGCACTATTAGTGTAGATCAGAGTGCCTGTTTAGTCGAACAGCTGTGTGAGGGCTAAGATTTCTTTTGTTCTTACAAATCCCCCACTCTGGTTTGTTTTTTTTTTTTTTCTCCCTGTTGCCAAGAAATATCTTCATCCTCACCTTTCAATTTTTTACACTTACGTTTTCAAGAAGTATGACTTTGTTATTCCTTAATACTTCCTGTTATGTATAGCTGCTTACTTCTAATAGTAGTATTTATTTAAATCTGTTTTGTTGCCAAATTGTAGTAGTTATGACAATGCCTTCTAGGTATTACATGCTGTCTGAACATACGAGTATGAGATTTTTTTCTTCTGTGTACAATGACACAGCCATACAATTTATTACATTTCAGAGCAGAGTAGGCTTTTGCTTTTAATATAACGTTTCAAGGCTTGGCTAAAGAAAGCTAAGCTCTCCATACTTTTTTCATAGGCAGTACAAAACATAGGACATACTTTGGTTTTAGATATAATACCAAATGGTATTGGAAATATGAAAGGCAAGTATACAGAAATAAATAATACAATATGTAGTTGGAAATATGAAGGGCAGGCATACAGAAATAAAGAATAACAGCATTAGCCTAATAGTAATTACAGCAGTACACTTAGGTCATACCTTGATTTGAGTTTTTGTGGCTCAGGTCTATAGAAATTGTTCCCCTAAAGTTAATTTGAGGTAAGACGCAAGAAGAAGATATAAAAAGAGCAGAATTGGAGGGGAAGAAGAAAGTGACAAAAGAAAGTTGTGTTTTAGAGGCTAGCTAAGAGCTGCTTCTTGACTAAAATAAACTTGTTTATTTTGTATAAACATAGCATTTGTTAGGATAAACTTTCTTGAGGAATTAGATAAACAATAAAGTGTATCAGTTCACCAGCGAGAACTTTCCTGAGGCACGGCTTCCAACACAGCAGGTTTCTGCAGGAAGCAGAAGTGGCTGAGACTCTGGTTCCTCTGTGGAGCTCCATTATTGATGGGTAAGGTCCTCCAGCTGAATCAACAACACTGTGAAACTGACTGTGATCAAACTGCTTCTAAGTCTAGCATGCCTTGAGCATTGTTGGAAACTAAGGAGACAAAACTGTTTAAGACTGCTGTAAAAATAAGTTGAAGACATGACAACAAAGAACAGAAACCAGGTTTTGGCCTATTAAAAGAAGTTGTTAATAACTAAGTTGTTATTGTATTCCAGCTTCTTACTGTCTTACGGGAATTCATAATACATCTAAATATATCTCAAAGAGTGATAACACCATTGTACTGAGTCTTCAGTCGAGCAGGCTCAGCGCTCTGCGGATGTAAATGAATTTTGTCTCGGGTTTCTGGATAGAAGCTCTACATCTCAGTTTTCTATTTGGTTTCCTCAACATTATACGTGAGCCATTGAGAGAGTACTAAGATATCTGTTTCCAAACAATGGTTGTATACAAGAAGGCATTCTTGAAAGTTTTCAAACTAAATAGATTGAAGTCGTGTTTACATAAAAAAACCCACCAGCTGCTTTAGGAAATGAACTCATCATGGGCATCACTTACCAGTACAATTGGTTTAAAATCAGGATTTTTGTGTTATGGAAAACTCTTGGGTTTGAGAATAGTGTTTTGTTTTGGATTGTAACAAGGTGGTGAATGAAAATTATTTCCCCAAGCAGGAATATCCCCATCACCCGCCAACCCCCGATATAGATATTTTGTTTCAAATTTCGTATCCTGTCATCGGTCAAAGCATGTCAACTTTATGGGGAGCAGGAGGAAAGCTTTTCAATAGTTTTTCACTGGATGTATTGACAAAACACACCTTTCTTTGAAGTACTTATACTCTGCTGAATCAGCATTTCTGATAGCAAGTTGTGGTTTTTCCCTTTGGAATATTTTTTGGCTAGCTACACTTTTCATTCATATCACCCCTTGCATTAGTATTCTAGTATTGAGAACAGTAGAGAAACATTTTCAATGTTGCTGCAGACTGCCCAAGTTCTTAAGCTTCTGAAGTAATGAGAATTCTTCAGTTAAGTGAAGCTGAATCCTGTAACAGTAAGAACATCTCACAGGCTTTTCATTTGAGAGTAAAGTAAATAGTAGATTTTGCAGTTATAAAAAAGAATCTCTCTATTCAGAGTATTTTAAAGTATTTTTATAGATATTCCAATCTGTTATTATCACTGGTGTTAAATAATAATGTGACATTTCTTTCTCCTGTGTACTTGTCCTTTTCTTTGAAGCTATGTATTTTAAAAACAAGTATATGTTACATCATGCTTAAAGTAGACAAAAATATTAGAACAGAAGACAATTTGAGTGTAAGTGAAACTTGAATTCTGAATGCACTTTTATAAGCAGAAAGTGGATGTAGTTTCCGTCAGGCTAGGCTTCCAGTTGCCCAGGTGACTTCTGCAAATGGGGCTTAAGCTTTTAAGTTACTTAAAGCTTCTTGTAAATGGATTAATCAGTTTGCCCTTTTCCACAACTAGCCAACCTTAATTTTTAATACTCTGTTATTTACTAACAAAAGCTAGTCCTCTATATTCCATTGAATCTGTCTTTATGGAAATTTTCCATTAAAGCACATTCAGCACAGCAAGGGTGGATAAATCTCTTGATTCTCTAAGTTTTATTTTTAAGAAATAGATCAATCGTAAATATTTTATTCTTTATATTTTAAAGAAACTGAGTCCATCCTGTGCAGAGCTGAGAAAACCACTTTTATCAGTTCTCTAACTCTTTTCAAACATCAAAAGAAACTCCAAAAGGCTTCTTCCTAAAGTTTTAACTTTCTAGTTAGATTGTGGGTAAAATACTACTACAAACTTTTAGTAAGCAGTGGTTTTATTTCTACTGTAGTATCATAATGTTCATAGCAATAGCTGTGTCCTTTCCAGAGGAAATGCATTAACATGAATAAAACCTCTTGAAAAAGGCATAAAAATTATTTGCAGTTTTAACTTGCTCAAATAATCTGAGGCAGACATATTTACCTGATGAGGTATTTTTTGCTTCTTCACTGCATCTGGAAAAACATTTTGTTGTTTGCTTCTTGGTATAGTAAGATATCCTCTTTAAAGTTGTTCTGTAACTTTTGAGTCAGTTTAGAGTTTTCTGTAAGTAAATAGTATTAAGTAAATGAATGAATATAAATAAATAGAGAATAGGTGTGATGTCCTCTGCCATTAAATATTATCTTCCTTGAATGTTTATTGAATCTTGTCTCTTCCTGATATAAAATATGATCAGCTGTGATGGGTTGCCCATGGTTAATTCTTCATGTGAGTTTATATCTGTACTGTTACATGTCCCCTACTGCATGCAATATTGCATCTGTAAGCAAGATGGGGCTAATGCATGGAGGTGAAATTTGTTTATGACCAGTGTAGTGTAATACAGCATCTGATAATTTTGTTTGATGAAGGAAGCATAATATACGTTTTCTGTTAAGATGAGTAGATCTCATGGTTAAACTCATGGAAGTAAAAGCTGCAGTTGCTTTAACATATGCCACTGTATTTTTTTGAGAAACTTTTAATATAGAGCCTAATTACTTTTTTTTTTTTTCTGTATCGCTGTAAAAAATATGATGGAAATGGTTGTTTCAGTTATTACCAAAACATAAAGGGATTGAGTTATAACTTTCTTTTTGTTGTGCCAGAACACTTAAGTAAATTAAATTGTCATCTGTGCTTGATTTTGATAGAGAATTTATCAAAAAGCTTCATAAATGGTTATCCTATGGTTACAAATGTTGACTGTTTAGATAACAAAAGACTGTTCAGCCTTTCAATAAAAGGTATAAAACAGATAATAATTAAAATCTGAAGTGAGAAAAATCCAGAGTAAGGAGGAGTAAGTATTTTCCATTTGTAAAATAAAGGATAGTCGGTTAATTTAATTTTTGCAATTAAATTCCACAGATGAATCTTTAAAGTGAAGTTACAGAATTGCAAAGCAACAACTATCATTTGTTACCAGTTAGAAAGAAACAACTGCCATTTGTTACCTAGTGCTTTTTTTTTTTTTTTTCTTTTGGGGTCAAAGTGAGAGAGATTCGTGTATTTTTATTGCAGCATATGAACTCATTTCTAGTTCTTATACAAATAGTCTTGAGTGCTTACTATAATCAAGTCAGAAATGGAAATTCAGAAATACAGCTGCTTAGCCTAATTTTAAACATATCTATTATCTCTGTAATCTACATTTCCAGTGCTTAGATGCACGCAGAAATACTTCGAAGAAAAATAATTTCTCAGGAAGTCCATGAATGAAGGAGAATGAGGCTGTGTGTGGGTAAAATAGGAATAGATTCTTGTTGGCTGGGACCACTTTTCCCCAGAAAGAAGTCAGAGGCCTCAGCAGTACGCAAGGCTGTCACTTGTACTTGGGTGGGCTGCCCATACTTTCTGTAAAATTCAAGCCTATTTCATTCAGCTGACAAAATATTTTGGACTTGCAAAATATTGTTTCTGGGTCACATCTGATATCTAGTGAGAACAAGACATTAAAAAAAAAAAAAGAGAAAACTGTTGCTGTCTTACGATTTAATTTTTCTTGCATGGCTTAGGGAGAATTCAGTGCATGGCTAAGACAGCCAGCATACAGGATCCCTGGATGCTTTAATCTGCTCTTTCACTCTAAAATGTTTTTAGGTGACTTTCATCCTGGAAAAAAGTTTTTTCTTTCATACACAAATTCAAACCCTTGCATTCAGGCCTGAGCCCAGGGAATATTGGGTCACTGCAGGTTAAGGTAATGGAACTGTACAGGTGCTTTCTAGGTGCTGAAGAGCAGTCGGGACACAAGTCCTGAGCAGGATTGTGTTCTACTCCTGCTCTGTTTGTGTGAAAACCAGCATCAAACCTTATACAAATTTTGTCATTCCCCTGCATGCTTTCCTCATCTTCTAAATAACTTAACTGCATTTCCACAGTATTTTCTACAGCCTTACAAACACTTTTTGGCTTGCCTTGTTCTAATTCTGTATGTACTACCAACAATATTTTTGTTTACAAATTCAGCGTAAGAATCAGCAAATATATGGGGTGTCTAAGTTCAATATTTACCTTCAGTTGGCAGGATAAGAATTAGCATTTTATTATTAATTTTTATTGTATTTAATATACTTAATTGTAATTTCCTTAATGTGATCGGAGAAACTATCACCTTGCTTCTTGTGGAGTCCTCTTGGAATAGCAGCCAGAGGTATTGTATGGTCCCAGGTGATCTCAAATGCTGCAAAATAACCTGATTTACATGGCAGAGTAATATGGAAGCATACATTTTGTGCAAACATAGCCCAAAAGCCTTCAGAATTAATGTCTTAAAGTATTTGAAAAAGCTGAGTGACTGTAGCCATGGTGACTTTTTTTGGCTTTTAAGTGGAAACATCACTGATTACTAGCCTTCATGTGAGCCTTAAGCTGGGTATCAGTTCAGCAAGCTACAAATCTGGCGGCAGCAACAGGAAAGTCGTAGATGTGTGGACAGATTCAAAACGTGAAAAGCAGTATGGTTTGGATGCAAAAATAGCAAACTTGCAAATAAAATTAGGTTGAGAGCTGTAATGATGACACAAAATGCTTTTTTTGAGGCTTCACACTCCATGTTCTCCTTGTTTGCTACTAGTTTTAGAACTGTTTTGGCTTGACAGGTGCTCAGAAGCTGTGAGAGCCTGACTTTGGACTGACAGATCCTTCCAAACTTGGTTGCATCCTAAGGGTGGAGTCAGCTTAACTTTATTTTAATTGTTTTATGGCTTCTGGGTTCATGAGAATGATGCAGAGATCCACTGACAATGTGAGTGTGTTCAGGTCTCCTGTCAGCTTAATGAGTTTATTTTTGCTGGGTGGTTGACAGCCAGCCAAAGGAAACAAACAAAAAAAAATTACATAGCCCAAGAACAGCTTCTTGGCAAGTTTTGCATGAAAAGGAGGAAGGGGAAACACTACAGATGACTAGCACTCTCTCTGCACCATAACCGTGTTGTCTACCTGGACTTTGGTAAGGCCTTTGACATCGTCCCCCACAGTGTTCTCCTGGAGAAGCTGGCGAATCATGGCATAGACAAGTGTACTCTTCACTGGGTAACAAACTGGCTGGATGGCCATGCCCAGAGAGTTGTGATTAATGGGGTGAAATCCAGTTGGTGGCCGGTCACCAGTGGTGTCCCTCAGGGCTCAGTTTTGGTGCCAGTCTTGTTTAATATCTTTATTGATGATTGAGATTGAGTGCACCCTCAGTAAGTTTGCAGATGACACCAAGCTAGGTGGGAGTGTTGATCTGCTTGAGGGTCGGCAGGCTCTACAGAGGGACCTGGACAGGTTGGATCAATGGGCCAAGGCCAATGGGATGAGGTTTAATAAGGCCAAGTGCCGGGTTCTGCATTTCGGTCACATCAACCCCAGGCAATGCTACAGGCTTGGGGAAGAGTGGCTGGAAAGCTGCCCAGCAGAAAAGGCCCTGGGGGTATTGGTGGACAGCCGGCTTAACATGAGCCAGCCGTGTGCCCAGGTGGCCAAGAAGGCCAACGGCATCCTGGCCTGTATCAGGAATAGCGGGGCCAGCAGGAGTAGGGAAGTGATGGTGCCTCTGTACTCAGCCCTGGTGAGGCCTCACCTTGAGTACTGTGTTCAGTTCTGGGCCCCTCACTACAGGAAGGACATTGGGCTGCTGGAGCGTGTCCAGAGGAGAGCCCCCAAGCTGGTGAGGGGTCTAGAGAACAAGTCATATGAGGAGAGGCTGAGGGAACTGGGCATGTTTAGTTTGGAGGAGGCTGAGGGGAGACCTCATTGCCCTCTACAACTACCTGAAAGGAGGTTGTAAAGAGGTGGGTGTTGGCCTCTTCTCCCAAGGGAATAATGACAGGACCAGAGGAAATGGTCTGAAGTTGCGGCAGGGAAGGATTAGCTTAGATATTAGGAAGAATTACTTTACTGAGAGAGTGGTCAGGCACTGGAACAGCCTGCCCAGGGAGGTGGTGGAGTCTCCATCCCTGGAGGTATTTAAGAAACGTGTAGACGTGGCTCTTCAGGGCATGCTCTACTGCCCGAGATTGTTGGTTTGTATCTGTTTGTGGGTGGGGTGGGGTGTGGTTGTGGGTGTTTGTTTTGTTTTGGTTTTGGTGTTTGGTGTTCTGGGATTTTTTTTTTTTGTTTGTTTGTTTCTGGTGGGTGTGTTGTTTTTTTGGTTTTTTTTGTTGGTTGGACCTGATGATCACAAAGGTCCCATCCACCCAAAAATATTCTGTGATTCTGTGTTGGAGATAGTGGGAATCTCCAAGATTTTGAGTGACCTTGTCCGTTCAGCTCTTGGCTATGCTGGTTTGGCTGTTTCTCTTTCATTGCTGTTCTTCATTAAAAAGTTTTTTCCATAGAGGTGAAACAAAGAGCATGTAAATGAGGAAACAATTTTGAAACCACTCTTTAAAAATGTATTTTTAATAATTTCCACCTAGCTTTAATCAGAAATGACTAAAAAACGCTTAGAATTGAAGTCACCTCTTGGCCATTACAGCTAGGGTGTAGAAAATACAGGCAAAGTGTAGCTGCTGTGGGAAACGTATGTTGCTGGAAAACTTTCAACAGGTGCAAGTACTTAGAGCTCCTTTAAATAAGAGGAATGCATGTAAATAATAATAATAAAAAAGTACTGGGTCTTGAGCAAATGAACTTCCTTTATGCATTTAAAAAAAAAAAAAAAATCCAAAAAACAAACCAGCCATATTGAATCTTAGCTTTGGTGTTCACGTAATACTCCTTTTGAAGTAAATTAAGTGTCTTGAATCTGAAATATGTTTCTCCGATCTCAAGAAATGTGGAAATCGTGAGAAAGACTTCACAATGACAAAGCAGAAAGATTTATTTTATTGGGTGCCTCTTCCAGCATTGCAGATGGGTTTCTGGGTATTTTAGCTAAGGGACTAGTTTGGGTGTTCAGATTATGCAAGATTAAATCCTTGATACTTTAAAAGTAATTACTGAATTTCCATTAATGTTGTAAAGCTCTTACCTAGTACTTCTGGAGCTGACTCTGCCTTTGGTTGTGGACTGTGTCTCTATCTCCTAAGCGTAGCAGGAGCCAGTCCTGTATGTTATTACAACAATACATAATATGTTGCTTAAATCTCTGGAAAATTTAAATGCTTATCTGTGTTAACTTATAGAGCTGTCATGAGTGTCATTGAGTGTCATTGTGTCTGTTACATGCTCTAGAAGGCAAATGATTTATGAGCAGGATGTTTTTTAACATTTCAACAGTTTAAAAAAAAAAAAAAAGCAACAATAATTGTCCAGTACATCAGCTCTTTTGCATCCGATTTCTCATCTGCTGCAACTTTACAATACACACTTCTCAAACTTTTATTTTAACGAGCTATTTTTTTGTTCCTGTTCTGATCCAAAGACAGCTTTTTCCTCTGAAGTGAGAAACTTGTTCTGTAATATTGGGACAGTTGAAACGTTATGAATGGACTCAGTTACCTAAACATGAGCTCGTAGCACACTGTTGTAGACGCTTTACAGCATTCAGATTGCTCTTCAGTTATATCTCATGCTGGTCCTCTATCATATATGTCACTGCTGTCTTGTTTCTGCACAACATCCTGGGTTATACGTTATCTCAGTGACAAAAAACCCCAAATGTATCAGAGCACTGATGTATCAGAGCAATGGGTTTCATTGTATTTCTCTCAAATGGTGCTAATGTGGGTGGAAGAGTGCCATGGGAAGAACCACAGTTCGTGATTAGTCTTTAGTGTGGCAAGGTATATTAAATAATTATGAAATTTGGTGAGAGTACTGACATATCAGAGATCCCTTGGATAAGTGGAAATAGGGAGAATTATGAATGTTGTCTTAAAATTCTTTGTATTATGGGTGTATGTGTCTTGTATATAGAATATCCTATATGAAGAATCTAAATTTTTTGCGGGCCTGTGTTTCTACATGCAGATAGTACTATGGAAAATACTACAAGGTGAGGTGCAAGATATCTCAAGAATGGTGGTGATAGTCAATATGTTAGAAAGGTTTCATTATTTGTTTCCCCAGAAAAATTTTGGTATCTGAAGAACAACTATTGCGTTTTCATTTTAGCATCCCACTAAATAAAATAGATGAATTTGATGAAGGTTTGTAATCACTTAGATTTCTTCTGTCACAATAGTGATCCTACGATGTGCAGTCCTTCCACATGTTTAATCATCATTAAAGAAAGTGTTGGTTTTTAGCCACATTTATCAAGGTCCTCTCATTTGAAAGTACAAAACAAAAAACCCACCACATTTTACTTCTGTTATAGAAAGTATTTGTATATTGTCATTCCTAGACTTCAGTCCAGAAAGTGTATGTCTATATAGTTCTAAATAATTTAATGAAAAATTTTTGTTGGTAGTATTTTTAAAACTAAAAACATTTGAATGTGTTTAAAATAGAGTTTTGCAGAATACTGTGAAAAAGACAAAAAATAGACAACCTTTTTTTTAATTATAGTAAATTACGTATGCTTTGGGTGATTTCCAGATATCTTAGGTGTTAATGTAATGAACAGTCCACTGCTGAACTATTTTAAATTATGTTCTTAAGACAAAGGAAAACAATAGTTTTTAAGAGCTGTATTCTGTGAAAACTGTTAGCAAATGCTTAGCATTGTAGTAAGATCTCAGTAAAATGTTATCTGTTCTTCCTTGTGTTTTATTTCAAGACAACCAAATGTTAGGAGGTGCTTTTTTTGCTATGCACATGCTCAGAGTTGCTACAGTCCAATATTTACTGTCCTATTGCTATTTTTGTTACTGCTTTTTGTGGTGAAGGCTTGTGATTTCATTAACAGATATTTTAAAACTCCCAAGACCTAAGAGAGGGCTAAATAGAAAATAATTCTGTTTTCCATGTAGATATGTAGACATGTAGACAGAAATACATGAATAAAAATCATGTTGGCCTCTCCTCCATGCTTCAGAAGTCTCCTGAATGGCTTTATGAACCTTTGGGAAATGGGCCACGTTATCTTCAGTTTTATAAATAATTAACATTCTCAGTTTCGTTAGTTTTATCAAAAGTATATTTCTAGATTAATTGGCAGATAATAATAGTTACAGTTCTTAAGAGGCTTTTCTCTTTTTTGTTGTTTTTATATGTATTTCTGGCATAGGAGAGTAGCCACGTTCCTTCTGTGAGAAGCCATACATTGAATGAGGCAATTTTAATAATTTTCACAGAATTTGAACTTGTGTTATGTTGTGATAACCCTTCAAACCCAAACATCTATCTTATATGTGAACTCCACCTATAGTTTCCACAAGTCATCTTAAGAGAGCTGCTTTGTCACTCATTGTGTCAGAACACTGGGTCGTGTTTGTCCTTTGAATTAAGCAACAGTAATTAAATTACACATGCTTTTGTGATCCTTATTTTTCCTGCCTAAAGAACAGTATGGTAACCTTATGTTGACAGTATAGAGAATGTGTGCTTTGTTAACTGCGTTCGAGATCTGCCCCTGAAGTTAAACCAGAGAGGCACTTATTCTAAACCACCAGCTTTGGTTTTTTTGGGTTATCACAATCAAATCTGGACCTTTACTACCCTAGGTGCCTTGTGGTACTTATTCTTCTTGTATTCATTTTGTATGATTTGCTTAATATAAGAGAACGAACCCATACTACATTTAGTCTTAAGTGAAAATAAAAAAATGAGTTTCTCTGGAATGATGACAATGAGCTGTTTATTACCACAAGCTGTGCATTTTATTTTCTTTTAGTTAGAAAGCAGTGATTTGTCTGAATTTTTGGAGTGGTTTTTAAGTGAATAATGATATAAGAGCCTTCTTACTTGAGGCTTCTTATAAATGTAGTTATTTATATGAGGAAGAACTGTTCAAGCGTGGATTATTTATGCAGGGGAGAAAACTGGCTCTGGATTGATATAATTTTTCTTTCTCATCTTCTCTGAACTAATTTGTTTTCTCTGTACAGTGAGTGCTTGATATACTTGGAACTTTGTTTTAGACACTTAGGAGCATCTTGTACCATTTCCCTTGATAAAATGATCCGAATCAGACCTCATCTTCTGTTCTTCAAGGCAAACTTTGTTCCCTCATGGCTTCAAAGCAGAGTGTTATGGCCTTTCCCATTTCATTTTTAGCAGACTTGGTTTCATCATACATTTAAAAAGTAGAACTGATATTTTTTCTGGTTCAGTGGTATTGGCATGTTCTTTTCTTAATTTCTGTGGGTTTTTTTACTCCACAAAAGTTGAGAGATGGATGAGAAGATTAACTGCACTTTTTACACCACCCACCCCACCCCCCTTCCCTCATCGTTTCTCTTTTGATGGCAGTCCTCTCCTCAGATGATCCCTAAGCCTGGAGAACTGGGTTCAGCCCCCAAAGTGAACTGTGCTGTGAATCCACCCTGTTTATCCACCAGATTATTTCAAAATTGGTAATTCTGCCATTGGGAATGTGCAGTCATTGGTAAAAAGAGCATCCAAACGGCTTTCCTAAAGCATTGTTAATCATTGACAGTAAACATAAAGAGAAGATGTAGAGGATTTTACATCAATAAAGATCTCTCCTACCTAGAGCCAAGAATGACCTAATTTTTTTTTTAGATACACCAGCAGGATCTGTCTGTAAACAGTTTCTAAGCAACAGCTGCCTGTCCTCTAGAAGGAATGTCATTTTTCATCCGTTACTCCTGGGCTTTACAGCCCTTCTGCCCAAATCGGTGCCCTAGATTAGGGGGAGGCTGAGGCAGTCTTGTCAGCAGTGACGGTTCTCCTTTTTTCTAGTAGCAACCATCTATGATTCACTGAGGTGTGTTTGAAATTAAATAACTGTCTCCTTTATTGTTGGTTTCCCAACAGCTTGCTGTCACAGTCCAGCACTGTGACTTATTTCCGTGCAGTTTCATAAACATTCTGTAATGATCAAAGAACCTTTCTACTTTCACTTAAATCCACGAGGTGACAAACCGGAAGCAGCTAAATAATTTTTTTTTTTTTTTTTAATGATTACATGCTTTGGGCTGGTTTTAAGGCAAAAACTGAGTTTTCCCCCACAGCACAGCAGGTCTCTTTCTTCATCATGAGTTGTGTGGCATCTGTCTCAAAGACTGGTGTAATTTGGAGGCAGAGAAAACAAGAGTCCTTTGAGATCGGATTTTTATTACCTGATAGCCTGCAGCTCAAGTGACCAGTTTTCTGAGACTTACCTGCATTAAGCACTGTTGAATAATTTGCATCTAGAGGTCAAGCAGTAACAACTACCCAAGGAAGAGAGCTAACCTTTTCCATGGTAGTATAGTGGTAAATGGGGAAAAAAAAAAAGGAAGAGAGAGAGACTAATCTCACTGGACATTGTAAGCTCTTGTGATCAATTTTAAAGAGATGTTATCTGAAAATAGCAGTAATTTTCTTTTAGCCAAAGATCCATATAAGATGAAGTATACAAAAACAATTTTTAGAGGGATTGTTGTTTGTTTTGGTTTAATACTGGCATTTTTTAAAAGAATGTTAATGTGGGGGCTGTGGAGATCAAAGAATTGGTTCAGGCTATTAGAACTTCTAAAAGTTATAAATGTCAAGTTCTCTATTTTGCAGCTGATCTACCATGTTTTGCCTTAGCTGAGACTGCTTTCGAGGTGGGGAAACAGATCTTGTAGAATACAGGTTTTGCCCCAAAGGACGTTGGAATGGAGTATGATCATAAACTGATTTAGTAAGAAGTGAGGAAGAGTAAGCTGCAATTTGTCTCCCATTATTTGCCAAGTAACTCTAGAAAAGGAGCCTTCAGGAAAATATAGGTGGAAGTTGCTTACAGAAAAAGCTTGAAGTTTAACATATGGACTCCATGCTCCCATTTACGAGTTGTTCTCGCCAACTCTGTGAGCCAGCAGAAGTAAACTTTCAGTTCTTTGAAGATTTGGGAGAAACAAGAGTAGCCTCATCAGTTACCACATGATGATAGGACCTACATAAGTGTATTGTTCATTTTACTTATTTATATTTAATTCACTCGCTCTTATTGCTACTGTTAAATAGCATTTCAGTTTGAAAAATGATCTTACTACTTTTACTAATGGTGCCTGAAGAGAAGGCCTGTGGATGTTGGAATAGGTTAGATTTGAGTAATAGTTACGATTGATAATATAGACTGTAGCCTATGGCCTGATTTAAGGGAATTGTAGAGTTTATTTCTTCCTCAAAAGAAGTAAAATCATAGGTCTTTGAGTGCTTTTGAGAAAAAAAAGAGATCTCTGTATATGTTTCCTCTGTTATTGCAAGAAGCTGTCTTGTTTCTTACAACTGTCTTTATTTCCTTTGATTTGAAATCAGAGATTTCTGCTATGTGCAGAATGGGGAGGTAAAAAGTAATTGAGGCATTTTTTTCTGGCTTGCATTAAGAAATCAAAAAAGAGGAGAAGGAATTCTGACTTATGAAAGAGAGGTTAGATGCTATTATGTGCAACTGGGATACACAACAAGAAAGGCAGTTTAAGATACCTGTATGTTTAAAAAGCTAACATTAAAGTAAAAGAATGTTGAGTAAGAAGACATACAAAACATGAGCTTTTGAAGAACTTTCTATGAAAATGGCAATAAAACTAAGCTTTTGAAGAACTTCCTATGAAAATGGCAATAAAACTAAGATTTGTGACATTCTTACTTTTTCAGGGCTGCTAGCATGGCTTCCTGACAAATAACATAAAAGTAGACTGTGATGAAAGACTGAGAGTAAATTCTGGTTTTTACTGTTTTCAGCATTCTCACCTTCTCCATTACATTTTGGCCAAGAGTAGTGTATTGTTATAAAACTCAGACTAAAAGTAAGCTTTTATGGCTTTGTTTATTTCTGTTCATTTCTTACATAAATGGAACAGTAATCTCAGTCAATCACTTTCAATAATTGGTTGATATTTCCCTCTAGACTTGGCCCAAAGTTACTTGATTATTTCTCTTTCATGTAGTAATAATTCCTTATTATTATTATTTCACTGTTATTCTCTGAGACATGGATGAATTCCTATGAAAGTATGTCCTTGTTACTAAATATTCTACTGTATACTAAATATTCTTCTCTGTACAAGTAGAATTCTTCCATCTTTTGCAAGCTCTTAGTTTATACAAAACCCCTCCCTTTTAATAAGCAAACTATTGTAGCTCATTTCCTGCATATATTAACAAAATGTTTGAAGACTGAAGGGAGTGAACATGCAGTGAGTCATCTTCTGTTGAGAATAAAACCTGATACATTTGTGAATGAAATCTGGCTTGTGAAATAGAGCATGTAGTTTGTTATTATTGTCTTCTGTGGTTTTTTTTGTTTGGTTTTTTTTTCATATTTTTGCTTTAACAGATGTGCAAGTTAAGAAAGTTTTAATTAGACTTGGGAAATGCTTTCTAAACACGTTTATAAATCTGCAAATATTGTAATAAATTTGATTTAGTAGAACTTTATCATGACTAGGAATACCTCCCTGAGGTGATCCGAATCGTTTTTGGAGGTGCATCTTTTGACAATATTTAAGGAATGTTGATTCCTAAATCTACACACAAACACTAGGATGCCTAAAAGGTTTGAAAGTGAACTGAACGCCAAAAGCCTGGTGAAGATCCCTGACAATTAAGTAGCTTGTGTTAGAACAAGTATAGGATTTTAGCAGAAATGTAAGTTCATCTGATGACATATATGAAGTGCCAAAGTCTGCGTAAATATGTTGTACAAAGATTTCTGCAACTTAGAAAATACTAAACATGGTGATTACAGGCAAAGTTAATAACAAAATCATAGAATCATAGAATCTTTTAGGTTGGAAAAGACCTTTAAGATCTTCAAGTCCAACCATTAACCTAGTGCTGCCAAAACCACCACTAAACCATGTCCCTAAGTACATCATCTACCCGTCTTAAAATAACTTCAGTGATGGTGACTCAATCACATCCCTGGGCAGCCTTTTCCAATGCTTGACAGTCCTTTCGGTGAAGAAATTTTTCCTAATATCCAATCTAAACCTCCCTGGGACAGCTTGAGGCCATTTCTTCTTGTCCTATCACTTGTTACTTGGGAGAAGACACAGGCGCCTACCTCTCTACAACCTCCTTTCAGGTAGTTGTAGAGAGCAATAAGGTCTCCCCTCAGCCTCCTTTTCTCTGGGTTAAACAACCCCAGTTCCCTCAGCCACTCCTCATAAGACTTGTGCTCTAGACCTTTTGCCTCCTTTGTTGCCCTTCTCTGAACCCGCTCCAGCACCTCAATGTCTTTCTTGTAGTGAGGGGCCCAAAACCAAACACAGTATTTGAGGTGTGACCTCACCAGTGTGGAGTGCAGGGGAATAATCACTTCCCTAGTCCTGCTGGCCACACTGTTTCTGATACAACCCAGGATGCTGTTGGCCTTCTTGGCCACCTGGGCACAATGCTGGCTCATATTTAGCTGGCTGTCCACCAACATACTAGGTCCTTTTCCACCAGTCAGCTCTCCAGCTACTCTTCCCCAAGCCTGTAGTGTTGCATGCGCTTGTTGTTACCCAAGTGCAGGACCTGGAACTTGGCCTTGTTTTAACCTCATACCATTGGCCTTGACCCATTGCTCCAGCCTGTCCAGATCCCTTCATAGAGCAAACCTATCCTCAAGCAGACCAACACTCCTGCCCCATTTGGTGTTGTCTGCAAACTTACTGAGGGTGCACTTGATCCTCTCATCCACATCATTGCTAAAGATATTAAACAGAACCAACCCTAATACTGAGCCCCGGGGAACACCACTTGCAACAGGCTGCCAACTGGATTTAACTCCATTCACCACCGCTCTCTGGGCCCGGCCCTCCAGCCATTTTTTTAACCACTGACGAGTATTCCCGTCCAAGCCATGAACAGCCAGTGTCTCCAGGAGAATGCTGTGGGGAATGCTGTAAAAAAACCCCTAGTATTCTTTCTGTAACAGTAGTTGAAAACAAAGAGAAAATGTATGAGTTGATTCATCCCTAGTTATTCCATCCTAGCCTGTAAGATCCTAGCTGTTTATGGAGTTTCTGAGTCTCAGGGCAACTGGACAATAGTTTTTAATTGATGACAGATGTGTTATTGTTTCATAACTTCTCTCATTAATGTTACTTTTATCTCTGAAACGTCCTGCTGCAATTGGTTCCACAAATCTGAGGGAAGAAGTACTGCCTATTTGATACTTAGAAACCTGATGGCTGAAGAATTTGAGGTTCATTTAAGTTCTTGGATCATAGTAAGTATTGTGAGTTCTACTCATCTCCATGCTGTCTTCCCATGATTTTTAATTGTATTTCTTCTCTGTGATTTATATTGAAAATTAAAGACTGAAGTGTGTTTAGACTCTCTTGATATGGAAAACATTCAATGCCTCTGATCATGGAGACTTTATAGATACATCTTCTAGTTCCACCAGACCTTTGTGGTAGGTAGAAGTGCAGATGGCATTAAAGATGTAGACGTGTAATAGATTTATATAGTGATGTACAAGTATTCCCGTATTCCCCCAGACCCCCACTTTTCTTTTCCTGAACAAAGCTGTGCAGAAGTGCTGGTTGTTAGAGGGCTACCAACTGTGACTCCAGGATCAGTTGATGACTTCAAGCCAATCATTTTATATGTAAAGCAGGATTGCTTTTCCCTGTGTTGTTTCCCATATTTTACAGTGGTGGAAAATGCATTTTCATCTGCCATCTTTGCCCCTCATCACTAAGCTTGATAAGATCTTAAATTCTCCATAGTGAGATTTATACTGAAGTATTCTGCTTTTTATTATTATTATTGTTATTGTTTTTTATTATTATTATTATTATTATTATTGTCGTTAGCAAATAGTCACTTCACTCTTCACCTCAGTTTTCCCAAGTGGTGGCAGGAATTCAGTCTGTGGAATAGTGATACAAGTTATGTATGAAGATGTGCTTTACCTTCCAGAAAGCTTAGAATAAACAAGCTAGATAAACAAGTTAACTACTTTAATAGGTGATATATTTTTATTGTTATGGACTGAAGTTCTGTGATGAAGTATGAAGAGCTCACTGACAATGAGGCAGAAGCTGTCTGTCTGAAGACAGCTTTACTAAGCTGTTCTTAGGGATCACAGAAGACAAAGCCTCTTGGTTTTGAACAAGTGTAGGACTGAAACCATTTCTATTGAAGACATCTGAAACAATGATCATATACCTTTTTGTTCAAAGCCTTATAGGAGGTAGGAAAAAAAGCCAAATTCACTATGGTAGTGTTTAATCTCCAAAAGGAACTACATATACAGGGAGATATGCTTAAAAGTAAATTAAAAACAAACAAACAAACCAACACAAAACACTAAAACATTAATTTATTTTGGTTTTTTGTTCTTAAGAAATTTCAAGGAGGTAAGGAAAATAAATAATATTCATTAAAATAGAGCATGAAGAAAAGACAATGAGGAATTAGGACAGTAGAGAAAGTTATTTTTAGGTAAGTAAATATTTTTTTAAAGGTATCATAATGTGCAAGTATTCAATGCCCAAAATATTATAAGGGAGGTCCAAAATAATTCTGCAAGCATGTTCAAGACATGAAAACCAATTATGAATCTCTTTCAAATCCTTTGGAAGCAAGAAGTGTTCCAGCGTGTTGGCAGCCAATAGACAAGTGGGGTAGAGAAGGCAGGGTCAAAGAGCATGAGGCCCAGCAGAAAAGCCTGGTGGGTTCTGTGCGTCCTTGTTAACTGCAAAACAGTTTATGAAGGATTTTCGTAATGGAGCTTGCAAGAAAGGTGTCTGAGACTGAAGTGTTAATTAAAGGTGTTTTAGAGGAAATAGATGCAATGAATAGTATCAGGTCACTAAAACTGAATTATTTTTTTAGACCAGCATGTATTCAGTTTTGTAATGATTGGCCTCACACTTGCAGCTCTCCAAGATACAGCAACTGTCTTAAGTGCTAAGTTTCATACCACAGTGAGCTGTGATTAATTGCATCTTTTATAATTCTTGGATTGACATTGTCTGATTTTTGCCAGTTTTTATTAATGCTTAATGTATTATTTTGTTTGAAAAGGCATATCAAGTGACAGTTTCACCTTGTTTTTTTCTTCTTTTATTTTTTTTTTAAACCATTCACTTTCCATTATAATCCTATATGAAAACTATTTCTATTCCATTGAGGTGCCTGTAGTAGTTTATTTACCTGATGACCTGAAAAGTTTCATTGCCATTTTCAAGTTTATCTGGGTTCCTTTGTTCTCTTAATCTTCACAGAGATTGTTCTTTCAGACACACTGATCAAAGATTCACTATCAAGATGGAAACTGTGTATGAAAAGAAAAGTTCTTCTGTGGAAAAAATAATCTGATGTTAGCTAAATTGCTTTTTTTTTTTTTTTTTAAGAACTAGCACTTGATTGTCACCTGTATACTTCTTGCATTTCCTTTATCCTGCCAAGACCACTCATTTGTTAATTAATCCCATCACAATTTGCAGGATTTTATGAATTTATGCAAGAAGTTACTTCATATTTTAATGTCAGTGAAGAAGAAAATGCATTTTCTTTCTCTCTGTCTCCACATCTTCAGGGAATTTTCAGTTCTAGTAAGAGTCATCTTGTAGTCAGACTGGAAAGGTGTTTTGAAGACTGAAAAAGAAACACATTAGATCTGTTGGTTTCCTCTGTGGTCAGGGCACATAGTGATGGTAATCACTTGGACAGGTTGCAAACAATTCAAAATAAAACCCTGCAGTTACTGTACGTTTTCATCCTGGATTTGAAGTCATAGAAAATACTTATTGCTGTTAAATATCTATATATTTATATATATATTCTTTTTTTTTTTTCTGGCTGGTATTATTCCCTTCTGTATTGCTTCTCCAGATCCATTAGTGGTAAAATCAGTTTCCTTCTAAGAATAGCACCGTAGCATCAGTGAAAAAATGCTTTTAATTCTTTAAAATGTCCTCACACAGAGAAGAACCTCATGTAATAAAGTTTTAACTTTCTATGGTTAAAATTCCAATTTTTTTGAGATTTTTTTTTTTAAATTTTTTATGTTACTTTTGAAATGGCTACTTACAGAACCTGGTAGTGCAGAACTGAAAGCATCTCAGATTTAAGTAATTTGACCATATGGATATGGCTGTTACTTTTCCAGATGAATGAATTTTGAGGATTCTGAGTTAAATATCTGACAATATATATCTCTCTCTCGAACTGTACAGCCTGTATCCCTGTGTGTTTATATATGTCTTCTGGTTCAAAAAGTACAGTTGTAGTGTGATGGATATTTTAAGGATCAAGGACTCTTCTTCAGACCTCTTTATGTAAGACATATAGAAAGATCCCATATTTAAATGCTACTTGTTTTCTGGCGTATGGATTTTTCTGAATCTTCAAGAAGGTCAGCCATGTTTTTTCCCTCTGCGGAGTTAGGACAGAACCAAGTAAGATGAGTAACTTTTGTATATTTGTCTGATACGTCTTTGCTCTGTCCTTCTCAAGAGCAGAGATTTATATCTGGAAAGCCAAGTATATTCTCTCTACCATTTTGCAGTGTGCTTTCACAGGACAAGTGTTGTCCTCCTTCTGGTACAAATGGATGCAATCAAGGCAGTTTCTAATCCATGATGATTGCCCATTTCTTTGAAGTCAATGGGTGTCCTGATCATCCTCTTATAGACTCAGCAGAGGGGATGTTTCAAAAGCTTTCAAAGTGTAGCGGGCTTCCCACCAACTCCTACAAAGTTGCTGTACTTTCCTTGTCTGTTTAAAATTCATATGCTCCTGGCTTCTTAAGACTGCTTTTTCTTTTCTCTCGCTCTGTGTTCGTGATTCTTTCACCTTCAGTGAATAATAGGAAATCCTGTGCAAATTGAAAAGCCTGTAGTACCCAAATGTCAGTTGGCAGTCACTGCTAGAATGTTCCCTCAGTTGTTTTCGAAGGAGAATAAAATTGTTCATTTTAAGTATATTTAATAAAATCACACTGTTTTTGCTGGCTTGCCTGGGGTTGTGAATAAAAACATGGTCAATTTAAGCATGACATCACTTTTTTTCAGCATTACTGTAAAAAGCATGTTAAGCTTTTCATTACAGTCTTTCAATTTTCAGAGTTTTATATCACCTACTAATTTACTCATTATAAGAATGTTATATAGAAGGTCCATGTTGAACCAATCAAATTTTATTTGCAGAAAAATGCTCTCCAAGTAACCTTTCCACCTGTTCAGGAAGACATGCAGTTTGCAAAAATTGTACTAAAAAAATCCTGACCCTTTTGTTCAGAGAGCAGGAAATATCAGATTAGGGTTCTCTATATGATGAAAAAAAAATTAGTTTAGCTTATGGACTCAAAAGTAATTTTTCAGTAATTTTTCTTTTAATTCTACCCGTATGCTTAAAGAGGACAACAATTGTAGAAGCATTCATTTCAAAGTTCAGTATATAGTGATATATCATAGAATCATAGAATCATAGAATGGCTAGAGTTGGAAAGGACCTTAAAGATCATCTAGTTCCAACCCCCCTGCCATGGGCAGGGACACCTCTCACTAGAGCAGGTTGCTTAAAGCCCCATCCAGCCTGGCCTTGAACACTTCCAGGGATGGGGCATCCACAACTTCCCTGGGCAACCTGTTCCAGTGCCTCACCACCCTCACTGTAAAGAATTTCTTCCTTATATCTAATCTAAATCTCTTCTCTTCCAATTTAAAACCATTGCCCCTTGTCCTGTCACCACTCTTCCTGACAAAGAGTCCCTCTTCAGCTCTTCTGTAGGCTCCCTTCAGGTATTGATAGGCTGTTATAAGGTCTCCCCGGAGCCTTCTCTTCTCCAGGCTGAACAACCCCAGCTCTCTCAGTCTGTCTTCATAGGAGAGGTGCTCCATCCCTCTGATCATCCTCGTGGCCCTCCGCTGGACCCGTTCCAACAGGTCCATGTCCTTTCTGTGTTGAGGACTCCAAAGCTGGACACAGTACTCCAGGAGGGGTCTCACGAGCGCAGAGTAGAGGGGCAGAATCACCTCGCGAGACCTGCTGGCCACACTTCTCCTGATGCAGCCCAGGACACGGTTGGCTCTCTGGGCTGCCAGTGCACACTGCCTGCTCATGTTGAGCTTCTCATCCATAAGCACTCCCAAGTCCTTCTCCTCGGGGCTGCTCTCCAGCCATTCTCCACCCAACTTGTATTTGTGCCTGGGGTTGCCACGTCCCAGGTGCAGGACCCTGCACTTGGCTTGGTTGAACTTCATGCAATTTGCACGAGCCCACCTCTCCAGCCTGTCTAGGTCCCTCTGGATGGCATCCCTTCCCTCCAGCGTGTCAACTGCGCCACCGAGCTTGGTGTCATCAGCAAACTTGCTGAGGGTGCACTCTATCCCACTGTCCATGTCACCGACAAAGATGTTAAACAGTACTGGTCCCAGTACCGACCCCTGCGGAACACCACTCGTTACTGGCCGCCACCTGGACATTGAGCCATTGATTGTAACCCTTTGGATGCGGCCATCCAGCCAGTTCCCTATCCACCGAGTGGTCCATCCATCGAATCCATGAGTTTCCAATTTTGAGACCAGGATGTCGTGCGGGACAGTGTCAAATGCTTTGCATAAGTCCAGGTAAATGACGTCAGTCGCTCTGCCCTTGTCTACCAAGTCTGTATATATATATTTCTTGATTGTTTTTTTAAGTTCAATCTAAGTTAAATAATATCTATTTAATAATCCCCCAAAAGATTATTTTTCTCTATTATTGTTGATTTACTTATTTTGCTTCCTATATCTGTGTCCATATAGCATGAATTTGTTCCATAATGCATAACATTATGCCAGTGCTTCCAGATTTAATTCCTGTTTTAAAAAGTAGGGGAGGGGGGGAAGCAAGAGAAACTTCACTTTGTAGTTGTCATACACATGTGGGTAGTGATGGTTTTCATGATTCTTTGAGAGTGGAGACTTATTTTCTTATGTTTTAGTACCTTTGATTTTGAGTCTTGGACAAAAATTCTGTTCTGTTTGTGCTAAGTATTATGTAAATACCTGGCAAAACCAGACTCGGTCTCTCTGTTCAAAATCACGGAATTGTCAGAGTTGGAAGGGACCTCTAGAGATCATCTAGTCCAACTCCCTTGCTAAAGCAGGATTGCCTAGAGCACATTACTCGGGACTGCATCAAGGCAGGTCTTGAAAATCGCCAGAGAAGGGGACTCCACGACCTCCCTGGGCAGCCTGTTCCAGGGCTCTGTCACCCTCACCGTAAAGAAGTTTCTCCTCATATTTAAATGGAACTTCCTATGTTCCAGCTTGTGCCCATTACCCCTCGTCCTATCGCTGGGAACCACTGAAAAGAGTCCGGCTCCATCATCCTTCAACCCACCCTTCAGGTACTTGTAAACATAGGTAAGGTCTCCCCTCAGCCTTCTCTTCTCCCGGCTAAAGAGCCCCAGCTCTTTGAGCCTTTCCTCATAAGGGAGGTGCTCCAATCCCTTAATCGTCTTAGCTGCCCTACGTTGGACTCTCTCCAGTAGTTTCCTGTCTCTCTTGAACTGGGGAGCCCAGAACTGGACGCAGTATACCAGTTGTGGCCTCACCAGTGCAGAGTAGAGGGGGAGAATGACCTCCCTCGACCTCCTGGCCACACTCTTCCCTATGCAGCCCAGGATCCCATTGGCCCTCTTGGCAACAAGGGCACATTGCTGGCTCATGGAAAGTTTGCTATCCACCAGGACTCCCAGATCCTTCTCCTCAGTAGTGCTTTCCAGAAGATCCACCCCTAACCTATATTGGTGCCTGGGGTTCTTCCTTTCCAGGTGCAGGACCCTACATTTGCCCTTGTTGAAAATGAGAGACAACAGCTGGATTTAGACAGATGGAATGCAAACACAGACTGAGTTGGAATTGATGAGCAAGGTAAGGCTCTTGGTGACAACAACCCATCGCAACCCAACTGCCATTGAGTTTCTTTTCACGGTGCATCCAAGAAAAGTACTAGGAGGAGGTTGAAAGAAAGCAAGGAGGAGACATCTTTGGAAGAGTTTCCTTGCAGGTGTAAAGCATAGCTTTTTATAAGATGCAAAGTTACCTGTTTAACAATTTAGTCAGCTGCTTTATGGGATGCTTATAGCTGAAGTCAACCTCCTGTTGCAGAAGGCTATTTTCAGCAATTCTTTAGCTCCAGGGCAAACTTAAGCAGCTACTGTTGATGATTCTTCTTCTGCACCACCTCCAGAGCTATGCTGTAATATTTGGGCACAGCTGATCTGTGCTAAATTGACTTTCTTTTTAAAAAAGTGCCTATTTAAAACCTGGATTTTTTTCTTGGTTTCATCTGGTTCATTATGTACCTGAACAAGTACTTGTAAGAGAAGAGCTCGGAGCAGATCATGGGGATAGGAAGAAGTAGTGAGGAACAGCTGGACACTGCTGAAACCATCACTGCTGCAGAAGGAAAGGCTCATTAAACTATGCCCAGTTGGTGTCTACAGTAAAGTTTTGAAAAGCTTTAAAAGTGAAGGTGAGCTGTATGATGCAGAAAGGTGATTTAGTTAGTGGAAGAAGTTTGAGAAAGCACTGACTTTACAAAAACCTGAAGTATCTTTGTAATAGTTTCTTGAGTGCATATGATGGAATAAGATTGCTGTTAACAGAAAGTACAGAATGTGAGATGCAGGATGACAATATCAGGAAAGGGAGGGGAGGAAGCTTAGCTTCAGGTATACGGATGAATCAGAATGTCATGGAAGTATAATATCTGCAAGATTTAGGTACAGCTTAGATTGGAAACATAATTGGAAACAACATAAAAGGAAATCCAAAAATAATACCTGTATAGCAGCACAGAGGGACAGTAATTTCATTTTCGACTGTGGATATGATTATCTATATGCAAGGTGTAGAAGCAACATGAATTCCTTCTCTACGTCTTGTTTCTTGGTAACTGCTTTAAAATCTGAGTATCAGGACTGAATGCAGTATGGCAGTTCTGTTGCTTTCTGTATGACCTTTAAAACCTTTTAGTCATTACTTTTCACACTATTCCTACTGTCTTCAGAAGTAGCCAGTTTTTTTCTTTCTTGCTTTATACTGTTGCATTATTGTTATATTGCAGCATTTTTCTTGAATGAATGATCCCAGTTTACCAAAGATTTTGTTTTCATTGTTGTCTGTTTATCTTTGTGGTGTTTGCAGTTTTTATCGCTTTACCTGTTTCTTTTCCTTTTTTTATTCTTTCTTCTGTAGAAAATATAAAGTGCTTGGGAAAATATTTTATTTCAAGTAATGGATCACCATCCTGAAGAACCTGAAAAACGTTCTTCTGCCTGAGCAATCATACCAAAATCTAAACTGATTCTCTTGAGGCAGGTAGATAAATTGATTATGGCAGGAAGACGTTTGTGCTGGAAAAGACTTGTAGCAAGTAGTTAAAGCTTTTGATTTGATCAATGCTTGTTAGTCATGATAAAAGGAAGGTAAAGCAGTACAGCATCCTTTTGAGGGGTTATTTATATTGGTCACCTGAATGTTGGTGTAAGCCTTTGCAAGTTGCTCCACATTGCTTTGACGTGCAGATATTCTTAAATGACACTTCTGTTTTCTGTAGCAGTGAAGCTATTTTTATTGATAACTTTGTGTGTGTGTGTGTAGGAAAATATTGGATTAATGTAGAGGATACATTGGAACAAGTGAAAATTTCATTACTTAATACTTTTCCTAAAGTTACCTGCAAGGCTAAGTGTTCTTTCTGCATAGATTAAGGGCTAAAATCAGAATTTAGTCAGAATTTGAGTGATGATATATGTAAACAGCAACTGATAATTCTGATAATTTACATCAGTTGTTGTTTATTGCTGCATTCATAGTATTAATAGAAACCTAAGGAAAAGTATGAATACATCATCAGATATATTTTTTTGTCCTCATGTGCTTGTAAAGGAACTTTAAATGATACTTGTAAGTTGGTACAGAAAATCATCATGTAGAACATATTCAATTAATATTTGATATTTAACACCCCTGTCCCCGCCCCCCCAAATCTGAGATGCTTTAGGTAAAATTTTTTGAAAGGTTTCACACAGGCCATGCTTGTGTGATGTGCTCAGAGATTGAAGGAACTTATAAGTATTGCAGAAATTTAAAAAAGATAGTAGAATTTAAATGTTAATTTAAATGGGGCTGAAAATTCCACTGTAGTCAAAATTTGCCTTCTAAAAACGATTTGAATTTTAGGATGATTATATGAATTAGCAAGCTTAAGAGAGTTAATTTCGCATTATAAAGTAATATAAATATAGTCAATGAAATGGTGAAATTGTGGTATTAAAAACTATTCTCAAATACTTTTAAAGTCAGCATAGTGTGCTCATGACTTACAAAAAATAAGCAAACAAAAAACTAGAGAGAAAATTTGTATAATATTTTTGTAAACATCTTTCTCCATAAAAAGAAATATTTATTGGGTTGAAAAGAACTCTTGATTTGCCTAAATGCTGAATTTCCCATCTGTATGGTAAACTTCTTTATGTGGCATGAAGTCTTAAGTGATTAAGAAATCTCATCTGGGACCTGCAAAAGCAAAGCTGAAATTAAAAGACAGTTGCTCCTAGAGACAGGGAGGGATTTCTTGTTTCCTTTGATGGTGAATCAGAACTGCAGGACTATCCAAGGAAAATCCTGGGCCTATTATTAGATAGAAGAGATAATTGTATTGGGTGTATTCAAATCTTCTAACTTTAAATTAAATTTTTAAAAAAATTGTTGGTGTTCGTCTGCTCCCTCCCCTTTCTGTTTATAATATATCCCTCTAAGCATTTAGAGTAATAGCACTTTTAGTGGTGTTGTAGCAATCTTGCCAATGGTATGAAGTTGCAGGCCTCACAGTTGAAGAAATTGGGTGGTTGTAAAATCTAATAGCAGTTTGTGTCGGCCGGTAGGTTTTATGAGCAGTCTCTACCAGAAAAGTGATATATCCAGTTTCTAATTGTAGCCAGGACTTTGAACTAGGAAGTTAATTAGATAAGTTCCAGTTCAGTGGTACCTGAAATTTCCTCCCATCTCTTCCTCCACCAGTTTAGCTTTGACTTGGGTTAATAACAGTTTAATTTGTGCACACCACAAAGTAACTGGAAGTTCCAATGTGCAGTTTCATTTGGGAAGAGTTTAGTCCCTGTATTTTGCTGCTGTAATCCAGGCACCATTTGTAGTTCACATGCAGTTGTCTGTGGTGACTGGGTTGTGAGCACCGTCAGGGCACCCATAGCAGTAGCCATGTGCTCCTCTCACATGCAAGAGCAAGAAATCAAGGTCGCCCCTTATTAAGCCTCCTCCCATTAGCATCTACAAACAGCGTAATACTTTTTTAGAGCTTCTTTTACACAGATGCAGAAAATTGGGATGTTCAAGTAGCCCAGCATCACAGTTCATAAAGAAATGCTGGGTCATATGGTGAAAAAGCTGGGATGGGATGAAACATGGGAAGAGAAGACGAGACAAGGGACCTCTTTGGTGTTGCTCTGGCAGCACTACCCTGTGCAAACAGGCTGTGCTGAACTGGTTCTTGCTGACATGTCAGTGTATAGTAAATTTCAACTATCACCTGGAATTAAAAAAATAAAAATCTGTTAGAGCTCTACATTTCTAAGCAGCACAGCAAGGTATTTCTGCTTCAAGAAAAAGAAATGGCTTCAAACAGTTTTGTGATTTGGGGTTAAGTTTTGGGCTATAGCATTTTTGTTAGCTTCTAGGTTTTCTTCATTGTGTTAAATTTTGCTATTTTACTATGGATATGAAGCTGATGGTTTTGGCAAATGTAAATCCGAGATCTGTAAGTGATGCCACAAATTGTTTTTTCTAAGAGGAACAGACAATAATCACATATATTACCATTTCCTGCCTAAAACATAAAAAAAAAAGTTAAAGTATGTATTTTCATGAGGCAGCTTTTCCAAGTAATGTGAAAATTGTTTTATTCCCCTTAATCCACTCCTTTTCTGGGTGTAATTATTATCATACCATTGCCAGCATTATTTCATTCCTGTAATTATCAGTATTAAAATGAAAAGCCTTGGTTTTCTGTTCGGCATTTTAACCAATTTCTCCTCTGACAGCTTTTTCTTTCTTTCTTTGGTCTGTTTATTGAAAAGATTGGCAGTTCTGTAGAATATGGAGTTTATAGATGCATAGTGATTTTCATATATTAAGGAAAAATTAGTCATCACTTTTTTAGTTCTGATTATTCCTGTATTATTCCAAAGCTTCAGAAATTAAAATTTTGGGATTGAATTTAGTTTTAATACTGTGAGTGTTTAATACTCTGAGTGTCTAAAATTGCTGTAGAAATATTTTTAAAAAGTAAAACAAATTAATAAAAAATATCCAGTGTCTCACAAAGATCAAAATGAAAAGTAAAAGAATATCTCATATGAATTGGCTTTGGTCTTTATGCAGGCGGGCAGCACCAGCTATGTTAAGATCCTTTTTAGAGTTACACGTTTTGAGGTCACAAGTGCATGAAAGAGCAGGCGTTTATGTTGTTACCCTCTCACTGCACCATCCTCTCGGGACGTATTGGGCAGAATTTCCATGGTTTGTTGCTATTTGGCACGTGGTTGTTGCATTCTGGGTTTTAGATGCTCTGGAGTGCAACCTGGCACTGCAGAAGAACGTGTCTCAGATATACGTAATCTTTTCAGAGATGTGTTTATGTGGATTTGTCATTTCTGCTGTGTAGAAACATAACTTTGAAACCTGTTTTGTTAAATAGTGAAGTATGGAAAAAAGAGGTGAGGATTTGGAGAAATCATATGTACTTTTTTGCTTAGTGTGAGATGCCAAGTTTACCATCCTTATTCCATTAAGTGAAAGAGCTTAAATAGGGTGAGAGCTGGTAGGAGAATCTTCTTTTAAGCAAAGTTAGAGGTTACATTTATACCTCAGGTGGAGCTCAGTTTTCGGATCCGATAATATAATTTACACCCTAACTGAATCTACTGGCTTGTGAAAAAATCTGCCCAAAGGACATCTTCCCCACCCCCAGCATTTTTGGACATATGGATTTTTCTGCCTCAGCCTTTGGAGCTATTGAATCTTTTATTATTGGAAGTTAGATTGATAGGTCTCTTTCTCCTTCCCCCAGGTTCTTCTTTAGGAATTCACTGTATCAATCCTGTTAAAAATCTATCTCCTCCTTACTCTCTGAAACAACAGTGCAAACCAACCACAATCAACACAAGGCAGAGAACTAATGTCATTCCAAGTGGCCAAACTCAAATTTATAGGAAATTTAAAGCTGTGAGATATTTCATTCCACCTTTGTTTTGTAGGTACCATGCATGAGAAAGATGCTTAACCACTTAGTTTGAATTTATTGCTCATCTATGTCTCAAACATGTTTTCCAAGACATTCTGTTACACTTAAACTTATTTAAATCCAGTATGGCTTCAAATGGCTGCTTTAAAATTACACTTGCAATGTTGTATAACACTTTTTTTCCTTTTTAAAGGTAAGGGTTGAAAATAGCCTAAACCACTACCCTGGACTGTTGAATAATGTTTGGAAATAGCGAAAATAAATCATGAACACAATTCTTTTACTTGAAAATTTCAAAGTTTCATTTAGTAGAGATATTCTTAGATAGGTCTTACCCTATCTGAAAATGGTTATAGCATCATTATTATTTCACTGTTTTTATTATTTTATTATAATATCTCTACATATATTTCTATATAGAGCATATACAGTGGATAAAGCTTTTAAATTTCACTTTGTTTAGATCAGTAGTATTACAACTATGGAAGTGTTGTTCCCTATTTGATATGGAACCTGATAGCATGTTTGTGTGAAAAGGTAAGTAAGTAATAGATATCTATGTGTTCTTGTTTTTAATTATTAGATAGTTCAAAAAGGCACAAGAATCTACAAGTGAATCTGTGTAACATAAGCAAACACTGCTGGCAGACACAGTTTAAATTTGAAAGGAGATCTTCTGTTTTCTGGTATTTTATTGCTGACGTTTTAGGCGGTAGAGCTGTGTCTTAAACGCTTCTTACTCTGTTTTGCTGTGGGGTAATGTATGATTTGCAAGTCCTGAAATCCCAGCAATTAGAGTGGGAAAAGACCTGTCAAGTTTGTACAGATTATTTTCTTGACAATGCAGGATTTTTTTTTTCACTTAAACAATGTTTTCAAGTATGTGAGCCTGTTCTAATCACAAATATTCTTTTCAAAAGTCTTTTCCACAGTTTCTAACTGCAGATCACCATTGGAAAGACATTGTCTATCTCCAGTTTTGTGGTTTTCTTGACTTTTTTCATTTGTTCTAAGGAATTGTCATTGAATAAAAATAATAATTTGAAGTTTGTTCTGTTTTTCTCCTTATCGGTTACTTTTCTAAGAGGCGAATCATTCTTCTTGATCAGTGATCTTTAAAACTAGTTGATTTCTATTTAAATACAATCTGTCATTTACATTCCTAATAAAAATAAAGCCAGGAAGTTATGCAGTATTCATATTTAAACATTAGTTTTTTTCTATCACTGTAAAAACAATGTATCCTAAACATTATAGCAATGGAAAATACTACCATTAAAATTGAAATTAATTTTAATGAGATATATTTTTCATGCAGAAGAGAAACTTAACAAACTGACCCAGTATAGTTATCTTCCAAATTTTCTTTGTGCTCTTTCACTTTTACTGTCTACTTATGAGCTCTTTAAATTCTTTTGCTTAATTTTTTAATAATTTACATTTAAAAAGTGCTGAATAATGTTATTTGATAGACTGATTTTTGTTAGACTTTTGAATTGAAATTATAATTAAAATGCAGGAAATTTACATTTAAATATTTCTTATTTTAATAAAATGTGCATGCAAGATGAATACATTATTTTTTCTTAACATTTCTTATGCTGATTTAAGTAGTATCTGTAGTTATAAATGATTTATTTTGTTCATCATATCCTTTTAGTTTTAGTAGTGGTAGATTTCTGATGGATTTTAGGTTATTCTGCTGATTTTTACTTATCTATCTATCTATTTTTTTTCTGAAATGCCCAAGAGAATAAAAGTAACAAAGCTTTCTGGAATTTTCAAATATTGGTTGTCTGAACTTTGAATTAAAAAGACGTGGAATTAGACTAAACAGTTTAAAACAAAAATAGTTTTTTCCTTGCACCTCCTGAAAAGGTTGGCATCATGAGCAGAATTTTCTTTCAGCTTCATAGGCAGCAAATTCACCCACTTGAACAGTTTGACTTGCACTAGAGTGCATTTAGTGAATGCGTACTATTTAGATATTATTTAGTTTACATTATGTTGCTTCTTTACGATGACATTTTTTTTTCCCGACAGGTTTTCTTCAAATAGTTCACCAACTTTATAATTCTGGCTTGTATAATATGTGTTTATTATATATGAAGTATCTTCTAAAGTAGAAACATAAAACTAACTGTGATTTAGAGTATATGCATAGCACAAAAAATGCAGCTGGAACTTCAGTTCTGACCTTGATAACTCCTGCAGAGAGTCTAGGGCAGTTTTAGAGTCTGCCTATATCTCTCTTTAATTTACATGGAGGTAATAAGGAAATACAGAAGCATATTTTTCAGTAAATAATTCTTCTGAATCTGCCTTTTTTCCACCCATTCTTTCATTTCACTGGTCTGACAAGTTTCTATCCCTTTACCATTTTTAGAATGAAGTATTCTCTTACTTCCTCTAGCTAAGTTGTACAAGAGAGTCATTATAAATTTTCTGAAAGAAAATTTTAGTTTCCAAAGACATGCAATGAAAAAAAAAAAAGGTTTTTATTCTCACCTTCACTATAAATTGATGAATTTGCAAATTTAAATTAGTTTTGCTCATTAGTTTTCATCTTTGTGAGCTAGAAGTGTTGTATTGATCAGAAGTTCTAAAAGCTATGTGATTAAAAACCTTAAGTACTTCGTTACAACAGAAACCAGTGTTGATCTCTGATGTGATTTCAGTTTCAAAATACAATATCATCTTAACAATTTTTTCAGATGAATGAAATCTATGCAGATTTAACTATTCATGTTATAGAATAGGTATCAAGGATATTGAATGACACATCATATCTTACCAATTTTAATTTTTGAGGCTCAATTTAATATAATATTGATAGTTTGCTAACAAGTACTCCCTGTTGTATTATTTTAAAATTGTCTTTCAGGAACGTGAAGTCAGGTTTCACTCCAGAACTGTGTTATGAAAAAATGAGGAAGATGGAGCAAATGCAGTTGCAGTGTGGCACTTGCCTATAGCAAGGTGTTTTTTTATGTAGGTAGCTGACTTTGAGTAAAAAAGGCATAACCAGCCATATTTCAGTTGCCTTTGGAGAAGGGTGTGTGTTGTTTTTTTTTAACATCCTGAAGCTGCCCTTATCGCCATAAAGAGTTTCTCCTATGCAGAATACAGGAAAAAAAAAAAAAGACAAAGACTATTTCCTCCCAAAATATGATGAAAGTAAATTCCATACATTGGAAAGTTTGATCACAAATACTGATACTGTATTTTGGGGGGGAGAGGGCTATGTATCAGTGGAAGTATATTTTTCTGCTCTTACCTGGAAATCCTCCATCATAAACTGCCTGCAGACAAGAAACCATCTGTTCGGTTTCTTCCATTGGAGCTCACTGTAGCAGGTTCTGGGGATACGCTTTTCCAAACCTGCTCTTCCTTGAAACAAGAGCGTGGCAGAATAAAAGATGTACATTTGTAAGGTAGTAATTCAGACTATCCACAACATGTATATACATGGGTTCTGGAGCACATAAATGTCCACATTGGGTAAATAATTCATTCCTGTATTGAAAACATAATGGGAAGCTGGCAGCAAGTTTTAAAAGCAGCTTTTGTGTAAGGTTGGAAAAGTTATTATTTTGTCCTGCCTCTCCTCCTGGCTTCTTTAATGAGTTGATGTTTATTTCTGTTTTGTTTTATTTTTAAGTGACCTCTTATTCTAGAGTAATCAACTGATTGCTTGATTAAAACGAGATGTTTTACATAATCAAATGAGCTTTTTGGCCTTTCTTACTTTAATTTTTGCTTTTTTGTGGAGACCTCAGTGCTGCTGCTGATGGTCAAGGTATTTTCAGTTTATGGAAGTTATGGCTGGTAGGATTTTGTTTAATTTTGACGTGCATTCATGCATTCTTGTTACTGATTGTTTTTGAGAGGTTGATGTGATTAAAGAGAATATAAGTTGTGCTTTTTATACTTAAATTTTTCAAGTTCTAAATTCCCCCCCCCCCTTTTTTTTTTTTTCCATTACATCACAGTTATTTATAGACTTTTTAGTATGAATAATTTACAGTTCAAAGCCTTTGGACTTTAATACCTTGGGATATATTTGGATTTCCTGCTTCTGTGATTTTTTTTGAAAATCAGTGGTTAAAGCAGCATACAGACACCTTGGAGCATCCTCCTCTCAAGTTCCCTGATTTTCTCTTTGCTCTTTGTAAAGCTTCTGTACTTCCTTCAATCAGTCATTTTCCATGTCTTTTTTCTATGGCTCTGTGATTCTTCTCAGATAGACATGTTGCAAGCTCCTTTTCTCCTTTCTACCATGACTTCTTTATTTGATTTTTCTCTTGATGTTTACATGGATTTCTGTTGTGTTTAACATATCCCATTCGAATGCAGTAAAACAATTTCATAATGATGAGGCAGCCTAAAACAAAGGTTGAGATATTTGTATATATCTGTATATTGCTTCTCTATCTCTACCAGGAATTAAATTCATTACAGTTGAGTATTATTTAGGAAAGTGTAAACAGATTTGTCTGTGTGCTTTTAATGAAACAGTTAACAGTTTCTGTCGTCATTCAGTTATACAAGTACTCTTTGTCTTGGTTTTGATTGAAGACTTCACTTTCAGCATTAACTAATTGTTTCTTCATATGTTGCTGGAACATTAGATGCTTTGATTTCTTTGCATTTAAGTGTCATTATTAATGTATACAATAAAAAACCCCATGCACCACTACTCTTTAGTGTCTTCAAACCAGAAATTTCTCAGACTGACTATTATGAATTTTGAGGTAGCTTCAATCACATTATTTACATATCCTTAGTCGTAATTATGTTTTTCAGATTAGGGTTTTTTAATCCCTTTTTCATGAAGTTTTGTTCTAAGCAGCACACTTGGAAAAGGAGAGTCAGGGAGTCCTGCTCTAAGGATAAAAAGACTGGAGGGATGCAGAGGAAAGGAGTCTGTGGTCTGTTGCTTGGGAGATTTTCCTAGGGAATAAGGACTCTGGGCTGAGGAAAGTATCGAAGGCAGCTTTCTCCCAGTCTGTATGAAGACTTGTAACTGTGAGCTGGTGATGAGACACCATGACTGGTTCTTATGTCTCTAAATTCAGAGTGACCGTCACTCCTGTTTGGATGGCATGGATTACTGTAGGAGGTGGCCTGCCTGTTCTGAATTGCCATGTGTACCACTGTCATCTGGAGCTAAGTCCTAAAGCCTTGAAGAGAAAGTGGGCTTAAGATAAACTCTTTTCTGTTTCCAAACAGCTATTTCAGATGGCATTCTGCTCCGAGCATGGCTAATTTGAGGCTCTTTGAGGCTCTGTTTATCACAGAGGCAGTCTAAATACTGGTCTCCACTGGTGGGTTCCTTCAGAAAAGTTTGGTATTGCAATGAAGAATTTCATGAGACTTAGTAATAAGGACATTTTTTTGTCAGGTTCTCACATGAATCTAATGGCTTCAACAGAAGGACATGCAAGTTGTGTAAAAACAAAGAAATAAATAATTGCATGTGAGGTGTTTACAGTCCTCTGTTTCTGATCTCTGGATCAACTTCGTATGAATTTTCTTGGGAAGGAGAAGGTAAAATTATTGTTGGAATGTGCCTTCATTCCTAAATAAGGGGAATCCCCTAATAGAAAAATGCAATGATACTTTGCACTGTTGGATAGGAATTTTCTCCTGATAAGAACTATCCCCCCCACTTTTTGGTCAAGAAAACTAATATAAATATGTTTTGTAATAGGGGAGAATACAGCCAGTTGTATCTTAAGTAAATAATCTCAATTACATGAGTTTATTTTGGAATATCATGCATGTTGTTAGCTCTGCTCTTATGAGTCTAAAAATCCCCTGTTTTGAGACCAAGATTATACTATAGTCTTTTTCTGGTCACAGTACAATCAGAATCCTTTCTGAGGTGTTTGAAGCAGCTACTATAATAATTCTTCATATTTGTTTTTCTAAAATAATGGTTATATACTACGTACGCTGGCAGCAAAATGTTGCCATGAGAGAGCAAAAGGATAGTGTATAAAACCCAAAAGGATTTGCAAAACTAATAATCTACTCCAAATCTTAACCAAAAAAAATTCAAAATGGAAAAAAAAATTCAAAAACTTTGCAGTCAGTCTAAATATAGATTCCGGCTTCTTAATCAGAAGCTTTTTGCTGTGGAAAATTCCTGGTTAATGTAAAAATCTGCATAAATTCTCTTTGTATTTTCATGTGATGTTACTGTAGACATTTCAAATATTAAAGCAAGTTTTTACTTGAAATGTCTTTTAGAATCACCTTAGAGTTTTAGAAATGCTAAACTTTGGAAGGTTAACACACAGTCTCTCTAGGAATCATAGAACATTTTTCTGGGTAAAGTTTAGTTTTTAATAATGTGTTAATATGAAACTCTTCATGATCAGTATTAATATTTCCACTTGAACATAAAGAAATCCATCTACATAAAGAAAAGCATTGGTTAAAGTACATAAAATTTCATGTATGAATTGCTGAACTGCATTCCTTAGAGTAGTTGCTATGGAAATTCTTTTTTTTGCTAGGTTTTTGTTATGTATGCAATGAGGCATTTAAATAACAGAAGAAATTACAGAGAAAGTTTGAAAAATAGAAGTAAACCTTTTAGTGGGAGTGTTCAGAATAATCATCAAATTCTAGGTTGCCAAGAAATGTCCGCTCCTTTTTGCTTTATCTATTCTGTTCACAAATGGACTATACACTTATATATAATAAGTTATTTTCCAGGAAATTTTGGCTAAATAGAATAACCAGGCCTTATTAGGTATTAGCTTTATAGCCAATATTTTTATAACTGTGTCTCCAAAGCTAGGAAGAATAAAGTTGTTATTGACCCAATACAAGGAGTAGGCTTCGAGGTCCAGGTCTCCCCTCAAGCTCAGTAGTGCAGCAGTTGTTTCCCTGGCCTTTAAAATGAATGCATCTAGGTCAAGTGTCCTCAGTAATGCAAATTTCTTTGTAAATAGATTGCTTGCTTTCCCTGAATTAGGTCTTAAAACATTATGAGCTTTCTAGACCAAAGTTAGTAAAAAAAGATCTGACGCTTTAATTTGACAGTGATTATTATTCTTATAGCTGGTTCTAAAATGTGTGGCGTTGCAACTCGGGAGGAATTTCTTCTGATTATTATGAAGGATTGTGTGAAATCCATAATTCAGTTTTGCTAAGTGTATCACACACCATCAGCTTAATATTATAAAAGTGGACAAGAATGAATCAAAATCTGCCTTCTCATTTCTTTGGGTTTTTTTTATGTATAGAATTTACTTTCAAACACTTAAATGTACCATGTTCAGTGTATGCTTGGCTTTAAGACAAACAAACAAAAATGCAATGTTGATAATCAGAAACTGTCAGCAGAAAGTAATTTTATGTCTTTTAAATACTGCGTTGATTGGAAAAGGTGGTTTTAGAAAAAAATTTGAGAGCTACTAAGAGAAGAAAGAATTGGAACAAGTAATCTGAAAAACTAAATTTAGAAATATTCTCCAAAGGTTATTAATAAAGCAATGAGATGTATGTACCATAGAAAAGGGATGGGAAACAGAAAAAAAAAAAAAAAAAAAAGAAAAAATTGATTGCCTTCAAAAAGATTAAGGGGTAAATCATGCTTGAGAATTTTTGGTGCGTTAGTTACCATGTCAGCATCATCAATCTTACATAATAGGAACTCTAATCTTTTTCCCATTGAAGGCAATAGAGAAAATTGCTAATGGTTTCAACAAAACAGGATTGGAGCCCGTATCATGGTCTGTAAGGGAAGAAAAAAATCCCCACTCTTCTACGATCCCTTTGTGTCTGGCACAGTCTTTTGTATTGTCAAACTACTGATGAATGCTATCTTAATCTGCAGCATTCAGGATCATAATTATAACTTAAATGTGGTGGATTGACTGCAGTACCAGCAAGTGTAGCCTAAAAAGAAAACTAAAGTTATTTCAAATAATCTGAAGAATGATAAAGTGTCATTTGAGGCTCAAGTCTTAGGCTTGTAATTAGGCTCACGATAAAAAGTTTGAAAAAAATCCAATTAAAGTCTGGTTAGTCTTTGAAATTTGTATACTATGTAAGTGGTCAGATTTTTTTTAATTTTCTTTTGCCAAGGTTTTTAATGAATCTAGTGAGGTGGCATGGCTCAGTAGATTAATAAATTGTATGCATTGTTTCAGTTATTGCCAGTAAATTGGTAATTTATTAAAAAGTGATACATTTAGAAGAATAAGAGAGTGTCCCAGAAGAAATATAGTTTCCAATTCTCTGGTACTTTTACATTGACTTTACTAGTAGGATGTTATCAGGGAAGTATGTGATGGTAGATTTCTTTGTTAGGAAAAGAATACTGAATATTAGATGAGCTATACAAAGGTTTAGATTTTTAAAAAGTCTGAAATATAATGAAAAGTAATCCTAATTGACCCCTCAGCTTCTGGATGAATGAGATGCTGGTTGCTTCAAGTCACCAAGTCCACTTACTTTGATTACACTAAAGTTTCATTCTAAATTTTATATATTCTATTTTCTTGCATAATACAATACCTGTATGGTTCTGAAATCATAATGTTGAATGTCTCACAATCACAAAATTACTTTTTCAGTACTTTAGTGAACTGGAGAAAACACCCTATTTGTTTATTGCAAGGAAAGAGAATGGTGCAGATGAGGTGACATCTTGAAGTTACTAAAAAAATCCAAATCTGAGGAAGGATTTGAAACAACATTTTGTGGTTTCTAATCCAGTTCTGTGTCAGTTACACCCCAAAGTATCTAACATATGCCCAGAAGGAAAATTATCCATCCTAGACGTTGCTCTCAAAAGGTCTCTGAGGAAATGAGAAGGTAAGTGTGAGGTGTATGTGTTGTTCTGCTAGTAACAGCTCACTGCAAGCTTCTGGCTTTGGTGAGGATGTGGGATCCCGGTCTGGGATGCATCTTTGCGTGCGAGTGCTGTAGAGTGCATACTGTACAGACAGTAATCACAAATTCTTTGACTTTTATCCATGGTGACTTCTATCTACGGTTGGCTCGATCTTTCTGTAGTTGCAGCCACCTCCTGTCAATAGAGTAAACTAATATTCTTCTTGGCTGAAAAATTTGGGCACCATTGAACTGAACACTCATAGAAAAATGGAGTTATTTTCTTGGACACAGTCACTACCATTATTGAATGATTCTGTGTTAATCAACACAGTTTAGCGAATTGCATTGCTAGCATCCAAAACTGTCACTTTCTTTAGACAACCAGGCTTATTGGTGTAATCTGTAGGATGGATGCTTTACAAGTGATGGTCCCAGAAGGATTTTATAATTAACTGCTACTTCACTGTGAGGTGATATCTGTGATCGGCATTATTGGTGTAATTCAAAGTTACCTATTAGTGTCGAGGTTCTGCAGTGAAATAAATGTTCCTGAAAGGTCAAATTGAATGTATGCAGTCAGGTCTGGCCCCGTTCCCAGATTTTATGAATGAAAACATAATATTGGGCTTGTAAAACCATATCTTTCTCTTTTAGTGGAAAGTAGCCCTTTTAGCGTACTTCCTTTAGAATTTGTAACTGCTTGTGTAATCTGGTGTGAAAAATGAGATACTTTGCTCTTCTGTTTCCTTGGGTACAAGACTGTCTTCTGTGTGGTCCTTATTTCAGATGATTGCTTCTTTTGTGTTACATAGTGAATGCCATTATAACACTTTGGCATGACTAAGCAAATGTGTATCCATGACTGATACTGAAATTCTTTCCATCCAAAACCTTCCTTGGATGTCTCCTTGATACCTAAGGCTTAGGCTTTCATATTTAGCAAAGGAGAGCCAAAAAAACCCCAGCATATATGTTGGGAAAAATGAATGCATTTTCCTGCTGTACAAGAAAATGACTCGGTATTTTCTGTAGGAGTTACACAGCATAAGGCAAAGCTGAAGTGGTTTATAATACTAGAGTCCTAAGTGAAATATAGATATATATTACCTTGGTTTGTTCTGCTTATTATTTTATGAAGCTTAGTTGTTGTTTTTTTCTCCCCTAAGACCTTTCATGACAAATCTCAAAAATCATAATGTGGTTGTCAATGGGAATTTAGCATTTAATTTAGCTTGTCTAGAGTTGCTGGCATATTTTAACTACTTTTCTCTTCCCATTTTACCTCCTAAAGTAAATAGTCATTAGAGAACCTTACTCTATATTTTACTTGTAATATGTTTTTGAGCATTTTATCATGTATAAGCTACCTGAATTGCCCATGGAGTCAATACCCAGGATATAAAAAGCCTAGCTACCTACAAAATCAAGCTCCAATATGAACGCAGGTGTGTGTTCTGTGCCTGGAGGATGCCACCATGGCTGGTGGAGTCATTAATCAAATGTAATTCGTTATTTTCTTGATAAAGATGAAACTGTTAAGGTAATATGCCTGTCTGAATTATGACATTTTCTAATACTCTTTGTAAATTCTGGTTGTACACGCTCTTTCACATTGGTTATGCTAAACCGTGACAGTAAGCCATAACACACATTTCAAGATGAGATTCAAGGGATAAGATGTAATCACCCAGCTGGCGGAGAGCACTTCTTGTTTTCTAGATGGGGAGGGATGATACATTTTTTGGTCTGAAACTGCTAGAAATTGTCATAACTTGGGACTGTGCTTGGGCAAACATATTCATCAAAGAAGCAGAACTTAATATTGTGTTATGACCATGGAGTCAGGTGCTAGTTTTTCTCAACAATGTTTGGACCAGGCATAGATCCTATTCTGCTGGACTGAAATGTAAAACATGCCATAACTACTCAATATTTAGTACTTGCCATCATTTGTACAAAGGAACAAAAGGTTGGTTTTCTCTTTCCCTCTCTCTCCTTCAGCCAGCTTCTTTTTGGAAGTATGCTTTTTGCTTTTCTGTTTTACAGCACAGAGTAAGAGTGAAATAAATGGAGATTTCGGTTATTTGAGGTGGAGGAATGCAATGCCTTTTACTTTGTTTTAGTGAAATCAGAAATGGCATTCAGCCTTATCTGGAAATTCCATCCAGCTCTCTCAGGTTCATAAGCAGAAATAATATTATATGTGAAACAGTTATTGTGCCCTTCAATTATTATGTGTGAGCCTAGGACAAGTTATGTAGTTTTTCAGCTGAAGTAATGAAAACCTTGGTGATGCAAGGGATGACAATTTAAATACTTGGTTAAATATCAGGAAGAATATATCTCTTAAAAGAACTAACAAAGTCCTCCAAAACATATATGCTGGTGTCTGGAGGAGGACATGCAGACTAGAAGATATGCAAATATTGGATTTAAAGGTACTTTGTGTAAACTGATGATCTGACACTGTTAATAATTGGAATTTATGTATGTACTGGCATATGGGAAAAACTAATTAACCACTCATGCCTAATGGTGCATAATAGGAAATGGTAACTTATAGGCAAATGCATAAAGAACTCATCAGATGCTTGTAAACAGGAGCTATGATTCAGATTTTTTGGGTTCAGGCTTCTGTATAGTTAGATGCTACAATGTTCTGTTGGATCAGCAATGTGCAGGGTAAAGCTTTCTGTGTACTACATGAAAAAATCCTGTGTGACAAATCCCATTTCAGCTTGAATTACGTGGCTTGGCAAGTCTGAGTGAGTCAGGCCTCTGTAAGAGGTGAGATTAGAAATGGACGCTGGCGTTATCAGTTCTGGCTGGAAAACCAGTAGACACTGAAAAGCTGAAAGCGGATAGTGGGAAAGGCAGCTAATGCATGGAACCTCCCAAAACAACATCACTTTATTAGAATTGAAATTACTTTGACTGCTGGTCAACAAAATGTTATAGGGAATTTCTCAGTTTGAACACAAAAATAGAATTGTGGGTGAAAGGTTTCATATACATTCTTAAAGCTGTCACATGCAATTTTATTTATAGACACTTTAGTAATTGCCACATGTGAGGGGAAGGAGTCAGAAAGTGTATAAATGCTTGGTAAATAAGTTAGTGGTCCTTCTTGTTTAACAGTGACAGGCACAAAAATGTTGAATTGTCTTTAATATTAGAAAGTTAGTTTTGTATTCCTAATAAAACCCATATATTATGATGTTCTTGAGTGAGTGTGGAAATTAAGATTAACTTGTCAAATTGAGCTTTTTAATTTCAGGAAGAACTATACATGGCCTTTTTTTTTTTTCCTATTTCCTAGAAGAAATAACTTGAATTACATAGGTTATTAAAAAAAAACAAAAACAAAACACAACCTAATTTTTTCTTTGTTTGCTTTATATTTTGTAGGGGGTGGGGTGTGAGTACGAATAAAGAAAAAGAGGAAATAATTCCTAAAACAATATTTCAGTCACGGAAATATTTTCATAATATCTCACAAGAAGGTGAATTAAATATTTAGTATATAACTACATTTCCATACCTTTTTTCTTTTTAAGTTTACAACAACAGTAGGAAATTATACTATGGTCCTTTGAGACAGTATAATTTATGAGATGTTTTTGTAGTTAGGCAACTGATAAGGACAGGATATGAAAAGGAAAAATCATGGCCATGGGGAACTGAAGTGACAGAGGAGACGATTTATGTCATTTGAACAGGATGGTGTAAAAGGTTGTTTCAAAGAACAAGGTCAACTGTGTGCGAATCTTATTCTGAAAATGTTACGTTTAAATTAATTAAGTTTATTTTAATGGAACTAGAAGTAGCTGGGTCCTTACAGGGAATGGCTTTTATCTGACCAGGATAAGCTGAGCTACTTTTCATTCCTCTGTTACTTGCTGCTAAAATGAAACAGATTATCTTCAGGCGTCCCAAGAGAATGGAACTATAGATGATGGATACATAAGTCTGAACGAAAATAAGACACAGCAGTGATTGTATCAAGAACATTTAAGAAATTGCCGTTTTTTCCCCTCTTAGGCACTTGTTTCACTGATGACAGGATCAGAATAATCTCTCTTGATTTCATGCTTTCTTCTCAGGCATGAATACTGTGTTTCTAAACAAAATATGTAGCATCAAAAATATTAATGGAAAGAGAGAAGTTTGTGACTCGCAATCTGAAGAGAATTGTATAGAAATTGCAGAAGGTGACATTGTAACTATATAGGTCATCATATTCTTGGAGGTAATGCTCCTTTTGTCCTGATATGAGTACAAATGAGAAGAAAGAGTAGGACATGTCATAAATTATGCCAGCCTTCCCAAATAAGTGCTTTCAAGATGGCTGATAATGTGAGATATGTACCATAATGGCATTATTTGATCTTCTTCAACTTAGGCTTTGAATGTGATATTTCAGTGGCAATTGCAATAAAAAGTTAAACTTTTCTTCTTTGTAATTTACTTTTTATTATTAGTTTGGTAAGTAAGAGAATAATTCAGTTGAAATCCTGTCTAACTCAATTTAAAATAGTGCATGCATATGTATTTCTGGATTATCCTGGCAAAAGCCTCTGGCCCATAAATCTTATTTCCAGTATTCTACATTTTAGCAAATACTACCTTAGATTACCCCATGTAGCTATAGATTTCAAACCTGTATTTCTATAAACAAATTTTGCTACATAGAGATAGGCAAGATAATAGTAGATTTCTGGGATTAGCATTTTGTATGATTCAGTAATATACTGTAGAACATGGCTTGAATTTTGTTGAATTTGTTAATAGGTTAGATTAATTTATGGATTTGATTAAGTGTGCTCTTTGTTGTGATGCATAATATTGTTGCCAGGCTTGCATAGCTAAGATTTATCTTCAGTTAATATTTTAATTTACTTTTATTACTTGCAATAAACTAGTGAAATTATGTAGCACTATTTTATTTTCTCCCAAAATTGCATCAGTGGTTACCAATCCTTGCTCAAAAGTTTCCTTATGATGCCAACTGCGTGATGATGTTCCCAAATTCACGTATCGCTCTTCTATAACAAGGAATTTCAAAGTTATGGAAGCTTCAGCATTTCAAATTCACTATAAGCTTCTGGGGTAAGCTGAAGAAATGGTTCTAATGGAACAATATAAAGAACAAAATGGGTTAAGAACAAGTAGATTTCTGATGCTACTGGTCTTGGAAATTTTTAATGTCATAGATGCTGTCACTAGAGATAAGGGAGAGAGAAATAAAAAGAAATGGATAGAAGGATTTATTTTGTTGTAATTTTTTCTGGCATTTATACTATATATATTGTGTATATATACAGTATGTATACACATATACTTTGTAACAAAGCTGGAGTTGGTAAGTTATCTGGGCATTGCACAAGTTATTTTTTCTTGGAAGCAATTAAACATGTAAGCACTTTAACAGCATGAAAGAAAATAAAAATAGGAAAGCTGGGGATAACTTGATAGGCTTTCATAATAGGACCTCATAGATTATTAATTTTTCCCCACTGTGAGATTTAAGAATGGGGTTTTTTTGTGCTGGAAAAATTATAACAGTAGTAGTTTATTGATTCTCTTTTTGATTGTAGTGTATTTTATATATTGGCAGTTTTTTAGAGTTAAATTGTAGAAAAAAATTCCATTTACTTCTGAAAGAATTTATTAAAAAGAAATCAAGGAGGTTAATTTGGTAATAATTTTGGATTTTGAGAAAAGAAATGTCTTTTACACTAACATTATAGTAGATGACAAATGAAAGACAATCATAAGAGTCGTCCAGAAATGAAATGGAATATTTATTTCTAAGGCATCTATTGGATTTGTCAAATTATATTCTTTTCAAATATTCTAATGGGATACTTCTCTATCCACAGAAATGAGGAAAAAAAAAGTTTCAAACGGAAAGTATTTTCTTAATAATATCTGGTTGCAGAAGAGTTTGCCCTTATTATGTTAAAAAAAATTAATTGCTGGTATGAATGAGTTCTTTTCTGTGATCTGAGGAAGTAATTAAATGCTGTTAAATAGAATCCTGATTCTTGAAATGAGTTCACTTTCTTTTAACTTTTCTCATTAGCTACTATCTTACCATTAAGTAATTGTGCAAGATCATAATGGATTAAAAGTAGTATAGAGGATTTAAACCTATATTGCTTCTTTTGAGAATGCATGAACTATTGAGGATCCTTTAAAAGCCAAGAAGGGAAGAAGTGCAGAAACTAATATGAATATTTGATTGAATATGACATTTTACTGTCAAACTAAAATGATGGTAAGGACCTGATCAACCTGAAATGGACTAACTAGGAGTCTTTATATTTCGTTGCTGAAACAAGGCATAGGGGAGAGAAGGGCATGCATATTACCTCTGTGGACAAGACAAAGAAAAGGGTCCTTGTCTTGACTAATAAATAAGTCATGTATACATCTACGTGGTCTACATATGTTGTCTCTGATGTGTGTTCCCTCTCTCTGGCACCAACAGCCCATAGAGTGTTGTCTGAACCTCCCTCTTGACTTCTAGTGGTGTGAGTGGCATTGAAAGCATTACTGCTGTATCACTGCTTTTTACATACCGAAGAAGAATGCGTCACCAACAGTTCAACACTTGAGTTATTCTCCACACCTGTCATTCTCAGTACTGATTCTTCATTTCCAGGAACATTGTAGATCTTTGATATGAAGTAATTTCTGTAAGTGCCAGTGTGCTAAGGTGAATGATTCCTCTATGCGCCTCTTTTAGTAAATGAAGCTGCCCATGCTTGAAAAGTAAATTGGGACTGGCATTTCTGTGTTTACCCTCACTATCTACTGGGTTACTCTATTTCTGATCCAATTTGTCAGGGCAAAGCTATTCCCGCTATAATAGCTTGGCACCATGTACCCTGGTTATTTTGTTACACAAGAGGAGAGCGAGTAGATTTATCTCACTCCCAAAAAGTTGGCCCAATCATTTATTCCCTTGAAGTTTCCTTATCTTCCTGGAGATTGTCTCCAAGAGATTTGTCTTTCTCTTTATACAGCAGACAGTAGGCCAGGATGTCAACAGTTTTAGACTCCATTTAATGAGATAAAATGGTTGACTCCTCACAGTAAATGTGTAGAGAAGGCACTCAGTGAGGGAGCTGGCAGAAGTCATTGCTGAGCTGCTCTCCATCATCTTCAAAAGGTCCTGGAGAACAGGTGAGGTGCCTGAGGACTGGAGGAAAGCCAATGTCATCCTAGTCTTCAAAAAAGGGCAAGAAGGAGGCCCCGGGAAACTACAGGCCGGTCAGCCTCACCTCCATCCCTGGAAAGATGATGGAATGACTAGTTCTGGGTGTCATCTCAAAGCATATGGAGGAAAAGAAAGCTATGAGAAGTAGTCAACACAGATTCACCAAGGGGAAGTCATGTCTGACTAACCTGATAGCCTTCTATGATGGCATGACTGGTTGGATAGATAAGGGGAGGGCGGTGGATGTTGTCTACCTTGACTTCAGCAAGGCTTTTGACACAGTCTCCCACAGCATCCTCATAGGTAAGCTTAGGAAGTGTGGATTAGAGGAATGGACAGTGAGGTGGATTGAAAACTGGCTGCAAGACAGAGCTCAGGGGATTGTTATTAGGGGCACAGAATCTAGTTGGAGGTCTGTAACAAGTGGAGTCCCCCAGGGGTCAGTACTGCGTCCAGTCCTCTTCAATATATTCATCAATGACCTGGATGAGGGGATGGAGTGTACCCTCAGCAAGTTTGGTGACGATACAAAACTGGGAGGGGTCATTGACACGCCAGAGGGCTGTGCTGCTGTACAGCGAGACCTGGACAGGCTGGAGAGTTGGGCAGAGAGGAACCTGATGTACTTCAATAAAGGTAAGTGTAGGGTGCTGCACCTGGGGAGAAATAACCCCATGCACCAGTACAGGTTGGGGGCTGACTTGCTGGAGAGCACCTCTGAGGAGAAAGACCTAGGAGTCCTAGTGGACAATAGGATGACCAGGAGCTGACAACGTGCCCTTGTGGCCAAGAAGGCCAATGGCATCCTGGGGTGCATCAGGAAGAGTGTGACCAGCAGGTTGAGAGAGGTTATCCTCCCCCTCTACTCTGCCCTGGTGAGGCCCCATCTGGAGTACTGTGTCCAGTTCTGGGCTCCCCAGTTCAAGAAGGACAGGCAACTGCTGGAGAAGGTACAGGAGAGGCCTACAAAGATGATGAGGGGCCTGGAGCATCTCCCTTACGAGGAGAGGCTGAGGGACTTGGGTCTTTTTCAGTCTAGAGAAGAGAAGGCTGAGGGGGGATCTGGTCAATGCTTATAAATACTTAAAGGGTGGGTGTCAAGAGGATGGGGCTGGTCTTTTTTCAGTGGTGCCCAGGGATAGGACAAGAGGAAATGGGCACAAACTTGACTATAAGAAGTTCCACCTAAACATGAGGAGGAACTTCTTTACTTTGAGGGTGGCAGAGCACTAGAATAGGCTGCCCAGGGGGGTGGTGGAGTCTCCTTCTCTGGAGACATTCAAAACCCGCCTGGACAAGTTCCTGTGCAACCTGCTCTAGGTGGACCTGCTTTGGCAGGGGGGTTGGACTAGATGATCTCCAGAGGTCCCTTCCAACCCCATGTGATTCTTTGATTTAGAAACATTTAGGGGGTTTATTTGACAATTTTTTTTTCATTGCCGAAGACAAAAGCAAAAGATTGTTTCACTTTATCCATGATACTTCAGGGTTTTTTTGCCTGTATTTTATTTCCCTTCAGTCTTTGCTTCTGCATAATGAAGATTTTTAATCTATTTAACTGTTCCTTGAAGTCCTTGATCGTCCTTGTCGCTAACATGTATTTCTCAGTTCTATGCTAGTCTGTGTAGAAAAGTGATGGCCAAATAGTTTTCATGACATGGATTTATAATAGCATAATGGTGTTTTCTGTTTTTTCCCTTTCAGAATAATTCCTCACTTTATTTTTGGTTGCAATTTACATAAAGCTATTATGATTCACAGATTACATTCCTGGTATTAATGACCAATTCAGAGTCCGTCATTATATATGTAATAAGGATCCTGGTCCTTTTTCCTGTTTTTTATCACTTGAAATTTATCAAAGTTAAATTTCATCTATCTTTTTCATAGCCATTTTAAGAACTCAAAGCCGTTTTGCTCTAAAGTTCTTGTTTGGTTTGAAGAGATGCAAAAAGGAGAAATAGCTGAACGATTGGATTGTGTGGGTTGCATTTTATACTTCAGTAAATGTTGTATTCAGTCTCAGATTTGTTCTCAGAAATATAAGAGAAGGGGGAGAGGACATGGAAGTAAAAGAAAGCAATAATACTTAGACTATCTGTCATTTGTTTGAATTATAAGAGTATGGTGACTCAGGTAGGCAGTGCGAGATACAGAGCAAGTCTGGATCCTGTAGCATTACCAGAAACCTAATGCCTTCTTAAAAAGTAATTGTCCTGGTTTCAGCTGGGTGGAAGTTAATTTTTTTTTTTTTTAATAGTAGCTGCTCTGGTTTCTATTTAGTATGAGAATAATGTTGATGATATATTTTTATATTTTATTTTTTTTTTTAGTTGTTGCTAAGTGATCTTTATATTAGTCAAAGACTTTTTTAGCTTCGCTTAGAAGCTGAGAGGGACCATAAAGCTGGCCAAAGGAATATTCCATACCAAAGACCTCATACTCAGTATATAAATGGGAGTTGGCCCGAGGCAGGAATCCATGATCGCTGCTCGGGACGGGCTGGACAACCGATCATCAGGTGATGAGAGTGACTTGTGTTGTATCTCTTTATTTTATAGAACCTTTTACTATTATTATTATCATCATCCTCTTCTGCTATTGTTCTATTAAATGGTCTTTACCTCAGCCCATGAGGTTTCTTTCCCCCTTCTCCCTACCTTACTGAGGGAGAAGGGGGGCAAGTGAGCAGCTGTGTGGTCCTAGCTGCTGGCTGGGTTTAAACTGCAACAATAATGAATAGACACCCAAGAAGATGTCTTATAACAGTGTTGGAAATGGACTTTTTCAATCTACCAAAGACATAGTAAAATGTGTTGCTAGCCAACACACCTCCACAAGGTGCTAGACTTGAGAGCAAGACCAAAGGAAAAGATCTACGCTGGAGGGATGCAGTAAGAAGGAGAAACAATTGTCCATAAATCCCTTTCTTTTTGATTCTGTCTTTCTGAATTTTTGTTATTGTAATGGCCAAGCTGTGTTCTAAGAAAATCTAGTTTTACTAGATTGTAGTATTTTTGATTTGCTTAATTGAAAGAAAAGCTACAAGTATATCTGGCTCAAAGTAGTCGTTGATGTTGGGCACAATTACAGTCAAGGTGACGAATCTGAGAAATTCTCTCAATCTATTAGCAATTGCAAATGTAGTCTAGACTAGCCACTACTTTTATTGGAACTGTCGTCATATGCTAGATACCAGTAGCTGATCTATAAAAAAGATTTTTCTAAAGGTTCTTCAGTGACTAGCTAGTATAGATAACATCCATATGTATGACAATTGACTGATGAAAACTAGAAAATTGCAAATTTGGTTTGCAATTTTTGGTTTTTTTCTCTTTTTTTCCCTTGCATTTCAGGTGTTGGCTAGTAACACAAATCTGAGGAAATGATTGTTTTTAAAAAAATAAGGTGTCCAGGCCTTTGGAAAGCACAATATTATGGAAGGGCCATTTGTGTTCTGCAAGTGTTGCAGGTAATGTTGGCTTGGACTCCAAATTAATGCTAAGAGGATAATGCAATTACATCTCAGACAAAAAGAATGAATAAGTCATGAAATGTAGGAATAAGGAAATAGTAGATGTAGTCGACTCTCATTTGTCCTTGGGATGATTCGTTCCTTCTTCCTATAGTTCCTTCACAGATGAAGGGGGGGGAAAAAGTGTTTACCAATGAGTACTATACAAAAAGCAAAAAATATGGACTGATGATAATACATTAGATACCATGTTGCAAGCTAGAGTATTAACAGAATTGCTGAGTAGACTAGAAGCAGCCACATCTAGTCTGCTCTCAGACATTAGAAAGCTGGAGCTGCAGTGATAATTATTTAAAAAAAAAAATAGTATGGCACAGTGGAATTATGCAAAGACAAATAGGGAATTTAAAGAGTGGGGTGTAAATGTGTAGTAAAAAACAACTGAACAACAACAACAAAATAGCCACAAGGGACAAGCTTAGAGTGCTTTGTACATGGCAGCAGAACAAGTGATAGGATGCTGCGGATTAGTGAGAGCAGGAGAATCACCTATTGACTAGATATTTAAATACAGTATACAAAACCAAAAACTACTCAGGCTTAAAGAATGAACATACCACAATCAGGGACGAAGGTTGGTATTGGATACTTTCCATGCATGTGCAATGAAGAGGAACGATGATGATACTTGCCACATTTATCTTCGTTTTCTTTAATTCTACTATGAGGACCCTAATAAAACCCAAGAACATTCATACATCGTTGTGATGGCTGGCAACATACACTGAACTTATTAGACATGCATGTGAGCCAAATAAAATAAATTTGCTGTCTTGAAAACTGGCTTTTTTCAAAGTAAGATATAAAGGGGGAAACTTTAAAGTAGTGGTATGGTTAGGAAATTAGCTGCAATGCTTGTAACTTTTTATGCTACTGGTCTGTATGTATAATGTAAATATCAGCTGTCACTAGATTGCGATCTTTCCATTTCTTGCTTCTGTAGTAATCTCTTTAGCTAAATCTGGAGGAACATTGCTTAAAACAAACAATCCCAAATGTGTTCATTCCTCACATCAAATAATTTTATGTATTTTATAGGTAGTTTTAAAGAAATAGTGGATTGTACCAGTAAGTGCCAGTGGCTTTCCAGCCATATGAATTATGTTGCCGTGGAGCATAAATCTCTAGATGTCATTGGCCTGTCTGACCTGTACTGGCACATTAGTAATTAGCGGGAACTCTTAAATCTATATGCTGCTTATCTTAATGGAAAGTAGTGTTGTAGATTGTATACAGTGTTCACTGCTAGAGTTCAAGGGTTCTGGAATTCAGTTCGATAAAAGCTGAATTTAGTTATTGCTGGAGCGTGTGAATCGGCTTCTCTGGAAAACTGGTTATTTGTTAGGTAACATACAATGACCTTCAGAACGTTCACGTGGCTGCATGGCTGTACAGAATTTTCCAAATGAAGTCAGATCCCGGCCTTTCAAAGCTTTTGTTTTGTTGAGTTGGTTTTTTTTTTTTGTGTGTGTCTTGTGGTGCATTTAAGGTTAAGTAGCAAAGTTCTCCAGGTACAATGCAGTAATAGTTTTATATTTTGATAGAACCAAGCATTCTCTCTACAAAAATTTAAGCGGTGTGTTTTCATACATTGACAGAATGGCATGCTGGAAGATATGCGATTAGTGTAATCACCTGCATAACACGCACCATATCTTTTAATGAAGTCAGTCCTGTTTAAAGTAATCCTTACCTCTGAGGCAGTGAAGTCCTGAATTTAAAATAGGCAGTGATGGAAAATCCATCACAGGTCCTTGTAAATTGCTCCCCATAAATATTTTCCCTATTTAAAAATATTTTAAAAGCTGTTTATTTCTATTAAGAACTTGTTTAATTTCAGCTTTCAGTCACTGGATTTTAGTATACCTTTACCTGGATTGAGGAACCTGTCACAATATATATTTTTTTAATTATTTTTGTGATCTCTAAAGTTCTCTTAATTAAAAATCTGTAAATCTATTATACCAACAGTAATTTTGTAACCCCTGTTATTAACAGATTCAAGTGCCTACTTTCCCCATTGTTTTGTGAGAGGTTAATGTTGAATTGACAGCCTTACTCTGAGATCCTTGTGTCTTCAAATCTTAGGTAAAGGCACAAGTTTTTTTCCTACTTTTCTGGAATGTCTTCAGTACTTTACACACAAGGGAAAGATAAGGAAAAAATCAAAATTAGTCCAAGCTTTTAATAGATTAAAGAGAGAGAACAGCTGTTAGGAGATCTGGTCTCTCTCTTTACATTATATTTTTTCCAAAGTTGTGTATAGGTTTTGGGAGAAACAGCTACTTGTTTTTGGTGTTTCTTGAGGTATTTTTGTTGTTGTTTTGGGGTTTTTTTTTTAGGTTTTTTTTTTCATTAAGCATGTCATCTGCACTGTTATGGCTTTGGATGCCATCTTTTACATTAGAAATTGTATGTGTTTTCTGCTTGTCTGCATTACATCTTTTTCGATAAAGGACTGTTCTGAATAGGAAACACAGACCTTTGTTATATTTAATTACATTAATTCACTTGAGAATATAATTGTGATGCGATTCTTATGCCTCATTGTATTTCAGTATTTCAAAAATAACGAGACTACAGCAAATCCTGAGAACACACAGCTGGGGAAGATAAAAGTTTTTGGATATCATGGATGACTAGCTCTGCATTGTGCTTTATTTAAAACATCCGTCAGCATGAGAATAACATCAGGAAAAGTTTCAGTAATAAGAGATCAAGCAGAATTAAGCAATTTAGTTCTTCTTAAAATTTATTTCCATCATTACAGATTTCTACTTTGTTCTTTTTTTGGATTAGTGGAACAGTGGTAAATAATTATCCAATGGTACACGTGGCTTCTATCAGAATATGAAGCTTATTCTGAATGGGTTTACTGGGGATAGAGCAACTTTCTTTAACGTGTTTAAAGAAAGAGCAGATTTAACAAACACAAGGTTAGATGATAAATTTCCCCAAGATTTTTGGGAATTTCTGAGGTGATTGATGAACAGATCCATAAATGCAGATACCAGTAACAAGACAATGTGTGCATCTAGAAGTTGGTGGGAATGTTCAGAAAGACTATTAATGGCCCTTAATATTAATTGTAGAGGAAAACATCAACTGTGCTCCCACAGGGCTGTGTTTGAAAACAGTCCTGTTTAACGTGTTAATTATGGAGCTGGAAAACGGAACGGCTCCTCTCATCCATAGTATGGAAGCCTGTAGACTACAAGGGCAAGGGCAGACTGTTGTTATCCAATACGTCACAGTGAAATTGAAGAAGCTTTGGGCTGGTTGTATCTGTAGTTCAGATAACTAAAAGATTGTGTTCCACACAGGAAAAATAGTGTCGCGTCTGTAGGAACAAGAGCAAAAACCTCTTAATTAAAAGAATTAATAGTTAGATAATTTAAAGCTTAATGAATGAGAAAGACAAGTATAGATGATACTAGCAGTATTGCTATTGTAGTGAAACTAACAGGGAAATAGTCTCCTTAAAAAACCAACCAAACCAAAAAAGCAGAACCAACCCTAAAGCTCTGACCCTCCATAGGAAAAAAATAAATTGTTTCAAGTGAAGGTAGCAATGGTTGATCTGGTGGAATAAAGAATTCTCTTTCAGAGAAATGAAGAAAAGCTGGAGGGAAATAGAGAGGTAGGGTTAATTGTCATTTCCAACGATGAGGAATTGTAAATAGCACACTTTCAGTGAAAGGATGACCCCTACATGCAGAAGCAGAAGCTTGCAAAGTCACGATTAGAACCAAGTTCAAGAACTTTTTTTGAAGAACTGCTGGAATTTGAGATACAAATTCTCTGTTGCAAGGGGAGCAGACATGCGTTAGTTTAAACCACAGACACTTAATAGTTCTCTGCTCTTGTAAAACATAAGCTGGTATTACTAATGCCTGTTTAATACAGTGAATAAAAATAGCAAGAGGTTAAATAGATTTAGTGAATAAAAGGGGTTTGTTTGTTGTTTTTTTTTCTGCAAGATGTGAGATTAATGTTTTATTAAGAAGGAACAGAACTGTAAAAAAGTTTTAAAAAGTTATGGTTTCATTACTAAAAAGGAGGGTTGTTTATGTAAATTGATCATATCTACAGTAATCTAAATTATTATACTATACTATATTATTACTATATTACTTTGCTATATGTAGGAATTTGCAGCCATTGGGGGGAAAATATGATGGAGGGAGAATGCAAAGTGTAGAATCTTCACAGATGACCTGATTTAAAATAATTTGATTTTTCTGGGCTTGCAATATGACCCTACATGACCCAGCATCCCAGCAGCAGTGATCTCAGAGGCTTTGATCACGTCCAGAACTCTGTGAGGAGACTTTTATTAGGAGGCACTGAAGAACTGTGTGAATACAGAACAATTTGTGGAAAAATCTTTGGCTGTACAGAAGTGACTTGGCATTCTTTTGCTGGGGCTTGAGCCACCTTTTGGTACAGGTTCCTTAAAGTCTTCGATTTCACTAGGCATTTTCGAAAACTCCCCTAACTTGACTGTAAAAGTTATTTAGTGGACAAAAGCATGTTCTTATGTACAATGCAAGATAAATTATTTGAATATAGGAATTTTATGTATGGCTGTTTAAAACAGCTTTCAAGTACTTTCACTGCTTATTCATCTTGGAGTAAATTACTTTTGACATCAAACAATTCTAATATTTATTAAAGCAAACAAACGTGAATCTCCCTATTTTTCATCCTTCCTAGGGATAGCTCTCCCAAATCACCTGTTTACTCATGGAGAACCAACCATTAGATTTTTAGGTGTTTTAAGAATTAGATATTGTATCTAATATCCCCCTAGAGTGAGGATCTTCTGTATAGTAAACTTCACCTGAGAGTTGAATTCATAGTCAGTCACTTCTTATGCCGGTGTCCACAAACTGTCCTCAGATTCATGTTATAGTTTGTCTCAACCTTTTTCTGAAATGGGCTTGTTAGGGACTGGATGCAGGTCAAAGGTGTGCTGGACCAAAAGGGATGTGGGTTTGTACAACTCCTGCCACATCGTGGTACCACATTCCTCAGGGCCATCTCAGGCAATGTTGTTGTGTCAGCCGAAACAGGTAGTCAATCTGTAGCTGTAGATGTGTGAGCCTTTAAAGTAAAATTATTTCTCAGCCATATAGCAGATAAAAAACAATTTGGACATTGCACACAGCTAGGCTTTGCACAGAATTTTGAAGCATATTATCACTGGTTTTAATTAAAGAAAAAGAGAGTGCAGGTCATGTGGATGGGTGTAGGTGGAACCTTTCTGTTATGCTGAGCCTTACGCTGCAGTTTGCACCTTCCCTATGAGCTCTTTGTGACCTCTTTGATTTCTGAAGGCAATTTTCCCTTCCGGCTCAGGTCTTGGTGTAGGCAGTTGCCTCCAAGACTGAGCTGGTTAGTATGACTTAAAAGTCTGAATGACTCAGCCATTGCCTTTTTATAGCTTTCCTGTTTCTGTGTCAGGGCACTGCATGTTCACCATCCCACTTGGTTTTGTTACCAAGGGAATCCTCCCTTGTCAAGGCCTTTTTCCTCCTTACTTATTGGTTTATTAGCTAGCAGTCTGAGTTTGCATAATGGGCTGCTTCCATTTAAGAACTTTGTATTATTGAGGACAGACCAGAATCTGAACCCAAGTGGAGGTGGAGGGTTAGTGGAAGGGGAGAAGGCTGTGAATCTGAAAGAAAATTGAGAGCTTAGAAAAGCTCAAATTAAAAACTCTCTGAGTAGTTAAGCTTGGGAGTAGGGCCTAAATGTTTATTTTGACCTGTTTTTTCCTGCCTAAGTTTTAGGAAAGATGAGAGGAGAGTCACATTTATGAAACAAAGTAAACAAGTATGTCAAAAGCCAGTTGTTCAAACATGTGGAGACAGATATTCCTCCAAACCATCCTGTCCCATCTTTTTTTTAATTATTATTATTTAATCTTTCTTTCAGCTTTCTCTTTTTTTAGGAGAGGTGATGAGAACTGCCCATGTCAACTATGATCATTTCAACACGATATGTTGGAGGCTGGACTGGGCTGTCATTGACTAATGATAGGTGCTTTTATCTGTAGAAAGGGATGTACTCTATTCTCTTTTCCATTTCTCTTTTACCCTCATTGTTAGTCTCTATTCTCTTAGCATTTTCCCTTTATTTCCCTTCTTTACAATTGTTATGCACTCATTCTTCTCTGTGTCTTTCTGTCTCTGCCTGTATTCCTGTATTAGTAGAGACAGCGAATGGGCAAATGGATTGAGAATAGTATTGGAAACCAGACTCCCCTGAGTGCCAGAGCTCTTGCAACAGCACTTTATGCTGCTCAGGTCAGATCACAGCATACGTCTGCATTGCTCAACACTGCAGATAAACTTAAGGTAACAGCAGAATCTCAACTATATATATACCACCAGGTACCACTGCAGTCCTCTGCCAGCCAGATCAGTCAAGAGGTGGTGTTTTTAGGACTGTGTGCATTGCAAGTGTTTCTAATGTCTGAGGCACTTTGTCCTGCACTACCCTGTACCTGTACTAAGTAATTCAGAGCCAGCTTGCGCATCTCTAATGTCATGCTGTTACACTCTGTAGGCATACTCAAGGATGTAACCATTCAAGTATTTAGATGTCTAGCTCCCAGTGGAGCACATAAGTGTGTCTGTGAAGTCAGTCAGAATTTTTCTGTATCTGTCTCGAGAGATTGTGTATCCCACTGTAAGGAATTCCATATTCTTCACACAAGCCTGGCTCTATGTGGAGAGGGGTTTGGTTTGACATGGTTCTCAATCTAAGGATGCAAACCAAGAAAGCACGGACTGTCTGTTGTTCAGTTTCTCAGTCCTCTTAAGCCAGTTTGTGTCCTGCTGAAGAGGCAGTCCTGTCTTCTCCTTCACCTCTGCTGCCGTATTCAGAGCTTTGCTTTTTACTGGTACTGTCACGTATATGGCTCTGAAGTCAGGCAAGGAACTGAAAACTTGTTTTTCTTCTGTTGGATTAGTTAGTGTTCAACCAGGTTACGTTTGTGATGGAACGCATAGCACTGTTACAAAGTGCAAAGGATAGGAACATGCAGAAAGAGCTGAACTGGCCTCTCAGCTGTGCAAGAGTAGGTCAGTTTAAAGGACGTGTGGAAGTGCCCCATTAGTCTGTACATGTGGACTGAAAGCTAAGATCACAATTGATGTTGGAGAATAATTTGTAAAGCATACTTTTTTTAATAGTCTATATAAATCTCTCAACATATTAAGGCTATTATAAATTTAATATTTGGAAACGAGAGCTGAATTATTATTTTTCCTCCTCTCATCTTACTGTCTTTCTACCTCGCTGGACATCTTTCTTTCTCACTTATGAAGACCAATTTTTGCCTTCCAATAGTAAATGCACCGTTGGAAGTAGAGAACTGTACTGCCAGTACTGCCAATCTAGTATTGCCACCAGATGAATCCTACAGATTTGCTATGAATTAGGTAGAATGTTTTTTTTCTTTATTTGGTATGAAATGTTTAGCATCTGTCTTTCATGTCTGCAGTGCTCTGCATTGCAGATGTGAACTGGACTAACAACTGGAGGCCTGTTCTTGGCTGGCAATACTTATATTTCTAAAAAATTATCAGTTTGCTTCAGAAAATGTTGCTTTTGGTCATGTAGGGTTAAAGAATTTTTACTATTACATTTAAGTTGCAGCAGAGAAATGTGATGTACTATCACTTGTGAGTAGTTTGTGACCATCAGAATGGACATTTGTGTAAGTCACAAGGAAAGCGGGACTATTGTGGAGGAAAACTACGTTACAATGTGATAGACAAACAAGTAATTTCAGGTGCAGAATATTTTGTTTCTATAGAAGGTTCCAAACAGTAAAATTCTGCTGTTTGAAAAGGTTGGTGATAAGAGTGGTTGTGGGGTTAGAGTTTTGGCAACCTTTATGCTAATGAAGAATTCCAATGACATAGTCAGATATATAGGAATTTACAGGAACCCACTGTAATGAATTGTCGACTAAAGTAAATACTTACTCTCTTTACAGATAGGTTTAAGACATGATGGACAAGAGATGGACATATTTTGGCACATGTTCCAGGAAGAAAAAGTGCAGTTCGGCAATAGAATTCATTAAATATGTTCTTGAAAAGTGTGGAGCTACTTTCAGGATTAGGGCGGCAATCATCTGTATACTTCTTTAGCATTAACAGTGCTATTAACTTACTTTAACAGATTAACAGTGCTATTAACTTACTTTCCTTATTTGATAATATCAAATTTCAAATTCAAACTTAATAATCACACATTGCCAGTTGATAATATATGTGAACAGCAGAGAATAACTTTCACTGAAACTTTCCACTAAAAATGTTTTATTAACTCTGCAATCAGGAAAACACCATGTGAATTTTAATTCAGTGAGATTTACCTGAAAGAACAATCAGTACATGTTTCTAAATTACAGAGATTGGAACTGAGTTGAGAAACCCAATTTCACATTTTGAAGAAAGAATATATTGTTGAATGAGGTTGTTGCTGAGTATTTAAAAAATGACAATAAGTTGGAAACTCCAGGGAAAAACAAAAAAAATTATGCTACTTTGAGAAAACAGTGGATATCAGTCTAGTCTAGAAAGTAACAGGAAAGGAGATCTCTTTCACTTGTGGCTTCTACTGTTTGCTTCTATCTATCATAATAAACTTTTATGTTTACATGAAAAATGTCATGGGATGCCATTATCCTCTGCTCACACAGGTTCTCTTCCTCACATGTACTGCAAAACCCCAAGCCAGGTGTAAGCTTTGAAGCAATTTATGTTTTCAGTGAAGTACTTCAAGCTAATTGTTTGGGGAGTATTTGGTTAAATAGTTATAAGAAATGGTTAGCATCCTTTCCTTTATCCAACTGAGCAATTCCTGTTCACCTGTTCGGTCTAGGAAAAATGTTGTAGAAATGGCAAGGAACAAATATTCCATCTTTTTGTACACTTAGGCAGGTAACTTCTTTTCAGTCTTTTGTCATTTAAAATTGCTGTTGTGACAGCAGCTGGAGAAATGTTAAGGAAAATGCACTAATTTGACTTTTTAATTTTACTTATTTGCTTTTTTGGCTAGATTTTACTGCAAATAAAAAACTCTCTTATTGGTTTTTTGATAACTCTTTCTTGTATGTATCCATCTTATAGTTGCAAGTATTGTTCACCCTTTCATATTGAATTTTGAAGGATATTTTTCCTGTTTCTTGGTAAAGGGTGAAATTGAGGCAGTATTCTGACTGGTTCCAGGTTATCTTTTTTGTCACCTGTATGATTGCCATCCACTGAAAAGAGTTTGATTTTACAGGCTTTGGACTATGTTACAGCTTTGAATATTTTTTTGTATAATGAGGTGTATGTTTGAGTACCCATGTTAATAGTTAGGAAAAACATGTTTATTTAAAAAGAAAGAAACTATATTTGATAGGTTTAAAAGTATCATAACTCATAAATTATTGCCTAGAATAATTGTCTACTTAAAACTTACTTTTTGAATCAGAGTCTGACTGGAGTAGTAACCATCTTTGTATAAAAAAGAAACATGTTTCTGAAAGACAGTTGAACATTGTCGGTTGGAAAAACGAGAATAGCTCCCACATTAACCATGTTTACAGCAACTAGAAACTGTCTCAATAGTTTTCTTTAGTCACGTGTATGGGTGTTTTCAGCACTGTAAAACATGAAGCCTAATGATTTTTTTCAGAAGTGTGGAAACTGAGTAATAATTTTAGCACACACTAAATATTATCAGATAACTCTGCTACCACATGTTTGCAAATGAGAGGAGACTGAGGGCTGGTTTTAAATATGATTTATAAATATATTGATTGGGGAGTTCTGATACGCCTCTCTTTTTGAACAAGTATTTTAAGTTGTCTGCTAGTAATACAGTGAAGATCTTTTGCAGACTGAATAAATTTTGGATAGACTCACTAGTCTGTTAATTTTGAGTGGTAGTAATTAGTCAAGACATTCTCCTCAATAAAGCGCTAGAACTTATTTTGTGTATACTAGATAATGTTGCTAGGTACTGAATACATACTTTATTGAATTAAGCTTTATGAAGTGGATTGTTATTCAAGGAGCAATACCTGAACTTCTTTTGATTTTGTTCACAGAACTGTGGTTTTGGTGTTAGTTTGTTGGTTTTGTTGGTTTTTTTTTTTTTGTTTTGTTGCTTTGTGAGGGTTTAGCTTGTCAGTTAAATTAGCTTGTAAGTTAAAATTGAAATTAGCTTGTCAGTTAAACATAGTTTTCTGGAGAAAACAATCTTAATCATTTGCGATATTATATACACAGGGCTTGATTTGGATCTCTCTTATGCACTATACAATATGATGTTATTGGTTTGTCTTTCCCTGCTAGAGTTCTCATGGTGCTCTAGGTATATGAGACTTTTAAATTTTTATTTTAATTTTAAAATAAAGGAAAAATTAAAACCAGAATTATTTAAAATGAACATTTTTTTCCATCAAATTTTTCTGTCTCTTTTTTTTTTTTTTAACGGACAATCTAGTTTACATACAGCATTACTTGCCACCAAATACTTATCACTTTTCATCTCTATGAGGTGCATTGTATGTCTTTTACAACCAGACAACTGGATTTTTCTGTATTGGAATTTCAAAAATCAAATCAAATGTCTTGAAAATTTCATGAAAACCTGAAATGGCAAATAAAATGACAGCAACTTGCTATTGCCTTCATTTTAGGCCTTGTTTAAGCTTTTAAGCCTAAGATGGTCTGGAGAATCCTTTTTGTTTTTAAATGAGTACTGTGATTTTTGGTGCAAAATTAAGAAACCCTGAATACTGTTGTGAAGTTTTATCCCAAATCTGAACAGGCTTGTTGAATTTGTTGTATTCCATATGTTGGTGGGTTGACCTTGTTTGGCTGCCAGGTGCCCACCAAGCTGCTCTCTCACTCCCCGTCATAACAGGACAAGGGGAGGAAATAGGATGAAAACCTTGTGGCTGGATATAAAGACAGGGCAATCACTTACCAATAACCACCACAGGCAAAATAGACTTGACTTGGGGAAAATTAATTTAATTTATTGCTAATTAAAATAGAATCGGATCATGAGAAAAAAAAAAGAAAAACACAAAATCTAAAACACCTTCCCCCATCCTCTTTTTTCTCAGTGTCAACTTCACTCCTTCACTCCTGACCTTCTTACTTCCTTGCCTTTCCAGCACCGAGTGGCGCAGGGGGATGGGCAATGGGGAATGGAGGTTGCAGTCAGTTCATAACGCTTCATCTTTGCTGCCCTTCCTCATCCTTTTTCCCTGCTCTAGTGTGAGTCCTCTCTGTGGGCAGTAGTCCTTCAGCATAAACCCGTTCCTGTGTGTGTTTTCCATGGAATGCAGTTCCTTCAGGTTATATTCATCTGCTGCAGTGTTGGGTCCTCCATGGCCTGCACTAATATCTGCTCCAATGTAGTCCTCTATGGGCTGCAGGAAAATACCTGTTTCCCCATGGTCTTCTTCATAGGCTGCAGGGGAATATCTGCTCTAGTGCTGGGAGCAGCTCTTCCCCTTCCTCCTTCTCTGACCTTGGGGTTTGCAGGATAGTTTTTCATGCTCTCTATGCCTCACTCCTCACACTGCCAGGCAGTGTTTTGTCCTTTCTTAAATGCGTTTTCCCAGAGGTACCACCAGCATCACTGATGTGCTCAGCTCTGTCCTGTGGTGGGTCCATGCTATATCCATCTTGGGGCAGCCCCTAGCCTCTAATCACAGAGCCCACCTTGCAGCTCCCCGACTACTAAAACCTTGCCACATACACGCAATACAACATGTATGCAGCACGTACGGAATCTATTCTTCGGGGTATAGGGGAGAAAAAAAATTTGAATATAAATGTTTACGCACTCTGTGGATGTGGCAGTGGTGCACTTGGGAGTTTTTGGGACTAGAGGAACACTAGCAAGGTTATGGAGAAGTATTTTATATGTAAACGGAAACGAGGTATATGCTATTCTCTAAATAGATTATATGCAATAATTGGATATTACACTAATAATATTCATGGATGTTGTGTAATTTTTTCTGTTCTAGGGAGTATGACTTCTGCAACATCACCTATCATTTTGAAATGGGACCCCAAAAGTTTGGAAATCAGGACTCTCACAGTCGAGAGGCTACTGGAGCCACTTGTTACCCAGGCAAGTATCTTCAATTTGGTTTTGCTTCTTCCTTTAGCCTGGTGCTATATTTACTCATTTTATGTAATTATCTTAATAATCCTGATAATAAAAACTTGAACAGTTTTTGTTTGTGATCTCTAGTGGAAAGCTCTGTTCAAACATGTTTAGAAGTTCTTGTTCTAAATAATTTACAGTCTGGAAGTATGAGCAGGGATACAGTAGCAACAACTAGTTGTGTTTGTCTTTTAAAAGCAGTTTAGGAATTTATGAAACAGTCAATTTAAGACAGGGATCTGACTGAATACATACTCTTGGTTTGTTATTATTCCATGGAAGACAGGTTCACATTAAAAACAAAGAAAACCAACCAAACCAATGAAAGAAACTCTTAAAACCTGTTTCATTTTGTGCTGCGATTGATTAGGAATGTATGCTCAACCATTTACCTTTCAACTGAGTAAAATTTGCCAATAGCAGCTAAAATATTTGTCCAGTGGTCTGAAAAGAGCAAGATGAAAGTGATGCTAGGAACATGTATAATGTATGTATTAGTGGTATCCAGCTTTTAACCAGGTGGACCAGTTTCTTTATTGTCAGAGAAAATCTTTGTATATCTATGCATATCACGATTCCTGTGCCTGTACAAATTTGCATGCACTGTGAGTGCAAGGACAGGGGCAGGCGCTGTGCAATCCAGAGATATATGGCAGTAGACATCAAACTTCTGTCACCACCAGTGCAATTTGCTGAGCCCATTGCCTGATGCCTTTTTATCCATGAATTGCCATTAATAATGGGAAGTTGGTTACATAATTTTATTCTAGTAAATTTTATTCATGATCTGCTGCAAATTACTGAGTTGTCTGTGAGTGAATTTCCTCTTTGCCTTTCACTTTGCTTTATTTTCCAGCACCTTGCAGAGAATGCATCAGCCAAGAAGTGACAGTACCATTGTAGTTTCATAGCTTCTCAAGGTGCTTTGGTTAACTTTGGGTTTAGCTAGATTTATGTTTGATAGCACGCTTCAACAAATGTAAATAAAGAAATTACAAGTTGAATTACAGGACATGGATTTCTTCAGTGGTGGAAACTAAGGATCCTTACCTGTGTATTTTGATGAGGAACAATGTATTTCTATTTTAGCAGTATGTCAAGGAGACTAGAGAAAATAAAGTGAAGTCCAGGAGAGATAGAGAAATGTTGGGCTTTTGTTTTATTCAACTTTTATGAATATTTCCATCCTGATTTCTTGATTTCATAGGTTTCTAGATAGTACGGACATATAAAACAAACTTTTTGAACTCGTAATTTAATTTCTTGTATTAGAGAAATAATTAGTTTTACTTATTTTCCTCTAATTAGAATCCAGTAAAGTATGTTTGACTAAAGCATGTTTTTGTGAGCCACACAAACATAATCACAAACACTTCAAGTGATGAGAAATGTGCTACCTTTAGATTGTGTTTATCTATTGCATTTTTAGCTTAAGTTATTCAGCTGCTCATTCTGTTTTTCTCAGATAAGTTAACAATCATCCCAGTTTAAAAGCTTTTCTTTTTTCTGCTTAGAGTCTGGTCAAGTCAAGAATAGTATCTTGTTTACCTCTGTTTGGGCTTAGATTTCAATCTTACTATGCAATAACAACCTCCACAAGATACCATGTGCACATTCCATATGCAAAGACTTGGATCTCCTTAAAAAGTTTCAAAGCACTTTCCTTCGCTAAGAGAACATTTAATTTGAAATTTTATCTTGGCAAGCGAATAAATACATAAATATTTACTCCCTGTTCAGTTTGAACTCTGGAGTCTACTGTAGATTCATAAGAACCGCTTAATACAGAAATCATAGCGATGGGACGTTCTTCCATAAGTCACAAAAAAATCAGGTCAATGTATAGAAGAGAGAGATTCAGTGGCCACAAAATGAAACAGAACTGTGCTGCACAAGTTCCTGGGCAACCTGATCTGACTTTGAAGGCAACCCTACTTTGACTAAGACCTTGGAGTAGATGGCATCCTGAGGTCCCGTACAGCCAGTTTTATTTTGGCATTCACACTTGAATAGTGGATCCTCTTGTTCTACAAGCTGTGTAAGATTTTTGGAGAATGCTTGGAAAACCAGAAAGTGTTATACACAAGTCTTAGGGCTCCAGAAAGGCTAATCAAGCCGCGCGCGCGTGTGTGTGTGTGTGTGTGTGTGTGTGTGTGTGTGTGTGTGATTTAGGTTCTGAACTCAATGTATATATAGACATGTGAGTGACAGAGTTTCAAATGGTGGCACATCAACTGATTTCTACTGAAATTTTGGGGAGTAGTCTAGAAATGTGATGTGGATTTGAAAGAGAGCACCTCAGTGAGTCAGGAGAATCATGCATTAAAACTGAATTTTAGACAAGCTCATTAGTGTTCCAGATGAGAAAATATGAATAATATGAATAACCTGTGAATTGATTTAGAAGAAATTATAAGACAGGAAGGTTGTCTGAGCTGGAGGAAAAAAAGAAAAAAAAAATAAAATCCATTAACTGATCACGAGAACGCATTAGAAATGACAGAATAGCACTTATTATAGGAAGCCCTCAACTAGCAAGCTAATTAAAACTTTCTCTGGCTGTCAGAGATATAAGACCATTGGAGCTTGCTGGGTTACCCATTTTCCCAGGGCTTGTTTTCATGTTTGAAGAGTAACAAATATGCCCTGCCACAAGTCTTTTATCACATTACTATTATCAAGATTTTGTAAGATAGAAAAAATTATTAGAATTTCCATTCTCAACAGTATGGAATTTATTAATTGAAATATGTTTCTTTTCTCTGGCTTCAATGTCACAATTAGATAAAAGTATAACGTAATTGTAGTATTGCTAGTTTTGTTTTCTGAGAGTTTGTAACAGTTAACCATTTTTTACTATAATTCTATGAAATTTTTATAAGGAAATGTATAACTAAAATATATCCTCAAAGAATACTGCCTTTTATTCTCATCTTCATGCATAGTAACCAAAATTAATTGCAATTTTATTTGTCAGACACTGGATGGTTTTCATAAGAAAAAAGAATTACATTTTTAGGAAGGGCTTAACTGCCACTACCTGATATTTTATGTGCATCTGGAAAATAGTGCTTGTGGAGGTTGCCCACAAGGACTCAGGGGATATTTTTTTGGTTTCTGGTGGTTTTGCATAATAATTAAATACAAATACGAGTACAAGTTATATATGTTAAGAAGAGAAAAAAACACCAAAAAACAACTAACCATAAACCGGCAACATTAATGCAATTTTTTTTTTTTGAAAACGCCCAAAATACTCATGTATGAACACATGGATGAAAAGATGAAGGAGGTGTGTATAATTTTTGAAGATAAGATTTGCTCTTTTGATGAGATTTCAATTTTCTAGTGTCAACCTGTGGTTCTTCTTGGTAGTTTTTCCTAGGTATTTTAAATAGCAGTGTGACTGTTTTACAAATGAACCTTTATTACACAAGCCATGCAGTAGTTGTGCTTTTTAGGATTTTTGAACTATTATATATTTTTTCAGACGTGTAACGATAACACAAATAATGGTGAGTGTTCCTGTTGCAGATTTTTCATGACTGATTATGTTTTCTTCAGCATGACACATTTTTGTCCTTCTGGAATTGATGTGAAAAGACAATTCTGAATTGCAGTGCATGTTTGGTTGGGTTTTTTTCCCCCAGTAAATTTAAGGTGCCCATTATAGTAGCTTAGAATGAAACAATAGTATGTTTTAAGGCAGAAAAAGCTAATTGATTAATGATTTTGCATTTTTTTTTGTATATAGTATCACTCAGTAAAATTAAGTAACCCATACCTATAAAATAAACAAATAATAAGATAAAATTCAAAATAGTTTTCATTAGTGCAATTTAATAAGAAAATCATAATAAAGATGGCTTGTGTTATACTTCCATGATTTCTTCTTAAAGAACTTGTGCCTAATCTAATACCTTGTGCAGTATATTTGGAAAATGGACTGGTTTCCATGTTGCTATGAGAAATATAAATATATTCCCAACCATTCCAGATAATCAGATAGTATTTATATTCAGTGAACCTTGTTCTTATTGCATATGTGGTTTGTTCATCCATTAGATTCTGTAGGCAACATTTGCTGCATTCTGGCCATCACTGTTTCTTCTTTGTCATCATATTCAGTAACATCTGTGCCCCTCTGTAAACTCTAGTTGGGATTTTCTCAGTATGGAGACTTTTTGTGCTGATTACGGGAACTTTTAACTAAATTTTATCTTATCTATTTTTATTCTTCCTTGCTGGAAAACTGTAAACTATTTATAGTATGTAGTGTCCTGTAAGGTCAGGACCTTGTCAGTCTGTTTGTCTTTCAGTGATTTTATTCCCTGTTAAAAGGTGTTTACACATGTATTTGTACTTCTGAGTTTATGCAGATGCAGGTTAGGATTTGCTGGTGGGAGAATGAAGACTCCAAGGGCTTTAGATCTCATCCATACTTCCATGTTCTGTTTTTACGGAATAATGGTGCTTAGAACTCAAAGCAATGAAACGCGATGGCTATTTTTTCTTCTGTTCTGCCACAAGCCATTATGGAGAGATGGTGAGAAATTTGTTATTGGATTCAATGATCTGAAAGGTCTTTCCCAACCTAAACAATTCTGTGATTTTCTGTATTGTAGCTGGAAATTGAAGTTATGCTGGGACTGTCATAAATTTTCAGTCAATGTTGACTGGAAAAGCTTGTGGCTAAAATGAACCTACTCTGCTGTGCAATTCTTTGTATTAAATGCTAGATTTTCCATCCATTGGGAAGCTCTTTGGTCTTGTTCATTATTAGCAAATTATTAGTGGTTCAAGATTACAGAATCACAGAATTGTATGGGTTGGAAGGGACCTCCAGAGATCATCTAGTCCAACCCCCCTGCCAAAGCAGGTCCACCTAGAGCAGGTTGCACAGGAACGCATCCAGGTGGGTTGTGAATATCTCCAGAGAAGGAGACTCCATCACCTCTCTGGGCAGCCTATTCCAGTGCTCTGTCACCCTCAAAGTAAAGAAGTTTTTACACATGTTCAGGTGGAACTTCCTGTGTTCCAGCTTGTCTGTTGCCACTTGTCCTGTCACCAGGCACCACTGAGAAGAGCCTGACTCCATCCTCTTGACACCCGCCCTTTCGATATTTTTAAGTGTTGATAAGATCCCCTCTCAATCTTCTCCAGACTAAAAAGACACAGGTCTCTCAGCCTTTCCTTAAAGGAGAGGTGCTCCATTCCCTTTATCATCTTTGTAGTCCTCTGCTGGACTCTTTCCAGTAGTTCCCTGTCCTTTTTGAACTGGGGGGCCCAGAACTGGACACAGTACTCCAGATGGGGCCTCACCAGGACAGAGTAGAGGGGGAGGATGACCTCCCTCAAAGTGCTGGCCACACTCTTTTTAATGCCTTCTTGGCCACAAGGGCACATTGCTGGCTCATGGTCAACTTGTTCTCCACCAGGACTCCAAGGTCTCTCTACAGAGCTACTTTCCAGCAGGTCAGCCCCTAGCCTGTACTGGTGCATGGGATTATTCCTCCCCAGGTGCAGGACAGTACGCTTGCGCTTGTTGAATTTCATCAGGTTCCTCACTGCTCAACTCTCTACCCTTTCCAGGTCTTGCTGTGTGGCAGCACAGCCTTCTGGTGTATCAGCCACTCCTCCCAGTTTTGTATCTGCTGCTGTATTTTTTGCTGCAGGTACACTCTGTCCCCTCATCCAGTTCATTGATGAATATATTGAATAAGACTGGACTCAGTACTGACTCCTGGGGAATACCGCTAGTTACAGGCCTCCAACTGGACTCTGTGCTGCTGATCACAACCCTCTGAGCTCTATATTCAGCCAGTTCTCAATCCATCTCACTGCCCACTCATATAACTCGCACTTTCTAAGCTTACCTATGAGGATGTTATGGGATACAGTGTCAAAAGCCTTGCTGAAGTCAAGGTAGACAACATCTACTGCCCTCCCCATCATCCACCCAGCCAGTCATTCTATCGTAGAAGGCTATCAGATTGGTCAAGCATGATTTCTTCTTGGTGAATAAACCAGAAACTGGTTTTGACTTTATGTGGTAGGGACAAAACCATTTTCATTACAGTTTAACTTAAAAAAGCCATTAAAACTCTGACTGAGCTTTAACTTCAGGAGAGAGAAAACTGCTGAAAAGTTTCCACCATCATCACTGATTAGAGTATAATAATAATGGGGCTAGTGTCTAGTCTGAAAAGAAATATAGTATGTAAACAACAATAAAAAAAAAAAGACAGCTGAATATCAAGGCGGAGTAAACATTTAGTAAACAAAGTTTTGCTTGTATTTTCAGTTGTGGCTCCCTTTCAAGAATGAATTGCAGTGGAGAGATCAGGAGAGGGGGGAGCTGGATGAATCTTTTCCTATAAGTGTAGGGCATTCACCAGGGAAGAGATTGCATAACTGAAGCCTGGGAAATTCCCTGATACTGTCTTCATTCTGTCTACTGAAATAGCAGCCTGGAGTTTTCAAACTTTTCTAGCCATTTTCCTAACCGTATTCTTTTCTTGCATACAGTTTTCTCGCAGGAGTTTTCAGAAAATGGTGTGCTTGTCTGGGATTTCCAAATTCAAAGCAAGAAGATCAAACTAATATGAATAGTTATTGTAATATCTTTCTTCTACTTGTGTCCTTGAAGATGTATAGCAAGATGCAGTGAAGCAAACCTGAGCCTTTTTCTGTCCTCAGACATACAACTCAGCAGGTTCTTAACAATCCTGTTGATTTAATCAGGGTCATAGCTGTAGAAGGGGAACATCTAAAGGTTTTAAGGGAAAATTGGCTTTGGTTGCATTTTTGGTTGATTCTTTTCAGTTTGCTTGAAAAGCAGTTGTTTTGGGGTTTTTTCAGTATATCTTATGACCTCCATGTCCCTTCCAAAAATTCTTGCAGTCAACAAATATATTAGCAAATTACAGTGCTTTTCATTTATGTCAAAAATGCCAATTAAAGCAGGATAGGTGTATCAGCTTATGTTTTAAAAGATGATTGCACAGTTAATAGCCTGTGGCCTTGTTACAAAAGAAGTAATGGATTTTCGTTTTGGCTGATAAACAATTGTTGGTATCATAAACCTATACTTACTAAAAGGGTTTCACACATTTTTTTTTTCCAGTAGTTATAAAAGAAGACTTCAAAATTATTGCAGTGGGTATAACTGCTAATATAATAATTGATATAACTATAATAGTTCATAAAGTCATAGATTAGTTTGGATTGGAAGAGAGCTTTAAAGGTCATCTAGTCCAACTCCCCTACAATAAGCAGGGACACCTTCAACTAGATGAGGTTACGCAGAGCCCCATCCAACCTGACCTTGGATGTTTCCAGGGATGGAGCATCTACCACCTCTCTGGGCAACCTGTGCCAGGCTTTCACCACCCTCTTCCTTACGTCTCGGCTAAATCTATCCTAACCATTACCCCTTTTCCTGATGCAGCAGCCTGTCTCCATCTTTTCTGTAGACCCCCTTTAAGTACTGAAGGGCCACAATAAGGCCCCAGAGTCTTCTTTTCTCCAGGCTGCACAACCCTGAACAACAGCCTTTCCTCATAGGAGAGGTGTTCCATCCCTCTGTTTCTGTGGCCCTCCTCTGGACTCACACCAACAGGTCTATGTCTTTGCTGTGCTGAGGGCTCCAGAGCTGGATACAGTACTCCAGGTGGGGTCTCATGAGAGCAGAGGGACAGGATCACCTCCCACAACCTGCTGGCCATGCTTCTTTTGATGAAGCACAGGATGCAGTTGGCTTCCTGTGCTGTGAGCGCACATTGCTGGCCCATGTCCAGCTTTTCATCCACCAGTACCACCAAGTCCTTCTCAGCAGGGCTGCTCTCAATCCCTTCATCCCCCAGCCTGCACGGGTACCGGTGGTTGCCCAGCCCACATGCAGGACCTTGCACTTGGACTTGTTGAACCTCATGAGGTTCCCATGGGCCCACTTCTTTCACAACTGAACCTATCCAGGTCTGTCTGGACGGCATCCCGTCCCTCAGGTTTGTCAACTGCACCACTCAGCATGGTGTCGTCTGCAAACTTGCTGAGGGTGCACTCAATTCCACTATGTCGTTGATGAAGATATCAAACAGTACTGGTCCCAATATGGACTCCTGAGGGATACCATTTGTCACCGATCTCCATCTGGACATTTAGCTGTTGACCCCTACCCTCTGGATGTGACTATCCAACCAATTCATCATCCACTGAGCAGTTCATCCATCAAATCCATACCTCTCCAATTTAGAAAGAAGGATATTGTGGGAGACTGTGTCAAAGGCCTTATAGCAGTCCAGATATATGACATCCATAGTTCTTCCACTATCCCCTGATGTAGTCACTCCATCATAGAAGGCCATTGTGTTGGTCAGGCAGGACTTGCCCCTGGTGAAGCAATGCTGACTGTTTTGAATTGCCTTCCTGTCCTCCACATACCTTAGCAGAGCTTCTAGGAGGATCTGTTCCATGATCTTCCCATGCTGACAGGTCAGTACTTTGCAGGGACCTCCTTTCTACCCTTTTCAGAAATAGGTGCAGTGCTTCCCTTTTTCCAGTCACCAGGGACTTCACCTGACAGCCATGACTTTTCAGATATCCTCAAGAGTGGGTTGGCAACTACATCGGCCAATTCCTTCAGGACTCTGGTATGCATCTTGCTGGGTCCCAAAGACTTATGTATGTAGTTCTAAGTCTAGGGTATTTTTATAGTGTGACTGAGTGGTTTAACAGAGAGTTAACTTGAAAAAAAATGTTTTTAATATCATCAAATGTGAATCAAATATATTAAAAATAAATAATGTCAGTCACATACTATATGAGCAGGGAGTTGGTATGGTTTGTTAAGCAGCAACTTCAAAATAGCTGTTATGGTATGCAACTGAATGTGAGCTCATAGTAGCAAAAGTTAATATGATGCTTAAGTGGATCAGCTGGTGGGTATAAAGTAAATTTAGGGAGGCAGTATCATTGCTATAACGTAGTATTAATGATATGATTATTGGAAGGATTCCCTATTCTCAAGGAAGGTGTTGACAAATTGGAAGGATATCAGATAAGAACTATGTGAATAATTCAAGTTTTATCTTTTAATGGCAGATTAAAGACTTTGATTGTATTTCATTTATATGCAGGTTTATTAATTAAAAGAAATTCACTTAAATTAACTGCCAATATAGATTTTAAGACTATTTCTGATAGCACTTATTGCGTAAATAATTTTCTAGATTAATTTAAACTAGATTCCAATATGGGATTCACACCCTGAAACTAAAACATCCCATAATTAAAATGATACTCAGTAAAAATTCTGAAGTACTTACAGGAGTAGTAACTTAAGAGGTATTATGATCTCAACCAATACACATTTCTGTATGTGCAAAAAGTTTTTTGTCTGACAAAATCCTCTGGCTGGAAACTGAAACTATAAATAAATATAAACTATAAATAATATACCCGCTGGAATAGTTCCCCTAGAATGGTGGGCAACTCAGTGCTACCAGAATCTTTGATTAAAAAATGGATATATTTTTAAAGGACATGCTTTAGGTCTACCATTAGTTATAAAACTGGGAAAAGGATTACTGGAAGAATGAAAAACTGTGCAATAAAGGGGCTTCTCACTTTATGAATTGAGGAAGCAGGAACAGGATTGTTTGTTTTCTGTCATAGATCAGAAAAAAGAAAATAGAAACACAACCTTTTAAACATGTATGCTGATAATGACTTCAGAAGCAATTCGGATACTAAGGTTTGTAATCCATCTTAACTTCATTCTTGAGAATGATGTAAAAATCTTATTTGCTTTCTTATTTTTCATTAACTTAATTTGCTGTATGTCATCAATCCACAAAAGTTAGAAAGGTTACAAAATAAGCCTGATTACAAAAAGAATACGCTAAATACAAGGTTTTGCTTTGAGGTGTTAATTAACCTAATTAGAATAGATCCATGTCCTGAAAGGCAATGGCAATTTTTGTTCCATTTCCCCTCAATACATATATTTGAAGATTGACTGATTTATTTGCAGTTCAAAGAATTCAGGGTATGGATAAGTGGATGGATTTATTTATTTATTTATTTATTCTAATGTTAATTTCCTTGGAATATTGATTCCATTGGGTGTGCAAAAAAGCCATTGAATTTCAGCCAAAAAATATAGAAATATATTGCAGTTTTATCTTAAACACATATTCTAAATTACCATATTTAGATTCCTGTTTGGTAAATCAATTTTTAGTATCTCTTTCCACAACCTCATAAGTGGTTGGTGTTCCTGTATATTATATATCTGATAACCAAATGCTCAGATTGTGAAGAAATGTCCTCTTCTTTCTAAGGTCTCTCTTTGGAGACCTTATTGCTCTCTACAAGTACCTGAAAGGAGGCTGTAGAGAGGCGGGGGTCGGTCTCTTCTCCCAAGTTACAGATGATAGGACAAGAGGCAATGGCCTCAAGTTGCGCCAGGGGAAGTTCAGGTTAGATATTAGGAAATATTTCTTTACTGAAAGGGTTGTCAGGCATTGGAATGGGCTGCCCAGGGAGGTGGTTGAGGCACCATCCCTGGAGGTATTCAAGAGAGGAGTTGACATAGTGCTTGGGAATATGGATTAGTGTTGGGTGGTGTGGTGGTGTGTGTGTGGGTTGCGTGTGTGGTGGTTTTTGTTTTTGTTTTTGTTTTTGTTTTTGTTTTTTTTTTTTTTTTTTCATTGGTTGGACTAGATGATCTTAAAAGGTCCCTTCCAACCTCTGTGATTCTGTGATTCTACTTCTGTCTTTCAATTAGATGATTGTGATGTAAGAAATTCCTCTCTTATTTAGTATAATTCTATGTACTACTATAGTCATTCAGTACTCATTGATGGGACTTCTCAAACCTTTTTGTATTGTATAATGGGGTTATTTAGCATATGCAATTCATGCTTAGTATATTCAATAAAAAAGTGTTCAATATTGTGCAGAAGACCTTTGAAAAATACACAAGCAATATTGGTCTGCTGAGTAGAAATTTTCGTTTTTATAGATAGCTGTTTTTCAGAATAAGTCTTTTTTAAAATCTGGTGGATCCTGGAGAAGAAGAGCTATGGCAGAGCTCTGCGCTGCACCCAAGCCAGGTTGGTGCCTCCTGTTGTCCATCGCTTGGCAGCAGCCTCACGTAGCCCCTTGCTCTGTCATACAGCCAAGGAGACTTGTTGACTAGGGTCCCTTGTTGACCAGGGATCTTACACAGCTTTCATGTGGCTCCTGTGACTCCTATGACCACTTTGCTTATCCTGTTTCATATGATCCAACATTTGAAGATTTTCCCACCTTGAAAAGTCTTGACAGCATACAGCATTTTCAGCCCCTGTTCCATTTTTCTGTTTGCTTTTTCCCCCCAAACTTTATCTTGCCTGTCAGCATGTATTTGGGATGGAAGGGGTGGGGAACAGATGAATCCTTGACTCTTCCTTACAGACCTGGACATGTACTTTCTCTGACTTACTAGGGAACGCTTGTTGCACCAAGTCCAGGTCTAACATGATTCCCTTCTCAAAGCAGCAATCAGATTGGGAGTCAATCAACTATTCAAAGTTTGTTTGTATACAACAATATACTGACCTTTCAAATTTTGAAGTCACAAGCTAGCCCTGTGCTTGTGAGGATCATATTATTAGATGTGCACTCTCTCACTCAAAAACCTTATCTGCTTGTACAAATGGTTCAACTGTAATTTTTCAGAGAAAGATTGTGGAGAAGTGAGATTTGCAACAGGAATTAATTTTCCTGTTTCTTTTCATTTTGCTCTATAGTAATGAAAATGTATTGTATCTGCTTATGCTAATAGTAAGTTCTTTTATTAGAAGGTATTCATATGGAAGCATAATGAATCCAGTGTACTGAATGGCTATTGAATATTGAGTTGTTTCCAGGGGATACGTATTAAACTATTCAATTTTTCCCAACGAATTACACATATCTGTACTCTGCACTGCAGAACGATTAAGCTTTTACTACTCTGCTTGAAATACTTTACGTGCCACATAGTTTTTTTTCACTTTTCTGAAGAAGCAATTGGTTCAAAAAACTTGAAGAAAATGAACGTATGAGGCACTGCACATATATATATACACACATTTATATGTGTATATAGAATTTATTTTTTCCCTTCCTGTCTTCAACTCAGTCCATATTCTTTTAATCTGCTTCCTTCATATATTCCATCATATAAGAGATCTTTGAATGCTTCCATGAACCTGTATTATTTATGTTTTTTATTTCTTTTTAAACTGAGGGACTCATTGTTTTCACATATGTGAAATATGATACTGTTGACAACTGGAATGACAATTGGATTGAATGACAATTGGATTAAAAAAAAATTGTGCAGTATTTTTTTCCTTTATAGAAAAAGAAATGGACTTTATTTGAGAAGTTCCTGTCTGACATAACTAAAATACTTTTAGAGTAACTGAAAACATGCAGGTGTATTTTTGGTGTAGTAGTGATTATGATCATTTAGTTAATTTTATAATGTGGCCCATGCCCTGTAAAATAACCTTTCCTTTATGAGCTACTTATGTGAAGAATAAATTAACTGTCAAACAGATATCTTTATTTGGGAATTTCTGAATTCAACAGCATTCTATCTTGCTTGTTCAAGATGTATCTGGATTATATCATTTATTTCCAACCAGAATTGTACGAGACTTTACAGACATACCTTCTCATCCAGAGCATATTTGTAATTGCATTACTGCAAGTATCAAGAATTCAGGAAAGATAATTTAATTGTGTGTATGTTTGGACATAGAACAAGAAAGTCCAGACTGTGAGCTACATCTGTCTGCTTCCCCATGAGGCAGACATCTGGAGACAGAATTTTCTACTTCCTTGCTAGCTTGCTTCAGCAAGTAAGAAGGACCTAGGAACGTTATTTTCTATTGTCATATGTTGGTTGGTATCTTGTTGCTAGAGGCTTTTGGCCTATTGGGGACTTTCCTGTGTTCCTGGCTTGGTTGCCTATGTCAGGTTTTCTAGAGTTTATCATGTGCAGTAAAGCTAGGTAGAAAGCTGCAGTGCCATATCATGGAGAGTGAAAAGTTGGTCTTCTGTTTTCAATCAAGGTAAAATTTAGGTACCTCAGCACTTTATCAAAAGTATTTTATCATCATTCCTCAGCCATTGTTAGTTTGAACCATTACTTGAAATTGAAAAGGACAGACCTGGTTTTGAAGTATGCATAACTGTTGACATGGAAGGCCATGTCTTTCTGCTATTAATATACCCTTTTACACAAATATTATAAATTCTTTGGGCAAAATTATTGAAGTTGTACACATTCCCTTTAGTGCCTGTCAATTTTGTTGGTAGGTACATATCAGTAGTATAATATATAGAATGGACTGATGCAGCTCAAAGCTATTTCTTTTTCTCTCAAAGGGCATATTGTGAGTGCTTCTCTTTGTTTCTGTTTTAGGTTGTTTTGAATATTATGTAGAAAGCACTGAGAGGTTTTTGTTAAATAAAAAGTTGGGGTGGTGTCGTAGTTTAACCCTAGCCAACAACTAGGACCACACGGCTTCTTGCCCACTGTTCACTCAGTGGGATTTGGGAGAGAATCAGAAGAGTAAAAGTGAGAAAACTCATGGGTTAAGATAAAGACAGTTTAGTAAGTAAAGCAGAAGCCACCCACACAAGCAAAGCAAAACAAGGAATTCATTCACTTCCATCAGCAGGCAGGTGTTCAGCCATCTCCAGGAAAGCAGGGCTCCATCATGTGTAACAGTTACTTGGAAAGACAAACGCCATAACTCCAAACGTCCCCCCACTTCCCTTATATACTTTTATAGCTTTATATAGTGAGCATGACATAATATGGTATGAAATATCCCTATGATCAGTTGCGGTCAGCTGTCCCATTTGTGTCCCTTCCCAGCTTCTTGTGATTCCCAGCCTACTCTCTGGTGTGGCAGTGTGAGGAGCAGAAAAGGCCTTGACTGCTTAGCAAAGCCCAAAACCATCAGTGTTTTACCAACACTATTTTCATCCCAAATCCAAAAAATAGCACTACACCAGCTGCTAGCAAGAAAGTTAACTCCATCCCGTCTGAAACCATGACAGGTCGGTTCTTTGTGGCACCAACAAAATTGCAGCAGTTGCATTGGTGTTTAGGGTCTTTAGTCTCCTATAAAAATTGACTTTCTTCTTGCAGTACAAGAGTGTAAATTATTATTACAATCATCATCCCAGAGCTTTTGCAGGTGTTTAAATTTTACTGAACAAAAGTTACTAAGCACTTTGAAATTGAAGACTGGAATTTTGAGCTCAGTGTAATAGTCACTGCATAATATTTTATACATCTTTAATGAGAGCTTAGTAATGCATATGCTCTTCACACCTCTCAGCCTTTTCATTGAACTAAAAATGTTCAAGAGTAAAATTGGTATAATCAAGTTACACAATTGTGTTCTCTTTTCAAGTGATTGGGCCTGCAGTTTTATCTTTAGACTTAGAGAGCACCCTCAGTTAATGTGAGGGATTTTGCATTTTGTGGTTGTGGTTTTTGTGGGGGTTTTGGTTTGGTTTTGGTTTTTTTTTTTCAGTTTCTTTCTTTTCTTTGTTTTGCAACTGTTTTTTTGTTGATTTTGATTGGGTTTGGGTTTTTTTTTGTTTGTTTAACAACCCTTTAGGCTGGATGAGCCAGCAAGGACATTAAATATCTATAGAACATTTATTTTACGTCTCTCATGGAAATGAGATAGGAAGCCAAGAGTATCAGTTACTATGGAGTAGTGAAAGTTTTGTGTATAATCAAATAGTTGGAATGTGTTTTTATACATACTTCCGTCCGCAGAGAAATTCTAAAACAATTATGTCAGAAATTAAGTCAGAAGAAATTAAGATGCTTATATGAAGCTTCCATATTCATTAACAGTGAAATTCTTAATGCTGATTTGCCTTGAAGTGGGATGCATCTGTCACAGTAGTTCTCTCTGCAACCTTTCCTCCAGGTCTGCTGAGAAGCAAGGGAGGAACGACTTGACATTTTTCTCTCTGGGGAAGTAGTGATAGTAGAATGTCACAAATTGTACTTACTTAACTAACCCTAAGAAATGTCCCCAGCGCTGCGATAAAGAATACTGCTTAATAATCACATTGGCTATTGAGTCCAGTTTCTTTGTTTCAGTAGATATAAGCCATCACTGACTGTAACAGGAGAGCTATGATCGGATCTGCAGATGTCTCTGTCAATGATCTTGTGAGCTGATGCCCATAGAAGTCCTATTAAGTAACCAATAATTTGGTGCATGCCTCTTTTGGAAATGGGATCACTACTCCTGTGAGGAATCAAAGTGCAAGTTGGTATGAGAGCCATGACCCTGCTGATCGAGAGCTTTTTGGTCTTGTGCATCTAAAAATCATCAGTTGAAGAAGGTACACACTAATGCACTGTTCACCTGTAGTTGTTAATCCATTACTCCATTAATTCCTAATTCACTGTAATCCCTCTGCTACTTGAGACCAAGGACTTCAATGACTGCAGCGCTTACACTTTTATCTGGAGTACTGTTCTCTGATGCTCTGCTTTTTACTTCTGTTTTAAAATGTTGCATACATAGTGTGGAGTGACTTAGTGTTGAGTAGGTTCATGCCGCAGTCACATCCAGTTGAGGTTACAGACTCAGCCAATATAAAGCAATATAAAGAAAGGCCACTAAAATAGCCAATGGTCATATCCACAATGTTTTTGAGCATCCTTAGAAAAACAATCAGACCCTTTCATTTTTGGGTAGTATTTTCTTCTTAAATCTCAGTTCTGAAGAAACATTTTGCTTGCTAAAGTGATTGGAACATGCAAAAAATTTGGTGCTTCTCAGAAGTCTGTATTCTGATATCAGAGAAGTCATTTTACAGAGAACAGTTCTCCATCCCATATTAGAATCAGGTGCAACTGCAGAGCTGCTGCGAAGGACAAAACCTTGTTCTGAAATAATTATCTGCTGCTGCTTCTGCTGGCCTGCAGCTTGTGGCTTCCACTGGACTTGATACCAAATGTTAAGCCGTGACAGGGAAGCTAAAGGATCTTTAAGTTTATATAATGTTGTCCTCTCATCTCCTTGTCCTTCTGGCCTCCCCTCCAATCCTTTGCTTTTGCAGTTGCTTGGTTTTGTCCCCCAGCATCATTCTGTTCCAAAATACCAAGAAACCTTATGAATTGTGTGTCAAGAAAATGTAATTAAATACTTTTGAACTGGAAGGAAAACTCCTGAAAATATCTAAGCTCTTATTCTTTATGAATAGGAAATTTAGTAAAGAGAAACATTTTTAGAACTTTGGAATTTATGGTTTTAGCAGTTTAATTTTTGTTTTTAGCTTCCAATAGTAATTTTATGCAGGATTGCCTTACTATTCCCATTTGACCAGTCCATTTCTTTCTTCTCCTTCAAATACTTCCCTTGGCCAAAAAACTTCTAGTTATTACATTATCAATCTATGTCCTATGATAATTTCTTTTCTCTTTTTCTTCCTCCCTATTCTTCCTGTTTATAATATCTGTGTACTCTAGATTCTTTTAAAAATCATTGCATTAAAAAAAAATGCTGCTCCTTTTAACCCAGAAATTCTTGTGCCTTTCTTCAGGCCACAGTCTGTGGTGGTCTGTCTTTTTCTCTGCCAAACTCTTAAGCAGGTCCTTGCTTTTACAGTTGGTATGTCAGTAGTTCCTTAAGGCTCCCATGGTAACATGTAGTTCCTAAGCACTTCTTTACTCTTTGCTCTGACACAGCTTTTGGGCTAGTGTGTTTTTATTGCAGAAAAGGACAGGAATCAGCAGGATTGCATTTTTTGGTTTAGGATTTCCTGTTTTCAAGAAAATTATTTTAGATTAATAGGCTGTTGGATCTGAATTCATCAGCTGGTTATATATTGAGTTTCATAAGTCTCATTTAAAGAAATCTCATTCATTCATTGGAAATTCAGTCATAGTACAAATGTTCTGTATACTTGGCAGTCTGAACTGCAAAGTTAATTACAAATTTTCCATTGAACTGCTGGCAAATATCTAGGTAATGTATACTTTTTATGAGTCAACTCAGTTGCAGTGAGTCAGCTGCTCTTCTGAAGTATACGTCTTTCACTGCTGTGGCCATCAGAAAGCTGAAGTTTCAAAGGCCACATATTAAGAAGATGTATACTTGAACATAATATATCCTTCTTTTATGATATGCCTTTTCTCCGTCTCACTACCCAATACTGCATAGGACATTATCTTCATTGCTTTCCTTGTCAATGGTTGCTGCAAGTTTACATGATGTATACTTTGAGGTTATATGCTTTGCTGTGTAGGTATGTGATACTGTCACTCTCTATATGTGACAATATATTTTTCAGTGTGGTATCTGAACACTCTGCAAGAAGCTTATTTAGCCAGGAAATGAATATGTGTAATCAGGATCTAATTTCACAAAAGTCCATCAGGGAAGCTTATGCTGAGTTCCTGCATTTCCATCTATGTAAGGTGGAACTATCAAACAACTAATTGTTTCATCGAAATGTGCCTTATGCTGGATTCATTAAGCTCCATTTTTGTCCACTGAGAGTGTGTGGGCTACTTGATATTCATAAAGCCTTTATTAACATTTATAATTATATTTTATACTGCTGCATAACTCATTTTTACTTTTCATGAGATTTTTATGATGTTGCTTGTCCTTGTAAATTTATTTACTAGGGTCTTAACTTAGTAAATCTCATACAAGATACTGAAGAACTTTACATGAATAACATGATCAGAGGCTTTTTAATTGAGTTTTATTCTTGACATATTTTTTTTGAAATAATTTATATATTTCAAATGTCTGACAGTAGAGATCTGTTTGATAGGTTTTGAGTTTAATAAAGATTCTACCTTGATATAAAGTGCATATATGAAGAAATAGTAGAATTTTACATGACATTTTCCATATTGATCAAGTCAACATGTTCTGTTGTCCAAATTGATCAATTCTGTTTAATCATCTTAGCCCTGAATAGTCAAACACTTTTATGGCAAGAGTCACACATTACACAAATATTTTTCCTTTTATAAGAGGCCTTTTAGAGGCATGTCATTGACATCTGTCATTGTCACACACCCCCGCCCCAACCAACCAACCAACCCTCCCAAAAAGGAAAAAAAAAAAAAAGGAAGTTTTACTTCATCAGACTGTTTAGTTCTGGTTCTAAATGAATTTGGAAAATATATTTTGTATATTTTTTCCCCCATGTAAGATTTTTTTTATAATATTCTATTCCTCAGTTTATGTTCTAAAATTGGATCTAGCTAGAGATGAAGTGCGTATAATAGTTCGTTATTTATCAGGTATTTCTGTTTGCCATATCATAATTCTTCATTTAACATACGCTTTATTTTTACAAGTCATTCCAGACAGGGCAACATAGAGCAGCTGATCAGTTCCCATGCAAGTGGTAGTTAGCCAGTCAGCCCATCTGCAGCTGGTGGGATGTGGATTGGGTATACTGGGAAGCAAGTGTTGGGGAGCTGGGAAAACAAAACACACTGGAGACTAAGATGTTCATAGAACAGGTGCTCACAGAACAGTGTTGTCTTACTTATTCTGACCACTTCATCCAGAACAATTTAAGACTCAGCCTCCCAAGGTAAATTTTGGTATGATAGCAATGCTTTTTTCCCTGATTCTCATACCAGATTTGTATAAAAAAAATTATCATAGTCTAGTTATAATGAAAATCTGACCTGCCTTTGCCTTGCTTCCTAAGCGGCTGAAGGGAAAGAAAACATTTCTAGATGAGACAGATGAGCAGTTTTCTGCTTCTTGAAAAAAAAAAAAAAAACAAACCCAAAAATCTAAGTGTTTGGAGCATGCCATTGGCAATTTGAAATGTTTGGAGCTCAAAAGAGAGATTGCTGTTTTGTGAGGTCTGTTTTGAGGTGCTGCGGTACTACACTGATGTTATACCAATATGCTTTGAAATAAATTTACTGAAAATCATTGGTGTTTGTTCCATAGGCTTTTACTAGTTGGGGTGTGTGTGTGTTTTTTGGTTTGGTTTGGGTTTGTTTTTTTTTTCTGGAATGGTTGCCTGGCTGTGAGATACAATTATAGGACATTCTTTTTGTCCAAGGTTTATCAGCTAATCCAGAATCAGAATACTTCACAAGCATTACATTGTTTGTACCAAGTTATGCAAAAGACGCTAGTTTAAGATCTGCATTACTTAAAGCGGTGATTTGTTGTAATTTGATATAGGAGAGTGAAATTATTATTTTTTAAGTATGGGTAAAAAACTAAGAAGTTAGGCAAAGGCCCTGTGAGCTTTTGAATTGTTCCTGCTTATTGTTCATTTTGAGATTTCTGCAGCAGGGAGGTGCGGAAATCTCTTGGCCATGTTTCAGAAAATTTTCAAAATGTCAGTAAAAGCAAAACCAGCCATCTCCACATTCTTGTTGGGCAGCCTTTTCTCCTCCTTCTCCCCTTCGTAAATTTCACGTCTGCAATTCAAGAGATAGGAACACTGGGTCTCTGTAACAAAAGGGCTGTAGGATATTGGCAAAATAATGCTTTTTTGAGTAATATTGGTCTGGAAATGGTAAAATCATTGTTGATGATAATGTTCCCTAAAAGGGAGTATAATATATACATCCAGAGTGGGAAACTGGAGCCAGTGGGAAGATATAATTTTGTGGCAATTTATAAATACTCGAAGACAGAGTGTCAGTACTAGATTGTCTCAAATGTAATACTATTTGTTTGTTTATGAGCTAAGAGTAATTAAAATTTATACTTTCTAGTTCTTACAACTTTGTATTGTGTCTAAGAAGCTCTCTTTCTCATTTACAACATGGTTTCTTATAATTCTGGTGCATGACTTTGGGATTTACTGTGAGCAATGCGCTGGTTCATTCTTATTCACTTGATTTATGAAAACAATTGAAACTCCTGTAAATTCTACTATAAGTACTTGTTTAATGCTAAGTATGTACTTAAGTGTCATCCTGACTACAGGTATTTCCTTGAGATGGCTTCTCGATAAGAACTGTAACTTTCAGTCCCCTGATTCTTTTTAGCTCTTGTTTGGTTAAGTAGAAGTGCCAGTTTAAAAAAAAAAAAAAAAAAAAAAAAAAAGGCAGCATCCAATTCTTTATAGCTTGTCACAGTGGAAATCAATAAGGCTGTCCTGGATTGATTTTCATCCCTGTACTAAATAAATAGACATTTTTCTTAAATGATTTAATCGTAATTCTTTTTATAGTTGTGTGACAAGATTTGAAAGATTTGCATTAACTTTGTTGTTAACATCTGACAGTAAATTCCATATAAAATAAAAATAAATGAAAAAAGACTGATAAAAGTTTTAGTGTGTTGGTTCTTCAGGTGTCCCTAGAGTTATTTTAAATAACATATGCTTTTAGAAATTCGTTCCTATAGATAAATGTAAAAGCAAATAATTCAAAGACTAAGTAAATGGAAGTGCTTTCTCTTATGAAGGATTAGCTTTATAGCTAGAAGTTGGTTGTTGTGTATTTTACTAAAAGAGATATACAAGCTTTAAAATTCTATTTCTCTAGATGTTAGAATAAAAATTATACTGTATGTCCATAAATACACAGAGACTGCAAAAAGGTAATTAAAAATGATGCTGCAGAAGAAGTGTTTGTTGCCATACCCTGCCACTGCACTTATGAGTAATGTTTTACATTACTCATTCAGCTACTCTAACCCGTCTTTGCTTTCATCACTATCAAATGCAATAGTAGACCTGGGCAGATTTATTACCGTTTGTTAATGTATCAGTGGAGTTGAACTGACCCAGTTGCTAGGCAGTTCTTAAACAGATTTTTCAGGTGGGACTGAATATGTTTTTTACTACTCTGGTAGCCAAGAAATAAATTATTGGTGGCAAAAAATCTAGTTGGTTCCATTGAAATTTTCTTCAAACCCTCTGACATTACAACACACTGACACAGGAATTATCACTGCTGTGAGATAGCTGCCACATCCAGGCAGCCTCTTTCAGAGGCAAAGTCCTGTTAAAAATCAAAAAACACCTCACGGACAGATCCTTTTATAAGCACTTGATTCTTGTAAGTGCCGTCAGGCTGAGCTGCGTTTTGCAACGTCTCCTGTCTTCACCAGTGTCAAACAGCAGATAATTATGGGAGATTTTAAAGCTCATTAATGTGTAGAGATTACTGTCTCTGAACCACCAACTGGCAAGAGGCAAGACTTCCTGAGCCTCACGCTTAGGGGCAGAGAAGAGGGAGGAGAACACAGAGTTCATGAAAGTTTCATGGGTATCATGAAGATGTGTGTGCAGGGAGGAAGATTTACTCCCTCTGTTCATTCTTCTTCATCGGTTTTTTGTTCCAGTTCCACTGAATCTTTTTTGAAGGAGTGATTTGAATACCACCTAGTAGCCAGCAATGTGTTTTTTTCTGAGTTTGTTCAAGGGTACAGGAAATGTGGATTCTTGCAATTACCTACTGTAACAAGGACTAGACTTGACCGAGTGAGAAGAATTTGTTATCATATCTTTACATTAACACTTAACACTGTCTGAAATGGCATTCTCAGGAGGAAGCCATGGTTTAGGTGAAACTGCCATGAAATTAGATTTATTGCCAGGTTTCACTGTCAATATAGGTGAGTCAACCAACTGGTATTCTGATTTTTTCAGTATTTCGACTAATGGTCCAGACGAAGGATGAAGAGATACCTACTACTTTTGCACAGAACACCAAGCTACAGCTGGGGCTGTAAGCATGCTGGTAGGCAGAATTAGGAGTTGACATAACCTTGGCAAATTGCAGATGATACTTCGAAAATACAGAACATACTTCAGTACAGGCAATTAGAAAGCTCTGCGCTCGGTCAAGCATAATTAACTGCTTAAATTCACAACAAGGGCCTGCCATAGTTGAGGAGGCAAAGAACTGTAGTGGATCATAGCTGAGCATCTCAAGTGTCATGATTTCCTAAACAGGCATGCACTAAATTCAACTGTAGAACAGAAATGCACCTTCCTGAAAAATAATCCTCCTGTGCTTTTCAGCACTGGGAGGACTGTGCTGGTCAAGATGTGATATGGTGTCCAGTTTAAGCACTGCACTTCAGGAAAGATCTGAACAGTTACCAGGAGTCTAGAGATCAATAACAAAGATCAGAAGTCTAGAAAACATGACATTCTGCTAACAATTGGACATCTTGGAGCTGTTATTCTAAGGAAAGAAGACTTAAGTGGAATGTAATAGTTCTTACATGCATGAAGAGGGAATGGGACAATTTGTTCTTCATGCCTGTAGTGGATAGGATGAGAAACAATAGACTTAAATTGTAAAGGGGAGGATTCTAGATAGATTCAGAAAAAGCTTTCTCATAGTAAGACTAGTGAAGCATTGAAATAGATTTCCTAAGGAAGTCATGCAATGGACAATATTCGAAGTCTTCAAAACCGGAATGGAAAATGGTTCCACCATACCACTGTCAGGAATGGCACAGGTAAAGCTGATTCTGGTTTGGGGTGAGAGAGCCTTGATTTTTTTTTTTTTTTTTGATGTCCTTTCCACACATGTGGTGGCAAAATGTTTTTGTTTGGGGCGGTTGATGTTTTGTGTTTTGTTTTGGGGTTTTGTTTGTTTGTTTGTTTGGGGTTTTTTCCCTTTCTGAATTTCTTTCCTGTTAAGTCTTTGCCTTTTTTGAGCATCAGTGAGTAGTAGCATTTGGCATGCAAAGAGTCATTCACAGCATCTCTTTGATCTCTTCAGAATAGTGATAGCTTTGTATATATCCTTGTTTTTTCCTCACTGTGCATACCTTTATATTTTCAGTATTGAATGTTATCTACCCTATTGATAATGATAGGTAAATAGTAAATGCAGCAAGTGTCCTCTCTGCTTCTTTGTGGTCAGCTTTAGGTTTTGATTAATTTCATTAACATATTATTGTATTTTATGCTTACTGTGTCATCTGTTTCTTTTCCATTTATTCACCTATCAAACACCAGAATTGTTCTTGAATTCTCCAGTATCTTTCCTGTGTCCTTTGCTAAATTTGAAAACTGAAGTATTTCAGTTAAATCTCTATCGCAGGCCCAAGAGTAAGTAAAACTGATAGAGACCTTTGATGGTCAGAGATATGCTGCATGTTAAGATCTTGGGTCAGGGGAGCTTAGCTGTTACGTTTTAATTACTTTTATTATTGAGTTACATTATTTGGGGGTTTGTTAAAGGTTATGGCTATGATCTGAGCAATTTCCTGAAAAAAGGATGTGAACAAACACAAGGCATAATATTAAGGTTTTCTGTCATAGAGAAAAGAGGAAAGGTCACAATGCTTATTTTGACCATTCTCTTGTTTCAATTCTCAAGGCGTTTTTCTTTAAGAAGAAAAAGATTGGCAGATTTTACTATTCTAAGAAAGCTGTAAGATTTGTGTTAAGTGTTGGGATCAGGATCAAGGACTGGGTCAAGAATAAACAACCATAAGGTTTGTCCTCACTCAGAGACTGATAATCAGAAATAACGAGCAATCAAATTTTAACTAAATATTGTGGGAGTCCTCATGGTGTTTTGCCTTTTCCTGTGAAAATTCCCTGCCATCTTTTGAAAGAGCAATTCTTTTCTCTGTATTAAAAACAAACACAGAAAGTGCTCCTGGTGTGTGTGTGTGTATGTGTGTAGGTTTTCATTTTCATTATTTTTAGAGACTGCATAGTTTCAGGTCGGCACTGAGGCTTCTTATTCTGGTAATAAATTATTCCCTTCTACTTAGTGTGAAAGAGCCTAATATTCTAGGTGAGGAAGTCTGGCTTTCCCCCCAGCTGGTGCTCAAGTTTGAGACTAATAAGGAACGTAATGCCTTCTTAAAAATCAGGGAATTTATCAGCTGGAGATAAATCAGCAGACATTCTTCCCGTGGTAACAGGATTTTAAATGGGGACTCTATCTTTGAGTGCAAGCTGTGCCCCCGAGTCATAGTGAAGCAAAGTTGTGATTCATTACAAAATGCTCAGCCATTAGCATCATATGCCTAATGAATAATATCGTGTATTTGGACTTCAGTATCTTCTAGCCAGTGCTGCTGTGGATCAGAGCTCTGTTGCACCATGTGCTGTACAAACTCACAACAAAGTGACTGTTTATACTTTCAAGAGCTTTTTGCTCCCTGACTCTGTGCTACTCTCCTGTTTTCTTAGTTTTTCATGCACCTTTTAAATTCAGCATGGGGAATTTTTATAAAGCTGTTTAAGAGTGGATTGTTTATTACAAAAGACAAGGCTGCTCCTGAAGCTACATTTTTTTTCAAAGACATTGAAATAGGAGGGGGGAAAAACATCCTTCAGAGCATCTATAGTTAAATAAGAAAATATTTTGGTTTTGAAAAGTTAATAGATGTGAAATCTTTGCTGTGCAATCAAACATTAAAATGAATCCATTTTCCATTCATAACTGATTAAAGATATCATAAGTACTTAACTACTTGAATTCATAATCTGTCAAAAAAAATTAGCAATTGTAACATGGATTTCTAGGGTAATTTTCTAAGGTTATCTAACTTGATGTCCTTTCTGTAACTTCAGTTTCATTTAGGAAATAAAAGGGAATATTTAAGCCTCTTGAACACCTTACTTCCACTTGCATTTGCCTATGTAGGAAACCATCAGGTTATTTAGATTTAGGCTTCAAGTTTGGTTGTTGGTGCCAGATGCTGGAAATATTGAAGACCTGTGTGTGAATTCTGTTCATTAAAAAAAAAATAAAAAAATCTGTCATTTTGAGGCAGATCCTGCCTCATTGTTGTTGCTTGCCACTTCTTTTCATACTATGCTATAATTTTTTATTTTATATGCAATTTAACTCGTATCTTACTTATCTACTTTGTAATCGATATAATTAAAAGAAAAACCACACTTTCTGTAAATGTTGAATTCCCAAACAAGCCTTTGGGAGACAGTAAGTATAGCAATGCCTATTCTAGTACTGAACAGTTTCTAGCTCTTCTGAAAGTCTGAATGAATTAATAGGAATGGTTTCTGTCTGTCTAGTACTGGTGGATATCCCTGGATGTTCATTTAGATTGATTTTGTTACTTAAGAATGGAACCTTTCCTGCTGATTGTATTTTAATTAATTAATTTCCACACTGTTTGTATTCACAGTCATGGGTAGAAAATTTTCAAATAATTAAAAACAACAATAACAAAAAACCTTGAATACACAGAAGAATATTAGATAAGAGACGATGACACCCAGGAAATGTAAATCTTCCTAATTATACTTAAACTGCACACTGATGTATTTATCTTCCTGAAAAGAAACATTTCCTGCTATTCAATATGTATAATCCCTTTCTTAAGTTAATATAAATACTTCCAAGAAAGATGTTTATTCTCTTTAAACTTATTCTTCTTAATTGCTGATGTTAAGATGTTTGTTAAGATGTTTGTCAAGCTTTACAGAGTTTCTTGTTAGCTAACAAATAAACAGTTGAAGCAAAATTCTCCTACTCTTTCCTCACAAATTAATAACTTTATTAATTCTGTTAATATATTTCTAGTCACTGTGTTGCAGACCTGTGTGACTATCTGCTGGGAGGAGCGAAGTGAGATTGTTTCTAAAGTAGGAAAACACAATTTCCAGAAATAAAAAAAAAAATATTTATGCTGAATTTTTGAGAGGTAATCCACAATTTTAAGAGGAACTTAGAAGAAGAACAATCTGACCAACCAGCTGAAAAAACTTGCTCAGTAGGCTTGAACCCATTTGTATAGAAATGCAGGTTCATTGTTTCCATGGTAAAGCATTGAGATTTCAAGAATCTCATAATTTCTGGATTTTTAGAGTGCTAATAGTTTTATTTGGCTGAAATATATGCACTGAGTAGTCCCCTTCTTCTTGCTGGGAGCTGTGATTTGAGATAAGATGAAACTGAGAATTCAAATGAAATTATGTCAAATATAGTCTAGTGACCTAATTAACCTGCATTTAGCTTTCAAAGGAATACAAGTAACTGGCACGATATAATGTAGAACATATAAAACTTTTCAAAAGGGTATTCCACAGGATGTGTTTTGTATTTTTTCTTCCAGTTCAGGTATTAAAACCAACCAAACAAAACCCCAACATCATCTGTTAGGCATGTGCTTTTCTATATCATACTCCCGCATCTACTTCTAAAACATCTATCTATCTTTCTGACTGTTTGTCAACACAGCAAATCACATTTATTTGACCTAGAATTTAATGGAAAGCTAGTTCACTTAACAAGGGCCTTCAGACTTAAAACAGGCATTTTTAATACTAAAAGGTTTTCATACAAATTTGGTATTATTTGGTATTATTTATTAAGACTGACATTTAATCTTCAATCCTGAATGCTGGTACTAAGGAAACACCTTCTAGTTAATGCTCTGTCATGAAAACTTGTGTGTATGGAAAAGGTTTGCATGGTTTTTTACTAGAGAAGTTGAGGCCAAAAGTAGTAAGACGAAATGAAAAAAAAATTGAATGAAAGAGCAAAACCAACTTGCAGTAGAATCCTGCTTGAACCTTTAATTGTAGTGTTACAATGGGTAAAAATAGAGCCTGAGCATGTTGACCTGCACTAAAAGTATGAAAGTTGATTTGCTCTTCCTACCATTATTGTGTTTTTAGCGTCAAGTTGACCAAAGAAAATTGCCTTGAAGAAGTCCAAGATTAACATATTGAGTGGAAAAAGTGCAAGATCATAATTTTTCATAGCTAAATACTAAGCAGTATCTACACATTGCAGTAATACAATCAGTCTTTGCATAAGGGCTCTTACTTGTGCCGACTAACATTATATTATTATGTACGTTAAGCAATTTGTAGTCAGGCAAAACTATAAGGTAAAATATGCTTGATTTTAAATTCACAGTAATTGGCCATAGTGGGCTGTTAGTTTAACTCAACTGATTTGTGAATAAGACAATTTATTTGAGCCAAGTGAAAATCCAGTATGGTTATGGTCTGCTAGTGTAGCAGGATCAGCAGCTGTAAGTCATAGACTCTTGTTCATGATGGGCCAGTGCTCTTGCCTAAAAAAATCCCTGCAGAGCGCAAAAAAGCCATGCTTTTTGAAGATGGGATTCAGCAATCAGCAACAGTTCTGGCAGCAAATCTTTCTAGTACAAATCTAGCCTCAAATACAGTTTTATAACAATCCAAAATAAACAGGGTTGGTTTACACTAGGCTTTTATACCTCTTTTATTCCTTCTTTTTCAAGAACTTCTGGTGACACTTCCAAAACTTCATACAGTAGCAATAAAGCAACATTTTTTTCAATCACAGGCTGAACACATCATTCTGCCATCCTTGTGGATAATTCCCATAAATAAAAATTGATAGAATTTGCATTGATAGATAAATTTTAGTGACACTGATGTTCAGTAATGTAGAATTAGGTTGTATAGTGATTCAACAGGAAAATCACCTTTTGTTACCTCCTTCCAGAATGTACCTAGCTTAATCTATGTCTTACACTATATAAATGCAATTCCCTTTACATTTATAAGGGAATGCTTTCTGTAGCAACTCAGAACCCTGTGCTTCATAAAAAAAAAAAAAGAAGGAAAAGTTTTTTGTTCCTTCCTTGATAATGATGTTCATATAGTTTGCAGCAAATAGCGAAAATGAGTTATCTAGAAACAGTGCAGGAAATGCATTCGTATTTAAATTTAAATGCACTCCTTAAAACAAAAGTCAGTAGTACTTAGTGTAATGTGCAATCTTTCACATGGCAGAGTAGAAGAATTTTGATGTTTAGTTTGACTAAACGACTGTTCTTTTAATCATTTACTCTAATTTCACTGTGGTGCTTAAAAAACATTACCACTGACTGGTGGATCTTAATATTTCTGTTCTTAATTTCTAGATAGTCCTAGGTTACACTACAGATAATATTTTTACAAGGTGTTACACATTCCCTATGATAACTGCCTGAAACTTACCATATTGTACATTCAGATGTATTTGTTTACATTTTTTGGGTCTTTTGTGAGTCAATCCTTTCTTTTTTTCTAGTTAGAGATACAGAAATTTCTACTGACTCTGTGCATTGCTCTGAAGACAAAGAAATTAAACTGCCTCCTCAAAAACTATGTTGGATGGTTTTCAACTTGTCTAGTAGTGTTTGTGAAGAACTACCATTCTTTTCGTGAGCAGTAGTTAGTGGTAAAAGAACAGTTGTGTTCTCTTCTGTAACAGTTATCTTAGGTAATTTTGGCATTTTGCAAAGGCTTTTCTTTTCAAAATTAAAGAAAACAGTTAAGAGGTGCCTGTTAGGAAGCCAACTGGGGGAAAAAATCTACCTTCTTTTTTAATTTTTAACAGTAATAGCCTACTGAGATAATTAGTGTAAAAATGTAATATGGAATTATATATTGTTAAGGATGACATCCTTGTTAAATAGCTTATTGTTAAAAATACAGCCTGAAGTCCATATGCTTTAATGTTAATTAATACATCAATTCTTTAATAACAAGCTTATTTTGTGTGCCTTTGCTTGTGCAGGAATGAGTTCAGAACCAGCTTAATGTCACTTTCTGGGTTTCAGACATAACACCTTCTCTTTGGCACCTGCTGTTTTGTTCTACCAATTGCCACTTACTCTTGGGAATATATATATCAGATTTTTTTCTTTTACTTCACTAAGATTTTTATTGGCTGTCACTGCCAGTTGGGGTTATTTCACCTCAAATTTGTAATTTTGTTCTTTCCTTCTCCATATGGTTGTTTAATCCAAAGTTATTGTGACTGCATTACTATTCAGAAAATTGATGGTGATAATGATAAGAGACAGTGGGTTAGGAAGGACTGATGCATTTGCAGCAGGAGTGGAAAATAATCTGATCTCTTTACCATGGGGGGGAAACCACAAATCTAAATTCAGTTTTCAGGTAGGCAGACAAATGCCTAGTACTGTGGTGATTAGAAAGGTTTAGGTACCATATGCAGCAGGATAATTAGATCTCTTACTCATGGTTTTGTTGAAACAAACAATGAAAAAATTGTTGATGTCTACTCAACTAGATCTATCTGTGGAATGTGTGGGACAGAAGTAGCTGTTAGTTCTGTGTGGGATGATGTTGCTGCTCTCTGTTCTTCTGACAAAAAATCAAGATCAGTAGAAGGAATACAGAGATGGTTTCTTTTCCTGGCAAATCCTGGAAGAAAGCCAGTATTTGCTTCTAGTTTGACTGAAGGTGGTTTCTGGAAAGGTTCTCTTTTGCCAGGTCTAGAATTCTGTTTCTGAATAGGCTATTTGAATTAGCAAGCTGTACTGCCATGGCAGATTCCCAGTGATAAAATTCTAAAATAAAATTAAATTTGTTTGTGTGCCAGCATGGCACAGTGCACTTTTAATGCATGGAATATGTTCTACTGAAGAGTAATATCCACCGTAGCCCAAGTGGATGAGGTGGTTGGTCTCTAGTAGCAGATATGATCATCAAAAGACAGAATTGAATCTCATTTTAGTTGAATAGTAATAAGTTGAAAGCCCAGTCAGTTGATATTAAAAAAAAACCCAAACAAACCCACAAAAGAAGCAAAACAACCTTTCAACAAACTCCTTCAAGTCTCTCACACAATTTGTTTGTAATAACACAATTGTATTTTTCTTCTGTTTTTTAGGGTAGCTTTCTTTCCTGTGTTGCTGTGCAAAAGGTACACAATAGAGAGAAATTGAGTGCTTTGTCAAGGGAATAGATTTTGGCTGTAGACAAAAGACAGGCTTTGCCTTCTCAACTTCTGTACAATGTATAGGGGATAGGTGGACTGCAAAGCAGGTCAAAAACTGGTGGACTGCTGGACTTCAGGAGCAGTGGTCATTGATAGATGGCCAACGATTGCCAGGAGTGTTCTACAGGGCTTGTTGCCAAGCTGATATTGTTTAATGTCTTGTCATTGGTTTGGGCAACGGGGTGAAATGCATCCTCAATGAATTTCCAGATTACATCAATTTGGGAGGACAGTGGATATGCTCAAAAGCTAGGGCTACTAGGAGGACTACCTCAACAGGGTGAGGAAATGGGCTGACACTCAAGACCTAATGAAGCTCAACAAAAGCCAACACAAAGTCCTGTGCTGGGATGGAGTAATGTGATGTCATGATATGGGCTGGGGGTGGGCTCTCTGGGCACTTCTCTGCAGAAAAGGACATAACAGTGCCAGTGGACAACAAATTGAATATGAGACTGGAGACCAACATTGTGGGGAAAAAGGGCAAATTCATACTCAGCTCTTTTGGTGGGCTTAGCATAAGTGGGTTTACTCTACCAAGCAGATCCCTGAAGAGGCCAAAATCTGTTCTCCTTAAGTTCAGGGTAGTGAGCTTACTGTGCACCCTCATTGCTGCCCTAAGGATTTTGAACTCCACCATTTTGTGGTCACTGCAGCCAGGGCTGCCCTTGAGTTTCACATTCCCAACCAGTCCCTCCTTGTTGGTGAGAACAAGGTCCAGCATGGCACTTCTCCTCGTTAGCTCTAACCTGTCCACATTTTGCCTTAAAGAAGATGTAACAGTCTTCTTGGAAAAAAAATATTTTATTCATTTTCTTGGTAGTAATTTTAAATAATTTTCTTCATTTTACCCAGTTGGTTGTTTTTTAAAACAAAACAAAACAAAAAAGACTCAAAGAATAATCTAATTTCATTATTCTTTATACTATTTGAAATAGAACTCCCAGAAATATAAATAATATCCATTTGGGGGGGGGATTTTGATTTAATCTGTTGTATAAATAGAGTGGAAGATTGCTTGCTTCTGGATTTTGCTGTTCTTTATGGGAAAGGTTTTCATTAAAAAAAGATATATTACTTGTTACAGAGAAACTGAAGTACTAAGCGGCTGCATATGTCTGAAGTATTTTGCTTCCTTCACTTCCAGTACGTTACATCAATTGAAACTGAAACTCCTGGGAATCTTTTTCCTTAGGCTTTTAGTGATGTATAAGATTGTTTTAAATGCTATTTAGGAGAGTTCACAAACAATAACATTACCGTAGGAGAGCTGGTCTTCGAGGCTTCATCAATAGCTAATGGAAGGCACTCCCAGGAGTGCCAGCTTCTCTTCTTTGGCTAGTGGAAGCCTGGAGACGTTAACCTCCATATGGTAAACTTAAATGTAGTGCTACCTGCCTTTATAGTTCCCTGCTAACTTAGTTTAGTATCCAGTTAAGGATTATTTAAATCCTCTTACGTTATTTTCTCTAATGCAATGTATTAGACATTGGAAAAAAAATAAACAAAATAGATGATATTAAAGCTTCTATTTTAGACTCACTACCTATTAAGGTAGGAAATAAAATTCACCCTTACTCCCCCCCTCAACATAAATAACTGCAGAATTAGGCAGAAAAAGCTGTAAACTGTTACTAAGGAAATTACTATCACTTTTTTGCCAACCCCCCCCCCCCCTTTTTTTTTTTTCCTCCTAGCCAATACAACTGTTGCCTGCTTTGTGGTTGGTTTCCTTTGAGAACTAAATCCTAAATAATGTTGCCTTTAAGACTGTTAACATATTTTTAAACCAAAAAGAAGTGTCAAGAAAATGGTATGTTAAATATCAACCAAGAATTTAACTTTGTAAAGTATGTGCTGTTTATAGTGACAAGTCTTATACAAATCCAATAATACAGCTCAACGTTCACTAAACCCTGGGATTTTACAAGTAGCATGTTCTAGTAGAACTCTGTTTAGAGAATAGAATTACTCTAGTGTGGTGTGCCCTCATGTGGTTAAATGAAGTATCTTCCTTGAATGAGCCAGGCACCCTTTAAATTCATTGTTTATTCTACTCAAGAACTGGGAGAAATGGAGACTATTAGCTAAATGGGAGATAACTTGATGCTAAGAAGATTTTTGGTAATTTTTTTGTTGTACAGCTCTCAAAAGATTTAGTACTTGGAGATGAGTACAAATATGCTAACTTTTGGTTCTGATTCAACAAAAGATGTGTGTGTTTTTCTTGGGTTTTTTTTTGAGATTTTGAGGATCTGCCTACCAATACTTAAGACAAAGAGGCTTCATTTCTGATTGGTTAATACCGGTAACTCTAAGTACGGAAATGGAAACCTGTTTGTTGATTTTCTCCCACATAATATATAATACCAATAGTTTACTTTTGATACCATTTAAGTACCACAAAATTTAATTTTGTGATAATAATACATAGCTAGCTACTCTACATATCTCACATCATGCATGTTATGCATTTGTGAGCTTGACTATTAGTTCTGTATTCAGTTTTGGAAGGAATTAGAGTTAATGAAGTGTTTTTTATTTTTTATTTCTCATAATTCACGTAGATTGCTAGCATCTTTTCTTGAGGGCTTTATATACTTAAATCAAATTGCACATGACAACAACTTTTCTTGTTCTTATGAAAGTAGTATAACATTTTTTCGCTGAATTAAATATTGGTAAAATTGGAGAAAAACAGGAAAATGCATTTATGGCATCAGTGACATTTACTGTTTTAATTAACAAGGAAAACAACAGATGTCAGTAGGGGGTTTGCGCTAGTAATAACTTATTAACTAGTAATAACTTACTAACTGTGATAAGTTAAATAAAGTTATTGAATGCAAAAAATTACTTCATCCTTAATTACTGCTCAGTTGTTGCTAAGATCATTGGACATAGCACTGAAAGTTAACATTTCTGACTGCTTTGAGGTCACTTCCACTTAATGCGTATTTACTGATTATCAGGTATACTTTAGCTTTCTGATTATTTTTAGTTGAGATAAGAGAAACCTCATGATTTTCTGTCTAAGGGACCATTTTTTAGGTTGTAGCCTGTTAACTACTGGTGAGTTGCACGGAGATGATCATTTGGAGATAACTAATTTGACTCACATTTACCGGGTGCAACGTTTTGAGTTTGCACATGGATAAGTGATGTTGTCTCACTAGGACAGCGGTAAACAAAAGGACGATGGTAACAAGATCACAGGCAGGAAGGGCTGGTATCTCCAAATGTTCCTCCAAGTAAAATTCAGTCTATGCTATATGAAACCAGTAAGTATCATTGATTTAGAGCTTTGGAAGATTCAAAGGTAAGGAAATACCAAGTCCTTTTAGGCACCTAGCTCATGGAGTGTAACGCATAAACCGAAGTTATATGATTAAGCTCCCTCTTCAACATACGGAGAAGAGAGATGTTTAGGAGTGATAGCAAGAGGATGAGATGTCAAAGGAAGCGGACTTTTTGAAATTCTGTCTCTTTCTGGAACTTATATGCTCAACTCTGAGCCCACAGAGGGGAGCTTACGTTGTATGGTGGTTAATAGCAAGTTTGCTTGGCGTTAATCTAAGTCCTCCTTCAAGATAAAAAAATCGCTCATTCTTCTCCTTTCAAACCCGACCACACGGAGAGCGACAGCGGTGAGTGCTGCGGCTTTAAATTTGGGCTAGATCGAGACGGAGAGGGGGCTTCCCGGAGACGGAGAAGCCGAAGGAGACCGGAGAGACCCGAAACGAATCGGGAATCTCGCGAGGGAGCCGAGAGGCTGACGTGGCTGGGGCCGGGCCGGGCGAGCCGCGGCAAATTTAAAAGCGGCCATACCGCAGCGGGGGCAGAGCGCGTGCCGGGCGCGCGGGCGTTAGCGGAAGGGCAGGAATATCAGCGCGCAGGCGCACGTGCGCAGAGCGTGAGGGAAGCAGCCAGCAGTGGCTGGTCCCCTCCCGGCGCCAGGCAAGAACGTGGCCCCGACACCTGCAAAATGCACCACAAGGAGGAATGTGGGAACTCAGACCGAGCCCCCGCCAAAACCCGTGGCCGTGCAGGTCTCCGGCTGCAGTGAATGCCTGAGCCTGGCACTTGTTCCCAAGGGAGCCAGAGACACCACCTGTGCGCGCTGTGATAAAATAAACTACCTGCTCAGGCAGGTGGTGGAACTGAAGGAAGAGGTACAAAGACTTAGAAGCATCAGAGACAGTGAAAGTGAAATAGATTGGTGGAGCCATACCCTGAGGCACAGGCATCGGGCAGAGGCTCTACAGGAAGTGGATGATCTCCTTTCCGCCTGTCCCCAGGCAGAAGAGAGGGACTTAAGGGACAATGGAGAATGGAGGCAGGTCCCTCCTCGGAGGGGCAAGCAAAACCCCTCCCAGCCCCCCTCACCTTCCCAGTTGCACTTACAAAATAGGTACGGGGCTTTGGAAATCGAGGGCCAGGCATATGAGGATGGAGTTGAAGATCTATGCAGTGAGCTGCCCAGAGCCTGCCACCCACCCCCACGCCTTAGGACTTCTGCAACCAAAAAAAAAAAAAGGAAGGTAATTGTGGTGGGTGACTCTGTTCTGCGAGGAACAGAAGGCCCCATTTGCAGACCGGATCCATCCCACAGAGAAGTCAGCTGCCTCCCTGGGGCCAGGATTAAGGATATACAGAAAAATCTCCCTACCCTGGTCCAGCCCTCGGATTACTATCAGTTACTAGTATTTCAAGTAGGCAGCGATGAGGTAGCTAGCAGTAGTCCAAGGGCACTGAAGAGAGACTTTAGGGGCCTTGGACGGCTGGTTAAGGGATCAAGAGCACAAGTTGTGTTCTTCTCTATCCCATCACTTGCAGGAATTGATGAGAGGATAAACAGGAAGAGCCAGCAGATTAACTCCTGGCTCCGAAGCTGGTGTAACCGGCAGAACTTTGGTTTCTTTGATCATGGGATGATCTACAGGACACCAGGCCTGCTGGCAATTGGTGGGGCAAGCCATACCCAAAGGGGAAGGAGAATACTGGGGCAAGAATTAGCAGGGCTCATTGAAAGGGCTTTAAACTAGAATGGGGATGGGGATGAAACCAGGATTACTAAAGAGGAGCCTGGGAGCAAATTACCAGTGCTGGTGGGTAAAAGCGCTACCAAGGTCTTGCGGCCTGTTGTCTCAGTAGAGGTGGGGGATGGTAACCCATGTGGTGATGACATCAAGGATAGTGATAGGCTGGCAACCACAGAAGGGTCTGGGCATGGGCAGGGGGGTATTGGGGCTCGGCCCCCCATAGAAGTGGTAGGAAAATTAGCCCAGCTAAAGTGCATCTACACAAATGCACGCAGTTTGGGCAACAAACAGGAGGAGCTGGAGGCCATTGTACAGCAGGAAAACTATGTGTAGTTGCCATCACAGAAACGTGGTGGGAAGACTTACACAACTGGAGTGCTGTGATTGATGGCTACCAACTCTTCAGAAGGGATAGACAAGGAAGGTGAGGTGGTGGGGTGACCCTCTATGTTAAAGACAGGTTTGAATGCCTAGAACTTAATAATGGGAATGACAGTGTAGAGTGTTTGTGGGTTAGAATCAAGGGGAAGGCCAACAAGGCAGACATGGTGGGAGTTTATTACAGACCCCCAAACCAGGACGTAGAAATCAATGAAATATTCTATCAGCAACTGGCAGAGCTCTCGCAATCACTCGCCCTTGTTCTCGTGGGGGACTTCAACTTCCCAGACATCTGCTGGAAATATAACACAGCAGAGAGGGAACAGTCCCAGAGGTTACTAGAGTGTGTGGAAGACAACTTCCTAACACAGCTGGTGAGCGAGCTAACCAGGGAAAGCGCTCTACTGGACCTGCTGCTAGTTAGCAGAGAAGGTCTTGTGGGGGATGTAAAGGTTGAAGGTCATCTTGGGCAGAGTGATCATGAAATCATAAAGTTTTCAATTCTTGCAGAAGCAAGACAGGGAGCCAGCACAACTGCCACCTTGAACTTCCATAAAGCAGACTTTGGCTCATTTAGGAGCATGGTTGAGAGTGTCCCTTGGGAGACAGTCCTGAAGGGCACAGGTGCCCAGGGAGGCTGGTCATACTTCAAGGATGAACTCTCAAAAGTGCAGAAGGCCATCCCCAGGTCCCATAAAACGAGCCGACGGGGAAGAAGACCGGCCTGGCTAAATAGAGAGCTTTGGCTGGACCTCAGGGAGAAACAGAAAGTCTACGATCTCTGGAAAAGGGGGTTGGTTACTTACGAGCAATATCAAGGTGTAGTGAAGATATGCAGGGGAAAAATTAGAAGGGCAAAAGCCCAAGCAGAACTTAACTTGGCTACCACAGTTAAAGATAACAAGAAGAGTTTTTTTCAGTATATCAATAAAAAAAGGAAGGCTAGGGAAAATGTAGGCCCCCTGAAAAATGAGGTGGGTGCCTTGGTGGTGGAAGACACAGAGAAGGCAGAGTTGCTGAATGCCTTCTTTGCTTCGGTTTTCACTGCCAAAGCTGCCCCTCATGAATCCCAGCCCCTGGAGACAAGGGGGAAGATCTGGAGAGAGGAAGACTTTCCCTCTCTTGGGGAGGACTGGGTTAGAGACCACTTGGCCAAACTAGACATACATAAGTCCATGGGCCCTGGTGGGATGCACACACGAGTGCTGAGAGAACTGGCAGATGTTATTGCTGAGCCACTCTCCATCATTTTTGAGAGGTCTTGAAGAACAGGTGAAATGCCTGAAGACTGGAGGAAGGCAAGTATCACACCAGCCTACAAAAAGGGTAAGAAGGAGGACCCAGGGAACTACAGGCCAATTAGTCTCAACTCTGTCCCTGGGAAAATAACAGAGAGACTAGTTCTGGATGTCATCTCCAAACACATTGAAAATCAAGAAGTTATTGGAAGTGGTCAACACGGATTTACCAAGGGTAAATCATGCTTGACCAATCTGATAGCCTTCTATGATGTTATAACTGGATGGCTGGATGAGGGGAGAGCAGCAGATGTCATCTACCTTGACTTCAGCAAGGCTTTTGACACTGTCTCCCATAACATCCTCATTAGAAAATTAAGGAAGTGCGGGCTGGATGAGGGGGCAGTGAGGTGGATTGAGAGCTGGCTGTGTGACAGAACTCAGAGGATTGTAATTAATGGAGCAGGGTCAAGTTGGAGGCCTGTAACCAGCGGTGTCCCCCAGGCGTCCATACTGGGCCCAGTCCTGTTCAACATATTCATCAATGACGTGGATGAGGGGACAGAGTGTATCCTCAGCAAGTTCGCTGAGGATACCAAACTGGGAGGGCTGGCTGACACTGCAGAGGGCTGTGCCGCCATCCAGCATGACCTGGACAGGCTGGAGAGCTGGGCAGAAAAGAACCTAGTGAGGTTCAACAAGGGGAAGTGTAGGGTCCTGCACCTGGAAAGGAAGAACCCCAGACACTCATATAGGTTAGGAGTGGCTCTTCTGGAAAGCACTACTGAGGAGAAGGATCTGGGAGTCCTGGTGGATAGCAAACTTTCCATGAGCCAGCAATGTGCCCTTGTTGCCAAGAGGGCCAATGGGATCCTGGGCTGCATAGGGAAGAGTGTGGCCAGGAGGTCGAGGGAGGTCATTCTCCCCCTCTACTCTGCACTGGTGAGGCCACAACTGGTATACTGCGTCCAGTTCTGGGCTCCCCAGTTCAAGAGAGACAGGAAACTACTGGAGAGAGTCCAACGTAGGGCAACTAAGATGATTAAGGGATTAGAGGACCTCCCTTACGAGGAAAGGCTCAAAGAGCATGGGCTCTTTAGCCGGGAGAAGAGAAGGCTGAGGGGAGACCTTGTCTATGTTTACAAGTACCTGAAGGGTGGGTTGAAGGATGATGGAGCCGGACTCTTTTCAGTGGTTTCCAGCGACAGGATGAGGGGCAACGGGCACAAGCTGGAACACAGGAAGTTCCATTTAAATATGAGGAGAAACTTCTTTACGGTGAGGGTGACAGAGCCCTGGAACAGGCTGCCCAGGGAGGTCGTGGAGTCCCCTTCTTTGGAGATTTTCAAGACCTGCCTTGATGCAGTCCTGAGTAATGTGCTCTAGGCAATCTTGCTTTAGCAAGGGAGTTGGACTAGATGATCTCTAGAGGTCCCTTCCAACTCTGACAATTCCATGATTCCATGAACCACACTGGTGTTGCAGCCCACCTTCTGATATAATATTCTAAATGTTAAAGTATTAACCCATGAAGGAAGAAGACTTCGTTCACTTGTCTTCTGAGCCTGAGGTGTACTTGAAACCCGCATTTCTTAACTCACCAAGACAATGCTGTACCCAGCAGTTCATAGCCTGGTCTCAAAGCTACATAAGGTAGTCATCCTTGTAAAATTATGCCATTATGTGGGGAAAAATTATTGCTCATCTATCCATCTTAGTATAGTCATCAGCTTATTCTGATCCATAATGAAGAAATAGATGACAGAAAACACATGCTTAACACTAATCATAAACTTCAATTTTTGAAATGGTACAGCCTAACTTGCTTGGTGTAACGTAAAAAAATGAAACTGTGAATCTGTGTATTTCATACTGTCTTTGGCAGTTGTGCTTGACTGGGAGCAAGACCTTTTGTGCAATTAGAAGAACCACGGTGCATTAGAAACAGAAGGAAAAATCTTAAAATTTGACTATTATGTTTTACTTGCATTAAAGGCATTGAGCAGATTTTTTAGGAGTCAGATTAAGCCAATGGTTTTGTTGAAGGCTATTTTCTCAAAGTGATAGTAACCCATAGTATAATTACTCCAATTAAACACCTGTTTAAGCTTTTCTCGGTTGGCAAAAGCTGGAATTATCAAAATTCCTAACAAGATACTAGAAATGTATTCAGGAAGGGGTAAATTCAGTTCTTAAAAGAGAGGTTTTGCAGTTGTAACAGCACAGAGACAGAGAGGGTATGTTGTAATTAATGTTGTTCTTTATACTGCCAGTTCCATGAGATGGTCTTGCTCCCAGTGCTGTTACCAGTTGACAAATGTTCACACCACAGTGCAGCATCGCCATAAATGGCACTAATTGGCATTCTTCTTTTCAGGCTTTGCACAGAGGTTGAGTGAGCTGTAGCAATTGAACAACTGTTTCTGTATATTTAAGGCTTTTCCTGGGGTCACAGTTGAGGCAAATGGTCTGGGTGGGTGGTGTGAGGAACCTCAAGTCATGTACATGAGTAAGTGAATCCATAGGAAACTTGAGGAATATAAATCTGCTATCTTTCATGAGTGAGATATTAACATGATCTCTTTTTCCTGTCAGCCACGTAACTCCTTATATGATGAGTTATAAGAAGCTGGAATTCTTATTGGCCTTCTAAATAGCATCACGGTAGTTTAGTTGCAGTTCACAGTAGAACTTTGTCACAAAAGGAGAGTATAAAAATTTTTGCTGCTAATTTATTACAAATTAGAAGCAAAATATATTAGGAGAGACATTTTAATAACTTAACTGATATTGATTCTTGTTTCAATTGTAGGAGAGCCAGTGAAAATGACATACAGGTTTGTATGTCTACTGTATAAATATAATTTTTCAGGAAGATTTATAGGAGGAAAATAAGCGTGATGGGGTTTTATTTATTGGTTTTTTTTTCTTTTTGTTTACAGAACAAGTAGTAGGAAATTCCACAGAGAATTAATACTCACTTAAGAACTTTAAAATACTTTCTGAAGAACATTAAAAGTGCCTTATATTCATTCACATTGGCTAGGATATAAGCATCTTCTCATGGTTTGAACACTGATAAGAAAAATATAAATTAACAGTAACGGTGTTGCTATCTCTAAATTACATCCTAAAGGTACATCATGTAGACAGAATAGAAATATGCAAATTTGTTCAGGAATTTGTATTTGGCAGCAGAAACGTGAAGCAGAGCAGCTAGCTGTTCCCAAGCTAGATTGGATTAAAATATACTGGCTCTAATCAGTGTCGCCCGAGTTATTTACGTACTTTGCATCCAAAAGATAGGTGTGTCACTGGCATTTTTTAACATCCTAGCTAATAATTTATACATTAGAGAGAATAGTGTGCCTATTTATTAATTCTTCTAACCAGCAGGTGTTTGCAAACACTGAAGGGAACTGGAAGGAGTACAAAAAGACTGGGTTAAAACACTGGAACTCATTGTGGATAGTGGAAAGTTATATTTGTCAATTAAAATTCAAATATCTATATATAATAGAAAAAATTTCAGTTTTATGAATTAGGTAGACAGCTGGTGCTAGTTGTGCAGAGATAATTATAAGAGTTAATTATGTAAGCTGTTATGATTTATGAGCTAAGGACAGTGGCAAATTACTTAAGTTGATAGAGAAAATTGAAGAGCGATTATTATCAAAAAAAGGAATTGTATCAGGGACTGAATTGTGCTGAGCAGAACTGTGTTCACATTTATATTGGTGTAATACAGAAAAACCCCCATTTTTTTCCGCAGTACTAGAGTACTAGAGAGTAAGCACAAATATGGAAAAAACCTCAAGTTAGCTTCTTCTCTCTATTTTATGTGAATGGAGAAGCAGTTGTGGAAAGTATTTTCTACTGTATTTTGCTCAATAATGTCTTGTAGTTGGAATAGGATTACCTAATGAGCCATATCGTAAAGTAAGTTTATGCTGTTCAGAGTTGGGAATATATAAAGCAAAGTCACATGTGTTTTCACTCTGGTTCTTGATGATCAAAGTGAAGAAGGTCACAAACCCAGTTCAGGTCTGTTCTCTACTTCATTTTGAGTAAGGAATTGAATCAGATCTTCTACAGCCATGCCAGTGCTTTAACCCACAGCGCAATCTGTTTCTCTCCCAAAGTATTTTGAAAGGTCTCCTGCTGCCAAAGGAAACAAAAAAAGAAAACCCAACCCTGAGACAGTTTGGAAAATGAAGATCTTGTTTTCCAGACAGTTGTAGTGATTTTTTTCTTTGATGAAACAAACTTCTTTCAGAAACATGAGGGTTTTGAAAACAACACTCAAGGGGATACCGTTAGTATAACCAGTGAGGCAATAAGATGTGCATTCGAGTGGAAGGGTAGCCTTATATCTAGAAGGAAAAGGGCCCTTGCACTAAAATGTCAGGACTGTCTTTTTTTCAGGTCATTGAATGTTTCCAGCAGCTAGGTGATATATGAGTGTATAAGAAGAGAGGAATAACTTGTAGCTGTTCACATTCAAGAAATGCCACTGGGAAGCAAAAGTAATATTTACTTAAAAATGGAAAGGACGTAGGGGAGAATACTGAAATTTTTTTGCAAATAATTAATGATCTTTCAAAGAAACTCTTTTACATTGGTTTCACCTGTCACAACCAAACTAAAGTATTTGTATGAATGGTTTTCATAATGTAAATGTTTGCATAGCCATATTTGGTTTACCTGCTTTGGTTTATTAAAAACAAACAAAGAGATAAATGCTGTCTGCCCTCTGAAAAACTCCAACAGCTTTTGTCACTGATATTTAAAAATTATAGAATCACAGATTCATAGAATAATTTGGGTTGGAAGGGACCTTTAAAGATCATCTAGTGCACTTGCCATACCATGTGCAGGGTATCTGCACAATCTTCCTGCACAATGTTCCACTAGGTTGCTCAGAGCCCCGTCCAACCTGATGTTGAATACATCTACTGATGGGGCATCCATAACTTCTCGGTCAACCTGTTCCAGCATCTCACCATCCTTATCGTGAAGAAAAAAAAAAAAAAAAAAAAAAAAAAATTCTTCCTTAGAGCTAATCTTAATCTACCCTCTTTCCATTTTAAACCATTACCCTTTGTCCTGTGACTTACAGGTCCTAGTAAAAAGTCTCTTTCAATCTTTCTTATAAGTCCCCTCTAAGTATTGAAAGGCCACAATAAGGTCTCTCTGGAGCCTTCTTTTCTTCAGGCTGACCAACTCCAACTCTCTCAGTCTTTCTTCATAGGAGAGGTGTTCCATCCCTCTGACCATTTTTGTGGGCCTCCTCTGCACCCGCTGCAACAGGTCTATGTCTTTGCTGTGCTGGGGACCCCGTAGCTGGATGCAGTACTCCAGGTGGGGCCTCATAAGAGTGGAGTAGAATCACCTCCGTCAACCTGCTGGCTGCACTTGTGATGCAGCCCAGGGTACAACTGGCTTTCTAGGTTGTAGGTGCACATTGCTGGCTCATATCTAATTTTTCATCTACCATTATCCTCAAGTCCTTCTTGACTTGACCTGTCCTTAACCTGACTGATTAAAGCTTCTCTCAAGCTTTTCATCACCCAGTCTGTAATAACAAAGCATCAGTCCTAGATGAGTGACCACTAACAAACCATAAGGTTTAGTATAATAATAATTAAAAAACCAAAAGGCAGATAAATATTTTCCTGAAAAATTGTGAATATATTTTCTAATGTGGTTATGGAAAATCTTGAGAAACTAATGCAATTGAGGAAAAGAGGGAGAGCATCAGTATTACAATTCTTCAACTTTTGGCCCATGCATTTCAGAAATCTGTAGGGAAGACAGTTTAATTCACAGAGCCAGGAATGTTTTTCTATGAGCTGTAGCTGCTGACTGGAGATAATTTGATGAGTATGTGATCTAGCTCTATTCCCTTTCACTTCTGGCATCCCTGCCCGCACATGACCTCTGCAACAGTGAAATCCATGTTAATAGAATTTTCTGCTTTTAGCAAAGACATCCTCACCTTTCTTTTGTGCTGCTGGAGCTGTGTAAGGAAGACTTAATTTGGGATGGGACTAAACTATTAATTAGTGAAGTTCTGTTTTTCCAACAGAGTTCTGTGCTAGAACTGTGTGAAGCTTCTTTAATAAAATAAGAGAGCAAGGTTCCCTAGTGTGATCACAAAGCTAGGATCATTATAGGGTTGCCAAATGAGCTTATGGTAATTATCAAGTGATATATTTGATAATTGTACAGAATTTTGGGTGAGGTCTGTATTAATTAGTAACAGAAGCTGATAGAGACATTCTTTCCTTTGTACCAGCATAGGTGGCATAAGATATCTAAAATAAACCAGTTAGCTTTAAAGCCCTGCCAGAAAACTGGGGCCTGGGCTTTGTTCTTGTCTTTTTCCTTTTTTTTTTTTTTTTTTTTTTTCAACAGGAATGCAGTTAAAATCTTCTGGGTAGACACTTCTGAAAAACCCAAGCATAGTGTTATAGTGTTAATAAGATAACAGGATATTATTTTTTTTCTCTTTATCATGCAATTTGTATTAAATTATGGGTTGATATTATATAGCTTTTTTAAAAGGGGAAAGTAGCTAATACACTCTATAAGAATATATGTGTATAAGAAAACTTCCTCCCTCCTTCCTCTTTCCCAATACAGCTGACTTTTCTGAATGTTATTTCTAATTTTGGAAGAGACTGCTTTCTTAGCATTTCAAATTAGTAATTTAGTGTAATTTAAAAGTAACTGACACAAGGTGGAAAAAATTGCAAGATTCCAATTTTTTTGAGTGTTTTTTTTCCTGTAAGGGCTGTGTATTATGCAGAACCCAACCTGTTAGTGTAAAGGCTGGAATCCAGAATTGCCTTTTCCTGACCCCAGATTAGAGAATGATTCCTCTCCTTGCTTCCTGCCTTTCAGCAGAATCTTCGGTCTCTTGCTATGTGATGGTTCAGCTCCATTTTGAGAGAAGAAAACCCAGCCACTCCAGTTAGTGTACAGTTTATTGATCACAATACCTCCTTGGGAAGTGGGAGATCTGTGTTGTATCATGAGGATCCAGAGTTCTACTTTCCTTTGCTCTTTATGTTAGGCCATTGTATTAAAGTTCATGGAGTATTTTAGAGGACCTTGAGTAAAATCTGCTTTATAAATGAAAATCATTGTATTTGTACAAATGATTGCATGAGTTTTTTCTTATATGCAGTTTGAAGCTCTTGTTTCAACTTGTGTCTGCCTTTCTGGTATTGAAGACCCCAGAACTGGACACGAAATTCAAGGTGTGCCAAGGCACAGTGATGACAGGTTGCCATCCGTGAAGGTCCCTCGGGTCCCTTGAAGGAGGCTTGCTGACCAGACAGTCAGTCCCTCCCCTGTCTTGCTGCCACAGGTTCCTATTTAACTGGTGCAAGACTTTCCACTTGTCCTCGTTGACTTTTATAGGGTTCCTCTGAGTAACAGCCCTGCCCTGAATCATATTGACTGAACCCCCCGATTCATCATCTGCAACTTGTTGAGAGCGCACTCCATTGCTGACACCAGGTCATCTCTATCCCTAGTATGGAGATTAAATCATCTAAAAATAAGTGCAGGGGAACAGAAGCCATACTGACCATAAAGTTCTTTCAGTAGTGCAGTAAGTCAATAACAGTTTTCTCTGACTCAGTACATAAGGAAGATGACCATGAATATTCATAAGATAAGGTGCTCAGCTTTCTGGGCATAGCAGTAGCACTTAGAGTAGGGATTTCTAACTCGTGGTATAAGACTAGGAAATTTTGTCATGTTCTTTGGAAAATATCTGCATTTTGGAAGGAGTGTATACACGCTGTGTCTGCTCTCAGTGTTCTCGTTACTATATATGTCACTTCAACACCCAGAGACTTTCTCATTCACTCAGAAATTAAACTGTAAATGCAATTTCTTACACTTGAAGTTTTTAGGCTTTTTGCTGTGCTTATAAATTCACATTAACTAGTTTTGATAGGCAGAATACTTTTGAAACAGTACATTGGGAATAGTGCATGTTAGGCCACATCATTCTCTTAGTCTTTACTCCCACACTTGCAGTGATTGATAAATTCAGAATGTGGAGGTTTTTTAGAAGGACATGAATTTACATGTGCAAGTTATATGGGGCAGAGTTTTCAATTTATACTTTTGTTAAAATAGCTGAAAGATGCATATGTCAAATTAAATCTGGGTGCAGTGTGTATTTTCTTTTTCTTTTCTTAAGGAAACTAACATCTAGTGTTTGTTTCTAGAGCTGTGAATGAGACTCTCTGAAATGAATGAACAGTATTGCTTTGATCAAATTAGTTTGCAGCCCTGATTAAGCAAAATAATTAGTTTTACCTATTAAGTTAATTCAAGTGAATGTCGTATTGAATAATTTTCCAAGCAGATTGAAGTGTCTGGAATAGAGAAAAGAAATTAAACCATATATAGGAGACATGATATGTACAAGGTCAGAGACTTGAGTGACAATGCTGGGACTAGAATAGATGTCTTCTCTCTGCTGTCCTCATCCACAGAACACGTTACAGCAGGAGATGTTAAGATGTTCCAGTGGTGCACACTGAAAATTATATTGCTCTTCCTTTTCTTTGTAGTTTCTATTAAGAAATACTTTTTCATTAATCTACATCAGCCTTTTCTTTGATGTTAAGGGTTTTTTGGTTTTTTTTCCTAAGAAATTTGTTTTCACAGAAAAAATAGGTCTATCAAAGTTTCTAACATTTAAATTGATTTTTTTTTTTTTTTTTTAATAATAATGTGAAAAATCTAACTTCCTCTTGGTGGTTCCTAACCTAGACTGTAAGAGAAGAAGAAATTTGTCTGGTCGCTAGTCATCTTAACTGCTGAAGGGGGTTCTATAAACAAAATTAGGAAATACACTCTCCATTTACTTTTAAATCTGTTTCAAATATTGAGAAACAAGAAAGCAGGCTACTAGGGTTTCATATAAGCTGACGAATATTTTCAGATAGAAGGAGTGTCCCCAGTATGGCCTAATTCTTGTACTAATCTCAGATTGCAGTTCTAAATTAAAAATAGCTATGTACTGGAAAAAAATAACAATTGAAAATAGTAACTAATGTAGTTATAAGGGGTGTTCATTCACTTTCTTATTGTATTCAATTGAATTTAAGTGTATATAAAACCGATCTGAGAGTCCAGTTGGACTCAAGATTTGTTCTTAATTTTTATTTGAATGATCTTACCTGTGTGTTCCAGGTCACCTCTTTGGAATCAAAATAAAATTAAAAAAAATACTGAACAACTAGCATTTGAATGCTGTGGTTTAGATAGCAGTAAGATGTTGCTATTCATGTGTTTCATGTCTGTAGGTCTCCATTGTTTAAAATTTATAAGCCTTTGTTTCTAATTTACAAATCATTGAGGTACATTGGCACACAGTATCTCTAGCACCGTTTATGAACTTGTTGTGCTCTCTTGCTAGCACATCTTATATGATTTCATGATTATATTTGAATCAGAACATTGACATGTTAGAGACTTTTTTTATGTTGGGGTGTTTTTTTTGCCTTTTTTTTTTAATGCTAGAAACAAAACAAAAGGAATAAGAAAAAACAGCAACAAAACTTTTATGAGGGAATTGGGATGAAGAAGAATCCACCAGCATTTCCTTTTGAGAGTATTTCCTGTGGGGTTGCTGTTTTCTCCATGTCTGTTATAAGAAGTGGTAGCAAAGTATCCATCTTCTATGGCAATTAGGAATTCCTTGTGTTGGGCTACTTCTGGACTCATAGTAACTCAGTGCATTAACAAAGGTTTTATTCCAGTGCTGGTTCCTGTTCATCTCTAGGACCTGCACATGTACGTCTGCTCTACACAGACTCTGACATAGAGATTCTTTACTCAGAAGATTTTGGGCACTGGTAGAGACCTTTAAGTGATTTTTGTGTGTTTCTGCATAGTAGTTGGCAAAGGACAAAACAATTGTCCTATGTTAAAAAAAGTATTAAAGAAAATGCTATTAAATACTTTAATTTATAATTATTTCCATATTTTGTGGGAAGTTCTGATAAACTTTTCTTATTGTTTTATGGTTGGTTTAGAATTGTTTACATTTCTGTAGGTGTCCATAATTAGATACCAATATTCTAGGAAGAGCACTATTTAAAGCTGAATATGCTGTGAACGTACTTTCTTTGAAAACAAACCACCCTCAGCTTGCTTTCTGTCCTCAAGAAGGGTTCTTTTATCTTTTTAAATGTATACAGATATTTTTGTCTGTTTCTGTTGTAAAAATATACTATTAGCTTATTGTGAAAACTCCTTACTTTTATTTCAGATATGGAGAGAAAAACCTCCCAATATATGGGCCAAAATAGATCAATATTTATTTCCCATTTCTTGATTTGTGATGTGTCCTTGCAGTCACTCCAGAGCTTGCTGCATAAGATGCCCGTGTCCTAACTAGTTCCTTCTTAGGAATTCAGCAAACTACTCTCCATAGTCTGGGTTACTGATACCTGCCTCAGTGGTAACCGATGACCAGCCAGCTCCCGTTAAACAAAATGCACATAATCAAAATCAATGTATGTTCAACCAAGTACTTTTCTTCCTTTGCATATTACATGCTTACCCATTCAAGAAATGTATATTTGCAGGACTTGCCTCATACTTACCTCTTTTAGGAGGAAGGCCTCTTGTCAGTCAACATGGTGTAAATTAAATCAGGCTATGTACTTTTCTATTTAAGTACTTTTTATTTCAAATTGCCTGGAGATAGTTGTCGCGTTATGAGGGCTGTATGTAAAATGGTTTATTGGTTCTGCTGAGACCATTGCTGTAATAATAAATTCAACATGTAGAAACATTTTGTTAAAGAGCACACACATATGTTCTCTCTATATCTATCTATATCTATAAAAAACATATTTATATATACTACCAAAACATTTTGGAGATTATCATAGGAAAATATTTATTCAGGATTTATGTCACTTACTTTAGCAATCAAATACCTGTTTGTTTGTTCTCAATCTGATTTTCCAGGTTCCCTTCCTCGTCAATGATATCTAATTGACTGTCTATCTGTAGACACAAATTTATTGTAATCTATGACAGCTGTAGTCCCTCTTCCAATTCACTGACTGCATTAGTTCCGTACTTGTAGGTGATCTTACAACAGATGTGTAACTTTTTTGTAGGTAAAGTTAGGTGAAAACAATTCCACCTAATAGTTGAATTGTGCACAGAAGGAGCAGACTTGCAGACTTACAATCCAGTAACAGTGGTTTTGATGATTTTTAATGGGAAAATACAATTTTAGGGCACCAAAAGTAGTCTGCAATCCAACTAATTTCTGTGTCTTCACAGGACTTCAGTAGTTCTTCTGCCAGCTACAACTTCTCTGTGTTTGTGCTATTTCGAGTTTGGTTTTTTTTAGCTATTGATCCTTGCATTTACCTAATAGAGATCTATGAAATAATCTTATTGGACTTAGCTTATTGACCACCTTTTCTTCACTTCAGATCTTTTTCTTTCTATACTGTGTGAACTATTCTGACAGTCTAGTTCAAGTTTTTTCAATAAGTCCAAATAATTAAGATCAAGTTCCGACATTATTCTCTTCATCTTCAGGTTTCCTCTGGGAATTTCAGCAATGCTTAAATAATTTTATTGCTTGGTGCACGTGAAAACATTTCTTAGTCATCCTTACAATGTACTGGACAAATCCATTCCATTTGCCAAACCTGAGTTAGGTTACAGAGTGAACCTAGCTTGTTTATTTCTAAAATTCTAAAATCCTTAAATAGACAATGATCAACCACAAAAGGATCTCCAGGAAATTTTATGAAGAGTAATTTCAAGGGAAAAGTAGCAATGAAAATATCATTTCTAGATATAAATAGTGGAAAAAAACCCCAGATGGTGGAAGAATATTACCTTCCTGTAGCCAGGCCGACTCCTTCGTGAAAGAAGCTCCGGAATACATTGTTTTCACCCAGTACATCCATGCATATGGTGTTTTCAAGCCCTGATAATTTTTTTTTTTTTCCATTTTTTTCTTCTTCCACAGTTGATAGTTTTTATATGTGATTTGACAAAAAAAACCCTAGCTCAGTGAGCAAAAAATGTAGCACAAAGAGCATAAAAAAAGGTTCTTTGGACACAATTGTACCAAACACCTTTTCACACTTCTTGTAATAAGGATGAGGACAGTAAATTTTTGTATTTCATTTTGAAACCTTTTGCTTTATAGTGCACTGTCTTTATTGCAAAGGTTTTTATTTTCTTATAGTAAATTTCTGGCTTAGCACACCAAAACATCACTGGTTTGTATCCTGGTTAGGGTCAATTGCATCCCAGACTGTTATGGATCCATTGCTATTTTTTCATGTATTTAACACCTGTTGATATCTGATACAGTATTCCTGTTTTACAGAAAGGCAGCCTTTTACTGGTGGAGTGATATACTCCAACCTTATCCTGGGCTGCATTACAAGAAGCATGGCCAGCGGCTTGAAGATGTTTCTGCCCCTCTACTCTGCTGGTGAAACCCCACCTGGAGCGCTGCATCCAGCTCTGGGGACCCCAACACAGAAAGGACATGGACTTGTTGGAGCAAGTCCAGAGGAGGGCCACGTAGATGACGAGAGGGCTAGAGCACCTCTTCTATGACGACAGGCAGAGGGAGTCGGGGTTGTTCAACCTGGAGAAGAGAAGGTTTCAGGGATAGCCTTATTGCGGCCTTTCAGTACTGTAAGGGGCTTATAGGAAAGATGGGGACAAACTTTTTAGCAGGGCTTGTAGTGACAGGACAAGGGGTAATGGTTTTAAACTAAAAGAGGGTAGATTTAGACTAGATAGAAGGAAGACATATTTTTTTTACGATGAAGGTGGTGAGACGCTGGTACAGGTTGCCCAGAGAGGTGGTAGATGCACCATCCCTGGAAACATTCAAGGTCAGGTTGGACAGGGCTCTGAGCAACCTGTTGTAGTTGAAGATGTCCCTGCTCACTGCAGGGGGGTTGACTGGATTACCTTTAAAGGTCCCTTCCAATCTAAACTGTGCTATGATTCTATGACACAAAGATTTTTTGGTCCAGGAAAAAGCTGTGGTGTTCACTGTGCTGTATTGTTAAGCTTTGTGAATAAAGTTTGTAATCGGTTTATTGACAGTTCATTAAGGAATTCTATTAGGAGATTCTACCAACATGGAAGCAGATTTTCTTTCTTTTTAAATACTGGGGAGAAAGTTTGATCATTTCACTATCTGCTGTTGTTTTATGCCAATATATTGTAAATATACTGGAGCAATACTGAACTGAATAGTTTTCACCTGTATAATCTTTGCAGCAGGAGCTATTCATTCCTTAACGTCTGGAAAATATCCACAGTGTTTTTGTCACCACTTGAATGTAACTGATGGTACTTATCTCAAGGGACTATTGCTTTTTGAGTGGTTTCTGACCTATGTGTGTTAGGTTTTCATTTGATCGGCTTATTATTTTTTATTTTTTTTTCGTTTTAAATGAAAAACAGTGACAAAAATGATGCTTTAGCACCAATGCCTTTCCATACCTGGTTCTTATCTTTTTCTCCTTCACTGCTTCACTGCTTGACTGTGATTTTCTTAGCCCAGTCTAAATAGAGGTTTAAAGGAAAAACCTTTTTTTGAGGTATGTGCTGCCATGCTTTGGATTTTAAACTTCAAATTATATTTTATTCAATACATGTGGCCATTACATTATTTCAAGGGTGAAGAAAATAGTGGGGGGATTGAATTAGGTTAGTATCTATTGCGCTATTAATAGTTAAAGAATCATTTAAATTGACGAACACTTGTTTTTCTTTCTCAAAGGTAACAACGCTTGTTAACACAAGCAATAAAGGACCATCTGGCAAAAAGAAAGGGCGCTCTAAGAAGGCTCATGTGTTGGCTGCTTCAGTAGAGCAGGCCACTCAAAACTTTTTGGAAAAAGGAGATCAAATTGCTAAAGAGAGCCAGGATCTCAAGGAGGAATTGGTTGCTGCTGTAGAGGATGTACGCAAACAAGGTATGTGGAACAAGATGCTTAACTGGGTAACTGTTTTATTTGATGCTTTCAGGATTTCAGCTGCTCTGATAATGTATATATTACAGTATATTTGTATTAAAATAGCTGTACCTTCATGAATGGCAATGAGTATAAAGAACGTTCTAACTTCGGTAAAAAAAAGCATGTATTTGGGGTTGGGTTTTTTTTTTCCTTTTAGCTGTTTTGTCACCAAATAGTGAACTCAAACATTATTTTGCAGCCATGCTGCCCAGTGCCAAAGCTTACTGTTTAATTTTATACGTGCTTTTTATTCTGCTGTGTAAAAAAATGACATGATTTTTCACTTTGCTAATTTTGAGCAGTGCTTTAAAGTCTATGGATGCAAAGGTAGAATTAGGATTATGGTGCATGCATTTCTGAAAAATCTAACAATTATCAACCAAACAGTATGACGATATAGAATTACTTGTGGTTTCAAGTATATATTGAAATATATACAAAGATTATCGAAGTCTGAAAACATACAGATAATAGCAATGTTAAAACAATTTTTGTTTCTGGGTTTTGGTGTTAATAAGATAAATGTTAACATTAGTTTGCATACTGCATAGGTTTAACTGCAATTTTCAAGATACACAATGTTACAAAAATGACCTAGTTGGGAGTGGGACTCAGCCGTGGGATAATAACTTTTTCTTTACTGTCAGAAATAATTCTGGTTTTGAAGAATTTAATATTTTAATTTCAAATTGGTATTATAAGAAAACTGCTTTCAAATAAAGCTTTGAAATTTTAAAAATATCACGTATATCATCTTCAATTTTCTGTCAAATGGTAAAATGTATATCAGATGCTTTTAAATTTACATGTGTGGTACGGCAAAAATATGTTTTCAGTATATGCTAATAATAAACCTTTTCCTTTTTATTGGCTTTGATTGCAATTATCTTTATTGCAGCAGAATTAAGTACCTTTCAGGTTTTTCCTATTGTAAATCTTATAATCTAAAGGCACCATCTGCCAGGGTCATCAGTCCTGGGTTTTAGAACAAGACTGGCAGATCTCCAGCTGAGTTTTCAAAAGGAATCTAAAGGACTTAGGTAAAAAATACTGATTTTCAGTGAGTTAGTCTCCCAACACTCATATGATGTTTTTTCAGTTTGTGACAATTGGACTCAAATGGTTACGTGAGCAGGCAGGGTTAAAATTTTGTGTACATAAACACTGATTAGTGAATATTCCAGTCTGTACTCTCCTGAGCCTGTTTTTTCCTCTTGTCCACTATATGTATATTTGGTTTCACTGTTTTCCTGTTCCTATCTGTTCTGATTTTAAAAAAATAAATATTAAAATGCCAGTACATCAGAATAAGTTGAGTATTTGCTATATACTCTATGTATACAGTGTTATGCCAGTATTTGGGGTGGGGTGTGTGTCTTTGTTCTTTGTTGGTTTTGTTTTTTGTTTTTTATGTTTTGTTTTTTGTTTTTTAATTTAGGATTTTGATGCTGATGCCTGTTTTTTCTGTCATGCAGTTTGATTTGTCAACTACTTCAGCTTCCCATTGCTTACATTACTTGTTTTGTGTTATGTCAAAATCTAGTACAGCATCTCAAGTGCTGATGTAAGTGCCCTTGTTCCCTCTGAATTTATAGTGCTCTCCCTTTGGGGCTGTGATGCTGACTCAGTTTTGCCAGCTTCTCCCAAGGAGCCTTCTCATGAGTTCGAGTCATCAGCCTAAACTGTTCATGCTCTTTGATCTAGGCAAATATACCACATTCATTAGCAAGGTATCAGAGCTTGTTATCTTTCTTTATCATTAGAGCTTTGTATTAGTTAACAGTTATTTTTTTTTGGTAGATTTTTGTTTTGTAAAACTAGAGGCATCTGAGAGGATTTGCTGTGGAGAGTTTTTTTTTTCTTGATTAAGTTTCTGACTTTTTAATTGATGATAAGCCTTTTTTCTTTTTTTAATCTGTATTAAAAAAAAAAACGATGCAGGAAGTGGAGAGGAAAAAACAACATAAATGGTATTATGCAGAATGATACAGGCATTCATCTTTTATCAACACTGCAGGCTAGAAAAAAAGTCTGTCAGAAAAGTGGAGCAGCTTTTTTGGGTCTGTACAACATGAGTCCATAATTAGGAGAGCAGGAGACACCATTATTAGCACACACAAGCTGCGTAAACTAGACCAGCCTTGATGCAATGTGAAATGATATGTTTAGTTCAGTGACATAAAGAGCTGGATTAATGAACTGAGGCTGTGTTTTGCCAGAGTATTTCTAGTTGATTTTCTGGCAAAATTTCAGCTCGAGTAATTACACCATCAACCTAAAAATGTCTCTTGCAGTTACAGCTGGCTCTGGTGTGCTCCTCATTTCCTGTCCTGTATTGCTGTATACTCTTATATGCTACTACAGACAGTTGTTGCAATTCATCCCAGAGACAGTTGCTTTCTGTTGATAGGTATGAAATGAATGTACTGTATAATTTGAAAGATACTTTGGAATGTATCTGAATGCAAAGAATATATAGCTTTAAGATGCTTATTACTTTAATAGCGAGTGTAAATTATATTTGGATAGCTGTACAAAACTGATGATCAACAGTTTAGATTTACAAAGTTGAGTTCTGAAGAAACAACTATGAGAAAGAAGATAGGGTTTTATTGTTTGGGTTTTTATTTCACACATTTTTTGAAAATGAGTCAATATTTTATGCATAAAACTCTTAATTGTGTAAGTATGTGTGTGTATATATGTATCCTATAATAATTCCATAATAGGAATACTTTGATCTCATAGGTCTTAAAAAAACAGTGAAAATAAGGTTTAGTTAAAACATCTAAGTGAAATAATCCAACTGCTATGCCACTGAGTATTTTGCTGTATGGATATTTATTCCCATGTTGTCAGAATTGTGTAAAAGATGTCCCAGATGGGGGACAGATGTTGACCTAGGAAAATGCTGATGCTTGTTGTTCATGTTCTCTTACATTAGATGTGAGGGAAAGCCAACAGTCTTCTGCATATTGAAATTTTAGGAGGAGTGAGATTTTCGTGTATTTTTTGGTTGTAGTAACCTTAATCAAACTACAAAGCCTGAGGAATGCAGGAAAGTGAATAAGAACTCATAGAAATAAGAAATAGAGTCTGGAGAGGGGAACAGAATTGTATGTTCTCATAGCATAGGTGTCTAAACGCAACTGGTCTTTTATTGATCGTTAGAGAAGAAGGAAATTCCCTGTGGAGGAGACATTCAGCTTGTGATTCACACAAAAAACTGCAAAGTCCATTGTGCTCAAGTCTGATTTAATTTATTAAGAAACAGTTTGGGGTGCTGAGGAAAGCAGGGCAGGGAAATAGATTATATTTATGTAAATTTATTCTATGTATTAAATGACTTCGGTGATGTAAGTAAGTATGTGATAGCGACTGCCCAATTTTAATATAATTTTCCTAGAAGTTTTCTGGCATATAGCTAAAACGTGCATTAAAAACGTGATTTAGTCTAGCACCTCGTTGTTGTGTTTTAAAGTTTTTGCTTTTCAAGCAGGGTAGATAAAATTTTACACCATAATCTGAAATTTATACTTCAATAAAGGGACAGAAAATAGCTGCTGATGGTTTTTTTTGTGTATGAAGACAGTGTAAAATTGAGGTAGACTTAATTTTTTGTTCATGCAGATTTATGCACAGTGCATAAAAATAATATGATATGATCCATGTACTCCATGACTGCCAGTAAGCATGAAAGTATGTATCAATACCTGAGACACAAAAATAATTTTCTTGGTAACTTTTTTTCTCTGTGATGGAACATACTAAAAGGTAATATTTTTAATGCTTTAATGCTTTTAACTGCCTAGTTTTTAAAACTTTTTAAATTAAGATTTTAAACTAAATCCTGTGAAAGGTGTTCTTCCTTACTCTTCCCTTCTGTCTTCAGTTACCTTAGGAGAAAAACAGGGAATATGCATACCTTAGGTGATGGGAGTGAACTCCAAAACCATAAAACATACACAAGATGCTGGTTGTTTTTATAATAATCTATAATGTTACTTAAGCTCATTTAAGCTCTTCTGGTTTCAATGACGAGTACGACCTGGAGGGAGACAGATTCAGTCTTGCTATTTGTAATGTCACGTACACTGTCACAACTGTCTCAGCTTTGTGTTCCCAGAGACTGCCGAACTCAGACAAATGCATGGCATTCTTTGATTCCTAAAACAGTGCATCTCCATCTCATACCCTAGTTCTGTATTCACATAAGGTCCTTCTCCCTATCCCTCCTGTTCAGTCATGGTTTTGTAATGCAAAATGAAAAAAAAAGAAGTCTTTTTTTAATCTCCTTTTTTCCCCTTTTACTTTACAAACTTAATTACCTTGTTTGTTGTCCTTTTGTTTTCTCTACCAGTAGATTACACTTTGCTCTGAATCCCTCTCTTACCCTGGATACCTGCTTCACCCTGTTCTGTTAGTCCATCCTACTGATTGTACTTATTTTTATCCATTCTGTCCCTTCAGCCCCTAAAATTCTTTCCTTTCTCACACTGAAAGCATTTCTAGTAGGCCAATCTTATTTACATTTAAGTCCAGGATATGAACATCTTCTTACATAGCATGTTAAACTGATACCTCAGATTTACTCTCTTAGCAGAGTCATCTGCAACAAGCTTTCCAGGAGCTGTGATTTACCCAATCTACTCTCTCTGCTATCCTGATTAAAAAACAAACAAAACCCCCAAACAAACAAACAAACAAACAGAAATAGAAGGAAGAAAAAAAAAAAAAAGAAGAAAAAAGGTTTGTACCCATTAATATCTAAAAGCTTTCCTGGAATACTATGGGTTTAACACTTTTAAGTTACATTTAAAATACATAAAAAAACCTTAGCTGAATACATTACACTTTGGTTCATTTGGTTAGTAAGAATTCAACTAAAGGGTGTAGGCTTGCTCTGTCTTTCTCTGTTCTAGCTCTTCTACAATTTTCCTAGTTTATAAAATCTATGGAAGTGGAATTACTTCATGAGGGTGCTTTTGTAGAAGCCATTAAAAGACTTGTTAGAGTATCACTTGAGGTGGGAAAGGAGGAAATCCTTTTACAGAGAGAGCACATGATTGTCTGATTTCTGCAGCTGTTTTCAACTCTGAATCTGAGTGACAGGATTCAAAATGGAAGAGTTGATCTGTGATGGAAGCTATTTAAAGGTATCTCTTTTGGAATACCTTTTTTAGTATTTGGAATATCTTTTTTAGTACCTCTCTATCGGTGCTTGTCTTCCAAAAGTCTGAGTTGAATGAAAGAAATGTAGGATATTGGGTTTGAATCTGGCAAGTATGAAGGAAAAAAATAATAGATTCTTTTAAAGAAAATAATACATCTTATACTAATAATTTATCGCATTGAATTTGTCTGCATAACCTGCTTCTTACCTGGGTTAGGGGCTAGAGAAATCTTTTTTTTAGAAAAGAAATTATCTGGTCTTTTCACTTAAACCTATGTTCTCCCTGAGTTTATTTATAATGCTCTTCATTGAAGTATATAAGAACTTATATATTTCTTGCCTATAGAAGTTAGTGACTGCTATTTCTAGATAGAGGAAAAAGTCTGTGTGTGTATGAAAAGAAACTACTGAAAAGCAGTTATTTGAGACAATGGACTTTCTATCCGTTTCTGAAAGATGAAGTGAGGCTTGTGGTCAGTCTTGCTTAGTGGGAGAATGAGTCTTGGTCTGCACTTTGGAAGAACCTGTGTGTATAATAAGCATATCCTCTAATTTGCCAGTAGTATCTATGATGAGATACTCTGAAACTTGCTGTCTCTCTGATGGCTAACCCTCTCCTACAGGAAGCTTTGAGTATGAAGATTTGAAATCTTATATTCAGCAAGTCACTGATGCTGTGGCCCGAAAACTCTATCTTGTTATTCAAAAATATTCACAATCTATTTTGAATTGCTTGTTACAGTTGAAAGTGACTTCAGTTGTTATTCATGTTTGCAGTGCTCATCCTAAGAAATATGGCATGCTAAATGTCATTCTATGCAAATACTCTAATGCTAGCTCTTTCAGACCCTTTTCAAATCCATTAATTATGTTTCAGCTCTCAGAGAATTTAGCTTCTGAAAGACATTAAAATTCCTTTTCTAAAATGATTTAAATACACTTCTGATGAAAGAACAGACATTGTACAGAATCTCAAAGAGCTATTATACTGATAAATAGTGTCAGGGGTTCCCAAATCCAGTAGTGAGGCTACTGCAGCTCCATTGCCCCAGGTCCAAGCGGTAGTGAGGCTGAGCATATATTCCCTGTAGGAACATGCACACAAACTCACATACACAATTCATATATACATATATACACACCTGACCACACACATCCGGCAATATGCTATGGTTCTATGAAACACTGGAAGAGGTTGCCCAGAGAGGTGGTACGTGCCCTGTCTCTGGAAACATTCAAGTTCAGGTTGGACGGGGCTCTGAGCAACCTGATCTAGTTGAAGATGTCCCTGCCAGTTGCAGAGGGTTTGGATTAGATGACCTTTAAAGGTCCCTTCTAACCTAAACCATTCTATGATTCTTTGAAACAAACCTAACAGCACCAGTCTTCCCCTCTCTGGCTAATTAGCACTGAAGGTCCGTTAGTGGGAAATGCCTATATTTGTATGTATAATGTAGATCCCTTCAGTAGCTGGGTTTAGATTCTCAGTCTATCCCATAGCTGTCCCATGCATTCTGGTGTCCCCAGTTGCTCCAGTCCCAAGGACATACAGACACAAACACATGGAAGCAGATGTCTTAGTTGACCTCCAGACACTGTGGTCTCTCCAGCACCTGGAAATCAGAAAGTCTGGCCCAAGGTGTGGCCAAAGAAGTGCACTGCCCAGCAATTTGTTTACACACAACTAGCCCCTTTTATTCTCTTATACCTCCATTTTCCTGTGCTTGTTCCTCCCCAAATAATCTCAGTCCTTCCTTTTCCCTGCTTTTGGTTCCTCCCCTAAACATCCCATTGCAAGTCCTGTGCAGTCCTAAAATGTTTTTCCCCTGCATCCCATAGTGAGTCCTGTATCCTTTAGCAAGCTAAAAATAGAGAAAAATGAAATGCATACAGGTGATTTTCTGTCCTTATTGGTTCAGGCAGTTGGGGAGGTCTTGAGCTGATGATGAGATTGGTTCTTGTTAAGGACAGCTGAGGTCTGAGAGGCTATACTTAATTCTCTGCACCATTTTCAAAAGATTTATTTCTGTTACAGCCTTGGGTGGATCTTTTCTAGTATTCATTTCACTTTTCAATATTTTGTTTAAGCTCATGTTAGTTTAAATTTATGAAAGCAACTTCCATGTCCCAGAAATGTTTGTTATAAAGGGTGGTTGACATTTGATATATTGCCCAAATTTGACAGTTTGAGACATATTTTGCAGAAGCATGGTGATATATGTTTGAAAAATAATATAAATAAATATATTCAATGATTTTTCCATTTTCACACTATATTTATTTATATTGTCTTTCTTTAAGATTTCATTACTATTGTGACTCTATAGCAGAGAATGAAATTGCTTTAGAATGTCAATTTCTGACACTTGTCAAAAATAAAATTATACTCGTAAATTGAAATTTATAGAAACAGTGTTTCTTCCAGAAATATTTGACTTTAATTCTAAAATCAGATCCTAAAGTTACTACTTTTTTCTTTAGAAACAATATTTCTGTTAAGAAAGCTTTTATTTGAGAAAGGACTCCAGAAATATACCACAGTTAAAAAAAAAAAAAAAAAAAAATCTATCAAGGGATTGTAACTAGGGCATATTTTTCAGTAAATATTTTACTCCACCACCCATCACAGTGTAGTATTAGAATGCAGGAAATTTCTGAATTCAGGTCAAATTTAGATTTCACTAGGATTTAAAAAAAAAAAAAAAGAGAGACACCATAGGCAGTTACCTTTCCCTGTTTTCTCTTCCCGCAGTAATTCCAAAACTTGGTAGGTTTACTCCACAGTCAGTAATCCCCAGCAGTATTAAATGTATGACCTTTTCAATTAAATTTTAAGGTAGCCATGAACAATGTTCTGCAAGAAGATTTTCAGGCATGCATGAAATCTGTATTTAAGTTCTCTCTGTGCACAATTTCAATACAGAAAATTGAATTGAAGTCTCTGATCCCTCAGAGGAACACTGCTACCATAAAGCTACAGAACACCATGGGATGAGTGTCTCGGCCTTTCTTTTTGAAGCTGTTCTAGTTTATGTGCTAGTGAAACATATCTGGATCACTGCTGAGTTCTTGAAATCACTATGAATTCATTGGGCAGAAATTCTGAACGTGGGTTCAGCCCAACCTTAAAAAAAAAAAAAAGTTTTTTTCACTCTTTGAACTGGAAAATCAGTTCTTTTAGGCTGTCAGATCAAAAGTATTTGGAAGGAGATTCATTTTAGCTTGGCAATGGAGTGGTCTCGGCTGACAGTGTGTAGGTGCCCCTTAAAACTTCTGTCACCAGTGCTGGAAGTTTTTAACAGAGCAAAGGCAATACGGGTTTAACCAGCTGTCTATGTAGTGATGGACAGGGTTAGGGGAACAAGGTGGGAGGGTTATCTGGATCAGTACAGAGACATTGTTTTGGAGATGTAAATTAGTAAGTAGTCCATCCAAGGGAGAAAGTCAAGGAGATGAGCTTGAGATTTGGTCATTGCTTTATGCTTCAGTCGCATTGCTTTGAATGAAGAGCTGGTAGACAATATGGGCAGGTTTTACAAAGCCAACCTTCACCCAAAGTGAAAGACAGGTTCCCTTCTGCACTGCCACTGTTATCCTGTCCTGTCCTATTGCCTCCGCCTCTTCAATCCTTCTCCCCTCTCTGTGCTCAACAATGAAAAGAGGATTTTCAGTCTTGCAAAAATTGTAACTGAAAAATTTCAAGAGTGAATTATTTAATGATTACACAGAAAAAAGTTAGTAACAAACTTATACAAAAATTTTCGGTCTTTTGAGTAAGTGTTGTAAATGAGGTAGTGAAATATATTTTCAATTAAAAAAGAAAGGTTTTCATTGTTCACAATGTAATTGTAAATACTGCTGTAATTTGCCTGAAAAGTGGGAACCTCAGGTTCTAATCCATGTTACAAGGATTATTTCTGCTACTTACCCAGTCACATTTAATGAGTCAAAGTCTTATGGAGACGAGCCAGGGGCTCCTGAGGTAGTTGAAGTCAACAGAGAAACACCTGCGAGACACCTCAAGGGGTGTTCCCCTAAGAAGGTGACACAGCCAGCAGCCCAGCTGAAGTGCCTCTACATGAATGCATGCAGCATGGGCAACAAACAGGAGGAGTTGGAAGCTACCATTCTGCTGGAAAGCTATGATATAGTGGCCATTATTGGAACCTGGTGGGACGAATCTTACGACTGGAGCGTGGCTATTGATGGCTACAAGCTGTTCAGAAGGGTCAGGCAAGGAAGGAGGGGTGGAGGTGTTGCCCTCTATGTTAAGGAATGAATAGAGTATGAGGAGACATCCCTAAAGCTCTCCCTGGTGTCAGGTGAAGAGAGAGTTGAGAGCTCGTGGGTGAGGATTAAGGGGCAGGCCAATATGAGGGACACTGTTGTGGGTATTTATTACAGGCCACTTGATCGGGATGGGGAAGCTGATGAGGTCTTTTACAGACAGCTGAAAGTAGCCTTGCAATCACAGGCCTTGGTTCTCATGGGGGACTTCAATCACCCTGATATCTGCTGGGAAGGCTACACAGCCAAGCATCTACAGTCCAGGAGAATCCTCCAGTGTATTGATAACTTCTTGACTCCGGTGATGGAGGAGCCAACAAGGAGAGGTGTACTACTAGACTTAGTAATGACAAAGAGGGACTGCTTGAGGACATTAAGGTTGGGGGCAACCTTGGCAGCAGTGACCGTGAAAAGATAGAGTTCAGGATCGTGGGTAGTATGTGCAAAACAAGTGGGACTGAAAACTTGGATTTCAGGAGGGCTAATTGCGACCTCTTCAAGAAACTGCTTGGAGAAATCCCATGGATTAGGGCTTTGGAAGGTAGGGGGGCTCAAGAGAGCTGGACTTTATTCAAATATCGCTTTCTCCAAGCCCAGGATCGGTGCATCCCAAGAGCAAAAAATCAGGCAAGGGAAGCAGGAGACCTGCATGGTTGGGCAGGGAGCTTCTGAAAAAGCTCAAGTAGAAGAAGGAAGTTTACAGTGCGTGGAAGAAGGGATTGACCACTTGGGAAGATTACAAGAAAGCAGTTGGACTATGCAGGGATGAAACGAGGAAAGCCAAGGCTTCCTGGGAATTAAACCTGACAAGGGATGTCAAAGTCAACAAGAAGGGATTTTTCAAGTATATTGGGGAAAAAAGGAAAAATAGAAAAAATGTGGGCCCGCTGTTGAATGAGAACGGTGCCATGGTGACAGAGGATGTAGAGAAGGCGGAGTTGCTGAATGCTGCCTTTGCTTCAGTCTTTACTGCTCAGGCCGGCCCTCAGGAGTCGCAGACTTTGGAGGTAACAGAGAAAGTCTGGATGAAGGAAGACTTCCCGTTGGTTGAGGAAGATCAAGTTAGAGAACAGTTAAGTAAACTGGATGTCCGCAAGTCCATGGGTCCTGATGGGATGCACCCACGAGTGCTGAGGGAGCTAGCAGAAGTCATTGCTGGGCCGCTCTCCATCATCTTCAAAAGGTCCTGGAGAACAGGCGAGTGGTCCGAGGCCTGGAGGAAAGCCAGTGCCATTCCAGTCTCCAAAAAGGGCAAGAAGGAGGACCCAGGAAACTACAGGCCCGTCAGGCTCACCTCCATTCCTGGAAAGATGATGGAACAGCTCATTCTGGGTGTCATCTCAAAGCATATGGAGGAAGAGAAAGCTATGAGAAGTAGTCAACATGGATTCACCAAGGGGAAGTCATGTCTGACTATGGTCCCTACATTGACTTTGTGTTTTGATACCTGCACCAGAATGTAATTTCACAGTGTGCACTTCAAGTCTCTCTATCTCTCTGTACAGAAGGTCTTGCAGTTTTGAAGCATCCTTGCATTGTTTGTAGTTATGTAAGGGGCTATGTTATATTAACATCTGTATGGTATATGAATTCCAATTGAAACTGGCAATTAGGTGTGAGAGTATTAAAATAATTCCAGGTCAAGCTTAGACGAAAGATTGGTATAGTCTGTGAAAATTAATTTTTTAAATGTAATTCCCAATTTTGGAAAGATAGGCTTAGTTTTCATGTAGATTGATGCTTTGGGCATGGTTTCAGAAATTCTTGACAAGTTCTTTTATGGTGTAAAAATAACTGCATTAGGTCTCAAATATAGGTTACTGTAAATAATGTGTGCAGATTATGTGAACAAATAGTAGAAATGAAATACCTTAATGCTTTAAAAGTGCTATTATACCTTTTATCTTTTGCTCTATGTAAACCTGCAAGTGGTTTTCTTTGTATTCTTTGTTGTCTTCTTTTTCTTATCTTTTCTTATTGTAAGCCTATACCATAGACTTTCCCTGTGATGGTGACCCTCCTTGGTCTGCTTTTCTCCTTTCTCATGGTTTCTTATACTGGAGTACCTTTTTCAATTTTTGTATTCAAATTTTTCCTGTTGTTTTTCTGTCTTTACCACAAAACCCTAAAAAGTCCAACATTAACACGCCTGTTCTCTTAACCCAGTCAGGGTGATGTGAAAAGGCTTTTTTATTTTCAGCAGTGTTTCCCACATTTTTAATAATGATGTTAAGAATACGCTATATGCCTCTGTCATTTTCATAAGGTGCCCATTTCTTTTATCTCAGGCTCATCAGAAAACTGGGTGATCGGCAGGCAGCAATACCTCTTGATATATTAATGCCCAGGCTGCAATATGCTTGGAAATGTACTCAGTTCAGAGCCAGGTGGTTCCTACTTCTCCTACTGCTTCTGTCAAGTCATTCACAAGTAGGATCTAAATATAAGAAAAAGCATATAAAGCAATGCAAAACTGACCTCTTTAAACATCTATTAAAATGATCAATCCACTAGATTATCAGTCTCACCTCAATCCTACCCACCTTCTTACAGTGCTTCCCATGAGTTGATATCAGTAATTTCCTGCTCATTCTGTTTCAGAGCACACTGGGAATTTCTCGATAAGTTTTGTTAAGAAAACGGGGCTTGCTGGAAAATACGAACCCTTTGAAACTGAAGCTGATCTCAAAAAGAATGAATTTCAACTAAAGTTTTCATTGGGCAATTTTTTTAATGTGATAATAGAGAATGATGGAGCTGATTCTAATTATGATTTTGAACTTAGTTCGCAGTGCCTAGGGCATAGATATAATCTACCAACTAACTTGCTTGGCTATACAGTATTTGTAAGCCTCTTCAAGCCCCAGAATGAAAGTAATATCCAGAATGATGGAATCTGTCTGCCTAATGGAGAATGCCACAGTAGTTTTCTTACAGCACTTCCTTTACTGTGCCTGTTAGGAAGCTGTGTGTGCTTTTCAAATGTTGTTCCTTTCTATACCTGATACTTTTAACTCAAATTTATTAATCACAATTCTCTTTGCATTTCATGAGTTATGTTATGTAGAAACCCATTAAATGCTTAAATTCAAGACTTTAATTGCTAAGACTGACAGAAAAAGATTTTTCTGTCAGTTACATACATTTTAGTCAATTTTTACAATAATTATTTTAATAGATCTACTATGTATAGTTCACCAAAAAGATGGCAATTTTTCCTAGCAATTGTCACTGTAGTTATTTGAATAGTTTTGTTTTCTTTATGTGATGGAATATTCTACTCATTTTGAACAGGCTACTTGTCTCAGTTCTACAGCTATCTGGTAAGGAAGGTAACGCTTCTTATTTTTAATTAGAAATCTCAAATTTTTAGAATAAACATAGAAATTTTGGAAAAACTACTAGCTGAAAAAAGAAATAGCAGGCTTCCTGCAGAGCTGATACCCCACTATCTTGCCGCATGGCAGAAATATGTTCTGCTTCACACTGATTGTTGGAAGACAGTCCTGCCACTTCCAGTATCTACTTGAACTACCCAAATAATCACACCCAGGTTTCCTTGGAAAAAATATTATTTGATTCTCTCCCAGCTGGAGTATGTGAACAAACTAGCTGTTGTATAGCCTTGGACAATCTGGTTTATCAGGCCGCTGGAACAAAGTAAAGAAAGAGCCAGTTTGGCAGCACAGGTGCTACTTTGAGATAAAAAGAAACATTTTGCTTGTCTCCTGTAGAATGTTGAGGTTCAGCTGCATGCCTTTTGCCAGGATACAAATAAGGCTATATTATAATTCATTGAGTCTGAATTTCTAAATTTGCTTCTGTGTTTATTGATATCTTAAGAGATCCAGTGTGCTTTCATGTTCCCTAGCACCAACCACGATGTTGAACATCTAAACTGTTCATGTTGATGTTCATGTTCATGAACTCTCCAGTTCAGTGAAGACTAATCAGTTGTTTAGTTTATCCCTGTAGGATGTTAAACTCTGGAGTAGCTGAGAGCTGCAGACAAAGAGGGATTAGAAATGGCAATATATTCTCACTTCCAATACAATTTACTTTTGAATTGAAATTTAATTAATGTTTTATTGTACTTAAGTGTATCAGTGATGTTTCAAATGCACTATTAATCTGACTAGTAATTACAAAAGTTCTTTCTAAAATGTAACATTTGTGCAATAATTGTTTTAGATTGTCAGATATGTGGCTAAATCCCTTAGAAAAGAAGTAGTTGGGTTAATTAAAATGATACATTTTAATGGTCTATCAAGTGAATGAGAAGGTGTGCTATTGGATCTAAATGCAAATATTGAATCTAAAATACATACTAACATTAAGGGTATCCATTGTGCTTTAAAATACATAGTGATTCATCTTCCATCACTTTATCTAAATGTCAAATGTAAAGGGAGTCCACAATTTAAGTGAACTAGATTGTCTGTATAATCAGTTCCAGAGAGACGCAGCTCTAGTAGCTGAAATGTAATGGGAAAAGGTCAGGCTAGATCATATATGGCCTTTTCTGGCCTTGAAATCTATTAATACGATGAGAACAGTGGTCATTCTTCCACAGACGGAGAATAAAATCCCAACTGCAAGTGAAAAGGGGAAATGAGTTTAGGGGACATAGTAGTAAAGATTTAAAAGAAAAGTATTAGGGAAGAGGAGATGAAGATTTAACAGCCATTTGTGTGAAGCTTGGGGAATTCTGAATGCATTTTTAATGCATATTTATATTTATTAAATATGCAGCATTCTTCAGTATGAAAATACTCCACAAATTAGTTCCCAAATTACTTACAGATTTTATCAAATGGTTGTGCCATGTAAAATTGAGATTGCTACTGAAATTAACTATTTTCAGTTATGGACAATGGATTTTAAAGTACTGTAAACAAAATGTGATATTTTAAGATATGGGGTAAATGATCAATATGATTATTAAGGTAGGAGGAATATAGACAGTGAGAAACAAACGATTAAAGACCAGATTTAGTCCATTATTCCTGGATCAGAAACTTGACAGTTGGCAAGTACACTGGAATGGACAGTAAGTGGTCCTACTCTATTTGGTGAGTTTCTAGGCAAGTCCAAAGGGGATAAAATTGCAGATCTTTGCATCCTGAGGAAAGGATTAAAAACCTACTTACATTATTTAAATATACCCTATTAACAATTACCAGTTATTCAAATTTATCATATTATCATTTAGTATCGTAGACACTGTTCTACATGGAATCTGCAGCTCAGTTTGGGTCTATACATTATTTTAATTTAGAATAGCTTCGTAAGAAGGCTTTTGCTCTAATTACAAGGATAGCACTCTAAAATACTTTAATTAGGTCATGGATCAGTTGTCACATCTTTTTGATCTTGGACATGTAGAACAAAAGATAAAATCTAAAAAAGATGGATTAATTAGACCGTAGCTTTATTAATTTCTTCCATTTGAGAACTGCTCAGGAATGGTACATACACTCAAGCTGTCATTTTTTCCTTAATTATTTCCAGGTGCTTGGAGTACTGTCAGCATCCCCTACTGATCATAGCTGTTCTCTAGATTGCTACTTTGTGCCCACCATCTTCTAGCTCTTAACAAAGACTTCAAGGCTTTGGAAAAATGGCATTTCCTCAGTGGATTAACCATTAAGAGCTTCCTTTCTTAATAGGTAGATACTTACCTTTAACTCTGTTTATGATTCTAAAAGTTCTAGTAGCTCAACACAGCACATTTATGCATCCCTACTGAAAAATGTGCTGGTAATCAACACTGGTACCTCTCAGCCATCCCTTTACTCTTTTTTCCTGTATGCCATTCCCAGCAACTTGCACTAGGCTAAAATAGGAATTGCTTTTTCGAAGGCGTGGATCCCAGCATCTAGGTCATTAATGAAGAGGTTGAACAGTCCTGGCTCCAGTATTGACCCATGGAATACTCCACTAGTGACATGCCTCCATCTGGACTTCATGCCACTGATCCCAACCCTGTGATACCAGCAGTTCAGCCAATTTCCAATGGACCTCACTATCCACTTGGCAAGCTCACACCTCATCGGTTTCTCTATGAGGATGTTCTGGGAGATACTGTGAAAACTCTTACTAAAGTAGTGGTAAGCAACAACCCCTCCTCTCCTTGTGTTCAAGGTTGGGTTGGACAGGGCTTTGATCTAGTGAAAGATGTCCTTGGCCACAGCAGGGAGATTTGGACTAGGGGATCTTAAAAGGTTCCTTGCAACCCAAAACATTCTATGAGTCCCCTTGTCATCTCATTGTAGAAGGCTATCAGATTGATTGGGCATGGTTTCTCCTTCATAAATTAATGCTGACTATTCCCAGTCACCTTCCTTTCCTTCATGAATTTGGAAATGGTTTCCAGGAGTATTTGCTCCATCTCTTTTATAGGCATCGAGGTGAGGCTGACTGATCTGTAGCTCTTTGGAGCCACTTTCTTTCCCTTCTCAAAGAAAGGATGACATTTGCTTTCTTCCAGTCTTCAGGAAGCTACCCCAATCAATTACCATGATCTTTCAAAGATAATAGAGAGTGAACTGGGGCATCTGTGGGTGCACTCCATCAGGGCTCACGGACATCAGGGCTCATTGGCTCATGTATAGTGTATTGCCATGGAAGACTTTTGGAGAAAACATTTCTCTACTGTGCTGAAGTTGTTAGATTCAAAGTAAGGGCGATTCAGAACAGTTGTTGTAGCTTCCTGGGCTCATTGGAGCTTTTTAAGATTGGTGTTGCAGAGAAAGCTGCTTTTCCAGTGTTTTTCTACAAATTGTCCCTCTTTATTTTCAGGCACTTTTGTCAGTTTTAGAGCTCTGCTTTCCATTTAATGTTTTGAATAGGTCAAAAAACAGTTGTGGCTGCCCCGGGAAGTGGTTGAGTCACCATCCCTGGAGATATTTAAAACACATGTAGATATGGTGCTTAGGGACACTGTTTAGTGGTGGACTTGACAGTGGTAGGTTAATGGTTCTTTTCCAACCTATGTGATTCTATGATTTAGGCATGTCCAGGATATTTGAATGTTCCCTAACCAAGGGTAAGCCAGCCTGCCTTCTTTCCCATTGCTCTCAGGGGTCTGGGATCCCCAAAGGCAAATCTTACCAGTAAAGGCTGGTTATTTAGCCTGGTTATTATTTTTGCAAATATTATTAATCTGTTACTCCACTTAATGTGGCCACAGTGATATTTTTAAACAGGTTTTTATCAGAATATTTTTTTTTGTAAATTAAATCCTTTGAAAATCCACATTTATGGAAATAGCATGGTTGTTTTTTGTTAGTTACTTTGCTGGTTATTTTTTTTTTTTGAAGAAAAAAATCATGCCATCATCCTTTAATTTCTCTTATATATACATGCATAGATATGTACATTTATTTGTTTTGTGTGTCTCTGTCTAAGAAATCATGGAATACTCACACATTTCTGTTGTTTGTTAAAATTTTCCGTAGATACACAATACAAATGTATAATACAAATATTTTCTTTTCAGTAAAAAATAGGAAGCAATCAACCTAATAGTTTATGGAAATATATTCAGAAAATATAAAATTTCTGAATGGATGTGTGTATATATATAGTTTTTTGAGTATGTATACATATGGATATAAAATTATAGGAAAAAATGTATAGACTTGTTGACTTCATCTGATTTTCTGCTTTTTTCTAAATCTCAGGGAAAAAGGTTTTTTTGAGAATCAGGTCTAAAAGACTCCATTTCTAGGTGGTGTCACTTTGTTAGGAGAAAGTGACTGAGTATGACTAAATCTAATCTTGCATTACCCTAAAGGAAGGACAGATAGAGTAGGTCCCTCAGTTAAATCTTGTCAGAGCAAGCTAACTGGATTGATAGTGATGTTGGGAGATGGTAGTTGTATATGTCTGAACCTTCTTGAGCTGATGAGATCCCACAACCTCATTTCATGCAAGCAGCAGTTCTACCAGCAATCATTACAATTCAGGAATTAAGGTGGATTTCAGTGTTGAGGTTGATGTTTGGTTTTGGGTTTGGGTTTGCTTGTGGGGTTTTTTTTTGGGGGGGAGCAGGGATTTTTTTGTTTTGGTTTGGATTTTTTGTTTTCGTTTCTTTCTTCTTATGATGAGCGTTTTTTAATGTGGCTAATAGGGGCTTTCTCCACTAAATGTACTAGGTTTTTTAAATCACCTTCTAACTCAACTAAGACTCCTTATTTACACAATGGAAATCAAATGCACACTTCTTTTCTCAATGTGAGGTGCCAAAAAATTTAGTATGTGGGTCTTAGTGAGAAAATGGCTGACACTATTTGTCAAATGGAAAGGGTATATGACTGCCGCTATATCAGGTGAATTATTTCTCATACCTGTGAAAAAATGCAGATCTTATCACATGTATTACAGAAAGATAATTATTTCATAGGGCTGCTGTAATTATTATAGGAATGGATATTCTATGCAATAAGAGGAGACTGAAGTACTGCCTTTAATCTGTCAAGGCTCATCGCAAAAATGCATGAAGCGAAAAAGCAACAATAGGAAACACAATGGAAGAAGAATACGTACTTAAGTTGAAGGACAAATGGGGCATGAGAAGAAATGGATATAAATTATCTACAAATACGGTCTTTATGGAATTAAAGTGTCTCTAATGAAAAAAACCCTGTCAGATTCTGGAGTTCATTTTGGCATGAGTTTCCTACTTCCAGTAGGATTAAGTGGGGTTAAATGTCTGAGCTGTTTCTAAGATGGAAGCTTGATAAGTTTGTGAGTGTAGTTATTATCATATTAAGATTATTATTAATTATATTATGACATGACTGTCTGCAGTAGCAAGGAAGCAGACCTGATGACTCAAGATGTCTATGTTTCTTGTGTTGACCTAATTTTCACTGAAAGTAATTAACATGGATTATAGAATAACTTTAAATGAATTTGGAAAGAAACGGAAAACTGAAAGTAGAGTTGGCTGTTTCCAGATAAAAAGGTTTCTCTGAAAAATAATTTGACTAGCTGTAGCTCCAACAATACCTTTGGCCTAAGAGTGGTTTGATACTATTGATGTTCAAGGATAAAAATATGTCTGTTAGCACCGAGATAGACGATCCTTCCTCCCCCAAAATGGCTGCCTTTCTAGGTTGTTAGATTTTAAATTGTGAATTAGTAGTTCTTTATATGGTTTAAATAAACTGTTATAAACTTTTATATTAATACTGTTTTTTATTTGCTTATTTTTTAATGTCTATTTAATATTTTCTACTTATTTTGGAGCAGATTTCTTTTAGCTAACTTCAGATTCCTAACATAAAATAATTAATTCAAAGTTTTTAAACTGCTGTTTTGACATTCCACGTATTTCCCCCCTGTCCACCACATTTAATTTTCAAATATATTTGCTAGTTGTACCTCCTTGGATATTCAAGCCTAAGAATAATTTTCCTGCTTGCTTTTCTGGTGCTACTGGCCAATTACCAAATATTATTTCCTTCTTTCATAGTTCAATATTAATATTTATCTGAAGCTACAGACTTGTAATTTGGCAGAAAACTGTAATATCTCTTCAGTACCAAAATGGAAGTGAAACAATTTGTTGGCATCTGATTCCAAAATCCAAAGCTTGCTTTGGCTGCCATTTCATCTTGGATGAAAGTTCAAGTACTTTCACATACAAAAGTTTTTTGTTGCTGGATGCTCAGAATCACTGCTGGACTCTTCATACTATTGTATGTATCCACTTGGGTTCCATCAGCTAGATATGTTGTAAGAGTGCATCAAACTTTCTACAAGGAGCTGTCATAGCTGGTTTTCTTTAATAAACATCTCATGGGAAGATGATGCCTTCCCAGTTGTTACACTGATTAGATGAATCCAGTCACCCACATTTTGGATCAAATTCCTTGGTTAGGAAATTTGAATCTAACTCTTGCCCACATGCTAGACTCTAAGTTATTCTGCGGTCACTCTTAGACTCTCCTTTTACACAGAATATTTTGAGTCACTGACTCAAAAATAATAGTAAAAAAAGACTTTTGGAAATGTTATTCCAAATTTTTAGCACACAGCCAAGAGTTGTTGATAAATTTCTCCAATAAATCTTTGATTTAAAGTATATTTCAGAAAAATCTTTGTGTCCTCTGAGTTCCTTGCTCCTAATTTCAGTGATTTTTGGCAAATGGGTAAAAGGCATAGGAGTGTAGGTAGAGCAAACTGTGGTCCTCCTCCGCAGAAACCTTGCTGTTTCTCTGTGGAGACCAGGTACATAGAAATTTGACTCTGCGATGCTGAGCAATATAACATTAAGCATGTTTAGAAATTTGTTTTGTTGTCTCTTTATCTGACAGTTATTGTTTGTTCCTTGTCTTTTAAGAAATCTTTTGAGAGTTTTGGCAATCTTATGGAAATCTAAGAAAAGCATGCAGCCTTAGAACTGAGACATTTCAATTTTTCTAGTGAAATTCTATATTATCATCTTATCATCCAAGATACACTGCACACAAATTATAATAAGAACACGCAGTCCTGATGGTAATATAATAAGGAAAAGAGTTCTGATGGGAATTATTCACTGTGGCTGTCTTAAGTCTCTTCTCCACTATTTGCATTATCTTATGGGAAGTTATGCCATCTGGGATTTTTTTTTTGGATGTTGTTATAATGGTCAAGTTGTTGTTATAATGGTTAAGTCAATAGATCATCTTACAAATCAGTTTTTGTTTGGCATAGCCACAACATAATTTCAGGTAATGTATTGGTGGGATTGTATTCTGTAGCTAGGATGGCTTCTTTTAAATGCTTTTGACAAGTCTACACAGCAGAACACAACACATTTTTGAGATGCCCAGGATGGTCTGAAGTTAGTAAAACTGCATAAGAGCAGGGCAGCCCTACGCAGCTATGCTAGCTTGGAACTGGAGTTATCAGCGTGGCACAGTCTAACCTAATTAGAACAAGACCCATTAACTGGTACATGACAGTGCGCATACAGCTAAGTTGCTTCTGACCACAGAGACAGCGAATGCCTAGGATTTGGGTTCAGAGGTTTCTGTAGTGGGCTGTTTTCCATAACCTGTTTAAGTCCTTTAAAATACATAAGTGTTTTCCCCATAGATTTGATTAATAGTATCATCTCTAAATTTCTCATCTCTAAATTTCTTTTTTTTAGTGCATACATTTTCTCCCATTTCTTGAATTAAGAAGGGAGATGATGCATTTTCACTTCACTCTTTTTCAGCTGAAGCTGTTAAGAAATAAGGTGGTGTAATCACCCATTTGCTAAAAGGATGAAGGTAGAAAGCATGTGATGCATGTTTTCCCTGTTGCCTAGAATAACATTCTTTTAGTTATTTTTTTAATTTTTAAGATTTTTAAGATTGTGGCTCTCTGTCTAGAGCGGTATCGATACCGCTCTCTGTAACTACCTGAAAGGAGGTTGCAGCAACGTGGAGGTCGGTCTTTTCTCCTAAGTAACAAGCGATAGAACAAGAGGAAATGGCCTCAAGTTGCACCAGGGGAGGTTTAGATTGGATATTAGGAAAAATTTCTTCACTGAAAAGGTTGTCAGCCACTGGAACAGGCTGCCCAGGGAAGTGGTTGAGTCACCATCCATGGAGGTATTTAAAAGACACGTAGATGTGGCGCTTAGGGACATGGTTTAGTGGTGGACCTGGCAGTGTTAGCTTTATGGTTGGACTCGATGGTCTTAAGGGTCTTTTCCAATTTAAGTAATTCTATGACTCTATGACTAGGGAAAAAAAAAAAAAAATCTTTGATAGGAATGATAGCTCTTCGAGGCGGAGAGCAGAATAAGTATCTGAGCAAGGAAATGAGGACTGAGGAGCAGGAGTGAAGGAGAAGGAGGCAAGTTTGAGGGCAGATTTGTAGAGAGATGCAATTGGGATGATACTGTTGGGGTACTCTGTCCCATCATCCCTACCAGGGCCAGGGGAGTTCTGTATTTCTGTAACACACACTGCTGGTATTTTTATGTTGTGCTGGTTTCACTCAGCAATCTGTTTTGGTGTTTTGATTTCCTTTTTAATTCTTATGGGTAACTGCTTTAGAAGAAGAACTGTTGGGTAATAAAGAGAAAAAGGTGGAGAGTATGGAAGGAGTTGCTGCACATGGTTTTAAAAAAATATTTCTTCTGAGCAATTCAATTTTCAATAATTAAGCCATTATTTTTTTCCTAATAGCAGTTAGCTTGTTTCGGGAGTTGTTCAAACTTCCTGGAAAAAAAGTACAAGTGTAAAACTTATCTTTAATTACCTTTTTTTTTTTTAAATTCTAGGAGAAACAATGAGAATTGCCTCTTCAGAGTTTGCTGACGACCCATGTTCCTCAGTGAAACGGGGCACCATGGTGCGGGCTGCTCGTGCCTTGCTTTCTGCTGTCACCCGCTTACTCATCCTGGCTGATATGGCTGATGTCATGAGGCTTCTATCACATCTGAAAATTGTATGCATTTTTAACATTATGTATTTTTGCATGTTTTGTGTGTAATAAAATAGAGAACAAATGAGTAATGGATGTCACTTCAGGCTTCTCTATTTCACTGTTTTTTCTTAAAGTGATAAACAAGAAGTAGGAGATAACACATTTCTACCTTAATCTTATTAATTTTCTAGTTTTGCATAAATTACTTTTGAGAGGCTTAAAGTAAAAATGATAAGCTATCTTCAACGCATAGACTAGTACTGCTGTTAAGCAGCCCTGAGCTGAACAGATGCATTTACTTACCTTGCCTGTTATCCGGATGGTTTACTCACTCAGTACTTGTAAAGTACTGCTATCTTGTGGCAGAGTTTAGGTACTACAGATGTTTGGGGTTTTCTTTCTGTGTAACTTCTGGATGTATCAGAAGACTGAATCTTTAATTTGGAGTGAGACAATAGTACAAGTGTCTAATCAATCATCAAAGAGGAAAAATAGAATAAAGAGGAAGAGCACTGGAACAGGCTGCCCAGAGAGGTGGCGGAGTCTCCTTCTCTGGAGACATTCAAAACCCACCTGGACAAGTTCCTGTGCAAGCTGCTCTAGGTGGACCTGCTCTGGCAGGGGGGTTGGACTAGATGATCTCCAGAGGTCCCTTCCAACCCCATGTGATTCTGTAAAGCTGCCAGATAGTTTGGTATGGATTCGTATTCACTTTTGGCTTCCACCATTCACTTTTTTAAACAGGAATATTAAAAGACCGCAATTGAAACTGGGAAATTGTTTTTTTTTTGTTAGATATTGGACTATTTCACTTTTATTGCATAAACAAACAAAAACCTCTGAAACAAAACAAAATGTTGCAGAAACATATACAGAATATTTAAAGCCTGCAGAATGCATGTGTGGGTTTAGCAGAGGAGATGGAGACCTACTTCTTTTTAATAACTGTCCCAAAAGTATTATTTTTTTTAACTTTTCTTTTTCATAGTGTAACTGTACAATGACATGATCTGGAAAAACAATGAGAACCCTTCAACTTGCAAACTGTGCAGATAAGCTAAATAGTTTGAAAACAGTTTTCATAATAAAAAAGGCAGATTTTTCTGTACAGATTCTAGAGAGCTCTGCTCTAATGAACAGAATGCTGCTCTTGTAATTGGCAGCACGCGGCTCTGATTATCTGCAGTGTAGGCATTGTCTCTCTTGAATATGCTTTGAATTTTCCCCCACAATAGTACACCATGCAACTGTAATTCAAATAATCCTTTGCTAGTGAGACTAACAATTTGATATGAACAACAGATTTTTCTAAACTTTATGATTAAAATTCAGATCCAAGGACTTTCATAGGTCATAAGATCTTGCATCAGAGGTTTCGTCTGTTACAGCAGAGAACTCTGTTATATGAAACACAAATGTCCAATACTGTTTTGTAAGTGGGTGTATTCACTTTGACAATTTGCACCCTAGATTTGCAAGGGCAGTGTATGGCAATGTGGTTTGTAATCTCTGCATTTATCAAATGTATTATAAATCCTGTTTCCAAGAAGCCAGACATCTCTGGTAGTTTTTAGCAAAATTCAACTTACGAACCCTAAATTTTATTCTTTTCTTTCAGGTTAAAAAGGGTAATTTGTTTCTGAGGATTGACAGTGTAAATATTTTTATCTTACCATTTTATAAAGCAAACTAATTTTAGATGAACACAAAATACTAGGGAAAAAAAGTGTATATTTTACAAAATTGATGAAGGGACAGCTCTTGTATTGACTCAGAGGTAAAATTCAAAGACAGGTGTTAAGTCTGACACAACAGAGTATGATCACCATCTTTCAAAATCTGATTATCAGAGTGGAATCTGTAACAAATTTTCTAGCAATTTTATTTAATAGGAGGCTGGAAGAACTTACAAAACTGTATCAGATGTCACGCCTGTGCTTGTCATTACAAACATGTTAAAGATGAAAGCTTCAGGTAGTTTAATATAAATGCTTTTTGATCTGAAAAAAGGTGTTCATATATAGGGAATTCTGAAAGAACAAATTAGTTAATTCAATGATGCTTTTTTAATTTTTGGTAATGGTTAAGGTAGGCAGATAGTTCAGATTTAAAAACTGCTGTTCTTTTTAAGAGTAAAAGAAGTAGTAATTAGATTCTGAATAAGGTGTAGCTTGCAACTCAGTATAAAATTTCTAACATAACAGCTATGGATTTATGTGCTTGAATTGCACATTTTCCTTAGAAATGTACGGCTTTCCTACTCTGCTGCACTCTAATTTTTACATCCACAGTAAGTAGGTAAAAGCTCAAAATAAAAAATATCCTCTCTTGCTGGTAGGAAAACACAGTTAGAGCAACACAATTGATAAAAAGGCAGGTTCTGCACATAATTGTGCCTTTCTAAATTCATTAGACACCAGCTGTTGCTGAATTTATGTTTTCCCAGTGGCATTTGGAGAGTAAGCTGCAAACTTCTGTTCTTGCATCAGGGCATGTACTTTTCAGAATTAGCTGTTTCTCTTCGAGGGGAAAATTTGTTGAAAGCTTATGCACATTGTCCTGAATTGAAGCAATAGCTTTTAGAAAGAAGGAATAGAAACTCTTCAGTTTTCAATTTTTTTTTTGCTTGGAACTGCTTTTTTATCTTGTGAGGGAGAGAAATAAAACTTTGCATTTTCATCTAGTAACAAGAAAATTTCCATTACTTATTGTATGAAAAGAGCATTATAACCCTTCAGATATTTTTCCTTGCTGTACATGAGGTAAAATTTCACAATAGATTTGGTAGGTTAACTTGTCGGTATAACTGTTTTTTTATATCTTTGCCTGTTACCTGCAAGATAACTACAATTTTTTTTGGTAGATTCTTCTCTCAATTTTAAAGTAATTAAAAAAGTAAAGCTGAGAGCTGAGAAAAAAAGAAATAATAAATATATTCTGGGTTGAATCTATTCTAGTTTCATTTATTTCACAAAGATACAGTGTTTTGGATATATCAGGATAAATTTAAATCTTAATGGTAAGTATGGATTTCCTTTTTAAATGTTTGGGGTTGTTTTTTTTTTTTGTCCAAAATTAATAATTTCCAGTTGTTTTCCCACAAATCCTGTCCCACACATTAAAATCATATTAATCTGTTTTGTTTTAAAACTTGCAGATATTGAACATTTCATCTGATAAGTGTGAGTGGGGAAATTTATATAGTTATGCCCTTTACATTAGTTTTACATGATACTAAAGTACAGTAAATGGAAAGTAATGCAGAATGACAATCAGACAGCTTCTCTGTTACGAAACCTAATTAAAGTTAGTGGGACTATCATAAAGCCACTGTACAGTGATGGACGTAAAAGCTAAATTGGGTCCATATAATAGAGAATATTGGGTAGAACAGTTATAAATTTTGTCAAAGAGTGCACTGGGATTAGAATAATAACACAGTTGATATATTATGTTCTAGGTAGAGGAAGCACTAGAAGCAGTGAAAAATGCAACAAATGAGCAAGATTTAGCGAATCGCTTTAAAGAATTTGGAAAAGAGATGGTAAAACTGAACTATGTAGCTGCTAGACGACAACAGGTGAGTACGTTTTAAAGCAGCGGTTGAGAAAGCTAGTCTTGGTTCTGAAGATCTTGTGTTTGTGCCCAAGTCTGGTATAAAATGTACAATAAGTAACTGCTGTGTCATGGCCTATAATTTAATCACATTGATTTTTTTGAATGTAATGAAATTTTTAAAAAATACAATTTCTTTAAGAATGTTTTCCATTCGTCTTCAATTAATAACAGAATGAAGGATGACAAGTGATTCAGGAGGTTGAGGATAGTTTTCATTAGACGATTATTCCCATTTAATTCTAACCTATGCTGACTTGAGGTCACTCTGAGAGCTGGTAAAGCACGGGCTCTTTGGTAGTCTAGTATAATTCGAATTCAGCAAGGACAGGAATTATTATTAATTTTCAGACACTTAAAAAATCCAAGTACTTCATTCATTTGTTACTAAGGCAGATGCAAAAAAGACCAGAAAGTCATGATAACATTTATTTAATGCCTGCGATTATGCAACTTGGCAATAAAGATAACTTTCTCCTGAACACTGTTTTTTTAAGAGTCCTGACAGTGCTGTCAATGTTGAGTTGAATAAGGTCTCTTCAATTTTGATTGTGTTTGAATACCGCCAGTAATTCAGGAGTGTGACACCTTTGTATTACATAGCACACCGGATTTAGAAAGCTGGCTTTCAGTATTCATCTATTAACTTTATTTTCTTCATTACAGTAATGACAATTTACTTCTGTATCAGTATTGTATCTTTTTATAAAATATAACATTTTCAGAGTTATACTGAAATTACATACATTAAAAATATAAAATCTAGTCACTATATGAACAGTACTGTTCTGTATGTTCAGACAATTCTCTTGTGGAAGTGTAGCTCCGAATCTGGGAAAAAGAAAAAGGTAAAAGCTAATGAAGGTATAAGTCTCTTAAGTTCTTACTGGAGGTGTGAAAAGATTACAGAAAATCTTAGTTACAAGCCTTTTAAAATTTTCTTCTTAAGGTGCACTTTTATAATTCCAGTAAGGTTTTCATATAACTGTGGAAAATCTTGATAGCATTAGGACTTACTACTTAGATGTTTGTACATTTTCCTGATATCTCTTCTGTTTTGTAGCCTGATAGATTTTTTTAGGAACTTAATTCTCTCTCAAAACTGTTACGTGTCAGTCATGTGTGGTTGTAGTCAATGGGTAGAACCTTTAAATACAGAATATCTGGGCTCTTTTTTAATTTTTGCCATAGAGTCTATGTGTGAACATAAGTAAACCATTCAGCTCTCGAGACCTCCTTGTTCATAGTTTTTAAATAGAAGCATTAATGTTTTGTTAATCCTTACAAATATTGTTAGGACTACCTTACCTAATGTTTGAAAGGCTTTCATGGAGTGTGATATATGCTACAACTAAATAAATTAATCAATGGATTAAATAACAATAATACAGTGTGATCTCATTCTGGTAACATTGTACAGTATCTGATGCTTGTTGTCAGGGGAAACAAAAGAAAGTGTATGTCATTAAAACTAACACTAAATGATATGAGGAATAGAACAAATATGAAGTAAAGGCTAAAAATAATGACGGGCATATTTATTAGGTCTTTAAGAACTAAAAATACATGAATCTACTTAATATTTTTTTTTTTTTTTAAGATTCTACCTTCTGATGATTTTATAAAGGACATAGATATAGTACTTAAAAAAATATAGCCCTTACTCAGCAGGATTGTTGCACTTAGATTACTTTTATGGAATCAGCAGACTGAATCCAGTCAACCGGGAAGAGTCATTTTGAATGTTTTAGATAAGTTTTCTTCAGGTCTTTGAATATCTTCTGTTTAGAAGATATTGTGAGCAGAGTATTACAGCTGTAGCTACACAGAAGGAATGGACTTCCTTGGGCAGGAGGGAGATTTCTTTCTGTGATTTATGGTAGATCATAGAATCATAAAGAATTTCTTCCTAATATCTAATCTAAATCTCCCCTCTTTCAGTTTAAAACCATTACCCCTTGTCCTATCGCTACACTCCCTGATAGAGTCCCTCCCCATCTTTCCTTTAGGCCCCCTTACGGTTTTGTCATTGACTCCATCTCTGCTAAATCACCAGACGGTATTTAATTTGAGGCACTTAAGCTGTATCGACAATACATTCTAACACAAAAACTTTCATTTACAACTATAAAAATTGTGTGGTTTTGTATAGGAACTGAAAGATCCCCACTGCAGGGATGAAATGGCTGCAGCTCGAGGTGCTCTGAAGAAGAATGCCACTATGTTGTATACTGCATCCCAAGCATTTCTCCGTCACCCTGACGTTGCAGCCACTAGGGCCAACAGAGACTATGTCTTCAAGCAAGTACAAGAAGCAATTGCTGGTATCTCGAATGCTGCCCAGGCCACCTCACCCACTGATGAGAACAAGGGGCACACTGGCATAGGAGAGCTTGCTGCAGCACTAAATGAATTTGATGTAAGTATCAGAAGTTTATTGACAATTAAGTGCTTCTCCATGAAATCTGGAGTGATTTTAACTAAGTGGGTCTTGAATAGGACTCAAATTTCCCTTTTCATTCAGGTCCATTTTCTCAGACTGCAGAGGTAAAGTGCAGAGATTGATTTGTGTCATTTGTAATGAGGAATAGTTGTTTGCTGCTAATGGACTTGAATTATAAGGCATTATTTGTGCTCATATGCAGGTGCTACGATAGAGAGAAAGAAGTCCTCTTTTGCCCTAGTGTCCTTGAAAAATCTAGCTACGTTGCTTTAAAATATGACAAATCTGATTAATCTGGCATTTTAGTTCTGTGACCAAGTTCTGTGATTTGTTGAATGGTAAAATCCTGGTTGTCTGGCAAGTCAGGAAGTCAAGACAATAAAGATGGTGGTGGAGCTGAGCATCCTGGAAACATTAACATTCAACTTGAATTGTGAATTATGTTAATCAAAGATATGGAAAAATCATCTTTCAAACGGTTGATACCATTCATTTCAGCTGCAGGCAAAGCGCTGGAGCCTCTATTCCAGAAATAGCTACAATTTTGCTTAAGCAACTTTCCTAACAGCTAATTGTTTAACTGTTAATTTCATTGCCAGTCTTATATTGTGATTTTTCCCTATCTTCAAGTTGAGGACTGTTCTTTAGAAAGTGAAAAAAAAAAAATAATTGCAGACAGTATCTGAAAATACGTTTTTTCTCTTTCATTCTGACTTCAGGTAAGGGTTTGTTAAAATTATAATTAGGGAATGGTGCCTTTTTCACTTTGATCAATACATATTGTTGCAATGCAAGCATCTGTCAAACACCTGCAGAAGCTAGTCAATCCTGCTGTATTTAGGGCTGAAAGTGCAGATGGAGTACAGGTGGTTCATCTTACATCATGATGGACTGGGCTTGTCTTCTGCACCTGTGGCTAATTGTCATTGGGCATACTTTGGAGATGGTAATAGAAAGGATAAGCATAGAATCAAAGGAGTATTGAGTAAGATATTGAGAAAAGGCAGAGAATGAGTATATGAAAAATAGCAAAAGGGAAATGGGGATAGAGATGGAAACATGACAGCAGAAAATGTGTGGATAGATGTAGGAAGAGAAAAACAAAGAGGGTAAAACCATGCAGAACTACTGCAGGACCCAGAAGTTGACTCCAGTTCCATCACGCTTTTCAAGTAAGTGAAACAGTACTGCCTACATTGACTATATTCATCTTTTTTTTTTTCTTAATATCTATATTTCTGTATCTATAGTTTTTCCTGTAAATTTTTTGTGCATCAAAATTTAAGTAAATCTGCGTGGTTTTCAGGACCTTTTCAGCTCACAGATCCCTTACTGGTAAGATTCTGAGAATATCCCTCTATGGTCTGTTTGTACTCTGGCTTTTATGTGGACTTTGCGTGTTATGGACAGCAGAGGTTTGACAAACAGTAAAAGGAAACATGTGACAAACTGATGACGCTGCTGCTCTCTGGAAAAGGCTGCTGTTCAATGCAAAGAGAGTCGTTGTGCTTAGTGAAAGTACATTTAGTGAAGACTATGCGAGACATCTGATATTGTCCCTGCCTCTTTGTGAGAATATTTGTTCATAATTTTTCTCCTCAGGTAAAGTTGTTTCCATTTTACATGATGTTGCAGGCATCATAAATGCCTATGTGAGACCTATAGCCATAATACTGTGTTCTGTTCACAATTTTACGTGGAAAACCAGCCTTTTTTTGAGAAATTTCTCTAATTTTAACGAATGAAAATTTTATTCTCTGACGTACTGAGGATAAAAAAGGTGAAACTATTATTTTATTTGCTTTCTAACCATGTTTTCTATTTTGCTTCACTGCTTAGCTGTTGAGTGAGATATATTCACACCTAATTTTGCAACAGATCTGGCATTCCCTAAACTCTAGGGAAAGCTGAAGTTTATAGCTGTGATGGCAGGTTGATCATGAATTTACCCTTACGTTGTATGAGCAAGAAAGCAAGAAAAATTACTAGACTAGAGAGAGTGTTTCATGGGTAAAAAGAGGGTGGAGAAAAAAGTTTTATTTTTATGCTGGCAATATATTACTTCAGCAACAGAAAGAAAGTTTATATCTACTGGTGAAAATAATTTTAAAGTTATTTATTTTTATAGTATCATTCATATTGATTGATCAATTTGTATTTGGTATGAAGTGCATAATAAACCTTGTATTACATGATAATTCTTCTCTATTAAAAACAAGTTTGACCATAATATTTAACACTTCTTAGGCTTTATTATTTCAAATTTCAGAATCAGTGTGCTGTGCCTTAACGCTTTGAATAAATCCAGTATAAGTCGTCTCAATACTTTATGAATGAAAGTATCATCACATGTGTGTGTAAATAATTATTCTACCAATTTTAAGTACTTCAGGTATTGTGTTTAAATAGGTGTCATGTTAATTGTCATACCCTACACAATGGTGACTTGTGGTATAAAGTCACCTGTGAATCGTTAGCAGCAAAGTTTTGGAAAGAGTTACTATTTATTGCTTCTTGAAGATAATTTGATAATTTATGTAGAACTTAAGAGTTCACAAATCTGTTTATCAGATTTTCTACTTTAAAGTACTGTTTGAAGTTGATTGATTACAGAAGTACGTTTAATGCCTCATTTTTTGTCCTTAAACGTAAATGTTCATGATTTAATTTTAGATCATTTAAACCCAGATATTCCTGGATTTATTAGTAAAATACGGTGTATTTCTCGGTTCTTACAGCAACTAAGGACACACCTTTTACTCCTCTCATGAAACTTGCACATATGTATGGAAGTTACATAGAGAGGATTGTTAAGAACTTATTGTGAATTCTGAATATACCCTGTTTGCACTGTGAGATGGTAGTTTTTGTCTGGTAAGTCTACATATGTCTCACCCTTTCTGATTATCAAGAGACTGCTGTGTAGTCCAGAGTTGAGTGTTGTGGGATTGATTCACCCAGTACCCTTCATGCTCTCCCCATAGCCATCATGACGTCTACCACAGACAGGACCTGCCCATCAAACTGGAGTCTGGTGGGGAGGTAAATAAAAGGATAGTAAAGTTACTAAGTGCAAAGAAATGAAGGGAGAAAGACCAGGAAATCTGTGCTAGCTGAAAACTGAGGTGCAGATAGATCCACACTCCAGCGTGGGGCTGGCAACTGGAAAGTGGTAAAAGTATGTGGGATAAGTATGGGGGTAAAATGTGGGATATGGATATAAAAATATATTTATGTGTGGGTATAAAGTGATGGGATGAATAGATGTTGAGTGGCTATCTGCCACAGCAAGGGCTGCAGGCAGATAGGTGAGGGGCACGTTCTGCATGACAGAATGCAGAGGGGGCGGTGTCAGGCAGAAATAGTATTTATTGCGCACTGGGGATCTCTGATGAGTAGGAGAGTGTGTCCTTTCAGAATATGGATTGAGATTGTGATTTCTTAGTTTCCAGAAATGTAGCTGTGTCAGTGGGGTGTGCTGAAAAAGTTTAAGACGTTCTAACCACTGCGGAAACTTAAATTCTGGGGGTTTCAAACAGGGCACCCTATAATACTTAACATTTTAAACCATTATAAATATTTTGCTTTAGATTTTGGTATGAAAAGCGAGGCAATCATTCTTGTACAGTACTGCAAGGGTAGATGTAACAGTTTTGTAAATATAAAAATCTTTACTATGCATGCAGTATAGACACATAAAAAGGAGTATTTCTGTGTTTGGAACAAGGCTAGGATTGTCTACAATAAATTATGAGTCAAGGATAAAATAAATGAGTAAAAGGCTGAGAGACTTGGGTCTGTTTAGCCTGGAGAAGAGAAGACCTAGAGGGGATCTTATCAAAGCTTATAAATATCTGAAGGGTGGGTCTCAAGAGGATGGGGTCAAACTCTTCTCAGTGGTGCCTGGTGACAGGAAAAGGGGCAAGAGACACAAGCTGGAACACAGGAAGTTCTGTCTGAACATGAGGAGGAACTTCTTTACTTTGAGGGTGGCAGAGCACTGGAACAGGCTGTCCGGTGGAGTGGGGTCTCCATCTCTGGAGACATTCAAAACCTGCCTGGATGTGTTCCTGTGCAACCTGCTCTAGGTGAACCTGCTCTGGCAGAGGGGTTGGACTAGATGGTCTCTGAAGGTCCCTTCTAACCCTTACAATGCTGTGATTCTGTGAAAGCTTGTGACTTAGAAAGGGGAGAGAAGAGATATCTAAAGGAAAAAAGGACCAAAACCCCCTGCTTTCCATTGATACTAAAAGCAAATATCTCTCTTCTTTTGTATTGCTCCAGAAAGAAAATATCAGAACTGATGACTCTTCTCAGCTGACTTTCTCCTTGAGTTTTGTGTTTGTGTGTGTGTATATAATAAATTGGCAAGTTCTTTATCTATCAATGGAGTAAAATGACATCACGTTTGTTAAAAGGTATATACAGTGCTTGCTTTTTAATACGTTAATCCAAACACACCCTATACTTGGTGTTATTTTAATACTCCAATGATTTATTTTTTCTCTGTGTGTGCACAAACCATTTGTCTTTGAAGTTGCTTACGAGCAATGTTGATCCAGGTTACATCTTCAGTTGCTCTGCCTGTGTGTCACCCTTTTATTCTCTGATTTCAAAAATCATGTTAAGTCTTGAATGGATATGAAAATAATTCCATTTATAAAGGAATTGATCTGGCTAAGAACTGAAAGAGGTGTTTAAAATTATTTTTGGTATATGAGGTATTTATTTCTATGTTTGAGAGAAGTCCTGAGTGGCTGAAAATGTTTTATTTTTTGCTATGAGAAGGTTTTGAGCAGAAAAACTCCAGGCAGGGTAACTTAATCTTTAATAAAATTTTGAATAGTGCAAGTCTACCGTTTGGGAGATTACTATGTTTTATGGGAAGGAAAGTGTCTGATGACCCTTGTCATTGCCCTTCAGGCTTTAAAATGGGGTTAATATTTAATAAGTAGACTATCATAATATATTTCTCAAAGATATTAATAATCCCTTGGGAATATTTTTTAGCGCTAGTGAATGCAGTGCTCCTTAAACTGAGTGAAAGATCTAATAGGCGTGTAATGAAAAAAAAAACAAAACCAAAACCAAACCCAAAGCATAGGAACTGAAAAGACAAAATACTTGGCTACAACAATAGAAGGGATGGTTTTTTTTGGTAATAAAATTAAGAGCAGTCAAAATGTAACATAAAGGTAGTGGACAGAAGAGATGCTGTATCATTAAGTGACTGCTTTTAAAATGTTGTTGCTTTTTGGACAAATAAATGCACAAGGTGTTCAGCCTAAGAATGGACTTCTCAGAATACTTATGGAATCTCAATTTACTTTTAAATATGTTCTTCAGAGAAGTGATTTATGATGCTGGGGATAAAAGGACACAATGTGAGCTTCAGAATCAGAATTGAAATGTGTTTGTTTCACTATTGAAATCATAAGAAACAACTGCAAAAATATTACTGCACATCCCACATAGCAATTTGAAGGTAGTCTTGTTGAGCTCTAGTGTCTAGGGAAGCACAGCCCAATGGCTATTTCTGTATAGTAGCAGTTATATATTGAATTGAAATAGAGACACTCGTGTTAGTGTGCACTGGAGAAAGTGTGATGCAAATTCAGATAACCTCATATATGACTTTGAATGAAATACAGTATTTTTTTTTCCTTATGGAGCTGAAGTAGCTTTTAAACTGGAACTTTCACCTGTGAAGGCAGCAGGGCTGCATCCCAGTGCTTCAAAAGCTCTTACCCAATAGTGAGATCCTTTGGCACTTTCTGTACTCCTCAGATCTACCCTGAGTAGGGAAAAATCATAGACTGGTCATCTCTAAGAAAATAATGAACAACAGCACAATGTTGTATTTCACAATATACCTAAAAACTTTGCTAGTTTGCAAAAAAAAAATGTATTTGAGGATGCTGAACTGACCTTTCAAGAGATAGAAATACAGAGTAAATTTTCAGGGTGCTGATGATGCTAAGGGCCAAACAAGCTTTTTCTTCTATGTCATTGCTGCATTTTCCTGCCCCCTGCAACCCTTTCTGTGTGCTACTTTTGGGGATTTTTTTCCCCAAAATTTTTCATGCAAAAGGGGAGTAGTTTAGCAACAAGAAACTCAGATTGAATTTAGGTTGAGGGTAGATTCAGGCTAGATATAAGGAAGACATTTCTTACAAAGAGGGTGGTGAAACACTGGAAGAGGTTGCCAGGAGAGGTGGTAGATGCCCCATCCCTGGAAATATTCAAGGTCAGTTTGGATGGGGCTCGGAGCAACCTGATCTTGTTGAAGATGTCCCTGCTCATTACAGGGGGGTTGGACTAGATGACCTTTAAAGGTCCCTTCCAACCCAAACTATTCTATGATTCTAAATTGTATTATTCTTCTGTTTCAGAAGTTTATTCTACTTTTAATCTTAGTAGTTGCCTTCATGATATATTATGGTTAATGTTTTATCTGTGCTTATTTACGTATGGAAATGTGTATATACTACTGTGGAAATGTCAGTTCCAGAGTACAAGGGACAGCACTGGAAATGGCAGGATTTTGGTACTAAATGCATAGCAGAAGTGTGAGCTCTGTAAAAGGAAGTACTCTTCCTTACCAGTGCTTGGGAGCATGTTATCTTCATTCACCTTTAGCAGTGAGAATGGTACTGCTGATCTGTATTTTTTTGTATAAGAGCACCATCTAGTGGGTTTCTTGTTATTTTAATATTTTTTTTTTTTTCACATGCAATGCGCTTTTGTAGTAAATTAGTATTGTTAAAAGATTTAGCAATCAGAAATACTATTTGTAAATTTAACCATACCACATTGCCATTGAATTGTTTTGATGGTAGAAATAGTAGCATGCCAACACACGAGGTGTTTTGTGTCTTTTCCTGTCAAATACGTTTAACCTGTTTGTAGTAGAATAAGAACCAGTTTATTAGCAAAGGATTTTTTGCAGTGAACACTCATCCAAACAAATTTGTTAGAGATAGTAGAAACACACAAACGAAACACACTTTAAAAAAACCTTTAAAACACACTTCAAACACACCTTAAAACACACACACTTAAAACACACTTTAAAACCTTTAAACACACTTTAAAAAAAATTAAAAAAAAAAATTTCTATAGGGAAATACTTTTTCTGTAGCAATACAATTATTCTATTATTATTTGATTTATTACAGGTTGCTTATTTCATCATTAATAATAAATATGAATATCTGAACTGTTAAATAAAAATATATTAAAATTTTGTCAGCTCAAGATTAACACTAAGTGAAATTTTCCTATTAGACTACTATTTTGCATATCTTTATTTAGCACATCTGAGGTGCGTATATAAGTGAATTATGTGATAAGTGAACACTGCCAGTATTTCAGGGAACAATATCTTCGTTTACATTTAGAGAACAGAGTCACAGAAGGACTACTGGAGGCTGCGGAGGTGGGGGCTGTTGCTATGTGGATATGTACTTCTACCTGAGTGTGATATTCATCAAACTGCTATAAATTCATTCCTTGCACTGTCCCAGAGGGAAAGATATTTACTTATTTCTCTGGTCTGTTCTTTTAACACATTAGATTGGCTCATCAAAAAGCTGCAGTGCCTGGAATGGAGCGAGCAGGAGTGTGTTTTGGGGAGCTGGAAAAGGTAGAGGAAGGGGGACGCTCCTCCTCCCTGAAGCATTGCACTCTCATACTGTTCATATTTCTCCAAATTACACCCGTATGGTATGTCTGTAAAATGCAGCATAGTGACAGGTAGAAACACTTGATTTATAGCTAATAATAGCCTTATTAGCACTTTGAGAGACACTGACATATGTACACAAGCCACACCTGCGAGCACACTGCATTTGTTTTCATGGTAGTGCAGGCACTTCTGACAAAGAAGTACATGGAATACTCTTATTTATAGTCTTGTCTCACAGATTGTTCTGAAAAACTGGGTGTCTTTGGTATATTACGTGCTCCTTTTCACACAAAACCAGTTTTTCGTACTGCCTTGTGGTTTACCCAAGACATATATCAATTTGAGTTTTTAATGGCATTTTTCACTGAGTTTTTGATTCTCTTCTGACATATTTTTCACTTTGCAGTGACATTTGCCTTAAAAATTGTATTTTAATTTTGCTAAATCACTAAGGAATGTGTTAGGAAATGGTCTCTCCCCTGGAGGTTTTTATATGCTAAATAGATGAATTAATAAAGTGTAAAAAGAGAAGTAGGGGAAAGAAGGTATCATTTGTCCAGAGTCACACAACAGATAAATACAAGCATCAATAATAGAATCACAAAGTCCTGAATTCCACTTAAGTGTCTCTTCTGTTGTACTGTGCTGCTTACCGTAGTACAAAATACATCAACTTGAGTTTTATGGAATTACCTCAGATTTAAATTTTTGTAAAACTGTGTTATACAGAAGTTTTTTACTTGAAAGATATTTCTATTCTATCTAGGATAATTCCTTCACCTACAGAACTCCAGCTAGACAGTGGTATGATTGCAGTTGCTGCTTTCTCAGTTGTAGGCTACTATATTGTCTTATACAAATACTTTTCAAACACTACTTCTCTTTTTTTTCTCCTTCTAGAGTCTCATATTAGACCCACAACTGTGTTGTTATGCCCTTAAAGATGCCTTTCTTGTCTTTGAGAATCTGAGTCTGAAAAATCTATTCAGCTTTCCTTCTTTCCACAGCGTGAATTGTTTGTTCTTTTTTTAGTTTTGGTTTGGGTTTATGTGTTTGTTGTTTGTTTTCCTAATCAGTGCTTTTAAAATATACTTTTTCTTAAATTTCACTGAATTTTTAGAGTTGGAAGGGACCATAAAGATCATCTAGTCCAACTCCCCTGCCGAAGCAGGATTGCCCAGAGCATGTCAGAGCATTTTACTCAGGACTGCATCCAGGCGGGTCTTGAAAATTTCCAAAGAAGGGGACTCCACAACCTCCCTGGGCAGCCTGTTCCAGGGCTCTGTCACCCTCACTGTAAAGAAGTTTTTTCTCATATTTGAGTGGAACCTCCTATGTTCCAGCTTGTGCCCGTTGCCCCTCGTCCTCTCACTGGCAACCACTGAAAAGAGTCTGGCTCCCTCCTCCTTCAACCCACCCTTCAGATACTTATAAGCATTGGATCTTGTGGGGGATGTAAACGTTGGAGGTCGTCTTGGACAGAGTGATCATGAAATGGTACAATTTTCAATTCTTGCTGAAGCAAGGAGGGGGGCCAGCAAAACTGCCACCTTGGACTTCCAAAGGGCAGACTTTGGCCTCTTCAGGAGCATGGTTGAAAGTGTCCTTTGGGAGACAGTCCTGAAGGGCAAAGGTGCCCAGGAGGGCTGGTCATACTTCAAGGAGGCACTCTTAAAAGCCCAGGAAAGAGCCATACCCAAATCCCAAAAAACAAGCAGGAAGGGAAGAAGACCAGCCTGGCTAAATAGAGAGCTTTGGCTGGAGCTCAGGAACAAAAAAAAAAAAAAAAAACCAAACCAAAAAAAAAAAAAAAAAAAAAGAAGGTTGTTTCCCATTAGAACAGAAGAAACTAATAATGGTCGTCTTTTATATGATTTGATAGTTTATTTTAAAATTAACTGTTAATTACAGGAGGAAATAACTTTTGTTTAATTGGGGGGTTTGCGTGTTTTAAAGAACAGAGCACGGTAGATTAAGGGGCACAATAAAGACCATCATTACTTTTGTCAACCTTTTACACAGTAGAAAAAAATTAAAGTAGTACAAGGAAATACCAAATTCCTTCTTGTTCTCTCAGTTAGTGGTTAGATGGGAAGTAATTAAGTGGGGATTTCTCTGCGTGAAGGTAAGAATCTGACCTTCCCTTTTACAAACATACACACAACTGTACAAACAGGGAAACTCTGCAGACCAGTTTGTTGGTGTGTTGGTTTTTGTTGTTTGTTTTCTTTTCCTCCAAAAATATTATTTGTCACAATTTTCACTGTGAGTTATAGTTGAGCTATAATTTTAGAATCTCTTTGTTACCGGCTCTAAGGTTGTTATAGTAGTAGTAGCAGTAGTCTTCCATTAAAGCTATTTAGTGTTTTCAAAAGGTGCTGCTTTCTATGTGCTTGACAAAATGCTGAGCAGTATCAAACCTTGAGTCTATCCATTGATTTAGGAATGAATTTGGATGCATCTTATGTTGGCTGATTTTCAGCTTTTTAAGAGCTGAAACTTCCTCCCTCCCTCCCTCCCGCCCCCCAAATCATTAACAATACTTATGTGTTTAAAAAGTAAACAAAGCTGTGGTCCTGAAGAAGCTGCTGAAATTTCCTTAAGACTTTCTACTTGTGGAAACCAGTAGATGAGCAGATTTTTCATGAACAATAAGACAATGCACATAATAAGTAAGTTCTTGTAAGAGTACATGCTTAATTTGGAAACGCCCAGCAAAAGATAAGGTAATCATAGCTTTTTTGGAGTTGTAAATTTTTTTCCAAGGTTAATTCAATATAATATTTTGGTTTTAGTTTACTTTATATTTCTAATTAAAACTGGGGTTTTTTTATATTGTTGAAAAAGGTATTCTAATCCAGATAAATTTTACCAATTTCAGTAATTATGTGCTGTCTGATAGTACAATGTGGGTTATGTGGTTATTTTAATGATTTTTAGTTGAAGTGTGAATAATTTGGCTAATATTTTAAATTTCAGAAGTGATGCCCCTATAGCTTATTCTTGTTTGACCTAGATAAAGATAGCTTATAGTAATAATTAGAATCATAGAATGGTTAGAGTTGGAAGGAACCTTAAAGATCATTGAGTTCCAACCCCCCTGCCATGGGCAGGGACACCTCCCACTAGACCAGGCTGATCAAAGCCCCATCCAGCCTGGCCTTAAACACTTCCAGGGATGGGGCATCCACAACTTCCCTGGGCAACCTGTTCCAGTGTCTCACCACCCTCACAGTAAAGAATTTCCTCCTAATATCTAATGTAAATCTCCCCTCTTCCAATTTAAAACCATTACCCTTTGTCCTGTCACTACACTTCCTGACAAAGAGTCCCTCGCCAGCTCTCCTGTAGGCTAGTATGAAGAGGTCTATTTTCTAAAAGTTTTTTATTCTTTATGAAAACACTGCAACTACTCTATAAACACACCTTTATGTAATTTTAAAATAATTAAGAGAACAAGAGAAATAATTTAACTGCAATATACTTAAAAAAGATGTTATCACAAGTTTAACAGTTTTCAAATAAGTCTCCAATTACATTTCAATTAATTTTCTTGGACTTTGTTTCAGCAACTGAAGGTAAAAATTATGTACTTTTACACTAATCTGTCTACAGTTGTAAAGAGGCTTGAAACATAAGTCCTGAATTATGGTGTCAGTCCTTGATTTATGGCTCTAATGTTAATTAACTAATTAAAAATGTAAAATGTTCCAATTCATTTACATTCATCAGTCATTAACTGGCTATCAAGAAGTGACTTGAGACTTTTGAAGGAATTTATTTAGCTGGATTTCCTGGCAACTATTTTATTCTTCCATCCAAGAAGACATTGTTTCCTTGTTAACATAATGTTAATATCCATGTAAAAACTTTGTATGTGTCTATAACAGTCTGAAGTTGCATTTGATACCAAGCTTTCTTTGAAAAGGAGTAAAACCTTTCAGAAGCAAAAATAGTGTCTCTTTGAGACATGAATGTTAATAACTGTCAAGTAGCAGGTTCTCATTCCTATTCTCTTTTTCCCAAAGTTCAGAAACCTGTTGTCCTTTTAAGATATTTTAGGAAAAGTTTAGAATTTAAAATAAACACCTATAATAATATTTCTTCATAACCATCTATCAGTAGGTAACTACATCATACTTTATTTAAAATATAATAAATAATAGTTCCGTTCCTTTCCTTAGAACCTGTAAGGTTTTCTTTCCCAGGAGTGTTTCTTGTTATAAAAGTGGATTGAAAGTCCCAAAAGTTAGTTCTGGTCAATATGGTGTGTTTTGTGTGACGTTAGTTAATAAAGCAGCTGTGCAAAAAAAGCATTTGATGTTCCCGGTGGACAGCAAACTCAACCTCAGTCAGCAGTGCACCCTTACAGCCATGCAGATCAGCCGCCTACGAGGCTGCATTAGTAAAAGTGTAAGCATTAGGTCAAGGAGAGTGATTTTTGCCCCTACATTTGCAATGTATGAAACTGCATCAGATCTTCCAGGTTATGGGGCTTCCCAGTGTGAGGAAGACTGACAGACTTTAATAGATACAGCTGAGATCGCAAGGCGATGGGGGGGCTGCAGGACATGACAAATTGGGAGGGGATCACAGAATTGAGAATTTTTTGGACTGCAGAATAAGAGACTTTGAGAAGGGATGTTGTTGGTGTCTTCAACTGCCTAGTAGGACGGTGTAGAGAAAATGGAGCTAGAGTCTACTTTGAGCTTCATGGTATTTAGATCAGAGGCTACTGGCACAAGCTGATTGAAGGAAAATTCTGTTTGGATATTAGAGATTAAAAAAACCCAACAACCGAAACCTACACCATGAATGTGATCAAACACTGAAAGAGGGGGCAGAGAGATCTGGAAAATCTCCAAGGATGGAGATTTCATCTTGACTGGATGAAGCCTTGAGCAACCTGGCCTAATGTCAAAGTTGACTCTAATTTAAGGAGGTATTTAAAGAAGATAACCATGAAAAGTCCATTCCAACCTAAATTATTTTGTGATTGTGACTTTTCATTATCAGAATATCCCAAATAAATACTTAACTGACTTCTTAAGCCTAGAAATTCATTATAAACAAAAAATTTTATGTGATATGGATGAAAAATTATTGAGTGCAGCTCAGTAGCTTTTATTCTTCATGAGCTAAGGTTTGATGGTCATAAAGATATCTTCTTATTTAGGGGAAAAACCCCATAAATATATTCATTTTCTATATTTTACAGTGAAGAAAGCTGGATTGTATTAATTATACACCCTCATAGATACAAACTTTATTATTTAAAATGTAAATAGTGTTTGCATGTAACACGTACAGAACTTCCTAAATTTATTCATAGAGAATGAGAGAACTGCTTGTGAAACTAGTCAGTTGGCTTTCAGTGGTCAGAGATATTGGAGATATTTGATCTGCAGATTGTTCATCCTCAAGGCTCAAAAAGGATGGAAATATTCCAGGAATACATACTTGGTTGGTCCTTGTGTCTCATAGAAGACTGAGTGCAGGGTCTTCAAAAACCTCTAAGAAGAAAAATGTGATCCATGACTTGCTGAGAAGTGTAAGATCTACTGTTTGAAATTTGCTGTGTAAGTAGAGAACCTTACACCTGTGGCTATAAGGAAAGGAGGAAAAGCGAGGCATTTCTGGAAGGACTGGTTATAATGCTGCAACTGAAACATGAAAATTACAATAGTGTTGTCTGGATGTTGCTTTGATCAAGTCTGTGGATTGAGAAAGAGGCTTGCTATTGGAAATCCAGTAGTCTCTAGTAAGAAGTGCTTGTTAATGACCATTTTTATGGTTGGTTTTTTTCTAAAAAAAAAAAAAAGAACGTATGACCATTAACATGACCATTTTTTAGTCATTGGAAAAAACAAAAACAAAAACAACAGATTTGAATAAGAAAACACTGAAAATAACTGGAAACATGCAGCTAATTATTTTTTTTAGTAACTTTTTCTTACTTATGGGATAAAATGCTAAGATAGTTCATTTGACACAGCTTCAGCCTTCCTACTACTGGATTAAACATATTGTTGGAAGATGAATTTATATTGCTGATTTCTGAAAATCCCAGTGCTTAGGAAGAATAGCGTAGTCGTGAACTCTATTCTTTAAGTATTATAATTTGACTGAAAAGCACAACTACATAAATATGCATAACGCCAACTCTTAGAGAAGTAATTTCTAATTTAGATGCTTGTAAAAATGCTCTTCTTACTACTGTGAAGCATAGACCCTAGAAGATTATTTCACATTCTGGGTAATGTTGCATTTATTTCTGCGAAGTCAGCAGCGCCTGGAGCTGGTACAATATGCTCTCTGGTTAAAATTCTTCTATATGTCCTTTTTATTAAATAATGAATCTTCAGAAATTTCCTGACATCCTTATGTTTATTATTATTTAACTGCTATGCATTCAGTTAAGTTTTATATTTGTCAGGGCTTAATCCTCTTTCTCTGTATAGTAATGAGAGTTATGTTTTTTGTGTGTGGAGTTAATTGGAAGTTTTATTGAGAAATAAGCAGATCTTTTGTAAAAGCCCTGTCCCGTTGAATTAATGAAAGCATATTCACTTGGAATCAGAATTTAGCCTACAATAAGTTCATTTGAGCATGTTCTGTTTTAAAGCAAACAGATACAGTTTTCAACGTTAAAGGCAAATGTCGGTTATGTATCATGTCCCTAAATCCTGATTTACATTTTAATAGTGTGTTGTATTTTTTCAAATTAACTATATCATTTGGGTTCTGTTTGTTGATTGCTCTTGGATATTAAAGGAAATAGACTAATCATAAAGTTATCAAAATGTTGTGAAAATTAAAATGCCTCATTAACAAAAATCCTATGTGTTTTAAAATAGGTGTCATTATTAGATTAAGTTTTTCATTCTTATTTCACTATTTATTTTCTTTTAAACCTCAAATGAGAAGTGCACAGCTTACAGAGCATTTTTAGAAAATATGCAATTTTGAAAACTCTTTGCATGACTGGAGCAGAAAGTTACTGAATTACATGGTGTTGTTAACGCACATGTAAGGGGAAGCAGGCAATTATTGCTTTTTTTATTTGTTACGTTGAACCACAAAAGGAGAAAAGCAGGTCAGAATATAATCTAGCGGTGACTCAAAACTCATAATATTACTTAAGGTTGTGCACTGATAGGGCTAAAACACATAGTTTCTACCCCTATATGCTGAGGTTAATACAAAGACAAAGTTTTGGATTTTAGAAGAGCAAACTTCAGCTCACTCAGAGGTCAGTTGGGAGGGATTCCATGGGAAGCTTCCATGGAGGAGAAATGAGCAAGTGAGTGCTACAAGTTTTTCAAGAATGCTCTCCTGGAAGTAGAAAAACAGTTCATCCCCTTTAAACGTAAGGGAAGTAGAAGGAGCAAGAGACTCCTTGGCTTAAATGTGAGCTTCTGAGTCTGCTCAAAACCAAAAGAGAAGCTTACCAGAGATGGAAAAGCAGACAAATACCATCTGAGAACTACAAAGGCATTGCCAGAACGTGCAGAGATGCAGTTAGAAAAGCAAAAGTTCAGTTCGAATTGAAAGTGGCCAGAGATGTCAAAAACTACAAGAAAAGGTTCTTCACGAACATAAACAACCAGCAGAAACAGAAGGAAAATTTTGGCCCGCTGTTAAACAGGAGAGGTGAATTAATCACCAACAACACTGAAGAGGCAGAGGTTCTCAACACTTTCTTCACCTCTGTCTTTACCAGCACTGTTAGACCCCAGGCCTTGGGAACAACAATCCAGGTTGAGGCAAACACAGACCCACCACCAGGAGGGAAGAGTTGGTATAAGAACTATTACAGTATTACCCCTAAAAATAGATGGTTCCTGACAGTATCCACCCAAGTGTGTTAAGAGAGCTGGCTCTCTCCATAATCTTTGAGAAGTCATGAAGATTGGGTGCTGTCCCAGAAGACTGGAAGAAGGCTAATGTCACCCCTGTCTGCAAGAAGGGCTTAAAGGAGGATCCAGGAAATTATAGGTCCATCAGTCTTACTTCAGTCCCTGGGAAACTTATGGAACAAATCCTCCTGGGGGCTATCACAAGTCAAATGAAGCAGGTGATGGTGAAAAGACAGCATGGATTCACCAAGGGCACGTCATGCTTGACAACCCAGATTACCTTCTATGACAAAGTAACCTGCTTGGCTGATGTAGGGCAAATGGTGGACATCGTCTAACTGGATTAGGCTTTTGACATGGTTCCCCCCAGCCTCCGCCTAGAGATACTGGTGTGTTATGGTCTAGACAAATGGTCTGTGCAGTGTGTGGGGAACTGGCTGACAGGTCACATGCAGAGGGTGGTGGTAAATAGCTCCTTTTCAAACAGGCAGCCTGTCAGAAGTGAAGTCCCTATGAGGAAAGGCTGAGAGAATTCGGTTTGTTCAGCCGAGACAAAAAAAAGCTTAGGGAAGACCTTATCACCACATTCCAATATTTAAAGGGTAGCTACAAAGAAGATGGAGACTCCCTTTGTAAAAAGAGTCACATGGAAAGGACATGGGGTAATGGGCACAAGATACCTTTGGGGAGATCCCGATTGGACACAAGAAGAAAATTTTTCACAATGAGAACAAACATTGGAATAATCTCTCCAGGGAAGTGGTGGATTCCCCATAATTAGACACTTTTAAGGTTTAACTGGATAGGGTGCTGGGCCAACTTATCTATACTGTGCTTTTTCCGAGAAAGGTTGTTCCAGATGATGCTTGAGATCCCTTCCAACCTGGTATTCTATGATTCTATTTGATATTTGGTAATAACTTTGTTATATAAAATGCACAACTGTTTAGCAGTGATCATAATTTAAGAATTAACATGTCGTTAATAGAAAACAGTCTTTGAAAATCAATTTTTTTTCCGGTGAAATAAAGATATTTTGCTAACCAGTAGGCTATTTGACAAATTAAAGACATTTTTAGACTGTCTTCACGTAGTGCTCTCTTTTTAGTTAAATAATCCAGCACTTTTTCCTGATTTTAAAAAAACCAAAAGCTTGCAAAAGCCTTTAGAAAAAGGCTTTTAAAATATGCACTACAGAATGGGAGTGAGAGGTATTTAACATTTTTGTCTAAGTGCAATTATCTAATAATAGTTTTCTTACAGCGTTAATTTCCTCATTTTTTTCATTTAATTAAGAGGTAATCTAGTAGCATTTCAGCAGTGTAGTATACTGGTGAAAATAATCCAGATGAAGTATTAACAGAGAATATTCCACTCTCTCTTTAGTCATAGATAACTTGCACCTTTCTTATTTCCTGAATATCCATGAAATTGTCAGAAGATTCAGGAAAGAATAATACTACTTTACTTCAGTATTAAATATATATATATTTACAGAGGTAAAGATGCACACATTGAATGCATGCTACAATAGTTTGTATTGATTTATTTCGTAATATGTCCTTCCCAAATACATATTTGAACAGGTTGTGTTCAAATAGTCTTGTAACAATAGGTTCTGAATTTTTTTTATATATATTTTTTTTTTTATATATATATATTTTGGGATTTTAGAGCTACCAGATATTTCTGTAATATTGAATTTTCAGGAATTTGATAGGTAATTTATTTATATGAAAGACAAAAAACTTTGCTGACATAAGAGACGCTTAAAAAATGCTGAAGACCCATGTACACTCCTGATTATTCCACTTGTATTTTGTTTTTTAGAACAAAATTATTTTAGACCCAATGACTTTCAGTGAGGCCCGCTTCAGACCATCTCTTGAAGAAAGGCTGGAGAGTATCATCAGTGGAGCAGCACTGATGGCAGACTCCTCATGCACGCGAGACGACCGCCGGGAACGAATCGTAGCTGAGTGCAATGCCGTGCGGCAGGCCCTGCAGGATCTGCTCAGCGAGTATATGAATAATGTAAGTTATATGCTCTTATTACTGACTTCTTTTTCAGTAGATGATTAAACCTTTCTGAGGCTAATGCTATGACTTTAATAATTAACAAAAACAATAATGCACCTTTATACCAGGAGTAAAGGTAATGCTATTTGAATTATTTAACTTTTTAATGGTATGCTATTTGAATTATATAACTTTATAATATATTGCAAACATTTGACAGAAGTTTGGTACAATAAGCAGTTCACAGGAATACTTTTTTACCTGCAAAGGAACTCCATGCTCCCTGCAATTTTAGCATTGAAGTTTCTTCTTATATAATAAATAGCCAACAAGTATTCCTCTTGAGGTAAAATGCTTTTTTAGTGAAAACCAAGGCCAGGCAATGCAAGTGGGAAATGGCCTTAGAATTATTGTCCTAATGAAAGTGAATACAGTTCATTTGCGACATTATTTCCACTGTGCAGTGGTGGTTACAGTGTTTGTTTAATAGGATGTTACCTATAGATAGTCACGTGAGGTTGTCTGCTGTGTCTTCATAGCTGTTGGAGCTGTTAAATATTCAGTTGCCATGAAAATAGTGTTTATCACTAGTCCTGTTCACACAAAGAAACATATCTGCAGTATTTAGATATAGTTGTCTGTGTAGGGTTTCAGGAGGTGTTAAATTGTTCAATGTGATATTAAGCTGTAGTGCATGACCTTTGCTCTGCATAAGTTATCCCAGAAAATTGTTTCCACCTAACATTGTGTATTAAAACTCAGAAGTACTACCACTGTGTCCTTAGGAGGATGTGTGGAAAAATCCTAGACTATGTCAACAATCTATTTTAAAATACCAATTTATTGTTGAGAACTCTGTTAATTTGAGTTTATTTGTATTTGTGGTTTTTTTTTTTTATTTATTTGAATAAGAATATTTTATTTATTTATTTGGTTTTGTTGTTAAGAAAAGATTTTTTTTCTTTTCTAAAACTATGGTGGCTGCCATTTGAAACAAGCAGTCATTATACCTATGAGTGACATTCTGTGGCACTCTGTACACAGTGGACACTGGGTTCTAAGGCTACCAAAAATTTTCACTGAGTCTATGAACCTGCTTTATATGACCTGAAATTTTTGCAAACGGGTATCAGACTGACCATCCTATACTTTTCTGTTCTTATCTGTCATTGCTACCAGACTATCGGATGGCATGTTTTGATCTCATTTTTCTAGAATCATCAACATAATGTTGAAAAGATTGTTCAAGTATAAACCTTTAATGCTGTTATTTTCATTGGTACTGTTATAGTTAGTTGGTAGACTGATAAAATGCAGCATCAATAGTGCAAAATTCAGTCCTTTAGTCATTTTACGGTACAGCTCAAAATTAACTGTCTTTTTTTTAGGTATTATTTCATATAATAGAGTTACCTTAAGGAATAGCTGTTTGTGTTGGTGCAGAATTTAAAAGCATATATAATTTGCTTTTTGGTTTTTTTAATGAAGTAATAGTTGAAAGGTTCTTGTGAATGAGAGCAAAGTCTATGCTGTTGTGTTATGGGTTAGAAATTATAGACACAGCATTAAATAATGAGTGATGAGACTGTGGTGGAAGAGGACTTGCTGAGTTGCTTCCTACAAATTCTTGCTTTGTAGAATTATAGTTAGGTGTAATCTTTAATGGTCTTTCAAAAAACTTTGAGAACGGATGGATTGTGGGGCTTCCTATTTTACTGTGATGCCTCTTTTTAAGTAAACAGGGTTTTGGTAACAATGCAATTTGCCCTTGACCAGAAACATTCTTATTGTATTTCTGACCACATTTACAGAGGGAGGAGAGTTTTGAATGATTGTAGGAATTATGATCATACCAAAGATGGCTAATATAGTTTCATGGATTTTACTTAAAAACGTAATGCTATATGAGCATCTGTTTTTATTGTTACCACAATACATTTTTGAATGTCTTCTTCCTTTTTTTGTATTGGGATTTTTTCCTGTACTAATTAGTTTAACAATTCTGTGATGGTAGAATTTGAGAATGTTACAGCATTAAACTTGGTTTTCCAAGCTGATCTTAGCAGATACAACAAATGGGATTCAGTTTACAGATTAATATACATAAATTTAGGTTTCTATACACAGCTACAAATGGGTAAACTAGAGGCCTCAGTTCAGTTGTTTAAAGATAGATGCCTAGTGCCATTTTAACTGCTAGTTTAAATAGTCTGATGCTCATTTGAACAGAGGCTCCTTAATCTCTCACTCAGAAGTATTTGGATCTACCATGGGTCTTGTGTTGTACCTGCCAGCCCCACTTCCATGTCATGTATACTCTAGGGAAGAACAAATGGGCAGACTCCTACCTTTATCAAATCATTTGAGTCTCAGTTGCTTAAGCTCCTGTTAAAATTGATGGAGATTAGATCAACACGGGAGATCAGATCGATACCGTCAAAGGAACCCAAAGAGCCATTCATATGACTGTTATAATCTAATATGGGATAAGTTAAATAACCCTAGACTCCTCTGATTACATTAACTAAATCTCCATTAACTAGGATAGAAGATTAGATACCTAGCTTATAGGCAGCTTCTGTTTAGGCATCTATCTAGAGACTGAGTTTCACCCATTTGTCTGCCCTGGCCGAATTTCCTTTAGTATTTAACTATTTGCTTGAAACCTAGGGATGGATTTTCTTGGGTTCGCAGTAATGCTAAGCATGTTCGTTGTGACAAAGGATTTCATTTGTAAAGTTTTTTAAAAGCTTGGATGAGTTTCAAAAATATAAAACTGAAAGGCACACTCCAAACATTACTCGATTATAAGTTTGACCAAGAAGTGGCTAGAATGTCAGAGCATGTTATCTTTGAGATGGTTTGGCAAAGATTGACATCTTTAACATCTTCTGCCCTTAGAGCCTTAAACCACTGCAATTCTGCTCTCACTTTAAAGCCTGTAAAATTTAATCAGATATTGATGCTTTGTGTTTTCTGCCGTTTGATACCTGGAAAATGACAGATCATTTGTGGCTGTTAATTGTTGATCAAATCTGCATACTGGTTTTGATACTTGCCATGAGATGCAGAGAAAATAGGAAAAATTAAATATTTTGTGGTCATATTTAAAGGATACAGACAATGAAGTCCAGGATATTGGCAATGTGCTGTGCAGTCAGTGCTACTTCAATCCCTCTCCAGCTTAAAATTGTTCCTTTCAAGTTATTTACTTCTATGATTTGGGTTAAGAGGAATGTTTCTTTTGCATACAAGAGCATTTCTATTTTTTGATTTTTAAGCAGATTCTATATTCCCTTGTACCTGTTGGATATTTGCACTCCGAAGTCCCATATAAATTGGTGGTTGTTTGTGTTCTATCTTATATTAAATTTTCATAGAAGCTAAGTAAAATATTGAGTGCAAAAGAACATGCTCGGAAAGGAGACGACGTTCTTGAAGCTTCACTGATCTTTTGCTTTTGCACCAGTGGATGGTATTGTAGACATGAATCGGTGGCTGGATGGTTTATAGGCAGCTGTATCAAATGCAAGGTTGACTATGTGATGCTGCATCGTGCTTTCTAGCATTTCAAATGATGAATGCTGAAGGCAACGCAAGGAGAAAAAAGGGTTTTCCCAGGTTTTGTGTGCAAGAAAAGGAAATAGCTTCCAACTGAACAATGTAAGAACTTCTGCCTTTTAAGTAGTACAAGATATATAAGGAAACCTCCTCCACCTGGAGAACCACTCCCTGTGACCACCTCTTTCTTAGAAAGTTCCCTGCAGGGAGGGATGAGTTTTACCTTCTGTGCTTCTGCAGCTGCGGGGCTTTTTTTTTATATTCTGTGCACCTGAGATCTTTTTTGTTGCTAGTTGCTTTGCCAGACTTTAGTGGATCAATATGCTCTGCTCCATAGGAAGGGAAAATTTAACACACATAACAATGTTGTTTTCCCCATTCATCTACCCAGTTTTTATGGATCCATCTCAGACTAACCACGACACAAGTATGTAATGATCTTCTTACAGTTAGTTGTATGCTGGGGTAAAATCTCTCTGTGTATTATCCAGAGTTTTACTGAGTAAGTTAAAGCTGTTTTGCACTTCAGAAAACTAGATAGACAGATGCCACAGGTTGTCTGATCATTTGGTGAGGAGGAAGCAAGATTGGTGAAAAAAACTTCAAGAGGTGAGGCATAGGGATATGAGTTTAAAAAAAAATGTAGATACATTCAAAATGTTGGCAATCAAAGAATAATATGAAAAGAAATTATGTAAACAGAAGGACAGGGCAGAGCTCAATGCAGATGAGCATTGTAAGGCTGGTTTTGCAGTTACATTATTTTCTATTATAATGGAAAAGTGACAGAAATGTGTTTAGAGGATTATGAAAAGACATGGTTGGAGAAGTGCATTTTGGTTCCTCCGTCCTTCTCCTCAGATAAATGTTGGTTTGTTCCAATTGCTATGTGTCAAATTAGATTTTTTAATTTATTTTTTTCAAGCTGTCTTCGCAAATATTCATCTGTTCTGGTCCCATTTCAGAGATTATTTAAGCAATTATTATTTTGGAAGGTTTTTGAATTATATTGCTGCAGGAAAATTAGTCCCTGGGAACTTTACCAGTTGTATGAATAATTATGCATTTATATAATATATTGCATTGACAGAAGTCCCACAGTACATAACCCCTCTTGCAAGAACTTCTATGGAGATGAGATACAAAGTGTTTCATTATTATTTGTGGATCTGGTAATATATATTAGTTTCATTTGTCTTACCGGTATCTCTGTCAAAATATTTTCCCAGCACGGTATCTATTATTTCTATTCTGAACTCAGCTGAACTTTAAAATCTTTTATTTCTGGGAAGCAGCGGAAAGAGGAATCTCAGTCTGCTGGGTCGTATGACTTTTTTTCCATCTCTCACAGAATACTGGTAGATTTTTTTTTTTTCAGATTTTTATTTATGTATGATAAATCCCATCATTTATTTCAAAATAAAATTACATTTCTAGACTTATATCCTACAGAGAAGAACTAAATACAGCTCCACTGAAGCTCTTAATACAATTGTTTTCCATTTGTCTAAATGAACAAATTATTTAATGGATGGTTAGTTCTGATTGTGGTCTAGTTTCCTGCTGGTTTACCCCTCTGGATCCTTCATGATTTGTATTGCAGGCTGTCAGGGAGCAAAAAGCCTGGCAGCTCCAGCTTTTAAACTCAGACTCCTAGATTAGAAGTACACTGCCAATCTCATATAACCCAACACTGACTAGGTACCCTTTCTGGCAAGCATCAGGGTACTGCTGTGTTGATGTCTGATAAGGATAAGAAAAGAAGAAAATAATATCTTTAGAAAAATATGTTTAAAAAAGGATGCTTTGAATTCCTTCTGACATCATCAGTTTTCTATGCCAAGCAGAGAAAGACTGATTTTTGGGTTGCTGAGGTGTATCAAAGAGAAATTTGGAAAGCAATTGACAGGTGAGTAAGCCATGACCATTAAAGACCCCTGTAATCACTTGAATACTGGCTTGACATTATTTCAAGTCCACATTTGAAAAGGCAATTCCTATCTGGTTCGAATATAAGGTTATCTTTTTAAACCTTTGGCCTCATCATTAAACCAACTTTTATTCTCACACCTTCCTTTTCCTCTCACCCAGTGCTTCTGCTCCCAGCCAACATTTCAGAGAGCCTGGGGTTTGCTTTTATTGTAGTTGGGTTTGGGATAGGGAATATTTCCATGTATCCAAGTGGAATGAACAGTCCCTTATGAAGTCCTTGTATTACTAATGATGATTTAATGTATAGACATGAGGGCACTGCAGGATAGGCACTTTTTTGGTGATATTTTACTGATATTATCAGAAGAGTAACATTGCTTAGTGTTTGCTCTTTGTAATCCTGTTCTCTAAAGTTGCTACCCATTCCTGGTGTCTGTTCACTCTAACTGAGATGCTATAAGCTCTAATTCCTGTTTCCTACAGAGAAGAAAATGTCATATCTTGAAAATGCAAAATATAAGAAGAATGAAAGAGAAAACACCAGTCTACAAGAAGTTTTTCTTCACAAATGTATCAGTGAAAAATTTGAATTGCTCAAAGTAAAACTATAGTGCTGCAGTATATGAGAATGAAATGTCCTTAATGGATAGCTGAAGTTATTGTGCTTGATTGGAGAACGAAAAATATGACAGCAAATGAAAATCTATAAACTCTCAAGATATTGTCAGCTTCCATATTTAACAGCTCCATCTGAATTCGTATTTAAGAGAAAAGTATAGGTTTTTTGTACGTTTCAGTTCTGGTGCTGACTTGCATAAGGTTAATCTGGGTGACAGTGAGCAGTAAATTACAGTTATGAGACACAGAAATGTCCGTAGCTGTCCTGAGATGAGTAATCAGGGATGAGTGACAAGAGATTTGATGGCTGGGTCATCAGGATCAACTGATTTAGGCATGACGGGTTCAGCAGGAAAATTTTTCCATTGATACCATTGTTGAGTTCCTAGCTTTCTGAATAATTTTTAGAGGACAATGGCTTATTTTAAAGCTTCCTACTGTATTTCAGGGTAGAGTTAAGCTATTTTAGTATTCACTTCACTCTTTCAGAGGCTATATGAACAGTTTTGTCTTTCCTAGCTTAGAAGAAACAAGTGCAAACACAGTAGTTATGACTGGAGGAATAGCGCGTATTCCCATATGGGCAAATACTTATGATACGTCACAACGTTGCTTCTCAGTCAATTTCCGTTTCTTTGCATTTATGCATCCCTCCCGAGTGCCTTGACTTCTCGTGACTGTACATAAATCACTCTCTAAATACACTACCTACAATGTAACTTGAGCCACCTTTCAAGGAACCTTCTGACTCTTCTTTTTTGATGGTATCATCAGGGCCTCATAGGGGATGCCCAGTATTTTTTGATAGTTTTACAGAAATGTTGCACCACTTACAATTGCACAAGGGAGTTGTGATTTATTTGTTCATTCTTGTATTATCTGGCTTTGTAAGTCCATGTTTGGTCTTTATTTTGGTTTTCCTAGCAGATCCAGAGAACCATGGTGATGTTTCCCAACAAAACAAATAGAAAAGCCCTGTGAGAAAGTAGGACTTTATGCCTTGAAAATGACAAATATGCTAAAAATCTGTTTTGACTTCAGATTTTGTTGGTTGTAAATTTACACAGCATTGTGGTCTGTTTGGACCAGTAGAGTTTTAAATTCACTGAATTATTATCTGTGGGAGGAAATGCTGTTTCTGAACCACAGTGCTGATACCTTTTCCCTGATGGTGTCCACTGGAGATAGATGCCTCCTATATGCTCTTTGTCTTTCAAGCCAGACCACAATATGTCATAAGAAAAAATTTGTCTTTCTTGTTAAAATAAAAAGTCAAGCCATGAGGTTTTTGAAATCTAAGGGTGAATTGCTATATTAGGTTGAATGATGTTTCTAACGAGATTTCTCTCCAAATTAGCATGGAAATTCTCTAGACTGCCAGTAAATCCAACCAAGTGCCTGCATGTGAGGGTTTATTTTCACCAAATGTGAGGGTTTATTTTCTCACTTTCTTTTATAACTCTATGTAATTAATGAAGCTCAGTAATTGACCTGAAGAGTAGGGAAAAAAAAGTCTAAATCGTGTTACATTCCAGTGTCTGAATGAATTCTACTTCTTACTGTCACTTTGTTATTTCATTATTAAGTAAACTGCACTTTTAAGGATTGGTTTAAATCTAGACATACTTATTATTTGAAACCATGCATTTGGCTTTTCCGTAACTGAGGAGTGAAGGTCAACTTCCCTGGAGTTGCAAACATTGCAGCAGGCTAATGTATGTAGACTTGTGTAATACTTTTCCTGTCCACACATCTCGGTAGATGGCGGGTCATGAAGTTAACGGGCTTTGCAACTTAACTTTCCAAACCATATTAGAGGAAGAGTGCAGGAGTGACAGGTATTTTATTCCATTTACGTGGGTAAAATATTCTATAGACCTTAATGTCCCAGAATAGTTTCTGAGTAATATTTTGTAGAGCAAATCACCTCATGTAGATCTGATAAGATAAAAAGGAGCTCCTCCTTACTTCTTCGCTGTTTGCCCTGTCTCTTCCTCTTAATATTCCTGTTGGTGTTACTTTGGATACTGTGATTGAAACTGTTTTCTGAACCATTTGGGTCTCAGCTGAAAAAATCTCATTTTTTCAGATTTTTCTGTGTTATATCCCACAACCTCTTTTTTTTATTAGAAATTAATAAAGAAGCCAATCAGAAAGCAAGCCAGGGATCAGTATGATTTTTCAGCAGGTGTACGCTCTGTCCACAGGAATCGAGCTTTAAAAAGTACTATATCTTATATTAAAGGTCTTTTCCAGTCTAAATGATTCCATGATTCTATATTGTGGGGCATTCTAAAATACCTCTTCTAATTTGGGTAATATTACGTGAATATATTGCCCAAAAAATCATGTTACCTCTGTCACTAAATGTTTTTAAAGAGTAGATAAGAGGAATGATAGAAGTCCATGTGATCGAATTGGAGAGGATGGTTAAACTAAGTGACAAGATGGAGATATATATATATATAAAAAATGTAAATCCAGGTTGCACTCATGCAGAGCTGTTTCAAGAGACAAAATGGTTTACCTTTTTAAAGGCATTCTCACTATTTTGTTTTTTTCTCTTTTGGAAAGAGGTATTTTATTGCTCTTTCCAAGAGCAATATAGTTTTATTGGTGTTGTACTTTTGTGTTGGTCATTAACATAAAAGTGGGCAAGACAACTCCCACTTCCCTTCTCAAATTTCTGTGAATTGAAAAGAAAATAATTCCAATTCCCATCTGAAACAGACAAATATAAAAGGCTTGTATTTTTTTAAAGTGTATGTAGGTATATGACAATATGGATAGGCTCATAAATTATACAGGAGACCTGTGAGAAATTAAGTACAAGGAAAACAGAGATGGAATAAGATTAATGAAAGATGTCAATAGAATTGACACACAGTTTTCATCACACACATGCAATATCAAAGTTCTTTCTGTCATCTTGTCTAGGTTCCACTGCAGTGTATTCAAATAGCCATTTTACATTTTATATAATGTCTGGCTTTTCAAGAAGTGCTAAAGATAATTCTTATGCATTTATTTTCAGCTGCTATGAAGCAGTTTATAAGAAAGATTGAAAACAATATATTTTCAGAAAATAATACCTGTATATAGTAGTAAATATAACTGTGTTTATAATGATAGTAAGTTGTTATGTGACATAAGTTTTAAAGTACAGAATGACCAGATTTACAATAAAAACAGAAACAATTGTCTTCACAACTTTTGCTGGTGGTGGTGGGGGGTTTTAATGTTCCTTATCGTTTTTTGCTTCCCAGGCCCCAGTACATTGTATACATGTTTAAAATTAAGAGTCTATTAAGTTGTAGTGGAACTTAGTCACAAGTTCAAATCTCTTACCCAAGATTATTATACCAACAGTCCCATTTCCTTGGGGTCATGATGGCTAACAACTTCCAAACCACCAGTTCAGCCATAAGTATTGTTTCTTTCACATCCTTCTTGACATCCTTGTCAGTTCACATAAGAAAATAAAAGTTAATCCAGCACTAGCTCACTCAACTTCTAGGATATACATTAAATAATAATTATTTTCTTGGTGTCATGTAATCTCTTTTAATGACTAATATTTCTAATATATATTCTAAATTTCTATCAGATTTTTTTCTCTGGATTTTTTTACTTTTTTCCCTGTCTTTACCTTTAAAAGTAGGGGGTGCCTAATCAGGAAACACTGTTTTTTCCACATGTTAATTCAAATGTTTCAGTCTCATAAAGAATTTAAATATACAGGAGAATTCTATATATTATAGTTGCTCCTTTCTTTGCTATTTATCTTAGTAGGAAGGAATGGGTAGTGGCTAAGCCACAGGTATGGAAGTAAAGTTATTTGCCTTTTATCCCTGATTTTGTGTGTTCATATAATGCCCAGTTTTTCTGGGCCTCTGTTACTCCAACGTTAAAATGGAGCTCGTGTCAGTCTTAATTCATTAAAGCTTAAGTGCCTTGACATTTCCACATAATTGTTTTTCTGTAATAATGTTGCCGTATTTATATAATTGTAGTGTTTGACTGTTGGTGGGCGTGCGTAATGTCTGTTTCTTCAAAAACATAGGATTTCTCTCAATTTAACGTCTTTTTCTTTAAAGACTACCTGAGCCTCCTTAGCACACGTACTGAATTTTTGCTATAACTAGGCAAATAATAAATTTCTTTGGTTTGCCTATTGAACTGAAAACTGGGAGAAGAATGACATGGGACAGAATGAAGTGGGCACAACAGTCATGGGGAAGATTACATGAAATTTCATTTTGGTGGGGTTTTTTGTTTGTTTCTGACCAACAAACCAAACTGCTTTCCTATAAAATGTGATATTAATTTCCTACATGCCATAGTTTGGAATAAATGATTTATTAAGTGGACCCCAAGTGCATCAATGCTTTGCCTCCAGAAAACTTGATTTTTTTGACAAATATATTTATTATTCGTCTTTGTTCTACCTCATATCTGGTTATACTTCTGATACGTTATCAGAGTATGTGCTCATTTTAAACTCAGTGTATTCAGACAAAAAACATTTATTTGAGGGGGAAAAAAAAAACACCAAAGACATTGCGTTGTCTTCCAGTGATTTTTTTACATTTTAGCTCATTTAATTTTGCATTAATTAGTTTTATTTTTTCTAAAGTGTGTTCTTACAGAAGTAATGAATTCTGCATCAGTGCTTTTAATATGCTGGAAAGCATTGCCTTAATGTTTGCAAGACTTAGGCTATCTGAAAATAATGTTGTTAAAGCTATTTGTTCACCTGTATAAAAGTCCTTTATCAATCTTTTGTATATAGTGTGACTCATAGGTTTTGTAAATTTTCTTTGTAATGAAGTTTGCATTATGGGTCATTAATTTGTTGTTTCTCCATGTCTGCAAGTCAATATCAGTATGAGATTTTTTTATGCATGTTATAGTATACCAATAGCAATATGATGATTAAGTCTATGTATACCTGCTTTTGGATTATGGATCTTACTTTCAATATTTGCACAGTCCAGATTAACATTATTGTGCGTTTTATATTCTTTTGGATGCAAAGCAAAATGCTTATAGAGTTATTGGGAATGCATCAAAATAAAATAAGCATGGGCATACTGAAATTAGCGAGCTTTCAGAAAGCCATGTCAAAAATCTGTGTCTCCTGGAAGCTACATAACATTTTCTGTTCACTTAACATAGAGGGTTTTGGGGTTTTTTTTGGTATGCATAATGTGTCCAAATTCTGGTAATCGTGTGGAAAACCTGAAGGCAGCAATGGAAACATAAAGAGTAAATTAGCTATGCACATTTGTTTCTATGAGATATTATTATTCTGCAGGTGAGCAGAGAAGGGAGTAGCTGTAAACAGGCTTGGATTCTCTGTGTGCAAGTGCCTATCAGCTATGTACTGTTAAGTGCATGTTTGCCTTTCTTTAGGAAATAAGTCTTTACAACTCCTCTTGAGCATTGTCAAAATCTGATGTAGCCAACTGTATTAACATAATGATCTACATTAAGTCAGCTTTGAGAAGTTTGTAGTAGTCTTTCTTCCGTTTCATTAAAAACTGCTAGAAAGTCATGTCAAAATAGGGGAAGGATAGAGGATGTGAAGTGAAATTTGTCCCATTTAGTACATTACATCATCATTTTGATAGTGAAGGATACATTTTCCCACAGGCAAAGGTCAAAACTCTTTTCATATTAGAAATAGTCCTTAAACTATTTACATTTCGATTTGCAATCAGATCTACAAAACTAAAAAATCACATTAGTGTGTGTAAACCTCAGATTTATGTACCCTGCATTGGTTTGCATTATTTGGGGCCTTTTTTGTTTACACAAGGAGTGTTTTTACAAATGAGAACAAGGGTCTGTAAGGTAGTGATGGAAAAATTCAGTGTCAGAGAACTGTCATCTGAAATGGTGTTATTAGATGTCCAGAAGAGGGCACACTTGCACACCAGAATTGTTTTCTACCTTACTAAAGATCTGCATGCCGATGTGGTATAGCTGTAATCAAAGAAAATGTAATAATACAAAAAATTGAGAGGTTACCTTGCTAGTAGTTATGGGACCTTTAGGAAAAAAATATATTCCAACTTTTATTTGGGGGAAAAAAAAAAAAGCCAAATTAATGTTAAGTGCATGAACTATCAAATACAAATCTGATATTAAGTTCTACTTGCATTGTTGAGAGGCATTGATGTTTTGATTTCAATAAGGAATTTGGCAGGCAAAGGTTAAAAAGCCTCCACTGCCCTTTTTGAAATTATTTCAGATGTAAATGTATGATGCAGAGCTCAAGAACATATGCATGGTCATATCAGCTAATTAATAGTTAAATATATAATAATAGGAATGCGATATATTGGTGTTCAGTGGGATTTGATACCAGACCTGGTAGATTATCTTATAACTTCCTAAATACAGTAGAATTGCAAGGACAAATATGTCTTGTGACACAGTAAGTCGTCACTTTTTGCACAATTGTGTATTAGCGAGACACTGAGAGCAAATGTGGTTTATTTTTATATTTTTACTGAGAAATGAAAGACAGAAAAAGCATCTCTAGTGTAATCCATTCCCTGAAACTTCCTTAGTGAAACAGTAGGAGTGAAAGAGGATTGTTTCATTTCTTCTAAGATGACTGAGCTGAAGGAGTAATTTTCATTTTGGTTTGGATTCTTATTGGAATTTTAAGTTTTTATGCGGTTTTCAAAACATTAAATAACATTTGGAAACTTTGCCAGAATCCTTCCTTTTAACAGATATTGCAACTGTTTTAAATATATTAGCATGCATTTGGCATCAACAGAATGAAATTAAACATTTTGTGAAATTCATTTACCTATAATAAAGCTTTAAGCTGATCGTCTTTATAAAATAAGTTACTGCAAAGTTTAGGTTAACATATTGACGACACATTTTCACAATACATATGTTATGTAGGTTTTTATGTTTGTCAGATTAATTAACTGCTACCTTGACTAATTTTTTCATTTGTTAAGCAATTATTTAAAAGCAAAAACCAGAACAACACTAGGAGAGTGACAACCCAGATGGATGCATTATAATTTTAATTATGTATTAACATTGTGATTAAATGTATACATTTCTATGTAAAATCAGAGGTCCTCGAAATAAAATTCTGTAGCTTTAAGTGGACAATGACTGAGTTCTTTCTGACATGATCTAAAATACCTTGGGGCATGATGTGTAGTAATGTAGTTACTATAAGGCTGTCACATGCATTGCCAGATAACATTTGAATCCTGGGATCAGATAAATTAGATTTTAATTGGGTTTTAAGGGTATGCTGAACGAGTAGATGAGGTAGCATTAACCAGAGACATATTAACGTAATGAAACCTTTGGTTCTCTTAAAGCTATTGTATTAAACACAGTACAATCTCTTGTTGAAAACAGATCTTGTGGTAGGGTGGAAAGAGATTGACAGTTATAGGTAAGATGAATGGTGGTATCTAACATAATTACATAAATACTTAATGACATAACCACATTATCTGAAGCACTGTAAACCCAAGAAACTGGAGAAAATTGCATTAGTTGCATTTTATGATAACATTTTCAAGGGAAACAAAACAAATAAACAAAAAGGCCAGAAGTGAATTTTCTCAAGCTGGTGGGACCATTCACCCAGGGAATTTACTGAGGCTGTTGAATGGTGGGTTTTTTTGTTTGTTATAGAGTAGAACAGAAGCTGCTGCAATGTGGAACGGCCAAAACACTTGCTGGTGTACTTCTTTTCTCTATGAACTACCTTATGATGTTTTTGCTCAGTGGAATTTTTATTGGATGCATGACCTTTTTTCTAGTAACTTTCTTTTGTCTTCCATATAGGCACATTTAGATGATGAAAAATTTTAAAAAGTTATAAAATTCAAGCACTTGAACTCATTTGTTATTCCATTGTTTTATCTTTGAGCATATTTTTTATCATTTAAAGAGGAACAATATGTTTAATGACTAAAGGCCTTGTAATGCAAACTTTAATGTGAATAATTTATTACATAAATGAAACCACAGGTCTGTGTCGTGCATAAGTCTCCATAATAGCAGTAAGTACCCAGAAAGAGTAAGTTTTAATTTTATTTTATTTTCTTAGAAAAGTGAGATAGCAAAAAAGGAAAGAAAAAGAAAAAAGAGCAAGAAAGTGAGAGGAGGAATTTTTTGTTGTTGATGTCAGTCATAAATGCATTAGTTTATTACAGAATTATGTCTTCTTACTGGGTAGGTGAACATAAACCCTTATGCTTCATGCAGTACTTTCGATTTCTGCATATAGGTAGAGGACCATGGAGCCAAATCCCATGGTTGTCAGTGAAGAGTCATTCATTGCTACACAAATGCATAAGGGATTCAGTCAGGAATATAAAATGCCTAAATTCCAGTATATAGCTATCCCCAGGAAAGGCAATAAGGCTAACTCTCAGGATTTAAAACTTAATTATATACGTTGTTAGATTTGGGTCTTGGGTTTTATGGGAGCTGGTTTATCCTGATGTGTTCTGCATGGATAGCCATCACATGATTAATCCAAATGTTCAATTGTAAGCATTTTGCCAATGTGAATTTAAATTAAAGTTATGAAATCAGATGTTTAAATAGTAAAGCATAAAGAAGTTAATGTTTTGCAATTTCGTATCAACGTTCAACTACTGAAATACGTTTTGAAGCAGAAATGCGGGCTTTTTTAGCTTTTTTTTTTTTGCCTTTTTTTTGGTCAGAAGCTATCAAGGAACTTTGTTTGAAGAAATCTGTCCATACATTTGATGAACATAAGTTCTATTTCTCTCTTCAAGCATTTTTTTTCTCTCCGTTCAATGTAAATAAATAAATACGTGAATTAATAAATGAAAGGTATGCCTGATTGTGAGTGTGCAAGACTAGGCTTACAAAGTAGATCTGCATCCATCCATTTGTATGTACCAAACAATAAAACTTGAAAGCTCATTAGCTTGGAATGACCCAACTGTGTTTTATGCATAGGGGTCATTTCTTTACTAATGAGCCACTAAGCCAGATGGCTAACCCCACAGTAGTCTAACTGCATTAGAGTGATTTAGATTTTTAGGCAAATTGCTTTTCTTTTTTTTTTCCCTACAAACAAGAGGTAGAGGGACAGCTTTCTCTAGAACTGTGTAAAACAAAGTATTTTACCTTAAAAGATAAATGGCTAAGGTGACTGTATACTTCTTAGGGGTTTATATCAATTTCTAGTATTTTTTCTTTTTTCTGGTTAGTAGTGATGAGAGTCTGTTAGATGCTATCCTCCCTGGAAACTGCTTTGGGTAGAAAGTTATTTTGACTGTCTTTATATTGGATTTTGTTTCAATACATAATTGATCAAACCCATTCTTATTGCCTCGTATCCGAGTGCGTATGAGAATACTTGTATATAAAATGCAAAAGAAGAATGATTCTGCACAGGTGACAGTGCAAGAATATTTTTTTTTTTAAATGTATGTTTTCTGCTACAATTTTTGCTAGTCTTTATAAGTTTAGGATGTTTCAAGTGATTAGGATGAGAAATACTTGCTTATTTTGGCCTTGATTCATGTCACTCTAGAAACATATTTCAGGCATGTAAGTGAGGAACCAGGTCATTGTGGGTTCCCCCAACTCAATTGCAAGAGGGTGATACCTTCAAAGCACATTTTATTTTAAGTGAGCTGGATTATTTTCTGGGCATGATTTTCTCTCATCATTGACTAAATCATACAGAAGGCAACTTTGGAAATGACATAAAAATCTGTGTAGTGAACAGGCCTAAAGAGAAGGGGACTTAAAGGAGGGCAGTTTATGGAGGACAACATCAGCAAAATGGTCTTGAAAACGTGTTTCAAACATATTGTGCAAATGAACACCCATGGTCTTTTCAGCTATCCCACATTTGAATGAAATTTTGATGTAGCAAATTTTTAGCATCTGTTACTGTGAATAACTTCATTTGATGTTTTCTTCAAAAGTTTGTTGCAATGATGTTAGATAATTGTATCTAAGTTCTTAGCACTGAAAATTGATCTTATCTTCAAAGAAGGTGCCTACAGTTGGGGGAATAAGAACATAAAATGGCTCAGAATAAAGCTTTATCTGGCCTAGTATCTTATCTCTGATAATAGTCACGGGGGATGACTAAAGAAGAGTATAAGAACCTGACAAACATACTGTGATTGTGATTCTTCTTTGCAAAATTTATTATCTTAGCCTCCAGCAATTTATGATTCAGGGAGTTCCTGAACCAAAGGTGATATTTACTGTTTTAAAATGAATAATCTAGGATCCTTACCTACACAGCCTGTAGAGCATTAAGATTTTAAGGGATTTACACAGGTCTCTAGAATAGCCATTTTGCATTGTTTTGACCCTTTTCTTTTTTTTTATCCTTTTCTTCTCTTTTGAATTTTGCAAGATGTTTAGTCCAGGATGAATTAGGAAGGGAAGAAATGGAGACAGTAAGTAAAGGAGAGGTGTGAAAACTATTACACTTTTGTAAAATATTTTTGAGCAATTCCTCGTAGATGTGATCGACTTTAACCTGCAGTCATTTACATTTCAAATACTGAAACAAAAATGAATACACTGCATCACATCTTTTACATGTACCAAGCCTAATACACTGAGATTTCCTTGCTTAATTTCCATCCACTAGTGTTTTCCTACTATTCCTGCCTCTCACTAGCACCAGTAACTTCCAAAGCAGCGTGATTTCCTACTGTGGGAAATTTACCTAGAATTTACTGTGAAGATATGGGAGATGGTCTGGAAACCTGTAGTCTTACTCTGTGCTTCCTAAACAAGCTGTGTTAGAAGAAGTCCTGATAGTAAATACAGCATCTTCAGGCTAGCTGCATTGTGTGACCAAATGCAGACGACCAATGCATTTTCTTTGTCAGATGTTATTATATAGTGTTTAGTAAAATTTTCTGTAAAAGGGTTTTCCTATAAGCAGACAAAGTCAGAATCAAGGCCAAAAATGTACAAGATAGCTTTCTTCAGAGAGGAGGAATAAAACCAGTGTCAAAAGAGGAGAAAAATAAATGAATTTTAGATGAGAAAGTGCAGGAAAATCAACAGTGTTGTGATTTGCCAATGCTCATAAATCTCCTGTCTACAAGAACTTGGACATGGGTCATGTTCTGATGGAGATACAGTGAAAAAGAAGAGATGTTTTTCTCGTTTATACTGATTTGAGCTTCTATTTTTATGAGCTCACATTTCACAATGTATTAGGGGGGTGGGGATGCATGTATCTCACATTTTTAGCTTCTGTCTCTCTTAACCAAAGACAAATTAAGTCTCTCACTGAATATTGAGTGTTAGGAAGAAAGTTATATTTGAGTTCATTGTTGCTTTAAAATTTATTTGTGAAGAGGAAACTTCTGCTTTCTAATTGAGAATGTGAAGCTGGTCTCCAAATCGTACCTTAATTTTTAGTCTGGGAAATGCAAGTGGCATTTTTTTTCTCTTTACTTAGTGTTGCCAGACATAATATAACTTCTTTTTGTCAAATTATGTAATTAAATGACTATGAAAACTAAAGAGCATTCCATTCACTGAAGAGTGGTTACATTTTTCCTGCAATGTAAGCAAAATTGTAAGAGCAAAAATGATAGAGCATCATATGCTGTGTACGCTTTTATTTGTTAATAACAAATTTAAAATGATAAATACTTTTCATTCTGTAAAATTCTTACTGAATCTCTTGAGAATTCAGTAGCACTGTAAATGTAGTCTGCAGTTCTCTACAATTATAGTTTAAATAGACCAAGTCTAAAGGGAGTCAGCCTATTTGATTTCCAAATTTGCATCACTTAAAATCCAATCAGACCAACTGTTCAGATTTTTGCAAGATATGAAATACACGGATGGGTTCAAGGCCACACTATGTATAGAAAATACATACCTTGTTTTACAGAGTGGATTATCTAACTTGTTACTTAGCATGTGGTTCGACCTTCAGCCCACAAAGACTGCTTACTGACTTCTTGAATTGTTACTATATTAAATCCTTCGATTTTCAGTAACTGGTGTTTTATAGGCCAGCAGATTGCATTTGATTTTGTGAATTTGCTGTAACATATTGAGTTTAATGGATTTATGCAGGAAAGTAAAACAAAAATAATACAGAAGGTGCTCAGAATTTTAGAACACAAGGACATTAGGCTTGCAGATGGCTGATAGGGATAATGACATTGAATAATTTAGTGTGGAAGGTAATCTGGTTTTGACAGAATACATTAACATTTAGCCAATGCATACAGGTGTTTGGGTAGTGATCTGCATGGTCTCATCTAAGGGAGACCAGAGTGACTGTGTGAAGTGCAGCATTATAAGCTCACTGACTGTGCTTAAAAAAAGGAGGATCTGTTGAGAATGTGCTAAAATAGATTTAAAAGACACTTGGTACTGCAGTCTTTAAAATTTTTCACTGTGTGGTGTCATTTTTTAATTTTGATCATGGGAGAAAAGGAGGAATATACGTTTAATGCTTTGATTATAATTGTGTGTTCATTACAGGATGAATCTAAGAAAACAAGGAGAAAGAAAACATAGCAATTAGAATAAGAGGATTTTCTTCTGTTCATGTCAATTATGTCAAAACATGGCCACCACCTTTTCCATTCAAATTCACGATGAATCTTTTTGCCATGGGAACATCTTTAAAATGTAGTAGTAGACACAGTGTTAAACTTGGTAGTTGAGAATTAGAAAGAAACAGACAGACTAATAAGCTGCAACTAGTGTCCAGATCAGCTGGCAGGAGCTGTTTGGGTTGCATTTGCTTCCCTGTGTATGCACTCCCATAACAAGTTGTGTCATATTTTTGCAGCTGTCCCTGACACACACATGCAAACACACTCAGAGTCACACACCCTGTTAGTTTGTTTTATTTCAGCCTAAAGTCAATTTGCCATCATTATTATTTTTGTTAACTGATATGTCTGGAAGAGAGTAATCAATTCTCCCTAACTATTCAATTAAATATACTTCTCTAAAATTCATATTAATGAAGGTAACAAATACATATACTTCGAGAATTACATTGGATAATGAGTATGTAACTTAAATGATCTACATCATCTTTATCAAATTTAAGCTTGATATTTTTTCAGGCAAATGCTGAATAATTTTTTTCCTTGGCAAGAAAGAACCTGCCAGTTTGAATAGTTGAGACGTTAAGGTCTGATTTCAGATGGAGCCTTGCATAGGCTGGATGTTTTTCATGACCACTCAAGCACTCGTTGAGTCCCTGGCTCATTGTCGTTATTGAACCCAAATAAGAATCTGATGAAAGAAAAGGAGAAAGCTTTCAACAATGCATAGTATAGGGGTTAAATTGAATTAAACATGCTGGTTTTCTGCATCTTTTGTCTTCTCTATTCAAAAAGGCAATAGCTATCAGATTTTCTGAAAGAAACTAACACTAGGTAGAGCCAAATAGGGAGAATTTCTGTTGAACAGTTGTTTTTCAGTATCATAGGAAATTGAAAACTAGAGGCTATAAGGGAAAGAAACCTTAATATAGTTAGCACTCACTATTTTTATAAAATAAACCATAAGTACTATGAATGCCAAGAATAGTCTAACCATCATATTGATTTTATAATGTTGTTCCTGACTCTAGTATTGCAGTGCAGTGACATTTCATTAGACCCATTGGAACTATAATAACTAAAGTACAACACCAGTTGATGGAAATGAAATTAAATCTATCTTCAGTAATAAAGAAGTGACGTCCACAAAGAATAGAATACAAACCAGTTTTCTAGTTTTATATGTTCAATTACAACAAGCTATAAATAAAAAGTAGGTATTTGTTGTAACAGTGCTTCTTGTATATCAGCTAACAATTGGATAACCTAATTGCTCTTTGATTCTCAACAAAAAATCCCTACAATAAATGCATCTCCAACCACTCTATTGTGAAATTTGTGTTCTACAAAATATTTAATAAATTTTCTTAAGTATCTTCACATTTGTGGTGACAGACCCACAAAAAAACCCTAACCCTTTGTTGGGGAAATATAAATCTGGCTCCGCTTTGATGCTTACACAAATACAGTATATCTGGAATTTTCAAGACCTTGAAGTACTAAACATTTAAGAAACATCAAGAATTGCTTTGGGTAGGAACTTCATCCTATTCATTTCAGTCACTGAGTGATAGTAAGTTTTTTAAAAATTAATAAATAAACAATACCCTGACCTAAACAGAAATATACAGTCTATATATTTACAGTCGTAGGGTTGAAATATTACTGCCTGCACAATATCAAGATACTAAGAGCAATTTGGCTCTTAAAGCATTTATAATTAATATGTTTTTCTTGCATATATTATCTTGATTTTTTCCAGGTTATATTTTAGTATTTGGAAGTGTCTTTAATACCCTGTTAAGATATGAACAGGTAGTAGGATCATATTCTCACATGCCCATGCACATTTTGGCTTGCATAAGAGGACCAATAACAAGAATGGGAGGATAACTACAAAAGGGGTTCGAAGCTGTAAAAATAGGGAAATATAAAGGAAAATTACAAATACATTTTAATTGGAGAGAAAAATTAGTTAACATTAGTGAGGGCTGGAAATTTGGCCCAAGAAATATTTTTTTAAATAACAGGAAAGATTTACATCACTTGTGGAGCTGGTTAGCAATGAGACGTTTTAAGAGGAATGCCACTTTTGCCTTATTGTCTTGAGGATATTATTTTTTAAATAATAAACTTAAAAACAAGCAAATAAAAAAACCCCAAACAACCCCACAAACAAACAAAAAATGCAACTATAAAAACCCCACCTGCACTTAGTTTATAGTCCTCCTCCTAAACCAAAGAGCTTGTGTTCTTGTCAGGAAGTGCAATTTCCCCACTCTAACTGTCATGACTGTGGAAAATGCAGATAATAGGGGATTGTGAAAGAAGTATGATGATATTTTTAAAGCTCAAACTTAAAGCAGCAGCTTGACATTAACATGCAACCTGAGATACATATATATATATATATATATATATGTGGATTTGTGCATGTGTTTTCTTTGATTCAGACCCTGGACAGACAAGGAGCGGGCAGAAAAAGAGGTACAAGATGAAGCTTCTGAAAACATTAGACTGAAGTACCTGGTTTTTAGTACTTGCACAGGCTTTTGACAGGCTCTGTGGTAAAAGGCTGAAATAAGCTCCTGTGTTCATGTGTGTTATACATTGGCAATCCAAAGTAAATATCCCAGTAATGGCAACAAGATCCTTGACCTAGAGATATTTCTTGTTTTGTTTAATTGTTTCCTTAAAGAAAATAAAAACTATTGTCTTCACTTGGCTTCCTTATAACCCTTCTTTAAACACATGAATTTAGGGAGGAGAAACCCTTGGCTTCCTTATTGACCTTTTATCTGAATACCAGATAGTTTATTATTTGATTCTGGACATCCCAATCGTCACTTGACATACAAATTTTGCTTTCATTGTTTTGCTGGATACAAAAGCCTTTGCAAAGGTATTTATTATGGCTCATCTGCTTCATGGCATTCTGCTAAGGGTTGCTATAATTGGATGTTGTGAATCCAAAGAAGGGGGAAACTTGCATCCTTTGTGGGGTCATCATAGTCTAACAAAAAAAGAGTGCTACTGGACTACTAAAGAATTGGACTTCACAACAAATATATGGCTGGTTATAGTGCCCAATTCTTCATGTTTTCAACATTTTTTTGCATGAACTTCAAACCTTTATTAAGAGAGAGGGAAGATGGTAGAATTTTTGTTTTGTGATATGTTATTGCAAAAGAAATTATATACTGTATTCACATTGTGCCATATATAGCACATGATGCAAAAGGGTATATTTTAGCTAATTTACTAAGTTCTGGGAAATCAAAATACTAAAATTTGTCTTTTTTAGTTCATTCAGTTCTCTTTTGTGAAGAACAACCTAAACTCAGAGTTACTAAATGACCTTTTGAAAGAGTTATTAAGAATTCAGAACAATTCTTACCATTTTCATCTCAAACTTGATGTCTGTATTACTCTTAGTAGAGTCACTTTCATTTCCCTGTCTCCTTTCCAAATTTCCTGACATATAACTGACAACATCTACCTGGAACATAATGCGTGAAGACCCCAGCTGAAAGGGAGCAGAAGGAGCCTGACACTGGGATATGAAATGCAACCTTAGCCTGTCACTTTATGATATTAAAGTGTGTCTGGCACCAGTGATCACATTTCTCCGAGGGGGATGGTAAAAAGTGTAGTTGAGATAACTTATAAACTCATCTGGTTTTGCTTTGTAACAGTCTTATTTATTTTTTTTATTTTCCTCATATCTGAAATTTTATGGTTTTATGGACCTCTAAATATTTTCAATTTTCCTCCAGGTTTTAGAAATAATATTTTTTTCCTCTCCTGATATATTTACTTTCTTAAATAAGTAAAGGGGCAGAAGTGGATCATAGCTGTTGGGAAAACCTGATTTATTCCTGTCCTTTTTAAAACCTAGGAACATTTTCAATGAGTTCTTTTAAAAAACTGTTCTGTGGATAAGAGAGCATTGGGAGGTGAGGGGGTGGAAATCAGTATCTGTTTTTCATCCCTATTGTTATTGTACCAGGCTGACTAAGGGACATATGTGTGAATTTACTTGCCCATAAACATTGCATGCTTTGTTGGCCTGATAAAAGGAAATTTTGTAGCTAAAAATTTCTTGGACTTAACTAATGAAACTGAAGAAGGGAAAACAGGACAGTCCCCAAGGAAATCTGTATCTACGAGGAGGACTGATCTTCTAATTAGTGGTTTCCTTACTGAGTTGCTAGCTAGCACCTGTAACTCCTAGCAGGGAATTCTAATGGAACATCACAAACTTCTCGGAAGTGAATTTGGCATTTAATAAGATTATCAGTTTTCCTCCAAGAGTGCAGTAAGCATTAGAATGGGTAGCCCAGAAAGGTTGTTCCATCTCCATCCATGGAGCTTTTCAAGACCAGACTGGATAAAGTTTTGAGCAACCTGGTTTGGCCTCATAGTTGACTTTGCTTGGAGCAGGAGGTTGGACTAGGTCACCTCTGCTGTCCCTTCCAGACCAAATTATTTTATGATGCTACAATAGTTAAGAGAGTTTGGGCGCAGTGACAGCCTGTTTGACATTCAGATTTCCTCTATGTTTCCAGCTGACAGCAGTTTGTGTTTCTGTTATTTGCAGAGTGTGGTAGAGCCGGTATTCCCATCAGTTGATGAAGCAGCATAAATGTAGGATATTAATTAAAAATGGATACTGATTTCTCATGGAAGGGTGGTGCAAACGTGAAGTTAACTCCCACTTGATTCTCCATATAGCTCTGCCAATTTTTAAGCTAAAAGTGGATGTTGGGTACTTTTGTGACATTTGCTTCTCTTTTGGTGATTAATATAATGGAGAACGGTCACAGTGCTAGTATCTTGGGTTTTTTCTCAGATTAGGAAAAATAAAAAAAAAGATTTTTACTACACTGGCTGTAACCAATGTCTTACAACTTTGTGAATTAAATTCATTATAGAAGACGTGCATTGGTTCATTGTGTGAGCCCTGAATTACAGATTCACAGAATGATATGGAGTTGGAAGGGACCTCCGGAGATCATCTAGTCCAACCCCCCCGCCAAAGCACGTCCACCTAGAGCAGGTTGCACAGGAATGTGTCCAGGCAGGTTTTGAATGTCTCCAGAGATGGAGACTCCACCACCCCCCCGGGCAGCCTGTTCCAGTGCTCTGCCACCCTCAAAGTAAAGAAGTTCCTCCTCATGTTTAGGTGGAACTTCCTATGTTCCAGTTTGTGCCCATTTCCTCTTGTCCTGTCACTGGGCACCCCTGAAAAAAGACTGGCCTCATCCTCTTAACACCCTCCCTTTAAGTATTTACAGGTGTTGATCAGATCCCCCCTCAGTCTTCTCTTCTCCAATCTAAAAAGACCCAGGTCCCTCAGCCTTTCCTCATAAGATAGATGTTCTAGTCCCCTAATCATTTTTAGCCCTCTGCTGTACCCTCTCCAGCAGTTCCCTGTCCTTGAACTGTGTATCCCAAAACTGGACACAGTACTCCAGATGGCACCCCACCAGGGCAGAGTAGAGGGGGAGGATAACCTCTCTCAAGCTGCTGGTCACACTCTTCCTGATGCACCCCAGGATGCCATTGGCCTTCCTGGCCACAAGGGCACATTGCTGGCTCATGATCACCCTGTTGTCCCCGGGGGACTCCCAGGTCTTTTTCCACAGAGGTGCTCTCCAGCAGATCAGCCCCCAACCTGTACTGGTGTATGGGGTTATTCCTCCCCAGGTGCAGCACCCTACACTTGCCCTTGTTGTTGCTTTCTGCCCAACTCTGTTCTACAAGGAAAGTATATTTCAGAATAATATACATATGACTAAAAAATATCAACAAAAAAGTCCTCTTGATTTTTTTTTTTTAACTTGAAAATCAGGAATAACTTCACCAAATTGAATGAGTCTACTTATATTTTTTTATTTTCTTTTATGACTGCATACATTTTATCAAGGAGAGACTTAAGTTCCTTTAGTTAACCAGAATTTACTAGCGGAACTAGATATGCTAGTTCTTGTCATTGTACTCTCTGGTCCTCAAAGATTTTTTTGAATCTTTTTGTAAGAGACAAATAACTAAAATCTACTATTAAGAAATTAGGAATGGATGTTTATGACTTATTATTCAAAGTTAACATAAGTAGAATTTACATTGAGACTTAATAGTCTTACATTCACATGCACTTGGATTCATTAGCTACCTGGGATTTTCTTTTTCTATTCTAAATCATTTAGAAAACAAACAAACAAAAAAAGAACAAAAATTGTGGCAATATGAAATACTTTTTTTTTGTTTTAACGTTTATTAGGCTTTTAGAAGGGATTTTTGTTGTTTTACCTGAGAGTTACATTTATTGTCATTGCTTTTCAATAAAATTTCGCTTTTGCATGTTATGAGACAAAATAATTTGTGTAAATGAGGCCAAAGCACACTTGCAAACTTTCCCTATGTCAATTTGTAGTTACTTTAAAAAGTTATCAACAGATTTATATTCCTGCCAAGGAAGTTGAACACTGCCCTCCCCCCTCCAAATATATGATTGCAGTTTGCAAGTAAATTAGCTAAATTTGAAGCTTGAAGGCTACCAGCCAAGAAAGTAACATGTTATTAACTTATGTTACCTATGTCATTACAACATAAGGAAACTTGCCAGATAAGTTCAGTGCTAGTTATTATTTCCAACAGAGAGATTGATTTATGCGTATTCTAGGGAAAAAAATGTTCTGCAACCCCCATCTTCCATGAAGTAAAAGAAGGCTAATGAGGCCCATCTTTGTTTTAGAGATTAAATTTAGATTCATTGGGAATTTTTCAGTTTTCAGTTCACTGTGTCTGTATTTGTATAGCCAATCTGTCGAAACTGTGATTTGCATTAGATTGTGCTAATTTATAAGTCAAGAACTCACCTTTATAATAACTTTATATTGCTAGTTTTTCACTAATGTTCTTTGAATTCTGTGGGAATAGCTTGTGAGTTGTGTTTTCAGTTAACCTAATTAAAACACATAGACTGTCATATAAACTGTGTTCAAACTATGAATGTAAAACTTCCTGGTATAGGAAGCAGGCTTTTAAAATGTTTTATGAGAATATAGGCTTTTCTTTACCTTTGTGATCTATCCTTTATCTTTGTGATCTAAGCCTTTAAAAGGTATTAAAATATTTAAAAAAAAAAAAAAAAAAAAAAAAGAATTAATAAACCCCCAAAGTTTATATATAAAGAGAAATAAATGAAAGGAGTGTTCTGATCCCATGCAAAAAAAGACCTCCAGTTTAAAATTAGTGGACTTCTGAAGAGCTCTATCCAATAATATCCTACGTGTTTTTCCCAAGGTAAAAGGGAAGTCCTTTAAAAAGGACTCAGGTATTTGAAATGAAAGTGGACTTAAGTGGCATTGGAAAAGAGTGGAATTTTGGTTAAGAAACCAGTTCACATTCATTATTTTAAAGGTTTTACTGAAGCTAATATAATGATAGTTTAGTATGGAATCGGTGTGTCATTACATTGCCACCAGTTTTAACTTACTAGAAAAGCCACAGTAGCATAACTTTATATCATGGTATTAGTATTTACATACATAACTTCTTTACTAACAGTATGTATTTAATTAGTAAAGGAGATACTATAAGTAATTAGTCATTTAAATGTTAATGCTGTACAGGAAAAGGAAAAGTAAAATCCTGAAACATTCTTTAGATGTTGATCATGTATTGAAGATGGAAGGGTCTGCAAGTTCCATACAAGGATGACAAGAATTAACACATTTTAAAATACATTCAAAAATGTACAATAGAAATAATACAGTTGTGCCTGCTTTTGTCCTGTGTAGCAAGACACACTGATAAGATTTGACTGAAGCCATGATGTTGAATAGAACATTTGATTTTCAAATAACAGACAGGAATAAGAACTTTCTAATTCTGTGTTCATAAATTGTGTTTTCATTCCAAAAGACATTTTCTTGCCAGGCCAGGCTCTAAGCAGAAACTCCTATGCATCGCTATTCCTTTCATTTTTCTTTTTTTGTGAGGGTGATGATGTGACTGATGATTAGTAGTGTCATTTAATTACTCCTTTCTGCTTTCTTACCACTTGAACATGTGACCAGGAGGAAAATCTAGTTACAGCCTCTACTTGGAGAGGATCTGAATCCAAGCCTCCCTACTCATAGATCTGCCTTGGATCCTGGCTGTTTTGGCGTGATTGAAAGTGCCTTTCACTTTTTTATTGAAACTATTTTAATTCAGTAGAAAGTTTGTGCTTGTGTTTTGCCAGGGGATTGTTTCCAGTACAACGTGATGGTTTATCTACATAATTTATTCTTATTTTTTTTTATGTGTTTGTTCTTAATTTTTATTCAAGAAAAAAAAAAAGAAAAAAAATGGTGTTTTTACAGGCTTTTAAATACTCAGAATAATAAAATGAATATTATGCTTTAGCTTCTGGAAGAATCTTTTAAATCCATATTCATTGTGGTAAGAGAAATTACAAATTCTCTGTTCACTTCTTTTTTCCCTGGGCTTTGTGGAAAAACAAGTTTTCTTGTATGGATCTCAACATGCTTACAATGCTTTTCACTCTAAGACAATAATTGTTATCCAACCTTCTAAGGCAGGCACTTCAGGTGAGTGTATGAGGCATAATGATTATGTTATTCAGTGGGTAAATTGAAACGTGAGGAAGGCAGAGGAATTGTTCCTTTGTTCTCTGCCCTCACCAAGGTGAAGGTGGGTGACACTCAGCAGCACGTGACTGATCTGTTGCTCACAGTCTTGTCTTTGTGCTATACAAGTTTGGAGAAGCCTGCCTGTCCATTATAAATGTAGTGGGATGTTAAGATTCTATGTCTTTAATGAGCCACTAACTCAATTTTTTAATCTGTAACTAATTTCTCTTTTAAAAATTATAGATTAGTGCAGAGATTACAACAAATACAAGCATTGAAGATTTTATTCCTTCAGGCAGGGCATGGAAATGTAATCACCTTGGAAGAGATCTTGGTTCTCAGAAATGAGGTCACCTTGGCAACAAAATCTTCTATTATTTTCTGAAAGAAGCTAATCAGTGATTTGTCAGAGCAAGAGAATGATAAAAGGGATCTCTGAGCCCTTTCCTCTCTTTTTGGTCCTCTTCTGCTGTACATGATGATGGTAAGATGCTTGTATCAGAAGCTGGAGGAGGCTTCAGCCTTTCCTCAGTGCATACAAACTCTCAGAGCACCAAAGGGAATTAGTGAACTCCCAAGAGGGATAGGATGTATTCATCTCTTTCTACTGATCTCTAACAGCTTGGCTTTCATTCAATGAACAAAAAAACAATGATGTGTTCAGAATGATGTAAAACCTTTCTGTATACTCCCGCGTGCTTACTCGTTCTGTTATGTTTGTCCTGGAGGATTAGACTGAGGTCCCTGTCTTCAGTGGGGTTCTGGGAAATGAATGAGCCACAGGTTGTGGCTACAGGAGGACTGGTGAGTCAGGCCTGATCCCTGGGGATTGGAAGCTGGGCTATCCACTTGCAGGATGGTGTCACGTACAGTATCTTAATCATCAAAAATGTTAGGTTTGCTTTTAAATTTACTGCCAGAAACCCGCTTTTTTTCCTAAAGGCTTAAAGTATTTTGATTGAGTCTTCTAGTATTAATGTACCTTTTGGACCCGACTCCTGCAATGCATCTCCCAAATCATTTACAGGGACAACTTCGAGAGATGAAAATGTAATCGAATATTCTCCCTGCTTAGGTGGGCAGGGAAACTTTATATGCTTGCTTTATTTGTTTGCTTTTGCCTTTCTCCGGCACCCTTTTACTAGCATCACTTTTGCATCTCTCTACTAATTAGTTCTCTGCCATTGTGCTTGTCTATGCCTCTTTTTTTTTTCTTGCTGTGGTGTGCTTTGTTTGTTTGTGAGGATAAGGCAGGGATGATTTGAAATACTTAACCTAACTAAATTCTTCTTCACATAGCATATTTGGATGAAATGTAATCATGTGAGTTATACTAGGTATCACAGTAGATGATCTAATGGTCCTCTTTGGCTTTGCTTTCTATTGATCCATGAATCAATAACAAAACAGTATGTATTTACTTGTCTGAGTACTAGCCTGTTTCCTCACCCAGAAAACAATTTCTGGTATTATCAATAGGGCTTACAGTTTACAATGAACTCTGTAATGCCAAGGTAGAAATTATATTGGAATAACAGGCTTAGTTTTGCCACGCGCTTTGCCTTAGAAATGAAACATTTGAGTCAAATCAGGTAAAGGGGTTATAGCTGGTAGGTCTTGGTTAGGAGACAACAACAGAAAGATTCTGAGATATAGGGGTTTTTTTTCACTAGTGTCAAAATGATATATTTTATTTTATGCTGGTTTGCACATATTTTGCAGGGGGAACACTTTGCAAACAATATTGTAAAATGAAGTAAACATGGAAGCATAGCAAAACATGTTTTAGAGCACAAGAGGTAAAATGCTGGTTTTACTGTACTTGTTTTTAAAAGTCTGCTAGTTCATGTAAATTGTATTTAGTGACAATATTCACTGAATCCTGGAAGTCAATAAACAACAGTGGCTTTAAATGCCAACAATCAGACAGGCAGAAGTCATTGTTATTAAGATATAAACAAGTTAAAGGTTCCATAGTTATTTAATAAGAAAAAAAAAAATCACATCTGGTAAAGCCCTGCTTAAAGAGCAAAAGAGTTTAAATTAGAGAGGATGTTGAAAAAAAGAGAGGAAGGCAGCGTGGCAGATGAAAAGGAAGGGAAATTCAAAGGTTTATGGAACATGGAAGAAGGCATAAATCTCTTATTACACAGTAAGAACAATAGTTCAGCACTTACTTGAAAGTCTTTTTTTTCATAAGAGGCACAAACTACAACATTGTTAATGAAGAACATCTGTGGTTTAATTTTATAGTTTTAATTATAAATACTTGTATTCTTTCTTTTAAATACATGGAAAGTTGCACAAAATAACTTCCTGAAAATTGTTAAATTCAAGATTAAAGAAGTTTTTCTTCTCAAGTCCAACAAAAAATCTGACCTAGAAAACAAGTTTCAAATCCCTAAAACTAGCAACAAGGGAAACAGAACTTGGTGATTAAGAATGTGAGAGAGGAATGTTATATGGTTACCGGTGATCTAAGTAGAGAGGAAGGGAAGGTATTTCGGCATGTAGAGCTAATATATAGGAGATGTTCTGTCATGCAAGAGAACTAGTCCTTCAGTGGAAGTCTGGTTAACTTTTCAAATGCTTGGCATGTAGCACTATAAGAATTTGTTTTTTTTTTTATTCAGAAAGTTTATTGAATTCAGCTAAAATGCCCCAAATATTGTTTTACATTTTTGTCATATTTCAATTCCTGATTCTTAAAAAAACCCCAAAAAGCCCCATCTGACTAAACAACTGCAGTACTGCATCTATCAGCTGACTGATGTCATTCCTTACAACTGACCTACATTACATTTCATGGTGATGGGAAGTGCTATTACTATGCAAAACAAGCCTTCATATTATAACTCACTTGAAATAATAGGAAATGTTGTATCGACTGCAACAGCCACACAGCTAGTTAGAGTTAATTGTGAATGTAAATCAAAACTGTTTCTATCAGTGGGAATCTATCTAAGGTATTTCTGAAGGGGTGGAGCTATTTCTTTTTGTGGGAATTTACAAGTGAGAATCATTAGATATGCACATGTGTTCTTTTCCTATTGATTTTATTCAGCTGAGCATGTTTTTTAGTATTTTGATATACATTTGACAGACTTATTTTGATCAGTGATGCAGTTAATGGTCTTTAAATTATGAGTTTGTTGAAAGAATGTTCACTTGCATGGATTTGAAAGTTAATTTGTAATATACAGTTTTTTCCTATTTTATCTTAATATTTATTTCTTATTTTCCTTCTCTTGCATTGTATTTAAAAATCTTTTTTTAGCTTTACTGGGATAGTGCAAAGTAGAATAACCTGTCATAATACTGAAAGTCAAGTCCCTGACAAGCAATGGGACTACTTTTATCTGTTGTTTCAGTCCTCTTGTTCTAACAAGAAATCTCTCCTTAGATGAATTTCAACTTACCAGACATCTGCTGGAAATATAACACAGCAGAGAGCAGGCAGGCTAGGAGGTTCCTTGAGTGTATGGAGGATAACTTCCTGACAAAAATGGTAGGTGAGCCTACCAGGGGAGGTGCCTTGCTAGACCTACTGTTCACAAACAAAGAAGGGCTAGTGGGGGACGTGGAGGTCGAAGACCGTCTTGGGCTTAGTGACCATGAAATGGTTAAGTTTTCCATTCATAGTGAGGTAAGGAAGGGGGTTAACAAAACCTCCATCTTGGACTTCCGGTGGGCAGACTTTAGCCTGTTCAGAACCCTGGTTGGGAGAGTCCCGTGGGAGGTAGTCCTGAGAGACAAAGTTGCCCAGGAAGGCTGGACGCTCTTCAAGAGGGAAATCCTAAAGGCCCAGGAGCAGGCTGTCCCCATGAGGCGCAAAATTAAAGGGCGGGGAAAATGGCCGGCCTGGATGAACAAAGAGCTCTTGATGGGACTTAAGGAAAAAAGGAAGGTTTACCACCTTTGGATGAAGGGACAGGCAACTCAGGAGGAGTACAGAGATCTTGTTAGGTCATACAGAGAAAAAATCAGGAAGGCAAAAGCCCAGCTGGAACTCAACCTGGCCATTAATATAAGGGACAACAAAAAAAGTTTCTATAAATACATCAACAAAAAGAGAGTGACAGAGAATGTCCATCCCTTACTGGATGCGGGGGGAAACCTTGCAACCAAGGACGAGGAGAAGGCTGAGATACTTAATGCCTTCTTTACCTCTGTCTTTAATAGTTGGACCAGCTACCCCAAGGGTGTTCAGCTTCTTGGGCTGGAAGATAAGGATGGAGAGCAGAACAACCCCCCGTAATCCAGGAGGAAGTAGTTAATGATTTGCTTATGCACCTGGACACACATAAGTCCATGGGGCCAGATGGGATTCACCCAAGGGTACTCAGGGAGCTGGCGGGAGAGCTCACCAAGCCTCTCTCCATTATCTATCAACAGTCCTGGTCAACAGGAGAGGTGCCAGATGACTGAAAGGTGGCCAATGTGACGCCCATCTACAAGAAGGGCCGGAAGGATGATCCGGGAAACTATAGGCCTGTCAGTCTGACCTCGGTACCGGGAAAGATCATGGAGAGGATCATCTTGAGTGAGCTCTCACGGCAAGTGCAGGGCAGCCAAGGGATCAGGGCCAGCCAGCACGGGTTTATGAAAGTGAGGTCCTGCCTGACCAACTTGATCTCTTTCTATGACCATGTGACCCGCCTTCTCGATGCGGGGAAGGCTGTGGATGTTGTCTACCTGGACTTTGGTAAGGCCTTCGACACCGTCCCTCATGGCATTCTCCTGGAGAAACTGGAGAATCATGGCATAGACAAGTGTACCCTCCGCTGGATAAAAAACTGGCTGGATGGCCATGCCCAGCGAGTTGTGATTAATGGAGCAAAATCTGGTTGGCGGCCGGTCATCAGTGGTGTCCCTCAGGGCTCAGTTTTGGGGCCAGTCTTGTTCAATATCTTCATTGATGATCTAGACAAGGGGATTGAATGCACCCTCAGTAAGTTTGCGGATGACACCAAGCTAGGTGGGAGTGTTGATCTGCTTGAGGGTCGGAAGGCTTTACAGAGGGATCTGGACAGGTTGGATCAATGGGCCAAGGCCAATGGGATGAGGTTTAATAAGGCCAAGTGCCGGGTCCTGCATTTTGGTCACAACAACCCCAAGCAACGCTACAGGCTTGGGGCTGAGTGGCTGGAAAGCTGCCTGGCAGAAAAGGACCTGGGAGTGTTAGTGGACAGCTGGCTTAACATGAGCCAGCAGTGTGCCCAGGTGGCCAAGAAGGCCAATAGCATCCTGGCTTGTATCAGGAATAGCGTGGCCAGCAGGAGCAGGGAAGTCATCGTGCCTCTGTACTCGGCACTGGTGAGGCCTCACCTCGAGTACTGTGTTCAGTTCTGGGCCCCTCACTACAGGAAGAACATTGAGCTGCTGGAGCGTGTCCAGAGGAGAGCCACCAAGCTGGTGAGGGGTCTAGAGAACAAGTCCTATGAGGAGAGGCTGAGGGAACTGGGCATGTTTAGTTTGGAGAAGAGGAGGCTGAGGGGAGACCTCATTGCCCTCTACAACTACCTGAAAGGAAACTGTAGAGAGGCGGGGGTTGGCCTCTTCTCCCAAGGGAATAATGACAGGACCAGAGGAAATGGTATGAAGCTGCGGCAAGGGAGGTTTAGCTTAGGTATTTGGAAGAATTACTTTACTGAAAGAGTGGTCAAGCACTGGAACAGCCTGCCCGGGGAGGTGGTGGAGTCACCATCCCTGGAGGTATTTAAGAAGCGTGTAGACATGGCTCTTCAGGGCATGCTTTAGTGCCCGGGATTGTTGGTTTGTGGTGGGGTGTTGTGTGTGAGGTTGTGGGTGTGGGGTTTAGTTGGTGGGTGCTTTTTTTTTTTTTTGTGTGTGTTTTTGTTGTTGTTGTTGTTGTTGTTGTTGTTGTTGTTTTTTGTTTTGTTTGCTTGTTTGTTTGGTTTTGTGTGTTGTGGTTTTTTTTGTTTGGTTGGTTTTTTTTAATGTGGTTGGATCTCAAAGGTCCCTTCCAACCACTAAGATTCTGTAATTCTGTGATTCTGTGAATTCAAAAGTCTGAAACTTGAATCTAGCCCTTTAATTGTCTTATCTTCAGCTATACTCAAGCACTATTGATATTTAATTTTTCCTTCTGTTAGACGTCTGTTTCTTTCCATGAGTACTCCAGACGTGGCAAAAACTACCCTGAACAAAAGACTATTAAGTAATTAATATGGACAGGCAGGATATTGGCAAGGCACTGACATAGGCCTTTGCTGTATTAAGCTAATAGTTCTATCTGTTTATTAAATCAGTTATAACATGTTACATTAAATGTTGGAGTTCATAGCAAAGAACAACCATGGTATGAAATGTTATCTGTTCAGAGCAGGAAATTATTTATTTTCTGCACACAGATAGCAAGTCCTCTTATTTTCACCCATATTTTGATTACAGTGCTGTAAATACTTATCTTGACTCTTTTTTCAGAAAGAAAACCATTTGCTCATTAAGGTTCTAATTTTTGTCTATCGTGTTTACTTCAATGCTCCTTAATGCATTGAAGTTATAGTGAAATATTATTCTAAAATGTATGTAGAAATAGAAAACAAAATTAGTAGATGCTCATTATTATTCTTCAATCACTGAGCTTAACGACTGTCTGCAGATGAAAATGTACAATTCAGTAGTGAATAAGTGGTTCCAGATTGAAACTTTTATCCACGCTTCACTTCTTGGAATGTAATTTTACTTATTGTTTTCAGGTATGCTGTAATTAATGGGCAGTTATAACAATCTATTCATAAATGGATACAGGATAAAGCCTCCCAGAACTTACTATGTTTTTGTTAATCCTTTCCAATAATATCAAACAGATCACTTTGTTCCGTGAGGCACATTTAATGAGATACTAATGCAACTAGTAGATTAAAGAGGCAACAATTAGATCCTAGCTCTTGTTTGTTAATGAGGAAACTGCTTCTCTAAGGTAGCCAATATGTTGGGTCTGTAATAGTTAACTAATAATTTCAGTTAACTCTAAATTCTTAATTAACTATGATTGTGTCTATAGTGGCAGAAAGAGCTCTTACCATGCTTTTTTTCTGATTACATCACTTGCTACACTAAATTCATTAGAAACATTAAGCAGTGAATAAAGGCCAAGGGAGATGAATCATTTTTAATGAATGATGAATGTTACTGAGACTGTTTATTGAGTAAGGAGGAATAATACTTACAAAGAATGTTTTTCTTGTTCTTCTATGGTCTACTGAAATATATTCCTGGTGTTTTATTTTGGGGTTTTTATTGCGGTGGTTTTGTTTTTTGGTGGGTTTTTGTTTTTTTTTTTTTTTATTAATTCATTAAATGTCTTAGGAAAAAAATTATAAACAAAGCTCAAAATAATCTAATATTTTATTTTCATTTCCTTCAAAATTTTGACAATGCAAAGATAAACACCTATGTGAGTACTTCCATGACAGAAATCTCATAAGAGAACAAAAGATTGCTTCTAAATATACTTATATCACCCTACTCTAAACAAAGTATCTTTAGGGAAACCTTAGAGACGAGGGAGAACACAGGGCTATGAAACACGGTCAGAGGCAAGCTTTGCAAACTCAGGACTCTTCAGAATATTCAGTGCTAGTAGCTTCTTTTCATATGTAGGGAAGAAATACACCATGAATGCCCAAGTAGATCTCAACAGTGTCATCTCAACAGCATTAAGATGGAGAACACCTACAGTAATACAGTATTTAACATTTTTAGACTCTATATATTATAATCAACATCCTAAGTTCTGAAGAACTCATTTTAGACCTCAGTGTATCCCACATCAACTCAAAAACCTCCCAAACCATCAAAGTTGGCTTTATCAGATAATTTTGGTTCATTCTTCATTTAATATATATCACTGATACCACAAAATTGTTGAGGTTGGAAGATGCCTTTGGAGACCCTCTAGTCCAACCCACCTGCTCAGAGCATGATCAACTAGCCAGATTTCCCAAGTCCATGGCTGATAGAGTTTTGAATGTCTCCAATATGTCCCAAATTGTTTCCTTCTAATTACATACAAATATGTTATTTCTTTGAGAGATAGATTAACACTGGTAGTTTATATAACTCTTTTACTCCCATTCAGCTTGACTCTTGATCTTTCATGAAGTTGTTCTGTCCTACCTTTTTACTTCATCATCATTTCAGTGGCCTACTTTTGCAATCATTTTCCTGTGCTTTGACAGTAATTTCAGTTGATACTGGAGTTTGTGAATCTCTTTCCTTAGGCAAAATCAGGTAAGAAATGAGGGCATGCTAAGTAGAAGGAATAAATCATGTTTGCAGAAGCTACTGCCGGCTGTAAGACTGAATGAGCTTTGACCTTCACTATTCCTGAGCTTGATATTTACTATTACTGAAACAGATTTTTATAACAGTGTTATTTAGTAATATTTTATGGAGTAGTTTCTTCATTGTTTCCCGGTAACGTAACCATACCTGTGTCTGAGGGAGGGGATTACAGTTTTAAAAACTTAAGAGAAAAAACAGGAACTTGTTTAATATTTTCTGAAGCAATTTCTCTTGTGTTGTATAATGTTTTTACTCCTGTCTCTAACCAGACTTTTACCCATGTAAGCAGGTTTAGGGAAGCCTATGAGTTTAGTTGGGAAATGTTTCAAGACAGGAAATCAGGCTTTTTATAGAAAAAAATTGTCTCATACATCTTGGAAACTGTCAGAGGTAAAATCATGGCTACTTATCATTTAAAACAAATAACTGCAATTTTGTATAAATTTAGGTGGTGTGAACATTGAATCATTTTGTTAATCTTTCAGTTGAATTGGTAAATAATCTTAGTAGCCTTTTTTAGCCCTGGTATGTGAAGATGCTGCTAAAATTCTAGCATTGTTGAAACCATTTAAATTAAATAAATGGCCATTCCTTAAATATGCAGTTATAAGCTTTTTTGGTTATAGAAGTTTCACACTGATTTCATAGTTAGGATTTTGTAGCACACAAAATTCATGTTGCTTGATAACAGAATACTTAATGTTTCCACTAGAAACTCTACTTGGGAATTTCTTCCCAGTGTTAACATTTGTCTTCAGCCAAGCTTATATAAAAAATTTTAAGTCCCACTATATAGAAAATACTGGAGGAAATTTAGTTGATGTACATCCGTTTCTGCACTTCATTGAGGAAAAGCTTACCCCTTAACAAGTTTACAGCAGTTCAATATTTTAATGTTTATGTACAGCTTGAATGACTTAAGACTGGGAAATCCAGGAAGGTACATTTGCGTATTTAAGAAGAAAGATTTTCAGTGATTTGATACTTTTCGTTTCAAATTAATGGAGTGGAGAACGCATAAATAAATTCTATCCAGAATTATTCTGATTTTTGTAATGATTGTATTGCATATTGGGCTGTGTTACTTTTCTTTATATGCTTCATTAAATAAATAGTTTTGCCAATTGTTACAACATTACATGCAGAATAAAATACTTCAAGAACCGAACAAAGTTGTTAGACAATGAGATATGTGGACTTCTGTGGGGATTTCCACATTTCTGCACTATCATCTTCCATGTTTGCAGAATGAGCCAGGCAGAAGTCCTTTCTGAGAGGACTTCTGAGGGCAAAGAGCTGAAAGTATTTGAGACAGTCAAGACAAGAATCTCAAAGAAGCAGTAAACCCCACAATTTAAATTCAGGGGAAAAAAGAAAAATAAGAAACAGTCTTTGATGTTTCTCTGGTGACCTAGCATTGCCCCGTTAGCAATGAAACAATTGTGTAGTTCTTTAAGACTCTCCAGTTTTTTCTGATTTTAAAGTCAAAACGCCTCTAACAGATATGTGCTATTGATTTGTGCATTCAGATACTCTAATTATCTTCATGTGCAGAACATTTTGACTATTTTATGCTCAAACTATTATAAGTTTTGATCTTGATCACTAGGTAGAAGTATATCTAGCAATCAGATATTCTTTGTTTTCAGGATGAGAGGAGTTTAAAAAAATGCTTAACAAATCTACCTTTTTTTTTTTTTTTTTTCCCTCATAAAAAACCCAGAGCCTTTTATTAGAGACTGGTTTTTAGTCACAGAGCTACATTCTTTGTCTCCTGTCTTTGGCTGTCAGCTTTCTGTCCCCTTGAAGTTTGCAATGCCGAAGTTATTACAGGCAAATACATCAAATGGCTTGTCAAATCATGCTGATTCCCTTTCTAATCTCAGTGCAAGCTTTCACCTCATCAGAGGTGAAGGTTATGAAATGAATTTGAACAGTTAAAGGAATCTTCTTGCAAATACAGAAGAGAGTCTGTGGTTCAGAGCCTGTTTTCCTTCTATGTATGGTGAAGGATTTGCCTAGTATCTAGAGGGTGTGAGAGGTGGAATCAAAATATTAAATGGTATAAAATAATAAATCATTTTTTTCAACATTCCTCTTAATGGAATTGCTTCCTAAGAGTAAAGTATAAAAGTCCTATTTAAAAATAAATAAAACACATTCCATTCCTTCTCTAGTCTTTTTGATATTTTGAAGAAAAAATAATAAAGTCCGGAGTCATTTAATTCTCAAGCTTTTACTAAATAATTTTGTTTTCTGACATAAAGTCAGGCTATGGAAGGTTTTTGACCTGCTAATTATAAAATCTGATACTTTCTTCATTTTTGTGATCCATTACTTTTCCCATTTTTTGTATTCAGTTTAAATGACACCTAATTACAGATAAAAGGATATTACTATAATTACCTTCCACTATAGGTGTGAAAATAAGCGAGCAGTTATCACAGCCATTACACTATATGGTGCAACATTAAATTTCTGACCCTACTGCTAGCAGACAGAACTGTTCAATTGCAAGAGCATCTTAGTGTAGTTGAGTAGTTCTAATTATTGCCTTCTGTGAATGCTATATTTTGAACTTTATGCCCTGAACTGCCTTGTTCACAACTAAGAAATGGCAAGTGCCTTCATCAAAATGCAATGAATTCTCTGACATTTTGAAATAACTTCTAGAACCAGCTGGGGGATAGAAAATAATTGCCATTCAAATATATCATTTTTGGGGTTTTGCTTCTTGCTTTACCAGTCTCCTGTGCAGTGAAGTTTAGTGAACTTCCTAAACTACAAGTAAGAACAAACATTTTGGAGGAAATAAATTCTGTTTAATTAGATCCTTCTTGTAGGTAATGTCTCACTGAAATTTGATCCAGATGGATCCAGATGGAGAAGATGGCTTTAAAACAGCAACTGTGGTTCTGTGTTATTAGAGAAAGGTCAGTTCTCAAAACATACTCTCTCTGGGGGATCTAACATACACAGTTTGGTATGGGGAACAGGAAGAAATGCAAGGCGTCTTACCCGCTTTGGGTAGTGTCAACCTAGACCTCTTTTGAGGACAGGTGCCCTGATGGTAATGAAAGTTTGTGCTTTCAAAAATGAAGAAGTTTCGTATTGTGTTTAAATCTATTTGATTTAAATCTGGGGGAGAGAAAGGGGCAGAAAGTGTAATGTTTCACCACATCCAAAAACATGCAGTTGTTGCCTTCAAAATACATATCTTAGAAGCTAAAATGTAACGCTTTATAGCCTAGCAGTCTGGGCAATGAGTTCTCTGGACTGCAAGAGAAAAAGGAAATGGTCCTTCAAGTGTTGAGAGCTGGGAAAATGAGGTTACTATAGAGAAAATTGATGTAACCATAGCATCAGGGAAGCTGAAAAAAAAGTTATGTTTTTCCATTTTCAGCAGGAGGGGATGGCCAAAATATCTGCTGTGCTTGCCTGTGTGGGAAATAAGATCCATATGGGCTTAACGTGCCTAGAAAGTTCAAGGATCGATTAAGAAGGAAGGAGAAGGATGAAAGATTGAAGCAGTTGGTTTGTTGGTGACAATTCTATGTAGAAAAGATTCTGTGCATATCCGTCTTCCATAAAGATCCCAGAAACTGCACTGAATTTAGAGAAAAGCCTCTATATTCTTTAATTAGAATATGTTGAGCTGGGGTATATATTTCATCAGCCCGCATCCTGTGGCCTTCATTCAGAAAGCACATAAGTAGGTTTTCAGGACTTGTGAATGCTTTTGGTGCAGCATCTCACACACATGAAGACTCAAAACTTATCCAAAACTCAACCATAAGCAAACCACCTGATGAACTATTGTCGAGGTCTCGTCGAGAGAAATTATGCAATGGCAAACCTGCTTTAACAGCAGCACTAAAATCTATTGAATTGTTTTACTTAGAAATATTTGTCACTTGTTCCTGAAATAAACTTGACTCTCTGAAATAATGTATAAATCAATAGAAACAGACATATAAATATTTTTATTTTTCCTCTTTTTCTCTCTCAGAGATTACAATCTTGTTTCAGAAAACTGAGTGGAATTTCATACCTATTATTGTAGGCTTGAAGAACAAAAAATGTGATCAGAATTGCACCTTCTACTGTTAACATCTTTAAACATGTGAAGAATTTCTATTATGTGAAAAACTTGTTTTTCACTTCATTCTTTTTAATGAACTGAGAAGCAGAGGGTTTTTTCCCGTTTAATTAGAAATGATAGTTTTTTCTGTCTGCTCATTGTAAGAATAGTATAGTTGTATTGTCTCTTTAATCTTCATTTTACCTCTTCTGCTTTAACATAGGTTTCACCTGTACTGTATTTTAAGTTAATTACAGATTTGTTTAGTGCTCCTATAAATAAGTATACTTAGACTCCCCAGTGATTCAGAGACTTCTTGCTTAATTGCCCATATACATTATTTTGACTTAATCTCACTGATATTTATTAATATGTACAATATGTACACATTCTCAAAATGGAAACAGATATTCTAGTAACTTTGTTGTGTCACCTGTCTCTGATGTACTCTTTATAATACTAGGAAAGTTTTATGAATGGAATAAAAATTTGGAAAGGCAATAAATAATATTATTCTTATTCTGCAAACGTTTTCAACACATTAACTTGCAGGCTTGCCTCCTGTATTAATTTCTTAGTATACATCTCCTGACTTCTTATTTAAGGGGCAAAGAATATCTTTACTCAATGAAATTTTGATCAAAAAGAACTTAATTGTAATTTTTAGACTCAGCACATACAGAAGGCAATTGATTATGCTTGTGCTGGATAGTCAAGAATACACAGTTAATTGCATTAATTTTTAATATTATTATTCCACTCTTTATGATAAAAGTGTTTCTAATTTTTTGTGTTCACTATATAGTCAGTGAGAGACCTTATAGCGATTGAAGTAGGTTTTGTGGTTCAATTTTGGTTAACTCAAAGGAGGAAATGACAACTTTTTTTCAAAATTATTCTTTTTAAGTATTTGCCACAGATTGCATGGCATCCCTGTATTAGTGTGCCACAGAAATGGTATGTTCCAGAAGGCAATCTGTTCTTGACTGGTTAATGACATACGCTTTCCTTCTGATGGAGGATGTATAATGACATACACCTTCCTTCTATATTTTTCTCTATGTTAATATTTATGCTACAATTTGACATAGTGGCAGGGTGAGGAAATAAGGGGGAAAGGAATGAGAGGCCCATCCATCAGTAGAAATGGTCACTATTAGCAAAGATAGAGGTAGTGAAGACAAGTAAAAGTCTGGTCTGTTCCTGCACTGTGGACCAAGAGAGAATGGAAGAGAGGCAAGAATTTCATTATCTATATGCCAAGGGTAGCTGGGGGTTGAAGGAAGTGGGTGGGGAAGAGCACAGGCTGCAGTGGCCTGCAGACACTCAGAGCTCAAAAGTAATAAAACTCTTAAAATATAATACTGCAAGAAGGAATGCGAGATAGTTAGACATTTCTCTCCTTTTGCAGCTTGTCTTTATTTATTAGTCTTTAATTGGATCCAATCTTTGTTTCGTTGTTCCACATGGGCTGTATAGTTCATAGGATCTAAAGGAACTTTAACATAAAAAGTGCTTTAAATCATCTTTGTTTATGCATAAAGGGTGAGTAAGAGACAGGCCAGAATGTGTATCTAGCTTTTAATTGCCTATGCATGGCCCCAGGGAATATAGTCGTGGGTCATTTGTATGATTTTTTCCCTTCCCCTCTCTCTCCCCCAAATTTTTTTCTCTGGAAACATAGTAGAAAGGAGATTATGAAGTGGCTCTGAGGTTTTATGCCCTCCACCCATCCTCTTGCAAAAGTGGGAACCTGTCCTGGTTTGAGGTAAAACAAAACCAACTTTCTATTCAGTAATTTTAGTTCTTAGCTAAGCTTCTCCTAACTCTCTGAAATTAACAGCATATTGTGCAGAAAACTCTTTGTTCTCAGAGTGATAAGACCTATGTTTGTGGTTCATGCCAAGGAACGGCGTGCAGAGGCGCTCTTGCTTATACTTATGTCTGGCTATAACAAGCAAGGTCAGCTAATTTCGTTATTTGCCCTGCTGGAGGCTCAGAAACGGAAAAGCATAGAGGGGTCCCACCTACAGAAAGGAGTGGACAGTAGAGGTGAACCAAAACTGATCAAATCAGTATTCCATCCTGTCTGCCCCATGCTCAGTATAAAAGCTGGGGGATCAAAGAGTCAGCTTGCTTTCTGCAATGGCCAATGTCCGAAGAGGACCCTGTCTGTTCATCTGTCTTACGTCCCGATCTGTGTGTTCCTGACTCCAGATCCAGAATCCAGTTCCTCTCCATCACTGAGTCCAGTCTGCCAGTGATGTCATCCTGGGAGCTTGATATAATTTTGTATATATTGTATCTATTTAATGATTTCCTTTTTATTTTATTAGTGTAGTTTAATTCCTTCTAAACTCATAAATCTCATTATCTCTCCTCCTTCTCCTTTCTTTGGAGCGAGAGGTGGGGGGAAAGCATCTGTCACTGGTCATTGGCTGATTCGCCCTAAACCACTACAGAACCTTTGAAGACAGTCTGTGCTAGCAACTTCTCAGACTATATCCTAGCTCACTACCTTTTTTTTTTTTTGTCAAAGCCAAAGAAAAAAACTGGCATTGTGTGGTGCACTTGCATATTGTTATGACTGAGTTAAAAAATCATAACAATATGTTACATTTCATTTTGATGAAAAAGCAAAACAAGTAAACTTTATTTTTAATAATGTGGTATTATACAAACCAATGGTGAGATTAATGTAGAAACAAATTGAGAATATAACTTAAAGAATATTAGGTAGTCTTCATCCATGTTTTCTCCAGGCCCTCAATTATGAGTACACTATTTCTGACAAAGGAAGCAGTGAATTCTCTAGTGTGTAAAAAAAGATGCATGAGGAGTTGTGAGTTTAAACTCAGAGGGGGAAAAAGCCAACAGCTTAACTTGGTTATTTTCATTTTCTCTTGGCCCTGTTAAGTTTCAAGATACTCTTACGTAGAAATAGGGTTTAACCTCAGTATTCAAGAAAGAACTCCTCTGGAATATCAAAGGTATACAGTCAATGTAGGCATATTATTAGAAGGATTTCTTTTATAAACCAATCAGCCTTTACATTTCTTTTGTCTAAGATTGTTTCCACATTTATGTTTTATCTATTTGACTTTGAAAGGGCATTAGCAAGGAAATCTATATTTAAGATTTTAGAATCTGTACATCTTAATAAGGCTTAAATATAACATTCTGATAAACACTGTGGGGAAAAGGCCAACTGAAATCACTAATTGCCAGCCACTTTTTTTAGAATGGCAGAATTATTTTTGCCTGTAATAATCCTCAGCAGTTTGCTTTGCTATTGTTGGAACATGTTTGACTACCAGTTGTTAAATGAGCTTGTATCATTTAAGAGTGGGAGAAGAACATTTGAAAAAGGAATTGGAGTATATTTATTTTAAATAGGCAAATTAAGCTGTCACAAATACCATTAAGAATAATTTCTAATAGACAACCTTCACACAGTTATCGAAATTAGTAGTTTAAGCCTCTCTGTGTGTAGTTTCCTTTTATAAATTTCTTTTGGAATGATATGGGCTTCTCTAAATGTTGGTTTCCCCTGCTTTTGTATTTAGTTTATTGTTAGATATTCCCAGCTCTGATTTTTATTTTTTTCTTTTTAACCTCAGTTATATGTAAGAGTATGAGAATGTACAGTTCTGGACAGTATATTTGCAAGTGCTCTGATATTAAACACATTTTTATTGCCAAAGGTTTTTTCCCTGTTCAAAAAATTCTATGGGAAATCATTCAGACTCATATAATACCCTAAGAACATGATGGACCAAATTGATACTTTCCGCTCTCAGAGAGTTTCCTCTTAACAGTTTGTCAGCCTTTCTGGATTAAAATAAAAAAATAAAACTTTCCTGGTGAACACATCCATCCTCATCACTGATACCATCACGATGGCTTTAAAAGGTGTCAGGTAGGAATCATATCCCATAAAGCTGCTTGTACTCAGCTGCTGGATGTCTAGGGTTGAGCCATACTGCTCTTGTTGTTAATAGGTATTTGTCCTTCTCTCACTTCTGGCTGTTTACATCTTTTCTCATAGTAGTGTGGCCTCTAGCTTATTTGAGAAATGATCCTAGCAGTTAGCTACATCACGCTGCTGGAGTCTGTATTCCCAGCCCTAAAAGTTATGCATTCTATTTGTCTCCTTAGAAGTCTGTACAATGATATGTTGGCAGGTGAGCAATAGTATCGCATTGTGCTGGAAAATGTTTTTAAATTAATGTTTAAATAAATGAGCAGAGAAGTGATACATAAGTGAAAGACTGAATGCCAAGGGAATAAAGACAAATGAATATCAAAAACTACTGAGTAATCAGAAGGATGAGGGAAAGGGCTTGAGATTGTTCTGACTCTAGAATGATTATTTGTTCCAATTATTTACATCTATAAAGCTTCAGATCTGTCAGTGTAAGAAGGTCTATGTGCCTTCTTGTCTGAAAAAGACAAACCAACCAGCAGAGACCAGCTCCATGTATGTGTGAACATATTTGTATCATTATTTCATTAATATTTTCTCTCTGTCCATTCTGGCTGCCTGTTTGTGATGATAGAGTGTGTTATGTCAGATCAAAACGAGTAGAAGTAAAAATAGTGATCTAGACAAGCAAACAAACCTTAGTTGCCAGAATAATCGGTTATGAGGAAGACGCCGAGTAGTTTAGGTGACAGCACTGGAAAAGCAGCAAAGAAAGCAATCGAAAGCCGGTGGACAGTTGGAGGATTTATCTTGTAAATAAGAGATGGGATCTGGAGATAGGACTCTCAGCTGCCTGACCAGAATGACGCATGAATCAATACAAAAATAGGGAGTAGATCTGCATAATACAGACTCTTGGTTTCAAAAAGGAGATTTTTGGAACTAAACTGAATTATACTTAGAGAAGTTAAGTTAATAAACAGTGGAGGCAATATGTGTGCCTGTTAGAAAAAAAAAAATATTCGTCTTCTGAAATGGTGTGCTTCCATTGCAATTAAATTCTGTTTTATTTTTGGAAAGAACGGCTTCTTAAAGAAAAAAGTTCTGTTTAGTGGAAATTTATTCTGTCACAGTTTTCTAGAGGAAAAAGTTTACAGGCTTCAACCCAAGCTCCTTAATGTGACTTGTAACTGTGAAGATTTCTAAGTAAGAGTGATAGAACTGTGTAGTTCCATCGACAGAAAACTTGCATCAGAGGGCAAGGAAGCCTGAAAGGTTTCAAAATTAAGCTTGCTCCATAAATTGCAATAACTTTCACAAACAGTCAAAGTGAAGAAAAAAAAACAAACAACAAACTTGAAAAGAAACACAGATGCACTTTAGTGATTGAGAAAAACATGTGATGTAATAGATTATGTTATGAAAGATAATTCCATATGTCCTTATATCTTCATTTTTTCCATGTAAAAGTACCTGTTGCCACTTGGCTGAGTATTTAGTGGGGGAAAACAAGGTTTATAAAGATGAGTTGCTCTATTATGAACATTAAATAGGTGGTTAGATATGCAATAACAAGCCAGTATGCTTATTTTTCTGGAGAAAAATCAAGTAACATATCATGTTAGCTTTTAAACTTCTTGGCACACACATTCCAGATTTCTTATTAACAAGAAGTCTTCACGTCAATAGGTTAATTGTGTAAACAATTGTAGACATGGGATGGAAATCAGTCATAAGTAATGTCCACTTTTCTGACACTTATCGTTTTCTTATAAACGGTAGCTTTAAACCTGTCATCAGAACTTTAATACTGGAAAACTTGTTTTTTTTGTGGTTATTTGTATAAACTCCCTGTAGATTAAAATATGTTTTAAAGGTTAATCAGTGTTCTCCATTGTATTTGAAGACCTGAATGTATACAAGAATTATGTTAATTTTGTGGCAATCTTGAAAAACTTTAAAAAATTCACACCCAAACCAACTTGATCAATATAAATTGCAACAGCAAAACACTGGACCATATGACATTGATTAAGGGGTGCTGCATCTTGTATAGACTAGAGGTAGAGAGCAAAAAATAGCCCAAAAGATATCTGAACCTTTCAAGTTAAGACATATTCTGCATAGGCAGGAAAAAAACAATTTTTCCTTATAATTTCAAACCCATCTGACTTTTTGAAAGATGGTATATATTCTGTTTATTTACAATGTCCATGTGATTAGATTAAGATTAAGGATCAATTTCCTGCTATTTTGACTTGAACAATGCTTAAGGGAAATATTTAATATTTTAATATTTCACTGAGAAACATTAATATTTTTTCCTCTGAAAATACGCCAGTTCTGTAAATATCAGTGTTTCAGCATTTACCGGAGTTTGAATACTGAAGCAAGAAATGAAAAGAGAAGGCTCGCAGCAAATTCCTCTGTCTAAAAAAGGGACCAAAGAATTTTAAAGTTGATATCTAGAAGAAAACTTGGGGGAGAGTTGAATTAGCTTTGGCCTAAATAACTTTTAAATAAAATTAAAGAGGAAGCAGTGTGGTGATTTGCATGGTTTTGTCCATTGTAACACTAAAAGCTGGACCATGTTAGAGGTGAAGTATTATCACATACATTCTTAAAAACTTTTGGAAAATCCAGTTACCACTCTGAAATCTTTTCAAGTGAAACATAACCCTGAAACAAAACTTTGCAACCATTTTATATTCAGTATCTTAAGTTGGGAATTTTTTGTCTCACCATTCTTAAAAAAAAAAGTAAGCAAAAAATACCTGTTGATTCACTTTTACCTAATTTGACAAATAGTTTGGATGTCTCAGAGGAAATATATTCACCAAAATGGAGGGGCTGTGGGGCAGGGGGAAGGAAAACTCAGATTTTCCGGTGTCACAGTTGCAAATGCAAAGGTATCATAGTTTGAGTTCCCAGATGGTAATTTTTGTTAAATTACATTGGCATACACATCTATATGTAAGAGCTGTATTGAAGACATAGTGTGTTTTTGTTAACACGAAAGAGTGGGAATGTCTGCTATTCATCCAGGGGTGCTTCAGGAGAATGCTTTTTAAAAAAATAATTCATTCATTCTTATTACATTCTAAATTACTTGTAACATAAACAGCCTCAGTTACCTTTTTAGTGCATCTGCCAGGTTCTTGAGCTGTGGCAATTGCAGCCTGGTTACAGAATTCCTTTTCAAACTAATGAGCTATTAAAGGAGAACTCTGTGCTTTGAGAAGGGTTAAAAAAAATGTAGATGCTGGATAGGCTCCTCCAAGTGGATTTCTTGATTTTTAACTTCAGAGGCAAAACTCCATTTTTTCTTAACTGTAGATATGCAACTTTTTTCCATAATATTATGATTTCCATGAAAAAAAATGCAGAAGGCACTCTGGAGGTTATCCTGAAAGTATACAATAAGCATTAACACTTAAGAGCTCTACTTAAATAGTTTAGCCTTTGCTCTCCATTGGATTATACTTTCTTACTTTCTCTCCCTGTATTTTTCCAACATGGTATCCTTAGAACTGTTATTCTCAGTTTAAATGTTTATGAAGATGAGCTTACAAATAGCTGTTAGCTATTAAATCTTCATGATCACATAATGAATTATTGTCCTGACTCTTGCATCATTCTCTGAGTTATATGTGGTATTATTTTTTGTCTTCATTCAAAAATTTCTTCTTCTTTGAAAATGTTAAGTAAAAAAGTAAGAAATACACAGAGGATATTTAGTCTTTTCTTTGCTGCCATTGCCATGGAAACATTAAATGTAAGAGGAACTGTAGGAAGAAGATGAAAAGGTAGAGGCAAAGAAGGAGATACAGAACAGTAAAGAAAAAAGGAAGGCATGCAGCAGTGCATTAAGTTGCAAGACAGTATTTAGGTATCGTTTCAGTTCAGAAATTCTGTCACATTTGGAAAAGCTATACTTTTCAGACCTGAAATGCAGGTTAGTTTGATCGATTTGTATAAATATAAGAATAATTTTTCCATTCAGTAGAAATACTAAAAAAACCACTTCAGTTCATGTCTTTGATGTTTTCATAGTACTATAACTCTGATAATGGTAGAGGTTTATGGCTGAATTGCATTGTGCTAGGATAAATCCTTCTGGGCTAGGGTGTGCATTCTGTTTGCCCTTCTTTTTTACATGTCTTGGACCATTGCCCAAACCCTGTGGAAAACAGCCCTTTCTGCTAACAGTGTGGAGAAGTCGCTGAAGTGTAGATCCTTAAATGTGATTTGGTCTGAAGGACTTAGTGTATCATTGTTCTTTTCTAAGATGCGTGAGTCTAATCTAATTTTATCTGGATGCATTTACTATAAATATCACAATTTCCCTTGTAACCAGCCACTCCCTCTTCTTCTTTTTCTCCATCCAAGAGTCACTCGTTTATCAGTCCTGTCTTTATATTTGTATATTATCAAGTTCCAGTAGGTGGCAGTCCTGCAGCATTGTTTCTGGATTTTGTAGGATGAATAAAACTGTGCGTTGCAAATGGCTTCTTTTGCAAAACTCTGCAGTAATTCTGAAGTTCTCATCCCTTTCCTGCTTATCATTTACCACTTGGAGAGAATAATATCCCTAATCTCCATTCTATATATATTTTTGTCCTATGATGATATCTTTTATTGTATTCCATAATAAAATGTATCTCAATTCTTTTTGTTGTTGTGGTTTCTGGAATGTGTTCTTCAATCCCATATTGTGGGTTAACTCTAAAACACATGCAGCGATTACATTGCATTAAACTGATACAGCAATACTGTGTAAAAAGACCCATTCCCTGTTTTATTTTTAATAAATGAATGTTATGTGACTTGCTGCCACCATTTTGTCTGGGGGAATTGACACCTTGTCTGCATAGCCCAGCGCTGTGTGGGAATGAAGTAAGATGTGAGAAGCGAGAAATTAGGCTGGCATGAACATCTCTGTATAACCTCTCCAGTCCCCTCTTCATAATCTGATATAGTAACAGGACTTGTACTACATCTGTTTTCCTATTTCATCTATTAACCAAATCTTCACTTTGTCCATTTTTAAAGATGTTCTGGGGTTTCATAAGCAAGGGACAGAAGCCAGTAATGTAATTTCTCCTACCAAAGGAGAAACAATAAGTTTAGTGATAACCTATTTATTAGAACTGTGTTCTTAAGCATTTTAAAGCCAGAAGTACATCGTCTTTGTGGTGTTATTTTACTCTTCTACATACTGATTCTATAAATCCTATTTGGGTTCTGGAATGACAACTTGCCCCGTTGAAAGAGCAAGGACAGAAGACAGAAGAACCTAGCTTTCTGGATAAAGTGCTGGTATGAATGTCATGAAGCTGTTATTTTGTGGACCTACTCATACATATGTTATTGTCAAAGCCCTTTAAATAGTGTTGGTGTTGCTAAGCAATATTCAAATCGTTTAAAGATATTTTGAAACCAGTGAATACCTGTTAACAGTCCTTTGGGCTATACTAGTTGATTTACAACTGAACTGTATTAATGCATTTATCTCTGTTTTTCCCTTTTTTGTTGTTTTTTTTTTTTTTCTTTTTTTTTTTTACTCTAAGAATTTAACCTTTAAAAGTACAAAACCTGCAAAAATTGAAATGAGTGAGATAGAGGAGAGAACCAGTAGGGGCAATTGAGGAGGAAGGTACGCAAATGGGAATGCTCTGCTCATTAATGCATGTTTCCTACTGGTCTGCTCCTTGAATTTGAGAAATTTAGAAAGTGGAGATAAGAATTGCCAGACAGTGTGTTGTTGCCTGGCAGCCTGTAGAAATCATACGATGCAACATGAGGCTGCTTGACCTAAGTGAAATAGATATTTTTGCCCCTTTCTTCTTCCTGCTAATTCTTTAAAGAGCTGTTGGGATACTGCCTGGTGAAGGAACATATATAGATACCAATATATTTTTAGAGGTGATGCAATTCATATTTTAGTTAAGGTAGTATATATTTACATTCTTAATTGCAAATGAAATAAGATGTTCTCATAAAGAAAGGCTTTATTGCAATTTGTGATGGTGGGCTGCTATTAATAGTGAATAATATAAGTAACCAACCTATGGATTTTTAGTCTGTCTCTGTGTTGCATTGCATTTGTCTTTAGAACTAAGATTTGGTATTAGTATTTTTGCTTTAATTTCAAAGGTGTTGTAGTCTTTTCCTTCAAATTAAATAATCTTTCCAGTATATCATCCTCTTGTAATCATTAGGGTTTTTTTCTTCTTAATTTTTAAATCAAAATCACACTAATAGCAAAACAGAGAAATTCTTACTTCAATATGCTGCATATGAATCTCCTGCATGTCAATGTGGCTTGTTAAAGCAAGATTTAAAGAGATATCTCATTGGGTGTATATGAGTTCCTCTTTATGTCAGCTAGTTCTATTAAGGAGAGAAAACCAGCACTGAGTTTTAAATTTGTGGAACTCATTTATTAACTTAGTGAACCTGTACCTTTTTTTCCCTTCTAATTGGATCTTGAAGAAATCATTTCCTAAAGAGATGACAATTTTAAAACCTGGTGTTTTACCGGGGTGTTGTAAAACATCTACACTGGGTCATCATTACAAGTAATGGCGATGAAACAGAGTTTATTACAGAAGGAAGTAGTCAACAACACCATAGTTCAGAGTTCTGTTATGGTAGGTGCCATACATCCTAATTGGTGTAGAGTTTTTAGGAGGTGATTAATGAGCTTTCTGAGTCAGTCTGCAAATATTGGGACTCTTCAATGAATAGCAAGTTAACAAACATTAGGGGAAATAGTTGTGAGGAAAATATTTGAAAGTCTAAAATATATCTTAAATATGCATCTTCTCAACCAAAATATATTTATTTGGATCGTTCCTTGTTACATTTCAGTGCAGTTTGCCTCAAAGAGCAGTTGCCTTACGCTTTCTCCTACCACAAGAGAAATATGTTGAGTGATAAGCTATTATGTTCTTCATGAGTTCTCAGATATTATCTGACTTGTTCTGTGTTTTAAAATCAGAGATGGGACTTAGGGAAAAAAGGAACGTTTACCACCTTTGGATGAAGGGACAGGCAACTCAGGTGGAGTACAGAGATCTTGTTAGGTTATACAGAGAAAAAATCAGGAAGGCAAAAGCCCAGCTGGAACTCAACCTGGCCATTAATATAAGGGACAACAAAAAAAGTTTTTATAAATATGTCAACAAAAAGAGTCAGGGAGAATCTCCATCCCTTACTGGATGCGGGGGGAAACATTGCAACCAAGGACGAGGAGAAGGCTGAGATACTTAATGCCTTCTTTGCCTCTGTCTTCAATAGTTGGACCAGCTACCCCCAGGGTGTTCAGCCTCCTGGGCTGGAAGATAAGGATGGAGAGCAGAACAACCCCCCTGTAATCCAGGAGGAAGTAGTTAATGATTTGCTTATGCACCTGGACACACATAAGTCCATGGGGCCAGATGGGATTCACCCAAGGGTACTCAGGGAGCTGGCGGGAGAGCTCACCAAGCCTCTCTCCATTATCTATCAACAATCCTGGTCAACAGGAGAGGTACCAGATGACTGAAAGGTGGCCAATGTGACGCCCATCTACAAGAAGGGCCGGAAGGATGATCCGGGAAACTATAGGCCTGTCAGTCTGACCTCGGTACCAGGAAAGATCATGGAGAGGATCATTTTGAGTGAGCTCTCACGGCAAGTGCAGGGCAGCCAAGGGATCAGGGCCAGCCAGCACGGGTTTATGAAAGTGAGGTCCTGCCTGACCAACTTGATCTCTTTCTATGACCATGTGACCCGCCTTCTCGATGCGGGGAAGGCTGTGGATGTTGTCTACCTGGATTTTCGTAAGGCCTTTGACACCATCCCCCACAGCGTTCTCCTGTGGAGAAGCTGGCGAATCATGGCATAGACAAGTGTACTCTTCACTGGGTAAAAAACTGGCTGGATGGCCATGCCCAGAGAGTTGTAATTAATGGCTGGTCACCAGTGGTGTCTCTCAGGGCTCAGTTTTGGGGCCAGTCTTGTTTAATGTCTTTATTGATGATCTGGATAAGAGGATTGAGTGCACCCTCAGTAAGTTTGCAGATGACACCAAGCTAGGTGGGAGTGTTGACCTGCTTGAGGGTCGGCAGGCTCTACAGAGGGACCTGGACAGGTTGGATCAATGGGCCAAGGCCAATGGGATGAGGTTTAATAAGGCCAAGTGCCGGGTCCTGCATTTCGGTCACAACAACCCCAGGCAACGCTACAGGCTTGGGGCTGAGTGGCTGGAAAGCTGCCCGGCAGAAAAGGCCCTGGGGGTATTGGTGGACAGCCGGCTTAACATGAGCCAGCAGTGTGCCCAGGTGGCCAAGAAGGCCAACGGCATCCTGGCCTGTATCAGGAATAGCGTGGCCAGCAGGAGTAGGGAAGTGATGGTGCCTCTGTACTTGGCCCTGGTGAGGCCTCACCTCGAGTACTGTGTTCAGTTCTGGGCCCCTCACTACAGGAAGGACATTGAGCTGCTGGAGCGTGTCCAGAGGAGAGCCACCAAGCTGGTGAGGGGTCTAGAGAACAAGTCCTATGAGGAGAGGCTGAGGGAACTGGGCATGTTTAGTTTGGAGAAGAGGAGGCTGAGGGGAGACCTCATTGCCCTCTACAACTACCTGAAAGGAGGTTGTAGAGAGGTGGGTGTTGGCCTCTTCTCCCAAGGGAATAATGACAGGACCAGAGGAAATGGTATGAAGTTGCGGCAGGGGAGGTTTAGATTAGATATTAGGAAGAATTACTTTACTGAGAGAGTGGTCAGGCACTGGAACAGCCTGCCCAAGGAGGTGGTGGAGTCGCCATCCCTGGAGGTATTTAAGAAGCGTGTAGACATGGCTCTTCAGGGCATGCTCTAGTGCCCGAGATTGTTGGTTTGTGTCTGTTTGTGGGTGGGCGTGGTGTGTGGTTGTGGGTGTTTGTTTTGTGTGGGGGTTTTTTTTTGTTTGTTTGTTTTTCTGTGGTTGGACTCGATGATCTCAAAGGTCCCTTCCAACCAAGAAGATTCTGTGATTCTGTGAGATGCTTTATAGTCAACACAGTTCAAGATAACATGTCTGGATGGTGCTCCTTTCTTTTCACTGCTGCTCTCTGGTTCAGTCTCTCTTCTCCAGTTGATTTTTTCATGAGTTGGAAGCTTGTAGTCCACCTGCTCGGTTGCAGATAGTCTTACGGTTTTAGAGGCTTCAATTTATGTGATCCTTTATTAAAATACATTTCCTCACTCATTTTTCTCATGGTATTTATAAAAAATTTTAAAAATTATGACACTTCTGTTTTTAACTTTACCAATTACATGGTCAGATACTGGTACTAAGCTTTTCATTAAACATATTTCAGCAGACAACATTTTGAGGTCCAGGGATCACCTAGGAATTAAGTAATGCCAAAAGATAAATTTAGAAATGCCAAATATCTGAATTGAAATTGTTGACCTCTTGGCACAAAATGATGATAATCCTGCCTTGAGGTAGTGTATTTAATTACACATTCTCTCATAAGCAATTGAGATCATAAAATTATATGTTTGGCTATTATCTTTCATCATTGCTTTTGTAGTTTTCTAACAAGCACACATCAGATAACATCTTCAGCAGCAGTGGTAACAATGCTCCTTCTTGGAGGTAAGAATAAAAGTCCAGAAGCAATATCTGATTTTTCACAGTATACAAATCTAAATCCAAATTTGGAATATGGATCTATAATGGGATTTTGTTTGGGGTTTTTTAGGGCTTTGAGGGGTGAATTTGTTTTTTTAAGGATGTTTGCATGGACAGTTCTAACCTCTGATCCATCCTCTGGTTTGCCGATGTCCAACTCATAAGTAATAAGGAGGCTATGTTTCCTCTGACATTAACAAAGCCAAAAAAGTTTACATATCCGTAGGGTTTCATCTTACTAACTAGTCTACTATAGCATTTTTTTCCTCTCCAAAACTTGCTGTTACATTTACCTTTTTTTGGACATATTTGAATTAAAAAAAAAAAGTTAGGATTTCAAATATCCTGTTTTAAAATTTTTCTGACTCTTATTTTGACAGTTCTTCTCTACTCAATTCAGGATTTCACAAGCATTGTAAACTCTTGCATTTGTCTCAATTTCTCCTGTTGCTATAATACTACTCTACTTATAATGTAGACACAACCAGCAATGGACAAAAATCACCAGAAAACCATCGCCCTCAAGAGAAACATGAGTCTAATATCTGATGGAGAAACTGGTTCTGGATGTGGAAGAGGTACTGTATGTTCAGTAGCCACATATATGCATTCCCACACTTAAAAAAAAAAAAGTAATTAAAAAAATGAGGTCAATTCACATCATGAATCAGGGCCATTACAGAGAAATACAGCTGTAATGAGGTAACTACTTTAATAACAAACAAGATAATTTCTTAAGCACAAGAGTTTGGCTGTGCTGAGAAGAGAAATGCTGATCCTGCCACCAGTAACCTTCAGTCCTCTTCTTGACGTATGATTTTCCAAACTTTGTCAGTGAGCAACTCCCTGTCAATTACAGAGTCTTTCAAGTTAGTATTGTCAATGAATTCCATTCCTTTCTTTGAAATGCTAAAATTACCCAACACTAGGTCCTCAGAGGAGCTTGCTGATCTTATCCTATTCTGAACATTGCAGTGCTTATGTCACCTATACATTTTGAGTTGTCCTTCCAGACATGTCTATTATTTCACGGTAGCTGAGGGGGCAGTTACCTTCACAATACTGCCAGATATTCTGAGTGTATCACAGGTGATGATGCTTTTCCTTTTATAGCCTTGCAACAGTACAAGAATCCTTACTCCTGACACTATTTTGGGATGAAAGAAGAGGATGTTTTCTTCTTCTGCAGAACTCCTATCTGTTTCAGTCAAGCAAAAATGTATTGAAATACTTGCAAAAGTGACAAAGAAACTTTCTGTTTTGTGTATCTGCATCATGGATACTAATGAGCCATATAATATAGCACATTTGTTACTAACTTCAAGGTGATTGATCATTTTCATCGTGTGTGGATAATTATTTCCCTAAATAGAATTCCTAATATAATGACAACTCGCACAGCCTCCTCAAACTGATTCACTTGTGTAACTATGGCAGCCTGTTGTTGTATTGTGCTGCAAAGATTGTCTGATTAGTAAGAAATTATGATTTATTTAAATAATTAAACTCAATGTGCTTAAGAAGAAAACTTAATGCTCTCTTAGAAGTTCTCACTGTGAATTATCTTCTCAATAGCATAATAACATTAGGGTTTTTTTCCCTCAACATTAGCACAGAGAACAACCATTACTGCACTAATACAGAATCAGAGAGTAATTATGGATGGAAGGAACCAGTGGATGTTATCTGGTTCCAATCTGCTCAAAGAAAAGCTACCTTCAGTGTTAGATTAGGTTGCTCAGGGCCTTGTCCTCTCACACTATCTCCAAGAGCAGACACTCCACAGCCTCTTAGTTTAGCAATATCTTAGACTTTACCTGGACATCAGTCGAACTCAGTTTGAGTTGACAGGGTGGATTTAGTTACTGGAGGTTTGCCCAGAATGTGAGGAGGTGCCTGGCTCTGCATGTGCTTCAGAAGTTTTGGCACGGTCCTCTCCAGGGGTGCTTTCCCCCTATCTGAAACAGGAATCTGTGATAAATAACTTTGTCTTGTGAATTTTCCATTAAATTATCCATCTTTTTTTAATGAATATTATATAAAGCATACATTTCCATTAAAGTAATTTTTTTCTAAAGTAATCAGTAAAGAGAGACTGGAGGGGTGGGATACACCTGCCTAGAAGACGCAAGGGAATCTTTGGCAGCAGGCCATTTCCTCTTGTCCTATCACCTGTGACTTGGGAGAAGAGACCAACCCCCGCCTCTCTACAACCTTGTTTCAGGTAGTTGTAGAGAACGATAAGGTCTCCCCTCAGACTCCTTTTCTCTAGGTTGAATAACCCCAGCTCCCTCAACCTTTCCTCATAAGACTTACTCTCCAGACCCCTCACCAGCTTCGTTGCCCTTCTCTGGACCTGCTCCAGCACCTTGATGTCTTTTTTGTGGTAAGGGGCCCAAAACTGGACACAGTACTCAAGGTATGGCCTCACCAGTGCCGAGTACAGAACTAGATGGGCTCTGACAGTATCCACCTGAGGGTTTTCAGAGAGCTGGTTGATGTCATTGCAAGGCTGCTCTCAGTAATCTTTGAGAAGTCGTGGAGATTGGGAGACATCCCAGAAGTCTGGAAGAAGGCTAATGTCACCCCCATCTACAAGAAGGAAATTATAGGCCCATCAGTCTTAATTGAGTCTCTGGGAAAGTGTCATGGTTTTGATCGGATTGACCAATCAGAACGACAGATGGCCCCTCCCTCCCCCCTCTAAGGAAAACAGAGGAGAGGAAGAGATAAAAGAGATTTATGAGTTTAGAAAAAGCTAAACTAATGAAAATATTAATAAATAATGAAATAATGATAATAAGAAAAGAAAAAAAAAAAGGAAAAAAAAAGTATACAGTATATACAAAACCTTATCAAGCTCCCAGGATGATGATCACATCACCAGCAGGCACAGGGGAAAGCCCCAGGCTGGACTCAGTGATGGACAGGAGCTGGATTCCGGATCTGGAGTCAGGAATGCTCAGATTGGGATCAAAGGCAGACGAACAGACAGGGTCCTCCTCGGACATCGGCCGTTGAAGGAAGAGAGTTGACCCTTTGATCCCTCAGCTTTTATACTGAGCATGATGCAGATGGGATGGAATACCCTGTTGGTATTTTGGGTCACCTGTCCTGTCCGTTCCTCCCTACAGGTCTGACCCCTCTACGCTTTTCTGCTTCTGACCCTCCAACGGGGCAAATAACAAATTTACCTGACCTTGGTTGTTATAGCAATAAGTGTAAGCAAGGGCCTCTCTGCATACCATTCCTTGGTATAATCAGGTCTTATCACTGTGAGAGTGAACAGTTTCTGAACAATATGTTGTTAATTTCAGAGTTTAGTTAGTTAGAAGAGGCCCAGCTAAAAAGGTAAAATTACTGAACAGAAAATTAGTTCTGTTTTACCTCAAACCCGGACAGAAAGTTATGGAATTAATTCTCCTGAGGGCTATCACAAGTCAAATGAAGCAGGTGATGGTGAAAAGACAGCATGGATTCACCAAGGGCACGTCATGCTTGACAACCCAGATTACTTTCTATAACAAAGTAACCTGCTTGGCTGATGTAGGGCAAATGGTGGACATCATCTAACCGGATTTCTCCAAGGCTTTCGACATGGTTCCCCCCAGCCTCCTCCTAGAGATACTGATGTGTTATGGTCTAGACAAATGGTCTGTGCAGTGTGTGGGGAACTGGCTGACAGGTCACAAGCAGACCATGGTGGTAAATAGCTTCTTTTCAATCTGGCAGCCTGTCAAAAGAGGGGTCCCCCAGGGATCAATACTGAGCCCAATGCTGTTTAATATCTTCATAAGTGATCTGGATAATGGGATCAAGTGTACCCTGGCAAAGTACACTGATGGCACCAAACTGAGTGGGCAAGTGGGCATTTGGGATTGGAGAGCCACCCTGCAGGAAGACCTCGATAGGCAGGAAGAGTGGGCTAAGAAGAACCTTATGAAGTTCATCATGGACAAGTGTAAGGTCTTGCACCTAGAAAAACATAATCCAGGCGTGCAGCACAGCCTGGGATCGACCTGGCTGGGAAGTAACTCTGTGGAAAGGGACCTGGGTGTTCTGGTAGACTCACTATGAGAGTCACTAAACAAGGTCACTATGAGTCAACAGAGTGCTGCTGCAGTAAAGAAAGCCAACAGGATGCTGGGTTGCATCAACAGGGGCATTACCAGCAGATATAAAGGAGTCATTATCCCACTCTGCTCAGCGCCTTTCAGGTCACACCTGGAATACTGTATTCAGTTTTTGTCCCTGCTATACAAGAGAGATGTGGGTAGGCTGGAGAGGGTCCAGAGAAGGGCCACAAAGATGATCAAAGGACTGGGAAGCCTGCCTTATGATGAAAGGCTGAGAAAACTGGGTTTGTTCAGCCTTGGGAAATGAAGACTTGGGGGACACCTTATCACCACGTTCCAGTATTTAAAGGGTGGCTACAAAGAAGTTGGAGACTCCCTTTTTACAAGGAGTCACATGGAAAAGACATGGGGCAATGGGTACAAGTTACTCCTGGGGAGATTCCAATTGGACACAAGAGGAGACTTTTTTCACAATGAGAACAATCAGCCATTAGAATAGTCTCTCCAGGGAAGTGGTGGTTTCCCCATAATTGGACAATTTTAAGATTCAGCTGGATAGGGTGCTGGGCCAACTTATCTATACTGTGCCTTTGCCAAGAAAGGTTGGACCAAATGATGCTTGAGGTCCCTTCCAACCTGGTATTCTACAATTCTGTGCAAATGTTTGTACCTAAACTGAAAGAAACATTCTGCCATAAGATTGAACTAAGTCATGTTGAAATAGCAAACCTCGCTGTTCCATGCTGTGGTTCAGGCTGGTTTTTGTGTACCGACTATGGGTTGGCAATAGTAAACTGCTAATACATTTGATTGCCATAATTAAAGACATTTGATTACATCAGCTTGGAACATTTTCTTTAATATGATTAAAATCACACTGGAACACATTCAGCAGTTTTACACTTCAATAATATACAATATGGAATGAAAACCTGGCAGCAGACTGATGAATTCAATGTTGCATGCAGGAATACAGAGTAAGCACAATTACACTGTTTCAGAAGTAGTGGACAAGTACTGCATTTCAACAAATTTTACTTTTGTCTTTGCTTAGTCTTCAAAATGAAGCTTCAGTCACTTTTAATAGTTATTTTTGAAACTGTTCAAAGATCAGGATACATGCTTTATTACTTGTACATGCTTCACATTTTAAACGACATGCTTAGCTGAGTTCTTTTCTTCACTGAAACATCTTGTTTTGTTTGCTTTGTTTGCTTCCTGCTTCATTTTTTTTCCTCTGTTGTTTTCAAAACCTGATGTATATTACTTATTTTTTTTTAACTTAACTTTTTACTTTAAAATCTCCCATTCTTCATCTCTTCCACTGGGACTCTTTCATTCTTTGGTTTCCCTCAATTTACTTCTCCCCAATATAGAAAGCATCCATACTGATATCACTAAAGGTACATTCTTTGAAATTACCTTTCTTCTAAGTTAAAGGTCTAAAGAAGACTCTCTTTAGTCAGTTTCCTTCCTCTGCTTCCTTCAATGCTATCAGGTTGTCTGTTTTTCTTTATTACGTGTAAATTCCCCAAAAGTTGGAGAAAGAATCAACAGATAAGTAAATGTTGAATTGAACCTTAAGGGTAATCAAAAATTGAGACATTATGGAATGGCCATGAGGTCATAGAAGACAAACTGAGCTGTCAGCAATCAAACAGTAGAATGGTGCAAAACTTCCATAATGGCACTGTACTATTACCTTATTTGTTTGTCTTTATTTTCTGATACTGTAAATTTTTGAAGTAATGTGTATGTTGTGTTGCTACTAAGCAGTATACAATTATTTGTGGAGCAACGGAGTAATAATTTAACACATTTTGGTAAATCTGTTACTCATATTATTGAATTTTTGTCAGCTAAATTCTTATATATAGAATGAGAGTTAACTTCTCTGTGTAGTTTTACTAGTATAAATCAACTTCAACATTACTGAAAGTGTGAGGTCTCAAAGTGCTATCTTGCCAATCTTAAGATTTAGGCTGAATAAATCGCTGGTAAGATTGTATCAAAACCTAAGATCTTCCTTGTGCATTTGAAGTGACAGTCACAGCACTAAAAAAGTGATAGAACAGGCTTCCCTTGGCAACAATTTTATCGCACCAAACTGGAAAATAAAATTCATGTTGCATTAGGGTAAAGTAAGACTCTGGTGTCAGAGCTGAGAAAAAGGTGGTGAAAATTTTTGTGACAGGAGTGGACCCATAAAACAAGGAGTGCATCTGTAGTTCGAAGGAGTTGGTGCTGAGAATCTGCGTCTACATCATACCCATTTCAGAAGGGTTTGTGATGAGCTAGATCTAGTCCAGACTCATGGCATGAACACCTGGCAGTGTTTGGAGCTCCTGAATCACACCACCTGATTTAGTTTTATCTGAAAAGAGCCTAGTCCATATATCTGAGACCATGCCATAGTATGAACCAAAGTGCAGCAAACTGGAACCAACAGAGGCACAATCCTAAAATGCAGATGTAGAGGCACTCTTAGTTACTAAAATGTTTCTCTATGGAGTTTTATCTATAAAGAGACATCTGGGTGGATGAATCTGCACACCACACCAGCTTTGGAGTCACATATCGTAACTCTGTTCCTCTGGTTAAACATTTTTCTCTTTGCTGTCATGTTATGACTAGTAGTTTCCACTTGATGCCCATAAATCAAATCATTGTTATTTTCAAAAGATTTCACAAATAATATGGAATTCTAAGTACCAAGTGTTGTTTCTTATATGTTCAAATAACATGATTACATTTTAAAAAGCTGTCACTACAAAACTAAAATAAAAAATGAAAATACTGGGGAAAAAAAAAGAAGTCAGTGTTATTGCTCATAATTTGATTTACTGCATTTTATATCCTTTTTCTGGTAGGTGGTAATCTTCTCCAAAATTAAATGAAATACTCTACTTTTTTATGGGAGTATGCATGCAGAAAAAAACCCACTTTCCTGAGATTGATGGATAATTATTTTTCCATCTTAACCAGAGGACTTGATCACACCAACAAAGTAGTGAAATTTTACAATGATAAAAATTTACTTGTAGTACTTTGCATTTTGATTGTTGTATTCTCTTTAAAGAGTGTTTGTCATACAGTAGTTTAATTCATTAAATGAATATGATTTTGTGAGAACTTTTACCAGCACCACCAGCAGATATTGTCTGTATCAATTCAAACATTCAAAAAGAAGTTGCCATCTCACATATTATAATCAAGACTTTGTGTGTCATTCTTGTTCACTGCAGAATTTAATTAAATGGGAGTGAGCTTAGGGTTCACTTATCAGTATAGGCTACCCAACATTCAATATATAAATAAAATGAGTTGGGATATAAATGGAGGATAATAGAATTCTTTCACACAGACTGAAAAGTCATTATTACCACTTGTATTTGATACAACAATATTTATTTATAGGCTGAAGCAGTGGTGCTGATTGGTTTGGGTTTTTTTGATATATTTTTATGATTTGTCAGTCAGCATTATACTACTGCACAATGAATGTAAAAGTGAGATAAATTGGCAGAATCACTATGAAGTTAATGGCAAAGTTGGCACAATAACGTAGACAAAAGATAGCTTTGAAAAGGAGAGTTAGAGTGGAAAATGCCAGTGGAATTTTTGAGCTTAGATTTAGCTTTCACTGTTAGTCATTTCTTGTTGATAACTTTGTATTGTGTGTCTGTGACATTTATTGTTGAAACCTTGGTTCCCACTTAGGAAGATCATAAGACTTGTATTTGGAAAATGATAAAATCTGTCTACTTGCATACACCACCATGAGACCCAGGAGTATCCCAAAGAAATAAGCAAGCCTGTGGTTGAAAATTGAGAACCATGTCTGGGAAATATTTAAGAGTGTATCCACATGTCAAATTAAGCAGAAAATTTGCTCATTAGCTAACTCGAAAGGTAGAAACAAAACCCAAAGAAGCTTTTAAGAGAGATAATCATGCAAAGTATTGTTTTAATTTCTTGCCAGCTGTTAGAAGACAAAGGGCTCAATAATTTTCTTCTATTTTTAAAAGGAAAAAAATACATAATAATAAAAAAAAAACAGTTACAAACAGAGAAATGCAATTTGGGGGAAAAAAAAAAAGAAAAAATAAGGCCAGGATACAACTGTCATAGTGGGTCAGCAAGCAGACCTTTATCTCGCTGTCCTGGACTTGATATTTGCTGGTAGCAGATGCTTAGCAAAGAGTGCAAGGAACAAGGAAAGCGTGGGGTGAGCTTTTCCCTGCTATATCCTCCAAACTTCCACACAGCTGTGATTTAGAAACTTCCTGAGCTGAAATTAGCATCTGAATCACTGTTTTAATTGCCATCAGTGGACCTATAATCCACTCATTTTGCTGAAGACTTATTGAACCCACTCATGTTGAGCTTCCCTGTAACAATGAGTTTCTAAAATTAATTAGGTATTGTATGAAATAGTAATTATTGTTGTTCATTTTAAATGTCCTACCTGATTATCCTATTTCAGATCTCCTAATTTATTGATTAGTGGCCAAGTTACAAAATAATGGTCTCTCCCTTTCCCTCTTTTGCTGACTTAATGACTATTTTCTTTGTTTAGAACCTGAACTGCTGCATCTACTAGTCTCTCAAGAGATGCTAAGCCCTCAGATATATATTTTGTTTTGTCATTTTATTCTTAAAGTCAGAATACTTTAGTTTTACAATGTGTATATGATTATCTTTTTAACCTATGATTTTTTATATAATGTTTAGTAACTTGGTGCTATTTAATAAGTTGATTTAAAAATACAGAGGCAGTGCTCATATTCAGCTGAGTAATATCTTTGAAGAAAGATGTTGAGATAAGTCATGCAGTGCAACTTATTAACCTTAGGTGGACAGCTAGAGAATTGCTTTGCATCTTCACAGAACTGAATAGAGTGAGGTCAAATCCAAATCTATACAGAGCTCATTTTCAGCCAAGCGTTTTGGTAATATTTTTATTTCTTAGAATTGCCTGTGCTGTTAGAAGAAAATGGTACTAGACTGGAGTGGTGAGTATACGAAGAGGGTATCTACTTTGGTATTCACAGTCACTAACAGCAGCACTGAAATACAACATGACAAGTTTATGCTGATGTTACACAGTTTATTATCTTTGAGTGACCTTTGGCTGACAGTTAGCTACAGCTGAATAATATTGACAAATCAGGGTGGATCAGTTTAATTTGTATTTAATACAGTTTGCTAATTACTCTTGAAATTAGATTTTCAGGAGGTTTCATTGTAATGTTGGAAAAGGATATCGAGGAGGAATTGAAAACTTGCAGCAATAAGCACAATGCCTTAATTTTAGGCTATTTCTGTAAAACATTACTGCCATTTTAACAACAAACAAAGGATCAAAATAAGAAGTGGATGCTTGGGAAAAAATGAGAAAGAGTAATAAAGTTACAGATAGCTGTTTAATGGGATGTGATGATGGGGAAAATAAGTTTGCAGATTTGACATGTGTTCTCTCCATTTTGCCTAGATTCATTTGCAGTGTTAGGCACATTCCTTAGATTTCCTTAATCCATACATACTTTTTTAGAGAAAAAAAACTTTAATATGGGCCATCATACATTAATTTGTAATGTATTAAGGTAATTTGCTTTTGCTAGCATTATAGAAATAATTACGGTAGTATAAAATGAGTTGTTGGTCTTCCCAAATTAATTGAAGAATAATGAGATTAATCATGAGTAGGAGGGAGACAAACAGAATGTTAATATGGAAGAGCAAAATGGAATTATGTGGAACATACCATCTTTTGTCACCCTTCTGTTAAAAAAGGAAATATCCCATTGTGTGAATGGATTTTCCTAGGGTGTTATATGGTTGCTAAGCACATGAGCTCAAGGAATAAAACCTCCCCATGAGTGACGTTGCAGTGTAGTTCCACCCATCCTGAAGATAAGAAATCAGTGAAGAGAGTTCATAGGCAATCAACACTTAATGATATGCCATGCACATGATTCTTTCTGAACATGGTAAAGATTCAAGCTATGCTTTATTAAAAATATAAATTAGAGTCTCAACAAGATGGCCTCTCCATCAGAGAAACACTGTCGTGAGAAGAACAGGCAGGAATGAGAAGTAAAGAGGAAGCATTGCAGGTACTTCTGGAGGCTTTCCTTGTCCAGGATGCTTTTCCTTGCCCTCTCTTGTGAGGTGGAAGAGTAAAGAGCTGAGAGTACAGGTGGCCTAGGCTTCAGACTGTCCCTTATCCTCATGTGACAGGAATCTCCTTTTACTTGTTGCCTTAAATAGGGTATGAACTGCTCATCACATATTGTCACTGGTGTTTTAACTTGGGCAAATTATTCAGAAATTTGTCATTCTTTTTCTGCGCTCAGAAGTATTCAGCTAGGTATTCAGTACATTTTCTCTACTTACAGCAAATTAATATATGGAAAAGTACATCATGATTTAATAATTTTGGAGACTTCATTTTACTTCAAATAATCAAACAGGCTAATTAGATCGCTGACTTACACAGAAACATTTTGTCTAATCAAAGTCTTGGACAACAGGGGATTTGCAGAAATGAGCAGATCTTTTTTTATTAAACATTGTCAAACTATGAGATATCACATCACATGGTATATTAAAAACTACACAATCATAGACATCATTTCGCCATTTTAAGTAATGCAAATAGAAATGTTGTGAAAATCTAGAAATTAATTAGAAAGGCAATAGGTAAAGCAAGGTAAGTGGGAAGTTTGACATTTCAGTTAGTCAAACTCTTCTCATTAATAAGGTAAGTTAAAACCTGGGAAAAAAACTGTTATGGGCTGTTTGTTCTGGCACAGGGTCTACATAGAACAGAAAGCATCCTAGGCTTTTCCTTAAACTACTTTTTTAAAGTACTGTAATTTTCCTCCCATACAGTTTGTTGATAGTCTGACAGCAGCATGCAGAATGGTCTGAAAGCCTGAAGAGTGACCCAATGCCATTTTGTACTTTGAGGCTATGCTTTGGAAAAAAACAGCTTTGGACAAACAAACCCGCTTTTGTTATTATAGTAGATATGATTCAATGTTCTTGGACATTTAATTTTAAATCATAATTACTTATGTTATTGTGGCTTTGAATGATTTATCAGCTTGTGTGGTGAGATGTTAAGTAGCTCAAGAAATATCACAATATTTCTGAAGTTCTCAGTTGATAAATCTGCTTTAAAATGAACTTTTGAAGCTATGAGAAGGAAGTTAGATGCATGCAAGAGACATGAATGTTATCGCAACAAGCAAACTCTGAAGCTTTCTTTTGAAGCATTTCTCAATGCTCATCAAGACTAACACCTAGTTCAGGTTGTGTCATATCAGGTGGTGGCTTACTGAGATTTGCAGAGGTGTGTCACAGGCTGTTGTTTCCTTTAACAAGTCAGTTTTAGAGTACTTTAAGGCAGCCTCAGAAATGAAATTGGATAGTTCCTAAATTGTAAAAGGATGTCAGGGCTCTGAAAATGTTATTTTTAGTACAACTGTGCTGGCCTGTCTCTTGCCCGAGGTTATTTATGGAGCATTCCCAAGGTGGTTTGCATTTGCCAAGAGTAAAGTTCTTATGCCCTTGACACCTGCATTCTCTATCCCCACTTGTAATGTCAGAAAACTTTATTTTTCTTCCACGAATGATGCTTGTTCTGGATATTAGGCACCTCTGAATTTCCTCTTGTGGAAGACATTTGACCTGTAGTCCTTTTAGGTGTTTTTGAGCCTCTTCTGCTTGTCCCTCTTGCTGTTCCACCTTGGGGAAACCAGGAGGTGTGTGCATGCATAGCCCATAAGATAAGTAAGGAGGCTGAGGCAGAGGTGGTGGGGAGAGCTTTGAGACAGGCTCTCCCAAATATGGTGAATCTGAATGCAACAGAAGTGGGGTGTAATGTGAGTGATAGGACTTTGCAAGGGGTGCAACAAAAGCTTGCATAAAATCTGGCATTCCTGAAGGTACCTCTGTGACAGAGTGTGTTGGAATCATGGAAGTAATTTTTAGGATGCACAAATGGGTTTTAATGTGCATGGAGCCTGGATGCCACTATGGATGTGGCTCTTGGAAGCAGTAGAATAATCACCAGCTAAGATGTATTTTACCTCTAAACTGCAGAATCTAAAAAATTATATACTGGCATTTCAATTATTTTTTTTTTTTTTTTTTACATTACTCCTAAAAGTGAGCAGTAAGTAAACTAGTTACTTTGAATCACTGATCTTTAATATATGAATTATTAGAAGACGTAAATTTAAAAAGTAGCTACAACTAGGTATTAAATATTAGCTACTAGGTCAGTTAGGGACTGAAAGTGCAGGGCTATATGTTCCTCTCCATGCATGAAAACTGTTGACAACAGAAAAGCAGAAGTTCCTTGTGATTCTTTTCCCCATAGAATCATATCCCAGAAATAGTGGCAAATTTGTTCTGAAAAATACTGAATATTCTAGAACCTGAGCAAGAGTGATGTGTATGTTATCTGGGGCTCTATGCATCACTGAACAGCCGGTCACACGAACGCTGTGGTTTGTGCTTTGATGTAATTCATTTCCTTCCTTCCCTTCTTCTGTACTACAAACAGCCCATCTGTTAAAGTGAGTAGATTATAGACAGCATTTTAACTTTTGGTATGTGAAGTATTTTTGGTGTTTTCTGTAGAAATATGAGGGCCTCATAAGTCTGCAATGTACTGATTCTCTTCAGTGAAGGGTATTTTTATTTTTTTCTGCATGTGAGAGTTGAGAAAGTCTAGATCAGTATAAATAAAGAGAATGAACAGTAGCAATTGGCTTATTTCTGATTTTCCCGTTTTTGGAAAAATACTGCAAATCCCATGACAAGAACTATCATAAACCATCTGCTATTTCCAGGTGATCTTGATCTTTTTCACTTTGATTTCTTTTTGATGAGCGTGGCAGACAAATTGGGTTTTTCTTGTTGGCTGAGTGTCTGCATTACAGTCTTACCTTAGATAGCCCATACTTTCATTACAGAGTTACAATTAGATATAAGAATGTAAACATTTCAGTACTCTTTATAAATTACGGTACTTGTTGCACAATTATACTATTTAATTTGACCATAATAATTTAAAATGTTAGTAAAATGAGTGAATATTATTTATGTGTTACAAGGTTTAGGGTTTTTCAGATTTAACCAGAAGACCACTGGTTCACAAGCAATGTTTATATTGAGTCCTTGGTGTCAGATGGGAGAGCTGTCAGTATGAGTAACTGACAGCATACATAGGGTACTTGAGGCTGAATTAAATGATGGCTTTCGCATGGTTTGTCCAATTTACAGTAGCATGGCTACACATTGGCTTAGTCCCATTGAGGGTATTGGTTCTTTAGACTTCTGTGAGTGCAGCTTCCATGAAAGCACTGAGGATGGAGGTTGGACATATTCGTAGGCTTGAACACTGCTTCATACCCACAACCCCTTCTTTAGTACTGCTGAAGTAAGATAAGATTTTGCAAAACCCTAATGGAAATATAAATTCTAAATATTTGGGCTTCTGATTTCTCACAAATCTCTTTATTTTTCAATCAAAACCAAAATATCCATCAAACAGTTTGTTTTAGGCACCTGCGCATGGCCCATTTGCCATCCCCCAGATGATAAATTAGGAGCCAGATGAATAGTTTTATCCCTCTTTTTTTTACACAGTAGTACAATGGAATATCTGATACTAAGTCAATCTTTTTGATGGCTATTTTCTTTAAAAAGCCTTTAATAGTATATTTCTGAGGGTTTTATTATTTTTAGATGAGACTATATTCTTTTTACTTTTATTGACTTCCTCTAAAAACTGCCACATCAGAGAGGGAGTTTTCAAAATGTGGTTATTTCACATAGCCATCATAGATTTGTTACAGCATTCTACTGTCCTTAACAGTACTTTTCTGCTATATATTTTCAAATTTCTTGGCACTGTGTTTTGTAAAGACAATGGTTAAATTTATAACATTAACATTTCACCACACACAATGCTGTTATTTTTAAGTCTTCCTTTAACACTGTCATGTTTATTCATTTTTGCTGGTTGTTCTTTCCATTCTTACTCGTCATTAAAGTGGCAGTCAGAACATCATTGCTATAAATTAAGCCAGATTGTAAACTATCTGGAGTGGTTGCTGGGGGATAATATGTCTCTTGAAATGTTTTTTTTTTCTTTTTTATTCTTTAATTACTAAAGAGAGTTTAGATTATGAACCTTGGAAAACACAAGAAAATGCACAGTGAAAATCTGATTTTGTAACTTGAATTTAATCAGAGGAATTCAGTGCTGACCATCAATAGGTCTCCTTGGTATCCTTGGATGAGTTGTACAGACTGTGAGATTGCCAAGTCTTTGTCTGAAGGTCACAGTCCTAAAGTTAGTGTGGGACTAAAACTCACACCTGTTTTATATTTTAAAGATGGTTTTCCAAAAGACAGAGCTGTCAAGCTTCTTAACATGGTGAGATTTTTTCTAGGCAGCTTTACATGATGCCGTCTTGTAGAGCTCTTAGACTACTGGAATATCAATCTACACAATAGATTGACAATTTTTTATTTTTTTTTTACTTTAAAGCTAATTCCTCCTACAATAAGAATTTAAATGTATTAAACTTTGTCTTCTTTTTCCCCTCTGTAGTTTTAACTAGAAATCTCTTTTACTACTTTTATTTGGCTGTTGAAAATTCTCTGCAAGATTGGTTTAGTGGCCTAGCAGTCCATTATAATGGTGATGTAAAATTAAACCTCTAGATATAACAGCACTGGTTGGTATATGAAATACAAAAACTTGGAGTCTTCAAAATATTGAAGAATGCCTCACAAGTAATAATAATGAATTAAAAAGGAAATCTAGACCAGAATAATTCAGAACCTTTTTAATGTGTAGACGTAGGTTGGATTATTATTTTTTTTATTATTAATACTGATCATAATTATAGGGAGTGCTACATATGCCTTTAAAATAATCACAGGGTTGATTTTTTTAAATTATTTTTTTTTTACACACATTGATATATGGACGTTGAAAATTGCCCCAGCTGTTGAAACCCTCTTTGCATTGGTTATACATTGTCATCTATTTGGCTGTAGATGACAACCCAAAAGGACTGCAGCTTACTGCTCTTCTGTTGCTATTTTTCTCCAGAGTTGTTTTCGGACCCTTGTAGTTCATTGTCATTGAGCTTTCGCATTTGCAATAGGGAACATAATTACAGTGCTATATGCAGTTTTTCATTACCTAGTGTAGAAATTTTTAAGTTACAAGTTTGCAAGCTCTTTGATAGCAAGACTCCAGTAAGTCTGTCCAGAAATCTCATCCTGTTTTCCTGCACAATAACACAAAGGAAACATATCAAAGTGAAGAGAATACATTTATAGAGCCTTTAAGAAAAAATGTCTAGGTATAACCATAAATTTTCTAAATTTATGTTTTGTGTTAAACCTGGCTGTGATGTAAAAATATTCAATTGCTAAAATTAGCTATCTAAAACTGATACATTTGACAAGTTGGCTTTGTAAAACATAAAGAAGATGTAGTTAACTAAAAAGTAAATAGGATAAATCAGAAACCCATATAATGCACATATGTTTAGAGTGGCATATTTTACATGACTATTCCTAGTTTAAAAACAGAGTATGGAAGCAATAAAAGCAGTATATTATTATTTTAGAACTTAACAGTATCACAGGCTTCTTATTAGTCTTATTAGCCTTATTAAATTAGTCTTATTAAGACTAAGTTAGTCTTAAGAATTAGTCTTATTAAAATCATATTCCTATTTACATGACCCACAACAAATAGACTTCAAATTACCTTTTATTTAGCAATTTGATTTTGGTGTTTGTGGCACAGATGTCTCCTGTTGCATTTTATTCTGTCAGTTAGCAAGTATTAGGAAATAAATGTATCAGTTTGTAGCATGTCATAAACTAATGATTTCAGGAAATTCAAAATGCTGAAAAATGGTAGAAGTATTTTATTTTTTCTTTTTTTTTCTTTTTCCTCCCCTTTGGAAAGTTTTGCTTGATATGTCTTGCTATAAGATACAGGGGAAATCTGTAAGAAGTCAAATAACTAGAATATATTATTTTTGTTTAGATACTTTTAGTCTTCTCAATTTCACATTTTATTCCAAAAATAATTTACATATATTCAGAATGGATGCTTGCACCAAAAGTATGTGATAAAAATTAAAACACTAAGGCATGCTTTTTTTCCCAATAAAGTTATGTAGAGAGAGCTTTTTATAATCCAAATTATTTGAGCATGTCCTTAAAAAAATACAGGATTTACTGCTGCATTTCAGTGTAAAAATGTGATTTCAATACCAAACTTAAAATCATTTATTACAACACAGGCTAAATTTCATATAAAACTTGAAGAAAATATTAGGTTGCTCTTTTCTGAATTGTGCAACTGCAAATGGCTATGGAAGAAACTTTACTAAATTTTTTCCTTACTCTGCAATAGGAGACATTGTGCATATTGTGCGTTCAGGATATTGTCTAAAATTACCTCTTCTTCAGCTCCAGGGTGCTCAAATGTTAGGGAGTCTTTCAGTTTATCTAGAAATTATCCAGTAGTTAAATTATCTAATTGGAATTTCTTTGCTAATTGGGAAGCTCATAATGCACAGTATCCTGTGCAAAACAGATTAACACAGCATTTCAGTTCCTAGTGATCTGGATATTCAAAGATAGGCTGAATGTGATGGTAGAGAATAACACATTTAGAGTCACCAGAAGAAGCCAGGATGAGTAGGAATGTGGGATCAGGCTAGATATAAGGAAGAATTTTTTTACAACAAGGGTGGTGAAACACTGGAAGAGGCTGCTCAGAGAGGTAGGTAGATGCTCTGTCCCTGGAAACATTCAAGGTCAGGTTGGATGGGGCTCTGAGCAACTGGATCTAGTTGAAGATGTCACTGCTCACTGTAGAGTGGTTGGACTACATGACCTTTAAAGGTCCCTTCCAACCCAAAATATTATGATTCTATGAATCTATGATCTTTCTAAAGAAAATTCCTTGTAAAAAAAAAAAAAAAAAAAAAAGTAGAGTGGACAAATGCTTGAAGTTAATTAACATCACCAAGCATTGGTGAAACAAATGTTATCTAATAATATTTCATTACTCTGGTGATGCAGGCAGGTAAAATGTTTGATTCTTTTATTTTCACCCAACTCTTGAGACAGCGTGTATGCACTGAAGCCGTTGGATAGCAGCAAAATAGAACTAAATGCCTCTGTGTATTTGCAGTTTCTGAGATAGTTCTGGGAAGCATGATTAGGAAAGCCTTGTAAATTTATAAATATCAATCTTACAAAATGAAAAACGCTCACTTTGGTAAGGTTGTGTTTCACTCACTGTCGCTGTTGATATGAGGTTTTACATAGAGGATAACAAAAGAGAGATTTTTTTTCACCTCTAATCACTGTTTCTGACAAATTCAGATCTGATGGAATATGACATTAAGAAAGAAAGAAAAGGAAAAAGAACAACCAGAACCACTGCTTTATGCCATTAAGGATTTTTTTTTCAGTTGGGTGACATTTTGGGGATAGGCTGCAATTATTTGTTGAATATTGTGCTTTTGAGTTGAAGGAGGAAGAGAAGTTCTCTCATTTTCTCTTTTTCTCCATATGCTGATGATAATGTTCAGTACGTGTTCTTTTATTTCCCTTTTATATCTCCTTATTTGTATACCACTGCATCCCTATTGAGAAGACCCTGTATTTGATCAACTAAGCCATTGCTTCTTTTTTTACCTCTTTAAACCCACTTTTTCTCTGGACATTTCTAACTGCCTTCAAAAGTCCCTTTCTTCAGGCCATGCTTTAAATTTTTATTTGCCATTTTTAATTTTCTTGGGTTTGGAAATATTTTAGTTCTGTGGATCCTCGTAAACAGCTTTTTTACTATTTCCTATTATGATATGAAGAAAATTTAGCCAATAGATATTTCTATGGCTATGGACTTTCTATGTCTATTGGACTTCTCTGGTTATTCAAGGCTGTATGGATTTCTCTGCAAAGAGATGCAAAATAAATCTTGCCTAGTTAACCTTCCCAACCCTTCAGGCAAATGCAATAAATTGCCCATGTTGCAGAATTGTTAATACTAGAAAATGTATAATTTAAAATTAGCCCATGAAATATATGAATTTCTACCATAAGGTAGTTTTAAAATTTATTGTTAGAAACTATGCACACGTAATAAATCTAAGAAAGAATAGAAGGAAAAGTACTATTTTCTCTTTCATCATATTAGTTGTCTGTGAGATGATGGGACTTTTGTAATGTAATGTGTATGACTGCACTATTGTATTGGTGCTTTACATAACAAGAGAAAAAGAGAAAAAATAGTCAGAGAGAAAAGTATAAAACCACTCTATCTCTTCACTTAAGGCTTTATGCAGAACCAATTAAAATCCAGTTAAATCACTGAATACAACATGCACATTTAAAAATAGGAAAGGTGATTGGAAATCGATGAGATCAGCAAAGCTACTTGAAACTACATTTGCATTCTTTCATCAGACAAATAAAATTTCAAGTTGCTTATATCCACACAAACAGCAAGTTCAATCTGCAGATAACGTCAAAGTCAAGCTCACGATTAGGGAGGAGATTCATGCTGCTCTGCCTTGCTTAAATACTGAACCAAAATTTTCTTTCAAGGAGGAAGCAGGCCCAAACCAAAATTACTCCTTTCAGCAAGCATTTGTCATGATAAAGTGAAATCTCATGTAACTGAGTGCTTGAATTACCAGTGCTATATGTACAAGGAAGGAAGGATGAGAGAGAGAGTATATTAGACTTCTTTAATCTTTGTTCCAGCAAATCCATGTACCTTGCATTTTTGTTCATCTTTGTGCTCCCTGCTATTTTACTACTCTGCTTGAAATTATTTGTGGTATATATAATAACATAATTGTTTAATTTTATGATAATGTTTATGCATTCAAAAATGTAGTCAAGTTTCTGTGGGAACTGGTACACTTGTAGCTTGTAGGTTATGGAAATATTTCTGAAAAAACAGAGCAAAACTATTGTTATGTTTACTTATAACATTTAACAGTATTTTTTTGTTGCTCCTCTTCTGCCCTTGAACTGTGTGGTTGCAGTGGAATGGCAGAAAGATATAATTTAATCTAAAAGAGCATGCTATGTTGAAAGTAACTTCAAAGCTATGATTAAACGTACTTACAATAATTAGTTTCAAAGCAGTCTAATTCCTAACAGTGTTTGAAGAATTCAGCATCTAATGAAGTAAAATAAATTACACACCACTTTGTTCATTGAATAATCAATTTTCTCTTCCTAACCACCATTTATCAACAGAGCCTTTCACTAGAAAACTTCTCAGGTCTCCTTTATATATACTCAGACCCAAGCACTCTCCTCATTCCCCCTCCCACACACATAGAATGAGCTTGATTATAACACCTTCATTGGATTATAATGTACAAAAACTAATAGTTCACTTTGGATTAAAAGTTGAATCAAGAGAAAGGAAATGTTCAGTGCAAGTTCTGTAATGCTTTACTTTAAAGAACTCCTGTTAGTATTGATGAATGAGGAAAAATTGCATTTCCCAAATTCTGATTTCTGATATTCTTAAGTTATACAAAATTGAGAAGCTTCATGTACTATATAATTTGAGCTGTAATTTCTTGTGGAAGAAACATGAAACTTTGTATTTGTTACCATTGACTCACACTAAGTCAATAGGTTAGTGTTTTGGATGGTCGAAGCAAAAAAAAAAACCAGTATTTTTATATCCACAAGTAATCTCACTGACAGTAGTGAAAATCTTTATCTCACATTTTGACATATCACAGCAACACACTTCAGCAGCGACAAGTAAATTTAGGTGAGAAATTGAGACATGGAGAAATTTCCATCTGAGAGTGGGTGCAACGGGAAAAGGGATTAGCTAGTGGTCATATAGACTGCCTTTCTTGCTTTTTATATATTTCAAGCACAATGAGAATTTACTTGAATTTTCTTATGGACTCTAAATGGTTTGCAGTAAAAGTGATGAATGAACTCTTCTGCTTATTATCCCTTTGCAAATACAAAAGAGTGGGCTGAAATTGGACTCTGCAGAACTGGGGGAACACAGCATATAGTAAATCCCTGATGCCATTGGGATATCAAAAAGTACAACAGAAGAAAACAAAATGGGCAAGAGATCTCTTTGTTCCTAGCAAGCCTGAAGTTATCCATGTCCTCTAATGGTGTTTAAGTTCTTATTGTCTTTTGAGATCATGCTAAATTATTTTTCCTAAAGAAGGAATGTAGTACAATTAGGCTTTCTAACTGTCCATACAGTAATTTAACCAGAAAACCATCGTGCTCATTACTCTTCCTGTCTTAGAATCAAAATAACTTAGCAGTTTATTCTACTGGAGTTTGCAACATCTCTTAATGATCTGTACAGCTTGAACACCTAGGATCAAAAATGGAAAATCACCTCTTTCTTCCTTATCCAGGTTCTATTTCTATTTCTATATCACAGTTCATGGTGGGAGTGGCTATATTTCGAGTTTACACACTATCCGTACATGTACTCATGAGCAATATGGCTATTTAACTGGAATAACAGAATTTGAAAGGGTTAATTTATAAGGGTGATATAGTTTGCGTGGGTGTTTACTGTATTAGACAGTTTGTTGAGATGCTATAGTAATATTAAAAATGACAAAATCGCCAGAAGAGTAATTTTGAGAAACAATACAATGTATTTATTGCTAAGGACTGTAACATATCAAAATTATCTTCCTTGCACTTTTAAAATGTTATTCTTAAGCCCCTGGCAAACTGGAGACAATTTTTAAACAACTTTCCCCAGTAATTTTCCATTTATAATGAGTATTGTACAGGAACATTTTAAACTTCTTGAGAATAATTTGTCATAGATTAGTCTCTTTGTGACGTAATATTTCATTTAAGTAAAGTGATGAATCAGCAGACATTTTATATATATATCTCATAATTTAAATATAGATATCTTGGTAATTGCATTTTTATTACCACATACAAGCAGAAAAGATAAATAGAGGTAACAGAGCATTTATGACACAAACCAATGAAACTTTGGAAATTAAAAATTGAAGGAAATGCTCTGTCTGTGCTCTAGATTGCTTACTGTCATTCTGGTTTGATTTTTCTGTGTGGATTATTTATTGAAGAAATTGCAGCAATAAAATATTCTTCACTGAGAACATGAAGGATTAGGGTTATATTCTTTTATAAAATTGTAATGTATGGTCTTAGCAGATCTAGCTGTTGATGTACTATTATTATTATAACACTGTATGGATATAAAATGTGATGTTAAATGTATAAGAAGTAAAATACTCTCTTAAAGTTGTTCTTATTTTACTTTGAAAGCTTTGGTTTCTCTTCATTACTATGCAGAAATTTCAGGACTATACTTGGCTATTCTATGACCATACTGAGCAGGTTTTACTTTTGTTTTGATTTTTGACACCCTGTGTAGAAAATACATTCTGTTCTGCTTGTACTGGATTACCAGACCTAAATATACATACACACACACACATATATATATATTGCAGCCTTTGCACATGGAAGCTGTTGCTTCTGTATTCCCAGCTCTGAAAGAAGCCTGTAGGACTAGACTATTACATTTGCTCCCCTCCTCCTTCCCCCCGTAATTCAATATGCCCAATGAATTGCATAGCTTCTTTGGAAAACATTTTCTAATAAGATTCCTATGACTTTGTGAAAACATAGAACAGCATAAGCAACAGGATGTGCCTAGGGAAAAAAAAAATAAATCCATTGAACAAGTGTGGAGTGATGGTTCCCTAGAATGCTTTCCCAGCCTGTACTAAATCACAGCTTGTAAAGTAAGATGAGACTAAAAATGAAAATGCATTTGTTAAAAAGTTAGGGGACAAGTTTTATTTACAGTACTTCCTTGTGCAGATATTAAAAATGTGTATATAACGTGCACAGTTCTGAGCTGTTGTGGTTAACTGACTACTGTTATTCTTTGTTATATTTTTCGGTAAGTAAATCCAATTTGTATCAGGATGCATGAACCAATGTTTTCATTACTTTATTTCTAATATGGTTCCATACATGTATTTTTCAGAATGGAGACATATATTCATGCTGACTTAATGCCATATTTGTAAAGTTTAACGAGATTCAGATTTGGTTTTCCTGAAGTTTAAATTTTACTGTTATCTCAGCTTTTTTTTTTTTCCAGTAGAAAATATACCTTTATTGAAAGACAGAGGTGATAAAAATACAGAGCTGTACAATCAAAAGTGTTCTGAAATGTCTTTACTTCCTTTCTTGCTTTTAAGATATTCACATTATTTTTTTTTCTTTTGCAAGAGTCAGTGGACTCTTTTCTTTCATTGGGTTATTAAGCAGCATCACAAACAAGTTATAAAGAACTTTAAAATTTACAAGGAGAAATGAAAGAAAAAAAAAAAAGATATTTTTTGATATGTCTGGTCTTGCTTTAAGTACAGAGATGTGTGTTCCAGGTTTTAAGTTTACAATACTGAACTCTGTTTTCTGATTGTATTTCTGCTTTTTGGTATTAAAGCTGATGTGAGCTGTGCACTTAATGCTCCACTGGAAGGTTCCACATTGATCGTTTGTAGTAATTAGGCTTGTGTGAGAGCATGCCCAAGAAAGAAAATAAACAATTTTTAGCTGCTGAAGCTAAGCTGTTTGCACTCACTGGTGAAGCTGAAGGATACCCAGATATTCTTTACTGAAACAGACTTCTTACTACCCCGGCTTTTATTGTGTCCGCAGCAGAAAATGCAGGACTTCCCATCGATTTGTTGATCATTGCTAAATGTTCTGTATTGTCTTGATTTATTTTGAAAAGTGTTCTTATCATCTGCATCACCTTGGCTTCTTGACTACTAGAGATGGATTGCAAAAAAACTGGAGGAGCATACGAATTCTACCAGTTACTGCAGTCCGGCAGCTCTGGGCTTCATGATACCTTGTCAGATAATTTTCCTCAGAGATCAGAAAAGAAAGCAGGTGAGATGGGACCCAGTCAATGTATCAGTGATGTTAACAGTGATGTTAATCTCACAAGGTAGTAAATCTATATAAATTAGCACTTTCAAGAAAACTGTGCTCAAGCTTTTTCTTGATAGTTTTAATGGGCCTATATTGCATGAAATGCACCCTTCAAATTTCCTGCTCAAGATATATAATATGTATTTATATAAATGCTTTTACTTACTAAGTGTGCAGAGCCTTGGACTCCTATTTCTGCAATACCGTTCTTTTCCTCCGATATAATCTTTCTGGCGTTGCTTTGTTATTTAATTTTTCCCAAAGGGATAGTGTTTGGGGTCGTATTGGTTTATGTAGCATTGACATAAAGTTGAAAAAAATGTGGGCACCTCTATAGTAGCCCTTTTAGGCTGGACTTCCCCAGTCATCAGTGACCCTGAGAACTTCAACACACATATTTTAAATCTGGCTGCTCCTTCAGCTTAGTTGCTCCCTTCTACAGCTATTTCACTCTCTTCAGGTCCACTTACAGGCTCTGACTATTCTCTTTGGAGGTCATCAGATGATGGTGGTGAGGCTCAGAGCACTGTCTTTTATTTGCGGCTGCTCTTGTGGGCCTGTGGTACATTATACCAAGATGGGAGACAAGAATTTAGGTTTTGGTGTGTAGCTGGGAAATACCAGCCAGAGGGAAGAGGTTTGTTGGAAGACCTTGTCCAGCTTTATTAACAAAACAGTGGCCAATAGCTAATGATTCAAGGAAAGACAAATAGGTAACACAGATAAAAAAAAGAGAGACCATCCTTGACTCCTTCAGCAGTGTTACGAAAGAAATAATTGTTTTAACATACATAGCAGTAAAAGATGGGTATTGGCTAGGTGAATGGGCTGGGTTTTATGTTTTGTTTTTTTTTTTTTTCCTTTTCTATTTCAAAGGCAAGTCTTGCTTGTTGAATTTTGCAGAAAGATCAGCTTTTGCATATCACAGATTAAATCTAACAACACTGGAGTTGTTCAAGGCAAACTTATGAAAATTAATAGCCTGTGAAGGTTACAGGCCTTCTTGTTACTGAAAATCAGATAGTTAACCTGTGTTCCTGAATTTGTATTGTAGATCACAGGAACATAAATAAAATTACTTTCAGAGGTCATCTTATCCTAAAGGAAGAACAGCTAAAATAATGCATATGTATATACATGAAAAATATATTATACAGAGTATGAGCATATAGTGTCTCAAAATTGACTGTCTTGTGCTCATGATATCTTTGCCCTCAGGTCATTATTCAGCTTAACCTTGGATATTTGTATAATCACCAGGACTCAAAGTATAGACACTTCTGACTAATGCAGAGTCTAGTGATAACAGTGAATGTCTTTGTGTATATCCGGAATATTATGTTATAGCTCTTGTAACTCTTTGAACAGGTAAGGTGAAAGATGTGGAAAATCTGAAAAACAATGGGCCATAAATGATAGAGAGACATTAATAATTAAATGCATTACAAGTTTCAAAAAAGAAAAAAAAATCCAGTACAGCAATTCTTAATGATATCTTTCATGGACCATATAAGTCAATGAATTTCAAGTTCAACCATTTGTGCTAAACAAGGTTAAAATGGCTAAAAGACTGACTATATTTTAATGTGCCATAAAGGAATTAAAAGCCTCCAGCAGTCCATAAAATATCATCCTTCAGTTCTGAATGCAAAGCCCATTACCACAGAAAGATTTAGTCAATCATAGGGCAATAACTAACTCTGTAGGGCTGCTGTAATTGCTAATGTAATTGTATAAATGAGGTTTACCCACTTTTAATTCCACTGTTGCTTATTCCTTTAGTAAGAAATCAAGTTTCTTCATTCTTTAAAAAGTACTATATTTTATACTATTATATTTACTTCATGCATTTAATATACAGTTAAATTGTCTAATTACTGGTGACATATGGTATCCAGTATTTAGTTTATTGAAAGGAAAATGCCACATTCATTTACTTGGCTTATCTACACATTTCCAAATAATTGGCAATAAAAAGTGATTACTTTTTTATGTTTCATTCTAGTATTGCAGTTAACCCCTTGACTGTCAGGATTTTGCTGATAAATGATGCACAGTATTTTCACTATGTTGCACTGTTTCAACACTCTCATCTCACCAATATATTTTCCTGTCCTCCCAATTGTATTTTCATCAGGTAAAACATATCAGCAGCAGTATTTGATTACCTCTGTGCTGAAAGAGAGTGGGGGTGGGTGGGGGTGTGTATGTGTGTTGAAATTAATGTTTTTATAATTGGATTTTAAGTCTTAGATTCAGATAAGTTGCCATTTTCTGAGTGAGGCAGATTGTGTTATCAAAGAGACATCTACCATTTGGTGTCACAGCCATTACACCCTTCACTGGTAAAAGAGATGTCTGCAGTGCCGTATGTAGAGGTTGCGCAAATGTGTTTGCATTCTTCAGGTCAGGGGTACCAGCTAACTGCCTGCAGCTGAAAAACTATGCATGGAGCAATGGGCTCCTGTAGATCAAAGTCCAGAAAGGATAAAATGCATTGAAATAGCAGAGGGAACAATAAGGTGGAACGAGGTGATCCACTGTCCTTCCCCTTCCTCCCTTCTGATCCCATCTCTTTCTCTCTTGTCCTTTGTGCAGAACACTGTGCTTGCAGAGGAATGCTTTTCAATTCCAGTTCTTTCTAATTGTTTCTTTTTATCCTCAGAAACTGGCATATTAGACAGGCAGAAAAGAAAGGAGTTTGCTCGCAAGTTCGTTAGGAACAACAGTAAGTGGGAAGTAGGCAGTCTGAAAAAGTAAGAAAAGTTGCTTTTGTGTTTTGTTTTTAATTATTTTTTTTTTTTTAAAAAATTCACTTTGGCTGCTTGGAGTCTCATTCTGAGCAGCAGCAGAGGTTCTGCAGCTGTCTGGCTTAGGAGGCAGATATGGCATTGATACTCTTGCTTTCATGTTTCGGCAGTTATCTTTGCAACTATAAATGACAATCTCTTTTTTATATCATTTAAAATAAAAGCTAGCATTCTGTAGACATTGATGGGAATCACGTGGGAAGTATTGCTACTTACTATGAAAATATGACTTTGTTAAGCTTAGGATAAGAAATGGATGAGATATTTTGAACAGAAAAAACGGGGTTTATTTCTTCTGTTGTTATTAATGAATGTGCTTTGATAAAAATATGGTCAGTTTTGGAATGGCAGGACCTCTGCTCCTGATATAGTGGGCTTTATATAGAATGAAGATTCACATCAAGAATAAAGGAGAAAATCGCAGAATTATCAAATCACAGAGTAGTTTGGGTTAGAAGGAACCTTTAAAGGTCATCTAGTGCAACCCTCGTGCAATAATGAGGGACTTCTTCAACTAGATCAGGTTTCTTAGAGCCCCATCCAACCTGCCCTTGAATGTTTCCAGGGATGGAGCATCTACCCCCTCTCTGAGCAACCTATTCCAGTGTTTCACCACCTTCATTGTAAACAATTTCTTCCTTATATCTAATCTGAAGATAAGAATCATGTATGCCAAAGAGGAGAATGTCATATCTTGGTTAGAACCTGTGGATGGTAAGTAGGATGTATATGGCACGTGCATTTTCTTACAGCATGATGAGCATTGGAGCTGTGCCTTAAAACAGTTGCAAGAGTAAGTAGCGATGTTTGCTGTACCAGAAGCAGGAAGGCAGGAGTAAGAATTTTGCCAAGTGAGAGTTAATGACCATAAGGACATCTTAAAGGTGAGAAGAACAAAGAAGAAAAAGACAAACTACACATTTTAGACTCATGGATAAACAGAAGGACTTAGTGAACGTAGTTACCATTTATTAGTCAAGTACAAAAATAATGAATGAAACGAATGTTTATTAGAGGCAAAATGTATGCTTGTGTCTATTGAGTAAGAAATGTGAAAGAATAAATTACAAATACATGGAATCTAAAACCATATTTTTTCATAATATGAAAATAAAGCTACAGTTGAGTGCATCCTTCTAAGAGCAGAAGGAGAGTGGGAACAGAAGAACATGATTAATCTTTAACAGTAAACTTTTTTCTTGTCACTCCGAATGTCTTGAATCAATGGCAACCATGCGTCAGATGTTGAGCTTGAACTGAGTAAATGATAAAAATACATGATTTGATGAAGTCAGTGAAAACTTACTGATCACTGATGTCTGGTCACACAAAAAGTCTCTCTTCAGCTATCTGTAACATTAAATGGCTAACCCCACCCTTGATTCTCTTAGCCAACTTTGAATTTAAAAAAATTACTTGGTTTTAAAAGAGAAAGGGAGAGGATATTTTGGAATTACCTGCCTTGAAAAGTAGGGTAGATCCCATTAACTGGTGTGCTCTATTGCTAGAATTATATTTCAGATTTTACTTTTGAGGAACAAACTTAGAGCATTCATAATTTCATTCCTGCCTGAAAACTGCAACATCAATTGACAGTCACCTATTAGCATAGGTTAATTATTATTGCTATCAGAAAATGAAGTATAGGAAAGAGCCCAGCAGAGACATGGATTCATCCAGCCAGTGTCAAAGAAAGGCTTCAATCCTATATTGCAGTGATTTAGGAATTGATCATCTTTGCATATGAATGCCTTTGCATCTCCTTGACCTATTCCAGATGGGTGGGGTTTGCAGTGTCTTTCCTTCCAAAAAAAACCAAACTAAACCTGTATGAGAATCAGTAAGCAAGAGATGAAGCCATGGTCATACCTGTAATCCCTAAATGCCTGAGGTTTGTGTTTCTGGGAAGTCACCCTGGCCACAAAAATGATCAGAGGGATGGAACACCTCTCCTATGAGGACAGGCTGAGGGGGTTGTGGCCTTTCAATACTTAAAAGGGGCTTATAAGAAAGATGGGGAAAGACTTTTTAGTAGGGGCTGTAGCAGTAAGACAAGTGGTAATGTCTTTTTACTAAAAGAGGGTGGGTTTAGTCTAGATAAAAGGAAGAAATTTTTTATGAGGGTGATGAAACACTGGAAGAGATTGCCCAGAGAGGTTGTAGATGCCCCATCCCCGGAAACATTCAAGGTCAGGTTGCACAGGGCTCTGAGCAACTGGATCTAGTTGAAGATGTCCCTGCTCATGCAGGGGAGGGGTGGACTACATGACCTTTAAAGGTCTTTTCCAACCCAAACCATTGTATGATTCTATGATTCAATTAATGCCAACAGGAGGTAAAGCTTTCTGAGGCAGAAACGTGCATTTCTAAAATAGTACCTAAACCCAGAAGATTTCAGCTAGGCTTCTTTATATCCTGCAAGACAAGATGAATGTTTAGCTTGTAACTGTATCTCACCCTACCACATGTTAAGAGTAATAAACAAAATCTGCATTATATTTTTATGCGATAAAGGTTTGTTTGGAGAAAAAAATACCCTTATTGCTGTCTCTCATAATGATCTCGGTATTCCTGTGAACCAAGTGAAATGTGAAGAAAAAAGGACAAAAGCACCCACCAACAAAACCCTTCCTGCAGAGTCTGTGTAACAAAAATGAAACACAATTATATGTGTGAATTGAAAGAAATTGAACTCCATACTGTGTGTAAAGGGCTGAACCCCATCTATGGTGCTAGAGTAAATTAATTCTAGCCTTGTCTCTTTCCTTCTTTCTGCATTACTGTGTACTTCAGAGAGTCAGTGCCAAAAGCTATGTCCAATAAAATATTTCTGTGTATTTCAAAGCCAACACAAGATTATACTGCCTGTTTCTTGTCTCCAAATTCATGGAGATATACTTAGAAATACTGTTTTGCCCAAGAGGTTAACTGCATGCTGCGAGAATCTATATTCTTGCTGAAGTTGCCAGAAATTTGTTTTGTAAGAAGAAAATGTGCCACAGCACATCCTCTTAGTTATCTGTATGTCTTAGTGTGGAGAGAGAGTGAAGTCAGAATAAAATCTCTGCCTTGCCTTTAAAAGTGCATTGTGGAAGCAAAACTTCTGTGGATGTGCTATGAAATAGAGAACAAGTTTCGTGTACTACAGTAAAGGGCTTGGCTGTGGTGTGTATCTCTTCTGTTTCCTTAAATTGCTTTTATAGGATATTAATTATTACCATAATAGCTTATTATGCGTAAGAAAAATTGCTTAATGAATTGCAGATAGGGATCTGTCCTTTGTTTTTGATGTAGCCTGAAGAACATGCCACAATACAAACAGCAATCAAAACATCTCTGCTACAATTTTCTGCATTCAGGATTATTTATTCATGTTTTTGCTGTTAGTAGTAGAATAACAGTCTACTCTGTTGCTGCTTTTGTCAGAGATGCCATCATTTCACTAAACAGCAGCAGGAATGGGGTTCAAAAAGATAATTTTTGTATCTGTACGTATGTATTGGGTGTCTTCTTCAACTTTCATACAAATTTCTTAATTAAATAAAACCACAGCAAAAAATGTGAGGAAGGACTGTAATAATAGCACTTATACACTGGAGCGCATTTCTTTCTATTTGTGAAGTAATAGACCATAGGTAAATAATATCTGTATTTTCATGGATTTAAATGAATAAAAGAAGCCACCATGTTCCTTATGTGATAGGTAAATCTCTTCTCCCAAACTTTGTAATTTGAAGGTCTTTCTACTGAACCCTGTGACTTGTCGCATGAATAGGGAAGGGAGTATCACGGGAGTAGGGAGTAGGAGGAGTGCATGCCAAGGCAGGATCCTCTCCTGTAGTCAGTAACTACAGGAATTCTGGTTTTATTTTGGTATCGGCTTTCAATTTGCTTTCACCATGTACCTACTGGCCACATAGACTGGCAAAGCCCACTGTGCCTGGCCCAGCAGCCGTGGTATCTCCTGCAGCCTTTAGGGTGCTGTCAGCTGAGTGTAATGTTGAGAATAGGATGGGTTACAAAGTCCAGCATGCGATGTGTCATAATGTCTTCTTATAGGTGGTTATTTCCAGCTCTCTATAGAATAAGCAGCTGTTACATGCCTTCAACACTGGGAGATGACAGTTGGGGACTGTTGTGTAGGACTGGAAGCAGTGTTGATTGAACTTACTGCTTATGCTGCTTTTGTTCGCTCATGATTTTACTAAAGTCATTTCGGACCTCTGGTTTCCTAGCTGTGAAAATTAATAACAGTATTTTGCGTATTAGTTCGAGGTTTATTTTCCTTGTGTACAATAAACTGTTGGTTTCTCCACATTATGGAAATTTTTCCAGTTCTCTTCAAAATTGTAAGAATAGTGTCATATGTGTTGGCATCATCGTGGCTGACTAAATAAGCTTAAAATCTTTTAGAGAGATGGGGAAAACCAAGACGTTTTCTCCACCAGAAGTTAAAGAAAACCTATTAATGTCACAATCTGAAGCTGCAGTATTAGTGTGGTGTCTGTGATGCAATGGCTCTGGCTTCAGCACATGGGAAGCTGCATCCAGGAAAGAGAAATGGTCCTCCTCATGGACAGTCTTATTTAGTATAAAGGGATGTGGATGATGGACTCTATACCGTGATTTTTAATTTCTTTTTAGACAGAATTTTAGGTCATGATTTTTGTTTTAAATGTCGTGATGCTTGCTGAATCAGCTCATGGAATTTTAAATTTGGGTGTAATGTTTCTGCTCTTTAGCATAGAGCTGTACATGGAAAAAAAAAAAAAACAACTTGTTTGTTGGGATGAGAATTAGAATTCAGAAATTCTGTATGTGTATATACACACATGTAAATGGAATGTGTAAATGTGAAAGTAAAAGCCAGATGAAAAATGTCTCTATTTTGTGCTTTAACATTTAATTTAGTATCTATATTTAGCACACTTATTCTGGTAACTGTTAAACTCTCCATATATTTATTGGTGAACGAGAGGTTTTTTTAGTCTGTCTTTTAACTAGAGGTTAGTGGGGGGATTGGAAAAAAAAAAAATCATGCCCAAATATCCCCCAAGTGTTGAATTATTCAGAAATATAAGAAGGTAAAACCAGCCACTGTTAACTCTGTTTCACGTGCATATTTCCAGGATTTTTTTCATAAACAAGTTAATTTTAGTATTCTCTTTATTGTCTTCACTTTTTTTTTCCCCCCCACAAGACAGAAAAAAAATGAACTGTCAAATTTTTCTTTTTCCATCTGATTTTCAGTATCTCTCAGCCAGCTTTTTTACACCTCCAGGGATATTTATTTCATGTATCTTCACTACCGTTGGTAGCAAGGTGGTCATTAGTGATAACTGGAGGATGAACATAGTTGTGCAGTGAAAATGAGATGTTAGCTCTTGCTGCAGTCACGTATACAAGGGAAACAAAGGCAAAAGTTTGACTTTAAGTAACGCATAACAGGAATTTGGACACAGTTATTTAAAAACTCACACCGGTAGAAGTAGATAACTAAATAAGAATTTGATATACTGAAATTACTTGGTGGATCTAGTCTGAGGACACAAGGTTTTTGACACAAGACATGAACACTAACATCAATATAATTTTATTTACCATTTGTATTTTCAATTATAATTTTATCACATATTTATGGTGTCATCATTCTCCATCACACTGTGCTTTTGTGTCTTTTGTCTTTCAGACTGTAAGCTCTTTAGGATAAAACTATGTTACTATCCTTTTAAAGGTGGGCATTAAATGTACAATAGATATGAATCCAGTGGGAGAAAATTCTGTAAGGAGATATGAATTGTCCATCCCAGGTTTTCATGCTCTGCACCAGACCTGCTTATTCCTAAGATTTTTATTGCTAGATAGGTACTGCTAACCACCAAGGTATAAGTGTAACCATGCATTGTGATACCATAATAAATATGTTTATCTGAGAGATCCCTATGCCCCATTTGCAATCAGTAGGAGCAAGAGCTGGAATGTGGTTAGTGCACAGCGGGAAGAATGTCAAATTGTTAACAGCGTCTTGCACCCAGGAGCAGCAGAACAGGTGATTCATGGCTAAACTAAACCTGGAGAGGAAGAAGAAAATGCCAATATAACTTGAATTTTCAGACCGGGAGTGTCAAAGCTCTGGATCATGAAATGAAGGATTGCCTTGAAAAGCTGTCAGAATTTAAATCCTCCCTCTGCATTATATTTTTCTACACTGTTTCAGTTCACAATCAAAAATTTGTCTTGTGGGATCTTTTGTTTGTTTATTTGTTTTGGAACATCAAGGTTTTTATTTCCAACATTAATTCTTCCAAAGCAGGATCTTCAGTTCTGTGACTCACAGTGCTTTTATTCTTGGTGTAAGCATCCTTATTCAGCCTAAAAACATTTTATTTCTATTTATTTTCTGAAGTGTTGTTATTTTTTTTTTCTCTTACCTTTTTTAAATCTCATTCTCTCCATGTTTTTTGATGAAATGACCAAGAAGTTTGGCCCCTCCATCTGCACGTTTCAAGCACCTGCCTACAGGATGAAAAGCGATTGATCGAGAAAGTGAGAGTAGATTGCTAAAGAAAGTGAGACAAGGTAGGGAGAAGGAAAGGAGAATGGATAGATAAAAGAAATGTAGATGGTGCAATTGAATAAAGTAAGTTAGAAAAAGGGAAGTGAGGATGGATAGTGAAAGGAGGGGGAATAGGTGAAAAGAATGTCATGCACATTGTAAGTATTAAGCTCTGGCAGCTTTTGTTTAATGTATGGGGGGGAAAAGTCAATACAAAGAATATTGTTCAGAACTAAGCTTATTAGCAAGCAGAGAAGAAAGATACTGTTGGGTCCTGCTTTTCCACAATAAGAGTGCATAAAGCTATGAAAAATATTATAGAGGGCTGAGTAGAATATAATCACCCTTTGTAACAGAAAGCAGCACTGAGAACTGCACAAATCAAAACAACCCTGAAAAGAATAGTACCCCATGTACCATAGGTGGGAGAAAAACTGCAAGACAGTACCAGCACTATGCTACTAAGCAGAAATATTAACATTTAACTTCTAAAAAAATGCATATTTGTCTGGTTTGGGAGGATGCATGCAGCAGAAGTTAGCAGTCTGCATTATCTTCTGCACAAGTTCAATTGATGTCATTAAGATATTACCAGATAGGTTACCATATATTAAGTCTATAATTAGGTTGTCCTATTTTTATATGTTTCTATATGTCTTGCAACTGTGTTATTTACTATACTGTTGCATATCACATTAGGTTAAAGATCACTTTGCCTGTTACTATTTCAACAGTTAAGGATTTATAAAAATAGTTTGAAATGATTTTTCGAAATTCAGACTACTTTTACTTTAATTGGTACTGAATAATAGCAGTCACATCATAGTCTTTGCACAACATGTTTCCTTAACAAACAAAAAAATGTTGCTTTGCTGTCATTAGTATAGACTGCAGTGCAGTACAAGTAAAATTGCCCAAGATTTTAATTCATTCTACCTTAGTGAAGTATATTTCATTCTCATCCTTGTTCTGAAGCACATAAATGCAATTCCTAGTGAAAGGCAGACATAGATTTACAAATGGTGAATCCAGGAAGGATCATTTTGATCATCTGTTTTGACCTCTGCATAACACAGAGCAAAGAATTTCCCTCATTAAATTCCTATTCAAAGTAGAGCATATCTTCCAGAAATAAATCCTTTCTTCATTTAAAAGTGGCCCATTATGAAGAATCTAGCATAACCATTAGCAGACTGTTCTAATGATTAATTTTTCTCATTGTTTAAAAAGTGTACTTATTTCTTGTCTGAATTGGATAGTTTTGACATTCAGTAATTGTTTATTCTTATATTTTTGTCTGCCATTTATCCCGCTTCCCTCTTCTGGGGCCAGAAATAGAACACAAGTCTAGGGGAGAAGGTAGTTGAAGTTCTTGCTGGCACTTGATGTCTGCAGATGATTTTGGAGCCTTTCTGAGGGGCTCTATAGTTCAGGAGAGAAAGCAGGGGACTTGAAGGCACTGCTTTTGAACTCACAGGTTGGAGAGCTGAGTAAACAATATCCTTCTCTCTTGATATTTTCTTTTTATCTGTCATTTTTAGGAGCAGGAAAAGGTATCATCTGTCAAAAGGCCCCTATGTGACTGACAGATTTTGAACACTTTGTAATAACTAACCAGTGTTTTGCCAGCTTTCATCTTTTTTGGTTCAAGTAGCATGGAGACTGATTCCAAGCTCGTTATCTGTTGTATTTGACAAGGTGATACTGTACTTTCACTTTGTCAAAATTATTCTCTTCCTGGTACTTTTGGTGGAGTTTGTTCTTGAGTTCCTCTGTGTCTGCATCTTCAGCCAGGCTGTTTTGTGAGTACTTACAGCAGAGCAGTAAGTCACAAAGGAAGACATATTGGCAAGAAGAGAGCAACAGAGTGGTTATGAAGTGCCTACTGCTTTGGCAGCAGGAAAAAACAGGACTAGTTATACCAAATGGCAAAAAAAAAAAAATTTGCTGAAATAGCTGCTTAGTGTACAAATTCAGGTTTCTGGAATGAATAATGTTTCTGGAATGAATAATACAGGCAATAATTCTACATTTTATCATATTGGGGTCTCTGTGCATGAAATACTGATATAGTCCAAAGAGTCACTGAGCCATCACCTGCCTGGCAGAAGGCAGGGGAATCTGAAGAAGAAACATCAAGGGCCAGGACAGGTTTGTGCAACTGGGAAGATTGTAGAGGTGGGGGAAGAGAAAAACAGAAGAGCTCAAATTGCAGCTTTAAGATAACACAAGAGGTTCCCAACAAGCAGAGGATGTTTCTGTACCCTCTGAAGAGTCTGCTTGTTGCCCAGGACTTGCCAAGAGCAGAGACAAATACATCACTGTTGTGGGGCTGTTGAGGAATCACTTACTTTGGCTTTTCTAAGTGGAAGTTGACAGCCTTGACCTTTTCGAAGAGTGTCAGCAGAACATGATTGCCTACTGAGGCTTGCTTTGTTTTGTGTTTTGTTGTTTAAAAACTGGCATTTTAATGCAATCTAGTTACTATTTTTGTGGAACAAACAAACCATGAAATACATTAATGTTCCATGGATCAATGAGGGACTTCAAGCCTAAAAAGACAGCTGTCTGGTTTTCTTTCAAGTTCCTGAATGGTATGCAAAGGTAAGTTGATATGTTCTGTGACAGTTTTCATCACAAGGACTTGTTATGACTCCCCCATATGTAGAAGTTTTATAAGGAGGTATATGCAAATAATCTGAAATCACAGTTGTTCAGTGATCTTGCAATTTAAGAGAGTAAGAAAATGTGATTTGAGGTCAGTAGGTCATTACTTTTACGAATGGATTTGACTGTAGGTTGCTATATGGCTTCTTTACATTAGAAATATAGGAACTGCCACTTTGGGTTAGATGAATGGTCTTTCAGTTCCTCTGTGCTCTTGCAACTTGCATTACCTTTTAAGTGAAAAAATGTTTTTCTCCGTATTTTAATCTGTGGTTGTTAGAAATGGCCTGTGAAAATGATGGTCACCTCAAGGTCACATTTCAGTGCTTTAGTTAGTGTTTACTTGTGATCTAAAAGAAGAAACATTCCCTAAAATCTCATTGCTTTTTACCAAGTCCTGTATAACTGAGGGTTAAAAAGTAGCCAGATAATACCTCAATACCTGTATGTGCTTCTGTCTAAATTGATCAGAGTGCTGGATGGAAAAAACTGTAATTTATCTAATGTATTTGCCAATCTGCAAAACATTTAAATTAGTTAGGCCAGTGGCTTAGTAAAGGCACTGTTCCTGTATCTCACAGAGGTGAATGTAATGGACTACATGTTGGTGAAAGTCATCTGAAAATAAGCACACAAAATCAAGAGCATGAGAGGAAGTTCAGAAAGGTGTTGGACTGATTTAATTTTGTAAGGAAAAGAATCACAACTATTATTGTTAATAACCAACCGTAGAAACATTTTTTCGACGGGAAAAGGATACATTCAAAACTAAACAGACAAATTTGGTTTATCCCCATGCACAGAGCCTACAAAGTTTAAATAGTCATTGCATTTGGAATCAGGGCCCTTGGACTGCGTTCCTGCCATAATTTAGAGATTCATTTACTTAGATAAGGCACTTAATCTCACTGGATCTTTTCCTCAATAGTAAAACAGAAATAATAAACCTTAGCAGTCTAATTATGGGTGTCTTGTTAGGCTTAATTAATTTTTAAGGAATGTTAATATCCCCATATGAAAACTGGTGCATGGTGTGAAGTGTGTGTGTGTGTATAATTACATTTAATACAGACACCCATCCTGTTGTTAAAAGAGCACTGTTAGGGGTTGCAAGGCCAAGCATCAGAAGGAAATATGAGTTTTGCATTTGGACATTCCCTTGTGACTACTCATTATGGTAAATATTTAGTTATACTATCATATACTGTAATCCCATGAGAAAGCCTGTCTCATTAACATCACCTGCAGATTTCCACCTCTTTTAGCCAACCCTTTCTAGTACCACTAATTTTCACCATCCAGTCATCCTTCTTTCTCCCTTCTGATCCTATTTCCAGGTCCATTCCCTCTCCCTATCTCCCTAACATCCTTGGGAAGTTTCTAAAGAAATAGCCAAGGTAGTTTTCTTGACGTGTCTCAAGAAGTGTTCAACAGACCGATGTTTGTGTGAAAACAGTGACACTGTCTTCTTGATTACGGATGAACCAATTTCTAACTTGATTTGCAGAAAACCAGGACTGAAATGGACAGAAAGTTTTGTTCAGTTGGGATGTGGTTGGTGCAGTACAGCTTCCAGTATCTTAACTTGAAAGTTGTACTTGTAGGTACTGAACAGATGCACATTGACTTTGGAAAAGATCATGAATTGACCCATTTTTTGTAGGTCAAAGAAGAAGACAAGTCCCATTTTTTTTTTTTTTTTTTTTCAAAAATTCCATTTAACTTTCATATCTATGAACCAGGAATTCTGTGCCAACGCTCATTGCTTTCTTATGGTTACTTCTGAGAGAGAATAACTCTGCCTAATACATTGGGGTTTTGATGTCCGTATTTCAAGTTCCTAGGAATGACTCTTTTATATTCAAAAAAATGATGAGTGAGACAATTGTTTTCTAAAATTAGGGATGAAGAAATCCATGGAAAAATCACTGAAGTCAATAAAATGGAATTACAGGATATATTATTGCAGATCTTGCATTACATTTCCCCAAGATATATGGGCTTACTGACTTTTTTGAAATATTCTTTATAAAGGCTAACTTTTTTTTTTAAAAAGCATTTGCTACCGAGGAGTGCAAATATAGCTAAACTATTATCTACTGCAGCTAGCTAAAATATATATATTTGCACTACTAATGTATGCTGTATGATGCTGTTGCAGTGGTGCTACTGTATGGTGTTCAAATGATTGGATGCACTGCGGTTCATTGAATAAAACCTGTTTCACTCAGCTGGGAGAAAGGGTTATGATATTAGCAGAAGTGCCATCATTAATACCTATTATTCTTATACTTCAATAGAAGATAACCAGGCTCATTGCTTTTTCAGAAAATAGAGGTGTTTTTCCAGGGCAGAAATTACAACTTTCTGTTCTCTCTTGTTTAAAACTATTCATTATTTTGAAAGTAACAAGGAAAATAGAGTGGGGCAAAATTGGTATTTCACATAGATTCAAACTTCTCTGAGAGCCAGAATTATTAGAGAGGAAGAGTTGTTGTGGTGGAGACCAACTCTTGTAGGCTTTTTTATCTTTTTTTTTTTTTTCCTTAGTTAAATAGTAGCTTGTTCTTAAGTTACAGATTCCATTTTAACTCCCCATTCAAGGTGCACCTAGTGCTCTACTGAAGCGGTAATAAATGATAGAAAAGACCCAGAAGATTTAAAGATATATCTAAACATAAGGATGCAGGAGTGTTTTCGACCCTCAGATCCACGTGCCTGTATAGCTGTGCATTAACTGTGTAGCAGGACTAGCTTCAAGCACTTTCTGCCCTAGCTTCGTGTGACCACTTGAATGAATTTGGTCCTGTGTGCAGACCAGCGTGCAAAACTGTACTCCCAGCCCAAAGTATCTGGGATGTGGAGCATGCCATGAACTTAGGGGATCTACTGATGCTGTACTGTCATATTCAGTTACAGCGGACCTGTGCTGGCAATCCAAATTTATGTCACTCCCTTGGTTTGGAGCAGTATCACCATTACTTTCTGTGCTCTTCAGTTAATTATACATGTTCAATAAGAAAAAAAAATACACTGATTTGGTAACTGTAGGTTTCTGTTTCTTAAATTGCTATATACAAAAGTGGCTACATAATTGGGCTGTCATGTAGATCACATGGGCAGTAATGCTAGACTGCATCCTTCAGGTTTTAATTCTCACATGAAAAAGGACTACAGAATCTGTTCCTTAGAAAAATAATTTAAAAAAAAAAAACAAACAAAACCAACAAAGAAGACAGCATTTAATGAGCTAGCCGATATGTCAGCTTATTGTTTGATTTTGCAGCCAGAGATAATAATGACTTCAAAGGCATTGTAGCCAAGAATATTGCTGCTAACTTTGCAATTTTAATGAAAGCTGTAGAAGTATTTTTGATTAATTTGAAGAGTGAATTACACAGACCCTACTGTCCAAAGTATTTAGAGATGTCTAACTGCATTGCCTGTTTTTTTCTGTGCAAATAGCTCTAAGACTAAGATTTCAAATAATAGCAAAAAAATCTAAAATGCCAAAACCATAACAATCATTTTAGAACTGACCTTTAAAACTTATTTCTATACATTTTGTACCCAAGTTGTTTCGAACAATCAAACTTCTATTTTAAATTCTAAATCTAGTATAATAAGAAGGCAGACCTTGTGTTGATAGAGTGATAAACAGACACTAAACTTTAGTTATAAAATTTTAAAATACCTGAAAAATTGTAACATCTGTATGCTTACACTTTATAAGTAATTTAAAAGTATAATTCTCCCAGGTACTGAATAAATGCAAAGTAATATTAATGTATTTCTCTGACTCAACTGAGTTCTCTCTCACTAATGCTATGAAGTAATTGTAGGTGCATGGGATGTGGTTTGACTGATGAGAGAAATTTGTCAGAACCACTGAGCTCGAGGCTCGTATGCTGCAAGGTCCACTAGGGATCATGTCTAATCTTGAATGTGCAGATGGTAAGGATTACGTGTGAAAGGATGTAAAAACCAAGTGCAGCTGGGGACAATGAAGTTCATTATAAATCTATTGAATATTTTGAACTGCTAGGTGAGAGCTGCATTAAATATGCAGCAAGAGATGGCTTTTTATTGATTCAGTATATGTATTATTTAAAAAAAAATATCTTGGTTAAACACAAACAGCTATTTGATGAGCACCTGCAGCACCGTAAAGCTTGAATGTATGTTAAAGATAAACCAATTAGGTTCACCATGTAACCGCTCCTTGAGTTTCCTGAATCTTGGAGGTTAAGCATACATCTTAAAGGCTTGGTGAGAAAGACTATAACTCAACATGCTACTTAACCTGTTCAATTCCCTTCTACTCCACCAAATTTAGAATGAAGAGTGGGACCAAAATAAATTAGAAAACCAGAGGGGTCAATGATGAAAAAGAAAAAAAAAAAACACAACAGTATCTCATTTCAACTATAGACTTCAGATTACTTTACAAAAGATTGAATATTAATAACTCCATTTTAGATGGAAAACTGAAGGACAGAAAGGTGGTACAGCTTGTAAAGTATCATTCAAAGACAAATGACAGAAGTGGGAATATGGTCCTTGTACCCTGAGTAGTGCTCCCGCAAACATTGCATGAGATAATCTGGTGTAACTGGTACACTGCAGCAGTGTTTTACCAGCAGAGAACATCACTTTTACTGGTCAACTCAATGCTAACTGATTTGGCAAAGGGAGAAGGTGGAGTAAGTGGATGGAGGAGAGAGAAGAAACCAGGGCTAGTATACAGGGCAGTTATGTGGAAACTGGAGAGAAGAGACAATGCAGCACATGGTTCCTTTGCTAAATAAGCTTTTCTCCAGCAAAAGGAATTTGTGTTGCTTTAAGACTTTGGTTTTATGGGGTCTGACATTTTCGGAATTTCAGTGGCACTACCTGACAAACAGTGAAGAGCAGAAATCACATATAGTCATACTTATGGTAGAGCAATTTTCATCAATGCTGTCCACTGTCTTTGGCAAGAAAAATGGAACAGAAAGGACACTCCCATATCTTCATGAAGGTGTGCCTCTACAAGCCATTCTGGGTGAGACCAATCTCCCCTGAAATGATTCTCTCCTTAGGTTCACTGTCTAGTCAAAGATAAGTTTTCTTAAGGAGATAAATGTTCTCATTACTTCTCTTAAAGATACTTTAGAGAGCCAAGTATTGTAACCTGAAAGTTTTGTTTTCCTCTTATTGGCTACAATGAGATCTTAGACAGCTAGCTCTAATATAGACATCTCATGTCTCTGCTGGAGATATCTATTTGGTTAGAGAAGTCCCACTCTCTGTCAAGATAATGGTGTAAAATTGTGAAGTTGCTGAGTTGGCAAGAGCTGTATCATAACTACCTCTTGTTAGGTGAAAGCATGCCGAGATGTAGTAGGAGCTTTCTAATCTGCCAAGCTTTTTTTTTTTTTTTCTTTTTTTTTTTCTTACAAAATACTAGGCTAGAATATTGAAACTCTAAACATATTAGTAGAGAAGACTCAAAAATCATAGTGAAACATTTAATGAAGTTTGGAAATTAGTCTCCCTGTTTGCTCTGTCCTTGTAGATCCCTTCCTCCAGCCCAGCTTTCCTGTCCAGCAGTTTACACTGGTTTTCTGTTGAATAAAGTTCATGCAGCCTCTCAGGTATTCCTATGACAGTGGAAGGGTATGACAAAATACATGTTTTAGAAGTGTCACTGATGTCTTTTATCAGCATACTTGTAGTTCAGATCAGCACTGCTATTATTAATCCTGATTATTTAAAAGTTTATATTATTTCCGTAAAACATCTCTTTAAAACAAAACTTGTTATGAAGATTTCACAATAGAAAAATTTTCTTTTTTTTTTTTTTTTCCCCTCCTTCTTACCAAATGAGTGGGTCCAGGGGTGAAATTCAGAGATTCTTGCAACTTTGTTAAACCATGAAAAAATATCATTTTTTAAAGCTTTTTAAAATAATGCAAATAATTAGCCTTTGACTAATAAGACCTCTTTTTTTTAAGCAATGGATTGGTCACTGAACATACCAAATTGACAGTCCCGCTAAATAACAACCTCTATTCACAAATGAAAGCAGTAGATGCAATGGATTGTGATGCTAATTTCCATACTCTGAGCTTTAAAATTGTTCAGAACATACCATTTAAGCACAAAAGAGTTCTTCAGACAATGCTGATGCTGTGAAATTTTTACTTTCCCCCTTTAGCTTGAAATGCAAGTTAAAAATTGGTTTTCCTGCCTAACTTCTCTTTGTAGATGTACCTCTGCTGAGGGTTCATACTGTGATTCTCATACATTATCTAAAGACATTTGTTATTCTTCTTTCCCCAGTTTTATGTATTTTTATGTATAACTATTGACTTTAATGGAGTCTTCCCTGCATGTCTAGCATTTATTATATTTTTGCTTTTGCTTAGGCAGTATTGTGAAATGAGAATAAAGCCACTAGTTTGTCCCTTGGAAATATCCACCATTATTGCTATTTATTATAGCCATTATGAAAACTATGAGCTAAATGGAGACTATGTGAGAAGAATTTTAATTTTCCTGATACATAGAATACAGGCATTTGGGAAATGGTGAAATTTAGTATGTTGATAAATATATAGTGTTGTGGATAAAACTGATTAATTATTTTTTTTTCTTATTTTGAGAAGTCCAGGCTAAATTCTGAACTTCGTGTCTCTTCTTCTCTAATTTATGAAAGAAAACTAACAGAAAAAAAATAGATGAATGCGACATAAGACCTATTCCAGATCTTTCATTTTCAAAGCAGAGTGGTTTTATCTATATAAATCCTATACTTAAAGAAGAGCTGTATAAAAGCTCAGATTGTGTCTTGAAAATAACAGGAAAATGCCTGACTTGTTTCTTACTTATGGGCACTGCACATCCTTTGTGTCAAGGATATAGGTAAACAGTTTATATTTTGTTAGTTCATCTGTATTATATAAACTATGTGGATGCCCTGAAGAACTTTGAAGTCCCAAAGACTGTTCTTCATGAGGTCAACAGAGAAACACCAGAAATGAACCTGTTGACAGCACATCAGTTTGGCATCACTCAGACGTATCCCAGCTGCTCTTTTAATTGAATGAAAACTTCAATGAGCAAAGTGAGGTTAATGTACAGGCTCAGCTTTCCAGCCGATTAGATTGACAGTGTTTCATTTTACTGTCAGAGTTATCAAAATGTGTTTTTTCTTCTCCGTGATATTCCTTTATTATAAGTTTTGAAGTAGTAGGGGAATGCAATTGATATGCAGTCAAATTGTTCCTGACAGAGAAATTTTAAAAGCTTTTAGAGTGGATGTAAAGGAGGAAATTTTGTCTTCGCAGAGTCTGCTTAGCCCATCTATCTGCATTAAGTGTCTAACAGTTACACTGAACAGAAATGACATCTTAAAGAAGACTAAGTGCTGCTTAACTTTTTAATGTCATTCTTGGGATATGTGAAGTTGATTTTTTTTTTTTCCTGGTTGCTGTATCACTCCATCATAGTATTTTATGAAAAACAAAACAGTATCTGTGTTCTTAATAGTGGGCTTTCTATTCTTCCTTTTGCACCATGGAGTTTGTGTCTCAGCATATGGAGTAAAAGCACAACACTGATAAAAAATTGATGCATGCCTATATATGAATTGGCTAGAGAAGAAATAACAAGCAAAAAAGAAGCCTCTTATGTTTCTTATGACCAGACCCCAACTATTGGAGACATCTTTTAATCCTGCTTGTGAATCCATGAAGATTCTCATTAAAATTAAGGGTTCTTTTTGCCCCAATGCTTCCTGAAGGGCTCTTTCAGAACCTCAGTCTTGTTATTGTCAGAAATTTTGCATTTTTTGATTGTATTTATTCCTAGCCAATTCATACGTGATTAATTTTCTGCCAAGTGTCCTTCATCTTAAATAAATCTTACTCCTTATAGTTTCATTTCATGATATCGTTCAACATAGTAGTTCTACAATGTCCCCTCAGTCTTCCTTTTTCTAAAACTACACAATCCCAGCTTTTTTAGCTTTTTTTCAGCAGCCTAACTCCTTTTTTTTTTCTGCTTTGCTCATTTAAATTCCTCTTTCTTGAACATAAATGACAAGAAGTGCTCAGTGTCCCTGATGAAAACTCACCACTGCCTTACGCAATACCATTAATATTTCCTATCTCTGCTCACCCGACACTCCTAGTATTGCATTTGCCTTATTCACAGGCACATTATACTGGTAGATTATACTTATTTAGAGTAATAGGTCTTCCCTCCATTACCATTTGCACCTGATGATTATCTGACTTACAACAAATTCTTGTCAACAGACCCTAGTGTAAGCAGTTGAGCTTCATACCGTTAATTTCTAACCTAAGTCTAATATTTAAGCCTCATGGTTATCCAGTTCTTCAGAGTCATAGCCATTCAAATTTGTATTGAAAATTCTGTCCCAATTTTTCTTCAAATTTCATGACTCCCAGCATGTATATCTGATGGTACTATCTGCTTAGTCTCATCTATATTAAATTGTGGTATATTTTTCTTTGAAAAAAAATAGAAAATAGAAAGTTTTTTTCTCCATAGATATTGAGTTAAATGGAAATTAAAAGTATTCCATGTCAAATATCTTTTTATAAAAATAGTTATGCCAGCAGGCTGTGTCAGATGATAGTACATACTCTATATGTCCATCTCCCACTCATAGCATTTGGCAATGAGTTCACTTCTCTCCTGCGCTGATTTTTCTGTTTATCCTTTACCCAAACTCTGCCCTGCCATTTCTTCCTTGGTCATATTGCAGCACTCTATTTATAGGATCCAATGATTGCCTTCTTCCTAACCTCACCATTACTTTTTGTGGTCAGACTTCCCATTTTTACCTTATTCCTGACCCTGTTGCCTTTGGATGAACAAAGTGAAGATGTGCTCCCTCACAGGCTCCTTTGCACAGAGCTGCACTCTGGGTGAAATATGCATTTCTCTACTTTTCTCATTCTTGTCCTCAGTGTTTAGCCCAACAGGGTACAAATACATGGCATGAACTAGAGAAAGCCCTGAAAAGACTGATCTGATCTCTCATAGCTCACCCTACGTTGAGCAGCAGGCTGAATTAGCGACCTCCTGAGGGCTCTTCCAACCTGAATGTTTCTATTACCCAGGTGCTGTCTATTTTGAAGAATCCAAACTCCCTCTTTTTGTCTTCCCTCTTCCTTTTTTTTCCTTTTTTTTGTAAAGTATTCTGGTTCAAAAGCCATTTTGAATCACGTTTCTACTTGGACTCAGGATGTTTGAACATTCCTGAACAATTTTCTTTAATGAAATAACCCTAAAATGGAACACTTCTTAAAGTGTTTCTTTGTATTCAATATTACCTACAAAGGTTTCATCTAAATTGACATTTCTGCCTCTGAGTTACACTTGCAAGAAGTACAGAAAAGGTCTATGATCACTTAATGTGCAATAGATATTACAGCTAAGAATAGTCCAAGGAAGTTTTACTTTGGAGAAAGATTTATTTGAGGGAAAAAGTACCTAGCTATTCACACGAGCTAGGTCATAGAAGTATAAAACTTATTTTCAACATTGTATCAAATTCAAGGTTAAAAGCTCATTCAACTCTTTTATACTAAAGGTAATATTTATAGTATTGGTTACATTGGGTTGTGCTGCTTGAGACGTTTTAATATTAACAATGTAAACGGTACAACAATGGTACCTCTGAGAAATATGTAATATATGTGTGTGCTGCTAATACTATTCTTATTGCCATTATCTACTTTATCTCATTTCCATTAAAGTGATGGATATTAAGCAATATGAAATAGAAATGGCCTTTTTGTCTATTCTCTGCTTTGCTAGCTGGCAGTATGTAACTGACGAAATCTCTTATTTTATCAGGAACATTTCATATTCCAAAACTGGGCTGTAATGAGTGAATAGCAGAAATAATACTAACAATGAGTTTGGTCGTTAGTATATAGAGACATTTATGCAGTGTGCTAAGGGTACTCAGTGACTTGCTTGAGAAACATGGCAATTCTTGTAGCCATTCTAATTTAAATACTTTTTTTTGCTATTTGCAGTCATGTAACAGATATATAGGAAATTATGATTTATGTAACCTAGAAATGAAAGTTGTTTAGCTTTTGTAATAAAAGCAGATGAAATAGTTTAAGGCTTCTTTCAGTTTCAGATTTGCTTTTCCATCTTCTTTTTAAAGAATCGTAGAATTGCCTGACAGGACACCTAAAGAAATCTCCTGGTCCCTTCTCAATTATTTGCAGGATAAAATAAAGTTCTTCTCCAAGAGGTGTTCTTTTAACCCTCTAAGATCCTTTCAATATTGGCATTACTCACACTGTACTTGACTAATATGTCACTATCCATCCTTTTTTGTCTTGAGCAGACAAAAAATCTTCTGTTGTAGGACATATTTTCTTTATCTCTTCAATGTGCCTGCAGTTTCCCTTTGTACGTTCTCCAAGAAGTTTGCAGTTATTGTAAAATAGTATGTCCTCAATGGACCTGGTGCTTTATCTGAGTATCTCTTCCTCAACCACTGCCACCTTTCCTTTGTCATTGTCTCTCTTTTTTGTTGAATCTTCTAATTCCAGAAAATATTTGAATTGGCTCCAGTCATGGAAATGGCAGATATTTCCTTACAGTGCTCCCTTTGAACATGTGATGCATGGATGTACAGATGTAGGACTTTTTTAAAAACAAGAAAACAATGATTCTTTTAAAATTCATAACTAATTTTTTTTCCAGTAGCCACTAAAAAAAAGAATTCTTCAATTTATGTACTTACCGTGTTGCACAGAAAACTTCTAGGAAAAAAAAATATTATGAAATGAATATGAGCCTTTTGTATGCAAAGCTGTAACTCAATACAGTAAAAAGAATTTATGGGCTCGTGATTACATTCAATACATTTAATTTAATCCCACTTCTTTATTACTTACAAGCTGTGAATAACATTTGAGAAAGGCACGTGCACAAACACACACACACGCGTTTGTTTTATTAATCAGTAACTTTATTTCGTATTGTAGTTAAGCCCTAAAATAAACAGATCCAGGAATGAAAGAAACATATCTAGGTCCTCAGCTTTCAATTGCTATCACCAGCATAGCAAAAACTTTGGGTGGCCAAGAGCCCTAAGACCACCACACATACATTGTGAAGCTGAGACATACAACTATTTTTTCACTTTTCCTTACCAGCAATATTCTAAAAACTTTTTGGGTTTTTTTGAGTCACTTGGTTTTGGTGGTAGATGACGCAAAGGACTGAGAGCAGTTAGAAGCCCAGGATGCCTAACATTGCTTAGTATCAAGCCTTAGGAAATAAGTAATTGAAAATTGTAATTGACTTCACATAATTATATCTCTAATTTACAGAAAATTTGTATGTTAATCCCCAGCCATAATTTGAAATCCACTCTTCCGGGTTGTTTGCTTGTTGTAAAGACAGAATATTAAAAAACTTTGTATTATTCCCTTGCCTGATTGTGTACTACAGAGACAGAATTGTACAAATATAATGTGCTGGGACAATTCAACCCTGAGCACAGCAGCCACGCTGCTATTTAAATGCTGGATAGTTGGCAAACCAACAAAAATAATTAATTAATATCACATTATTTTGAATACTTCAACAAAATATGGAAAAGCAACAAGACATTAATTGTATGGTTCTGTCAAACTGCAACTTTTAGCGAAGTGTTTTAACTCTCCTTTGCAAGAATTTGCTTGGGGTTGAAATGATGCCAAAATCTATATGTACCTTGTAGGTTCAAGTCAGTGCCATCAATCTGGAAACTGCTTCAGGATCAGCAGTGACACACAAACAATATCAAGATATTTAACTTATTTATTAGTCCCACTGTGTTCCAGTTCTGTCACATTCCAAACTTTGGTAAAGACTTACATGGAAAAATGCACTGAAGACTAAACTGAGGGATATGGACAGAAAATAATTTGCCTAGAATAATTCTTCCTCAGCTTCTCCCTCTCCTCTGCTGCCATTTAGCTCTTCGTCTGGAAACTCATTTGAAACATAAGCCTTCTTTGTTATTTATCTGAAGTGCAAAATTTAATTGTTAGTCAAATGTGAAGAATTTCCTTACACTGTATTTTAGCAAAATCTGGGCTAAAACTGGGAACATCTGGTTCTTATTAAAAATAATTCTACATCTCTCTTATTAGTGAAAAGATTATTTGGGGAAAGCTGTCAAATTCCATGAAGTGTTTTAAATTCTACTTCACTAACTTACTATGCAGGCTTATGGCCAGGTTGTGCTTAAGAGTTCTTGCGGTGAGATAGGTGGTACTGGTGTGTTTCTAAATTCAGAGTCTAATTTAGTGAGAGGAGAGGCCTTCACCTGTTAAATACTCCCCCACAAGGGTCTGAAAGGGCTGTCACGAACTCTTAAACTGTGTTTATACAACACAGTTTCCAGGAGGTCAGATCGCAGACCGCATTTATCTGCTTCCCTTTCCTCTTGCTTGACTGCCCTCCTCTGCCAGACTGTCTGCCAGGTACAGGAAAGCGAGGCCAGCATTGCATTTTGAGTTTCAGAAAATATAACTGTTTTGTCTGGTTTTATGGTTGTTGTCCTTTCTGCTTGGCTACTTCAGTCCAATGGGACTCGAGGCAAACAAGGATAGGAAAGATGTGTGTCTCTGGTGGCCTGAAATCTTACTTCTGTTGCATCATTTCAAGCACTCCCTGCAATCCTGCAAGTATCAACTGGCTTCAGGATGTCTAAGACTTTGGGTCACAGTCTCCTTAGGGTTACAGTCGAGTCTGAGGGCAGGGGAAGCCTGTACTTTGCCCCATTTTGGTGTTAGTTCAGCTCTTTAATGCAGGAGTTTGACAGCAGGCTGTACTCTTTTAATGTGTCTATAGGAAACCTCAACAGCTGAGGGGTGGGAGATGTTTGTGCTGAGCTGGAAAGTATTGCAATTTCTAGTAAGACTGGTATTGACCTACACTACATGTAACCACATATGAATCCCTTTTTCCTTTTTTTCACAGCCTTGCACTTGGGAGTCAACCTCCATTCTCCCTAGTTTGAGTTTGAGTAGTGCTTGAAAATATCCTGAATATCGTGCTTGGGGACTGAAGTGGTGGGTGAACAAATGGGAATATTACTAAAGCATCTGTTGAAGAAGTGCTAGAAAGGCTGATGGATTTGAGCTGATTTTTTGTGTGTGTCTACTTGTAAGTTTTTAAGCTAAAAGAGCTCTTGAGCTCTTGCATCTCCTCGTTCCTGGGTGTGGCGTATTTTCAAAATGTACTTTCTGAACATGCGCTGAGGGACTCTCAAATCCAAACATTCTTTTCACCAGAAGGGAAAAGTGAGAAAACATTAAAATGTCAAGAAAAACAAAAAATAGTTTAGAGAAAATGAGTGGAAAAAATCCAACGGTGTGTTAGAAACTGCAAAATAAAGTGATATCCTTCTCAGGTGAAACTCAGAGAGGGTTCTGGTGCTGATTTCAGCAGGTTATACCTACTATGATATAGAAAGCTATGCAAAGAGTTAAAACACTGCAAATTAATTCTGAAATCCCATGTAGAATCCTACTAATAGTCGTAGGGCTCTGATTATTTGCATCAACGTATTTCAGCAAATTCAGAGAGCGATAGAAAAAAATTTCACTTGAACAAAAAATCGTGAGAAGTGATTAAGAGGATGGAAAGTATACCATGCTTTTATGTAATAATGAAAAGATGAGATGGGTAGAATTAAAGGACTTTGTTTGCTTTAAAACATGTCTGAAGGATACAGATACGGGCACAATAATGGGCTTTTTCTTGTAGCGTCTCTTGCATTACACAACAAAAGGGGAGGCAAAACACTCTAGCTTTGTGAAAAGCCTTCAGGAATTTTTTTCATAGGTGACACTTCAATCTTTTCCCTTCAAAGATCCTGACCTCTACTTATAAAAAAAAAATCTACAATGGAAGGTTTACTTTTGAGTATTTGCAGATTATTAAACAATATATCTTAAGATTGACTTTACCACTAAATATCTACCTACTTTTTCTCGTTTTCTTTTTTAGTTTTTTTTTTTTTTTTTTCCCTTAAGACTGTGGAAAAAAAATCAATTTAGAGTCAATTAATTTTCCTTGGATTTCCAAAGGAACAGGTAGACACCAGCATTGAATTTAATTACCAGTAGTGAACTTGCACATGTCAGTACATCCCACTGTCTAGAAACTAAGAGCTTAAAGACTCTTGTAGTCTTTCAGACTGTGAAACTATCTTGATGATAGTAAATGGACCACTCATCCTTTAATTAAAAAAAAAAAAAAGGACATTAAAAAAGTTATTCATGTAGTGTCTTAGTGTGCTGTGTGGGAGTCTTTGAGACTGACATGCCTTTGTCTGTTTTCTCTGCAAGCGATCTGCAAAATCTTCTCCAGATTCAGCTCTCTGCAGGGGAGCCTGACAGCTGTGATGAGCACCAAGCTCTCACTGCTGCGTAGCGCTTCTTCCAATCAACTCATATCCATCGGTCATGGAAAAGAAAAGAGTACTTAATGAAGAAGGGAAATCCCATTCAAAAAGCTGAATAAGTGTTGTGGGTTCATTTATTCAGATCAGCAGAAAATGTTACTCTGCATATCCAAAATAGCTGGGGAAAAAAAACAAATTCCATGGTTGTTTCACTGAAAAGGAAGGGAGGGGGTTAAAAAGGGAACCTTTGAAAATAACCACAACCCCCTTAAGTCTAGGACAGTGTGTTTTTTCTTCTTCTTTAAGTGGCTTAGAACCACTATTAGATACCTTGGGCCAAGCCTTGTAAGAAATTCACTTAAACAAGGTATTAACTGAATCTTTCCTCTGTGCAGAACAGCTCATCTGGCAGCCATTTTAAGTATATTGAGATCCAGTTTACTACCCAAGTATGTGTTAGAAGGATTGTGGTAAGCCATGGGCAAAAATGTATGGAGACAACCAGGTATTTAACCTTAAAATCTTCTGTCACCGTAGTCTAGATGTGGGGCACTTCCTTTTTAATTTCCCTCCGAGTACAGCCCTGCTCTGGGACAAGCTTATTAATGAGGGAAGGGGGACAACCAGCTGGTCTCATTCTGGGTTGAGGAATGCGTTTCCTGGGTTTTAGAAGGTACTATAGTTACCATTCAGTGTTTTATTTCCCACCTATATTTTTTTCTGAATTCTACATCGTGGAAATGTTGTCTCACTAAGAATGGGAGAGGAAGAACAGATCCAGAGGGGGCAAATTTGGGAAACTGCTAAGGACACTGACTAATCAGCCATGATTGTGATAGCAGAAAAATAAGACAGTGCCTCTGAGTTTCATACCTGGGTGTGCAGAGTATTTACTAAAAGCCTTTTTGGTATTAAGGCATAACTTGAAATGGGAAACAAAACCTGACATTTAAGAAAAAGAAAACTTTTACATAGTTAATAGAAATTATTAGAATTGTAATCTCCCTGAGACATGTTAATTAAAATAACACAACAAATGCTGCCTCAGTGCAGAGTTTGACATGCACTGTGGCTTTAAGTTGTTTTTAATAAACATAGTAGACAGTAATATCAATTTAGGAAAAAGATAAGCAAGAATAAAATTAAAATTTAAATGCAAAGGTTAGAGTAGAACAGATGACTCATGCTTTATCTATATTGAAGTAATTATACAGTGAGAACTCAGAACGCTGGCTTTGGATTTATAAAGAGCAAATCACCATAGTGAGATTTATCTTCTAGCTAATTTTATGGGCAATACAAAAGTTTCTACAAACTGCTACTTGAAGGATGGGTACGAAAGGTCATTGCTTCTTCAATTCCCCTTTTTTTTCCATTGAAGGACATAACAATCATTCATGTTTACCAAATCCTTTTACCTTTTCCTAAAATTTCCTATTGAGGTTGTTGATTGCTTTTTCTGTGCATCTCCAAACTTTTCAAATTACATTCATGTCTTCGTATATGATCTGCTAGAAATGGTTGCCAATACGTTTGTAGTGTAAGAGTCTGCAGGCATAGTGATAAACAGCACATTCTCCAAGGAGATTTGCTAGATTACTGTGCTTTTTATTGTGCCTTAACTCACCTGTGAGCATCTTGAATGGTTGCTGGGACTGGTGGCTGTGTTTTCAGAAATGTTTGATCATAAAACGGAACAAAGACATTTTAGTTATGAGGATTATACAGATCTTGATTGAAGCAGTTTTATAGTCTGATGCCAATAGATGTCAACCTGCAGTGTGTTAGAAAAGTCAGATTAGTGGGAGGCTATAAGGTGGTTTGCAGATGGGTGAAATGCTGCACCAAAACATTAGAAGAGATGGTTTGTAGTGTTTATTTCCCCCTCAATCACAATTTCTCATTTTAAATGTATTTCTCTTTTTTCCCCTCAAAATCAAGGTTAAAAAAAAAATATTGGTGTCTAATCAGTTTTTTTCTCTGCATTCAGGGAAACCAAACTATTAAATGCCATCATTAAATGCTTTGCAGATCAGATTCTGCCTTTTTTGACAAAAGGAGGAAAAGATTCATTAACTCTGTGGTATGGAATAAGTTTTCACCAATCTAGGGAAACCGTTCAGGAATGCAGGTGGGGCAGACGAGTTGTGGGGAAATTTAAAGAGACCATGCTCCTTCCTTGTTGTTTCTTTCCACCTCTATTCTACATCCAGTTGCAGACCTGGATGAAGTTCAATGAAACACAGTGGTGGCTAGTAAGGACATAAGGACTTAATACTATTTTAGGGAATTGGGAGGAGGTTTGGTCTTCAATATCTGGGTACCTGTGTGCTGTAGAAAAAGCTATTATGAAAATACTTGAAGTAGTTACAAAGCAAATACACGTATCTAACGTAATACCTTAAGTCATATTTGCTGGTTTGGAAATAATTGACTCCTTTGAACAGTATTAAGCATTTATCTAGTGCTGTCCATCTTCAGATTCCTAAGAAACATTTGTCAGTCTTTTAATCCACTAACCAGACTGTTTCCTCCCTTTAGCCACTCATGAAATTGTATCAGTTTTCTTGGTAAATTGCCTTTTAAGTTGAATTTTCACTTCACTCTTCCGTATTATATAAAGCTTAACAGAACTTGCTTTTCTCAGTGGTATGCTGCGGTGTTGTTAATAAACAGTTTCCATTTTCTTTTTACCCAAAAGTCCATTTAGTGTGTTGAGGTAGAAATACATGGGCAGTCTCCCTCTCTGTGAGCATTAGCAATTCATATTCGGTTCTGCTTGCAACGAGTGGAGTAAAGCATCAGCAAATGGAGTACATGGACTAGGAGAAGGGTAGAACAATGTTCTTGCAGGATGAATCTGTAGGCATAGGTGTGTCAAAGAAATCAGTTGATTTCTTCACCTTTTTGTGATATTAAATTCCAATTGTTCCTAGCATGTCTATATATATATATATTTTTTTTTTTGACATTACAGGAGGAGTGGGTGGAATAATTTTGAAACATTGTTTTGCAACTTGAATTTTCAGCATGAATTCATGCTTTTGTACATATATGTATATTTTAATATATACCTATTCAGACACATGCACTATATAATATCATTTACATTTTACCATTTTTACCTATATTGTTAAATAATTCACACTTTATAATACAAAGAGCACCCTTGTGATTTAATGCAAGATAATACTGGTTCCTCTTACATTGCAAAAGGTTTGTTTCACTTTTTTCTCATCTGCACATAATTTGAGATTATGCAGATGGATTTTACCAAAGGGTTCTTTGTTAAGTAGGAGTAAGTTAGTTTAAGGAGCAAGACTTACCCAGCCAAGCAAACTGCAACTGTACTTTTGTATCATACTGTATTTCACTGTCTAAATGTTCCAACTTTGTTCCACACTAGCTCAGATGCTGTACAGTGCTTTTATTCAATGCAGATATACAGTATGTGATATTTTACCTTATGCTGAGGTGCGATAGCCAATGGAGCAAAGAACTTTCTGTAAGATAATTTGGCTAGTACCTTAGGCAATTGTTTCTTGTAAAGATGGTAGATAAAAGCAAGGAAACAGTCTCCTGTGACTTTGAGTCTACTGTGGTCAGCAGAAAAGTACTGGATAGAGGTTGCTCTTGATTTATTGTATATTATTAGTAGTAAACCATACAAAGAGAGAAAGGTTGGAAGAAGTCCTTGGGATAGCACTATTTATTCCTGGAGTGGGGAGACACAAAAAAAACCTTCCTCCCTCTTAGTCTTACAAAAGGCTGTTATCTTAAATATCTATCTTTAAAAAAAGAAATTAGATTTTTTTAATTTTTTTTTTTTTTTTTTTTTTAATAAAGGACGCCTGCATCTAACATAAGCATATCTTCAGGGCTGGAAGATTAAGTGTTAGAGATGGTGAGATTATTTTAAAGGATTTCTGGTTTAGCTTTTGGTCTTTTAAGGGAAGAATTACAGTAATAAACATCTTTATTAAAGTTTAATAACTTTTAAAAAACAAATAAGTGAAAGCAGAAGTAGGATTTTTTTTTTTATTTTTTTCTGCACAACATAGTTTTGTCAGCTAATCAGTTAAGAAAATACGCTCCAGGCAATAAATAATTCTGTAGAACCTAAAGAATAATAACCCTCAGAAAGCAAGTGTTTTCAAGACTACAGCATGAAGTGATGTTGGAGCCTGAGTGCAGTTAGACGCCTATAATTATTTGAAGTTGCTTTGTAGTATATGAAATAACCTTTGTGTTCTAATGGAAAAAGACAAATACATGGAAAAAGAAATAAAAAAATCTGAAGTCTGCTGTAGTATCAGGAGAGATTTTTGGTAGGTAGTGGTTAACAGCATGCTTAACCATGATAATTACTTGCATTTCACAGGAGTCACCTATTGCTAGAATCAGTATAAAAATCTTTAGGCATTTTAGATCTGTTCCATCCTCCCTATGACTTTGCCTAAACAGTCAATATATCTATTAAAAAAAATGAAATTGTTAAATGATACAACCTCTCACAATCAGCCTTATTTTCTCTGAAGAGTCACCAATGTAATTTTAGACAGAGTTGTGACAGATGGGCTCTAAGGCAGATCTGGCTGTGTGGAAGTTTAGATAGTTGCTATAACATCATGAGCCCCGAAATGTTGGTGGGAGGATGATTTTGGAGAAAATACTTGGCGTGCATAAGCTATCACCTGTATAATGCCATGAATAGTCTTTTGGGAGATCTGACAGCAAAATGATAACTTTGGAAAGATACACATTCATTTTACAAAAATACTCCACCAAATATGAAAATGTTGTGAAGGGCAGGAAGACTATTCTAAAAATAATGCCTCTGCCAGTGCGTTTCTGGGTTCCTGTCTTGTAGCAAGGAAACAAGGAAGGATACAGATACACAAAACTTCTCAGAACAAACTAGTCCTGGACTTGAAGTGTTGAGTAGATAGGCACCCTCTTCCTTTACCCTCTTTTAAAGGTCAACTTTAAAAGGTAGCTGCTCAGGGATGGAGTGCTGTTTCATCCCCTTGCCTTCTCTTCTAGGAGAGCTCACAAAGAAATCCTGTATGGCATCTTGATAGGGAGATCATTTAATGATATTATGTTAAAGGTTTATCTTAATGGGCAACTAGGTAACTTTGTTTCCCATTTTTGGAATCAAGAATTTAATCTCTCGCCATTGTTTTAAGCAATTAACATTTTTGGTGTTGAAAAGAGCTTCAATGAGCCTGACAGATATAAGACATGTAGTTTCCATGAGAGCAAGGAATTCAAGCAGACCCTTGCATGTAGATAAATCTATTAATTATGTGAAATATTTGACAAATTTTGGAGAGTTAGCAATGTGTGGTACTCTTCTCATGTCTGTGGAAGGACAATTTCAATAAGGTCTCCTTTGTAGGATGTTAAACAGTGTTTTTCAGCAACAAGTAAGCAGCAGAAAGCAACCTTCAAATATGACAATGTCCGTGCGCTGTTGTGTCCATTCTCTGAAGGTTATTGCTCCTGTAGTAGATTCAACAGAGAAAATATATGAAGATGCATTTACATCAATATGCACAAATGACAGCTTTGGTGGCTGGGCTCACTTTGGTGAATTTCTAGGGACGGTAATATCTGGCAGAGGGACAGAATGAGCAGCTGGAGAACAGGAACATCTTAAATCACTACAGCTGTTTGCTTCTGTGCAGCTGAGCCAGAACTTCAGTCAATTCCCCATTAACTTAAACTGTAACAAGATAAATTGAAATAAAGCAAGGTTGTATTCAACTAAATCAAATTGTGAACGGTTAAATTGAAAGTGTTCTCACGTAGATGAATCCTATGATACATTAGGAAGATAATTTAATATAGAGTTAACTGCAGGAGAACTTCATTTAGGAGTCCGGATTAAGAAAAACAACAAAAATAATCTCTTTTTGAACAAGATTTTATTATGCTAAATGATGAAAGAAGATGGTTTGGAAAAAAGCTTCATCATAATTTGAACAATTTAAAGGGAAAAATGAAACGCGAGTCTAGTCCTTTACTTCCAGCCTAAAGTAAATAAACAGCCAGCATACAGTAAATGCTTCATAACCAGGTAGAATAAGCTTTTTACTTCAGTAAAGTCAGTCTGGATTCTGGTTTTCAGATTGGTGCGAAGGGTAGGCTTGTGTGACAAAAAAGTGGAAAAGCAGCAGTCTTATCTGATACACAGATATGGTGTTGAAACTGGATGCAGGCAGAAAGGTTAATACAGAAAACCAGCCCAAAGGACAGAGAGAAGTACACATCCAGTAGGTTCACAGTTTGGCTTACACCTAAAGTTATCTGGAGTGATCTGCTGACTGTTATTTTTTTGTTGTTGTTTTTTAACACCTTACTGAAAAAAAAAAAATAAAAGTGATGGTAGAGATGGTGAAGTGACTGTTAGGAGATGTCAATGCTTCATTCCGATTGCTGTGATCTGCTCTCTCCAGATTCAGATTATTTTTTTCTCATATTTGTAAATAGGATTTTCTTTATCATGTAATTATGGCAGAGGCCTTTTTTTTCCAGCCAGTTTCTCTTATGTTTGGCATTTGTAATACTTTATTGAAAATCAGGTGAGTTTGTTTGTTTCAGGGGTTTTTCAAAATGATAATTCTTTATAACTCTGTTGCATTTGAGAATCTTGCAACCAATGTGCTAATGAATATGTTTTTTAGAGTATATTATATTCATGCAGTCAAATTTGGAAGACCAATATTTTTAAAAGGTCCAGCTATTGAAATCCTTAAATTTTCTTGCTCACATGCTTATCACCTTCTACTTCCATCTCACTGCCACTGGAGTATTTTCCATTAAGGTATATTTAGTGATATGTCAAACAGCTGCTATTAACTATTTATCCCTCCTCTAATCCTTTTCAGAGTAAAAATACTTTTGTCTTTGAGATAGGCATTGCATTATTAATGTTTAATTTTCATTATATTCTTCTCCAGATCTGCTTCCTCATCTCCCTATATCTATAGCTTTATTTTTGTCTCTGTTTATCTATATCTTCATATATTCTTTAGCTTTCCTTACATTTTTATTGAACATAGACATTTGTGTTATTTTCTGTGGTTATTTTTTTTTCCCTTTAGTTTCAAGCTGAGCAATAAAAGCCAGTCTCCTGCAGTGAATAGTTTTACCTTTGTCAAAGGAGTGAAGGACAGGTTTGCTGTTCTCTCTGCAGCATGTAAGGCTGAGAAATCAGTGCTGTTCACTATGCCGCTCTCTTCTAGCTAGAGCTTCCAGAAGGGTGATGGCTTCTTGCCCAGCAGGAAGGGAGAAAGTTGGTTACAGGTTACAAAGGAAAAATAGCTTTAAGTTCCTGAACTAATATCTATCCATGAGTTTTAGGCTGTATAACTCACTGGAAAATTAATTCTATTTAAGTTTAATTAGATAGACTTTTTTTGTTACTGCTTTAAGATACTTGTCTTGATTCAATTACAATTGTAGGAAATAATTGAAAGTCAAACCTTGCTGGATGGTGTGGAAGAGCTGATAACAGTTTGAGGTGTTTCAGTTGGTTAGCATGAGCACAGGGATGAATTACACATTATGGTGTTTTATTTTGACCTACAAAAGTGTCATTCTGGCAGAGGATCTTTGCTTGCATCTGGCAAAAGGCCAGTCCATAGTCACTGTGCACTATTTGCCATTGTTAGAGGAGTCTCAGTGGGAAGTTGTAAACATTATTAATTGTAAATAAAGCATGTGTGTTAAGGATCATAATCAGATGATGGAAATGACCTGAGGGAGGTGATTTTCTAAACCAGATGTATGTTTTGTATGAAAACGCTATATTATTACTGACTTTCTCACTTTCTCTGTTGCACAAACATTTATTTGAAGGCATGTATATGTAGCATTGTGTGTTGGGTAAGAGAAGATTTTTCTTACGGAGCAAGAATAGCTTAAAAAGTGAAGTTAATGTGATTTCCCCCCTTCCCACTCCCATGCTTAACTGAGTACAAATTATGTGGTTGACATTTAAGAAGATTTGAAGCATTTAATCCCACCTTCAGGTGATTATTATTAAAACTTCCAAACAATCTCTGCAGTCATTGATGAGGTCAGTTTTTGACCCTTTTTGAATCAAGGGAAGGTAACTTGAGGGAGAGGAGAGACTAATTAAAATGAAGTCTCCAGGCCCGATCATCTCTCTGTGGCAGGCAGCTGCAGAACGTGAAAAATTACTTTCTGCTGCCTGGCCAAATTCTGGTTATTTGCTTGGCTGGATGATAAAACCATCCATGACCTTCAGCAATGTAGAAGACTACAAATCTTTTGTGGTGGAGAAAAACCCAGAAGTAATAGGAGAACAATACAATTTCTGAAGTAGAAATTCTCAAATCCTCTTTCATACTTATGTAGAAGAATTGTCAAAATGTAGTCTGTAGGGAGAAAAAAGGTTATGGAAATGTCTAAGACAGGTTTATGTCTAAAGCACAATTTTAAATAGCTTTATTTTAATAAACTTAACATTTTTTGTTTTTAATGTTTTGATTCATGTGGATATATAGCCTTTTACCTGTTGAAAATGTCTGCCAGTATATTAGAAATGCAAAAATAGGCAGTGTTGCAAACAAATACTGAAAATTGGCCAAATGCAGTTAATGTGGGGCACCAAACAATTAAAATATATTAATAAAAACTATAAAAGTGCAAAGTTCTGACTTTTTAGTAGTACTGTGTTTGAAAGTACCGTAATTTAGCTTTTTTCTTCTGTTCAACCTGTCTAATGTGCAGCTAATATTTGCCAGGCCAAGTTCAAAACCTCTTTCTGACCTTAAAATAGAGTCATCCCAATTATTGTGTTAGTCCGCGGAATGATTCTGATGTAGGGACTTGCACTGCTTTCCCTTGGCAATTGTTTTTGTTATGCGTTTTGGTATAATATAGCTAAATAGAATTAGTGCAGCTTCATCTGCCTCTTCTTATGAACAAAACTCCCAGTATCTCACAAATGTGTAGAAACCTTCCTGGCGATGATGAAGAACAAGGGCACGTAAACTTACTCGGTTTGGATAATGCCACCATTAGTGGCAGCAGCACTGTTGTTTGCCTGTACATTAAGTGCAGGCAGGACCAGGAAAAGACGTAATGTGAGCAGCATTGCTGCTCTTGCAGCCAGAAAGCTGAAACTGTATCAGCAAGAGAACAGCCAGGAGACCAAGGGATGCTTATTACATTGTACTCAGCACTTGTTAGGCCACACCTGAAATAATATGCAAATATTATTTCTGCATATGCATATAATATTACATATCATTGCATTACATATACATAGAGTGATATCTGCAATATTAGTATATGGCATTTAGTACCTTTATTGTATGATTTCATCATTTAGCCCTTCTGTATATGAGTGTGTCCCCTTTAAAATTCATTGATTGCCATCGCATGGCATCAGTACATAGGAGACCCAGTCACCCTGAAGTTCTGAGATATGGTTATTTACTGTTATTGTCTTGGCCATGGTATAATTAAAAACAGGAGAACAAAGTTCCAGAGATTTCCTGGCTGCTCTGCAAAGATGGCCAGGGAAGAGACGAGGAAGTCAGGACCACCACACCGTGGTTAATTGTGCAGGTGTGGGTTTTCAACTCTAATTGAAATTGCTTTAACCCCATTGGCAGTACAGCCTCCAGGGGGCAGTGAGAGGCATGAGGAGTTGTGTGGCTCCTTACCGAGTACTGGGAAGGTCAAACACCCAGTCCTGCTGCACTTAAACCTTAAGTTGTCACCTACTTGGTCCTTGTACCAGTGACTTGACTGCACCTAGCAAATAAAGGCATCATAGGCTCCTTTCCACCTAAAATAGCTTCAACTTAGCCATTTTAATTCAAAATAATCAGTATTGTTTCCTGTAGCCCTTTATCACCAGCAGAATGCATCCTTTCAGGTATGTGATAGAAAACGTGATCAAAATATAAATGTTGAATTAATTCTAAACCCGTTAGTTTTAATATAGAGATGTCTCTATAGCAGTTCAAAATATTGTAGAGAAGAAAACAACATACGCTATTGCTGCAGAACAAATATTGGCTTTAGCCAGATTAGCAATATTAAAATGTCTTTGTTATTTTGAGTAGCTGAACTGTATAGAGAGAATTATTTATACCAACTTTTCAGCTCCAAAGGGAAGACAGCTCTAGGCATGGACAGTTATGTATATTTGTAAATGAGTGGAGAAGTATATTTTATTTATAAAGGAGTTAGATGCATATATTAGTATGCAGGTTTTATATGCATAGTTGGCTTTAACACTTTTTGTTATTTTCTTTTTCTGAAGTGGGTTGATACTAAATAGTGAGGGACTTCATTTAGGGACCTAAGTACCTACCTATATGCAGATGGATTCTTTAAGATTTTAAAGAGTTAAAGGTTATAATGCTATACATACAAAGAGAAAAATGGAATCTGTGGGTTTTGTGGATGTTTTTAAACTTCATTAAAAAACAGAAAGCAATCACAAATTTTAAGACAGTTTAAGATTCACTCACTAGTAACTATATCAAGCTTGCGTTTATACCCCAATAAGAAAGTAACTGACGCTGATTCCCCAGAAGTCCCTTGAGCAGTGGCTCAGTGGTCAATAGCTCCTCTAGACAACTGAGAGGAGTTGTCCTCTCAGTTGAAACTCCCTATAACTACTACTCAGATTAAAAAAAAAATTCATAGAAAGTTGTGCAGATGAAGATCGTTACATTCATAACTAAAGTAAAATATTGGCAATAAACTCTTAAAATACACAGATCAAGATCCTACATCATAATCTCTAGTATGTTTTTATCCCCCTCCAATTAAAAATATGATTTTGTAACACACCAGCAGTAAAATTCAACTCCCCATATAATCACATTAATGATACTAGAAAAGTAAAGAAGATTCACACTTCCATTTTTTAATGTGTTTAGCTTCAAAATTGCTACTGTAAACACTGTGCGCTTTTATAGTTTACAACCCAAAAGCTGTGAGTTTACACCCCAAAACCTGGTTTTCTGTGTTTACAGAGCTCTTCTCGGCTAACTGCAGCTGTGTAAAAGTTATGCACCTAATGTAAGATATCATCCTTCTGTAGTCAATGGAGTGACACACAGAGGGGGAAAAACCCTATAGGCTCTTTAAAAAACCTATTTCTGATGGAATGAATTATCCATTGGAACTGTCAAGTGTAATGATCTTTTATTCTTTCTCTTTCTAAAATAATATCGCTTAGCATAATATAAAGTTGGATTTTGAAACTCCCTATAACTACCTACTCAGATGAAAAAAAAAAATTCATAAAGTTGTGCAGATGAAGATCATTACATTCATCACAAATAAAGAATTTAATATTACTTATCTGCTTTTATGCCTTTTATCTAGAGATGTCAAAATACATGACAAAGGATAAGAAGTATCTCTATTGAATTTTGCAGATAGGGAAACTAAGTACTGTCTGTTATTTTACTCAAAGTCACAGAAGACTACAGTAACATCCCAAGTTAATTTACCATGTCTAATTCCCTGTCCCTTGGAACATGCTGCTTCCTATAAGTTTTCAACCCAAACTGGATTTCCATTATCACTCATAACTTTGGGTATAACCACATACAAAATCTATAGTGCTGTTTAAAAAAAGTAATAAACTCTAAATGGCTTTCTCAGTCACAGGGTCATTCAATTTGACGCTTTTCAGAATTACCATTTCTTGCTTGTTTTCAGGGAAAGAAAGAAGGAATCAGCTTTTAGTACCCCCCCCTTTTGCCAAGAATACTTGGCCCATTGCAGATCCTAGGTGAATGGTTTACTCATATTTCTTTAATAGGTGAAATTGATATTGGTACTTCATCACAACTAAAAGTGCTTTGTGTAATAGCTGTAGATTTTTTTCCTCTTTTAATCTTTTCTTTAAATAAATATCTTTTGTATTCAGTTCTTTCTCTTAACTCTTTTTCTTTCTTCTGTTGCTCTGCAACTGAAAGGCAAATACTGCATTTAGCAGAGCTTCCTAGAAAATACTTTACAAAGGCATTTTGATGTTAAAATGAGAAGGCACTTCTAAACCAGAAAGAAAAGAGATACGCTTGTAGTCATGTTAATGGTTGGTATATGTTGCAGTCTTCGTAGAATTTATTCACGTTTTGATACTAATCATAGAAATTACCATGCTTTTACCCCATTTTGTCGTGTCCTCCCCACCCCCACCCCCCAAATCTTCCAGGTTTTACAACATAAGAATCTTTACTGTGACCACTAGAGACTCTTAACCCTTCTTACAAAATCTAGTATTAAATCTTTTCACAACATGCCTGTGTATTCATATGTACCACCTAACCAAGCCTTCCTATGAAGTTACAGTGTCTTTTATCTTATGGAAAAATCCTGTCCATGGGGATTTTTCATGTTCTCCAATCACAACAGTTGTCCAGCACTTTGTGAATTGTTAGGAACTGTGATACATCTCTGGAATTCAAACTCCAGACATTCAATAGTTTTAGAAGATCAATAGCTACGGTTCAGGGGGAAATAAAAAGGAAAAAAAAAAAAAGTTCTCCACTTGCTAGCAAAAATAACAGTTTTTACAGCCTAATGAGTTAGATTTCAAAACTCACCTGTCTTAGTTATAGTGAGAACTGGATCAGAGCTGCATCTGAAAAGCATCACCTGAAACCCATGTAATTTTGTTTCGTTTTGCATAATCAACTGCAGGGTATGATGGCACTCAGTGAAAATTTGCAGCTCAGATCAAACTGATTGAGGGACTGTAGGAAAAGTCTTCTTGACCATAAATTTACACAGGTGGTGACATCATGCCAAAAATTAAGATACTTTAATAAAATTATATTTTCTTAAGTGTCTGCATTTTATAACAAGAGCAAATAAACGTTAAAAAAATTGCTTATCTTTCAATAGATATTTAAACATAGATGTATCTAAATGTGTGTGTGCAGGTGAAGAAATTTATAGCTTATATAAATATAGATATACATAAAGTACAAATATATATATATATTAAAAAAAAAAAATAGAAAACCAGAGTGGTTGTCAGCAAAGCTGAATATTTACTGCCTAAGGTACTTTTCAGTATTATCAGAAAGCGACGTGAATATTGCATCTGTTGTCTCTGGAAAATGCCAGAAAATATTGCTGATTTACTATGTGGGAGGAGGGAAGTGAAAAAAATATGGTACTGAAAAATTGTGCACTGTAGGAAAAAGAATTGACTAAACAATAATTGGTAAAGTTTTACACTTGAAATCCAAATCAGTGGAGGGAGTTTTTATATAGCAAGTTTATAAATCATCCATCTCTTCTCCATGTATGTGCTGTTCAGAAATGTATTGATGGGCTTTTGTTGGGTTTTGTGGTATCTTTAATTTTTTCCCTAACAGAAAGAAAGCAACTATTAAGATAGTATAGCTTCGTCCTAAGACAAATCAATATAAAACTAAATATCCCATTTTCACTTCTTAATACTGTATTTTACACATCGTGTCTTTGCCTTTGACCTAAAGTAATAATGATGTCTGCCTATTTTGTGTTTTAGATGAGCTTAGTATCTAAATTGTCTCAGTTCTCTCCTCTCTTTTACAGTATCTACAATTGCATTTAATTTTCTTCTCTTGCAAACTGCCTAAATAAATTTAAAGAATATATTATAAACAGAATAAACCAAAAATCTTTCGTAGAATCATAGAATGTTTAGAGTTGGAAGGGACCTTGAAGATCATCCAGTTCCTGCCATGAGCAGGGACACCTCCCACTAGAGCAGGTTGCTCAAAGCCCCATCCAGCCTGGCCTTAAACACTTCCAGGGATGGGGCATCCACAGCTTCTCTGGGCAACCTGCTCCAGTGTCTCACCACCCTCACACTGAAAATTTCTTCCTAATATCTAATCTAAATCTCCCCTCTTCCAATTTAAAACCATTACCCCTCATCCTATCACTACCTCCCATAAAGAGCCCCTCCCCATCTTTCCTGTAGGCCCCCTTAAAGTACTGAAAGGCTGCAATAAGATCTCCCTGGAGCCTTCTTTTCTCTAGGCTGAACAACCCCAACTCTCTCAGCCTGTCTTCATAGGAGAGGTGCTCCAGCCCTCTGATCATATTCATGACCTTCCTCTGAGTCACTCCAACAGGTTTTTTTCTTATGTTGGGGGCTCAGAGCTGGACCTAGTACTCCAGGTGGGGTCTCACCGGAGTGGAGTAGAGGGGTAGAATCACCTGCCTTGACCTGCTGGCCACATTTCTTTTGATACAGCCTAGGATGCCATTGGCTTTCTGGGCTGTGAGCGTACGTTGCTGACTAATGTTTGGCACCCCCAAGTCTTTCTCAGGGCTGCTCTCCAGCCGTTCTCCGCCCAACCTATATTTATCCTGGGGATTGCCCAAACTCAGGTGCAGGACCTTGCACTTGGCCTTCTTGAGCTCCATGAGGTTTGCACAGCTCCACCTCTCAAGCCTGTCAAGGTTGCTCTGGATGGCATCCCTTCCCTCAGCTTGGTGTCAACCACACATCACAGTTTGGTGTTGTCAGCAAACTTGCTGAGGTTGCACTCAGTCCTGCTGTCTGTGTTGCCAACGAAGGTGTTTAACAGCACTGGTCCTAGTACTGAACTCTGAGGAATGCCACTTGTCATTGGTTGCCAGTTGGACATGGAGCCATTTACTGCAACTCTTTGAGTGCAGCCATTCAGCCAATTCCTTATCCATCAAGTGGTCCGTCTGTCAAATCCATGTCTCTCCAATTTAGGGACAAGGATGTCATGCAGGACAGTGTCAAATGCTTTGCACAAGTCCAGGTAGATGATGTCAGTTGCTCTTCCCTCTATCTCAGTCGTAGAAGGCCACCAAATTTGTCAGGCACAATTTGCCCTTAGTGAAGCCATGTTGTCTGTCACTAATCATAGAATTGTCTAGGTTGGAACGGACCTTTCAGACCATCTAGTCCAACCATCAACCTAGCACTGACAAAAATCATCACTAAACCATGTTGCTAAGCACTACATTTACCTGTCTTTTAAATACCTCCAGGGATGATGATTCCACCACTTCCCTGAGCAGCCTGTTCCAATGCTTGATAACCCTTAGATAGATAACCATCGATAGCAATGCTTGACATCCAACCTAAACCTCCCCTGGCACAACTTGAGGCCATGTCCTCTTGTCCTGTCACCTGTTACTTGGGAGAAGAGACAGACCTCCAGCTCTCTACAACCTCCTTTCAGGTAGCTACAGAGAACAATAAGGTCTCGCCTCAGCCTCCTTCTCTCCAGGCTAAACAATCCCAGCTCTCTCAGCTGCTCCTCACAAGACTTGTTCTCCAGCTTCGTTAACTTTTTCTGGACCCGCTCCAGAATCTCAATGTCTTTCCTGTAGTGAAGGACCCACACGTGGAAACAGTACTCGAGGTGGGTCCTCACCAGTGACAAGTACAGGGGGATGATTACTTCGTATACTTACTATACTGTTCCTGATACAGGCCAGGATGCTGTTGGCCTTCTTGGCCACATGGGCACACTGTTGGCTCATATATTTAGCCAGCAGTCGACCAACAGCCCGAGGTCCTTTTCTGCCAGGCAGGTCTCCAGCCACTCTTCCCCAAGCCTGTAGCATTGCGTGTTTCGAAGTCTGTTGTCTGTTTCCATGTGCCTTAGCATAGTTTCCAGGATTTTCAATAATCAAATAGTTCTGCTTTTATGGTTTCAAACCAGTGCCATCTTTTTAAACATGATCATGTTGAACAGATAACATTAAGAAATTCAATCATTGTAAAATATAAGCTGAAAAGATTTCAGAAGGTAATTTAGTTCTCCCTTTTACACTACCAAAGTTCAGACACAAAGATCTGATTGTGAAAAATATATATGATGAAAGATAAAATGGGGAGTGGGGGATAGGGAGGACCCCCAAAAATTAAACCCAGAAAAATCCTGATGTGAATGGCTGAATATAAAGGATGAGTTTCAGCTCCCAGGTTAAATGACAAGGAGTGGCCTTAACATAACTTGGCTTTAATTAAACTTAAATATTTAAGCCTTTGATCATAACAAATGATCAGTGACTTATGTTTGGAGATAATTCTGTGTTATATAATGAATGAGGCTGCTTCTGTGGACTCCTTACTTCATTAACTGAATGACTTGAAAGACTATGTTTGTAAAAAGGAAAGGTCAGCAGGAAGACATAGGAAAAAGACAAGAAACTTTGTGGGTAAGCTTCAGGGTCCTGCCCTCAGCTTTGATTCTAAAAAACTTGCTTAAAATTTTTTGTGTGGTACTTGTCAAGATGTGCAGTCTTTTTTTGTTGCCCAGACTGAGCTTCTCTACTCCTGACAACTCCTTTGAAAATTATAATATATGTCAATGTGAGTTATCTCTGATGTTGATGTATGACCTGAAGGAAACATTACTTCTAGATCTGTCTCCCCTTTGATTTGCAGTGTGGCCAAGCTCTCTGAAAAGAGGGTAGCCAAGCTGATTGGAAATTTCCCAGTATAACAATTTTTCCATGGGAAATTCTTAGAATGAAAGTCTGGTTTTGGCTAAATTCTGATTGCGTCAGCTGTCCAAACTCCCTGTTCACTTTTTTAGTGCTTGCTCATGGTGAGGGTACTCCAGATAGCTCTGGGAGACTGAAAGTATTTGATAACTGAATGATAGCTTAAGTTTTCCTAAAAAACTGGCATTTCCACATGATGAGAAATGTGATATTTGTTCAAACACACTCTCCTCTGCATCTCCAGGGATTTTTATTCTGAAATGGGAATTCCAGTTTCCATACTACTTAGAGCATCACTGGGTTGCTTGAGACACTGCTCATATTAGAATTATGGTTCTGTTTCTAGTTTGTATAGTTTTGGGGGAATGGTCCACCAATAAGTATTTTGACAAACAAAGTCTAATCAAATCCAGTTAGTAGAAAATTTTGGACCTTATGATAAACTTGAAAGATTTTAGCAGCATGCTTCTGGCAAGATCTTACAGCAAAGAGTGCAAATAATGATTTTCTGAAACTTATAATTTGGCCAAGTGCAAACAGGTTAGCTTGAGGACATCTCCTTGATGGCTGCTAACTCAGATAAATTTCAAAGTACCAGTGAAAATTATTAAAGTATTAGGGTTATTAAGAAAACATCTGGGGAAATGAATAGTATTAGGATTGTTAAATAACTTTAATAAAGGGATTGATACCTTTTATTCATATCTTCTGACAATTCTCAAGAGGACCTGGGAAAGAAGTTAAAGTCATCACCATGCAGAACTGAGGTTGGAATCTTAAGTTGTGAGGACATACTTCCCAAAACAAGAAAAGCTTGAGATTTTTTCCCAAAAGAGGGGAAAAAAGAAACTGAGAGAAGGTAGTCTAGCAAAAAGTGAGTGAAGATTATATTGCTTTTAGAAGTGATGTTTAGAGATTCAAGTATTTTCCTTCCACTTTCAGTCACTTTCATGACGTTTCATTTAACTTTCTCTTTCTCTTTGTTATTGTCTTCTTTTCCTTCCCCCCTTTTTGTGTCTTTCCCTTTCTCTTTTCTTCTTAGGTTTAAAACAGCAGCAGAAGAATATCTCCGTGTGCCTCCAAAGATATACTTTTTCTTTAATAGTGATGAGTTGTATACATCCCTTTTCCTGTCAAAGCATACAAAACAATTCAATTGTGCTATTTTTTTAGTTATTGCCACAAAACAGCTATCCTTTAAAATGTTATAGCTGTTTCAAAAAGATACAAAAGCATTTGGAAAATAGGGAAGGATCGAAGAATATGAATTATCTCAGGCAAAAGTGCAGATAAGAAAAAATAATTAAGCAAATTAGAATGTGATGAAAATAGGGATGTTTATTGGAATTATCAGAAGTGCTTTGGAGGCCCAATGTAGTAGATATCACAACATCCTAAAGAAAGAATTATGCTCTAAAGAACAAACTCTTAGTAAGCAGTAAGTAAAGGGTATTTTAGCAGTTAATTGTGAAGAGCTGGGCTAAAGGAAAGAAGACTTTTTGCTGATAGTCCCATTAAATAACTTCTTACTACACAAGTTGTCCCATCCGGTAGAATAACAGTTAACTTGAACAGCAGTAACTTTATTTCAGAAATCTAGTGACATATCACAAGTCATATAAGATGTCTGTTTGTCAGCGGAGTGTCCTAATTGCAACACTATGATTTCTGTCTTTCTTTTTTCTTGCAATGCTTACCTCGCCATCTTCATTGACCTCAAGCTGTTCAGACTTTATTTGATTTTATGTCATTCGATAGTAGTGTGTGTAATAGCTCACCACTGTCTCAGTCTATGCTAAGTCTTTAATTTATTGTTGGAATGGAGAGAAGCAGGCCAGCTGCAATCTTGCATCACCACCACCACTTCCTGCAACACCCTTGATTGCTCTTGGAGGATTTCTGTGTAAGTAGTGACCGCTGCTAGGCTACTCCATGCATGCACAAAGTACCGCTGTTACCTTTGCTGCAGGCAGTAGTTAAAGGCATGGTAGTGAATATGTTCCATCCTGTACACTCAAGCGTTTAAATAACATAGAGGTGTCGTTCTGTTCCAGTTGAGAAAGTGTGGATGTGCCAGCGACCTTTTATTTAACATTGCTGCAATATGAGAAGTGAGCAAAGACCTGAGCTCAGGCAAAGTTCCTGAGTGCCACAGCACTCTGGAAAATCACACAGAAGTCCAAGATAGTCTTGAAGTGTTTTTTTTCAGCTGTGTTATGTCATTTTAAGTCCTGCATTTTTTATATTGCTTTTTTTTTTTTTAATCTGCTCATTACCAAGAAGTTTAAGGCACTTTCTCTTTATCCATAAATACACTTTGCTAAAATAAATCATATCACTCTCTGTAGAATAGAAACTGCAGCTGTTACTAAGATGGTTACTGTCTTCAGTAAGTTGGTGATGAATTTGCTCATAGCAATGAGTTAAGGTATTTTACTCCCAGCAGAAGAGAAGACAGGTGAGTCTAGCTCGTAGAACAGAGGAGAAACAGGAAGAAATTGTCATGATAGGGTCAGTGCTTTTAAACGGAAATAGAATTTGATAATGAAGACCCATAGGGCATTATTGGCATGTGTTTACAGAGGATACAAGAAGCTGTGTCACCTGTGCAGTGGCAGGTGGGGGAAACAAGTTGATATCAATACAGTCAAACCCTAGGGCATAACAGGGGAAATGTAAGATATTTTCATGGACCATTTCAGTCATACGAAGGTATGTAAGTGAGGTAATGGATGAAATTATGTAAACATGAGAGACATGGATGTGGGAGAGGAACATTCATCTCATGTCTCTCAGTAGGACTAGTGGACTCAGGAAAATGCCAGTGATAGGTGAGCTTGTGAAGTCACAGAAGGAGATTGTAAAATAAAATATAAAGGAAAGACTGTTACATTAGTCAGCCAGGAGACTGACCTTGGAGGAAGCAGAATAGTGGTAGAAATTTGATGTAAAGGGAGAGGTAAGATAGAACTTGCTGTCTGTGGCCCCAGGGAAGCATGTGTTTTTATAGATGCTGTGAAGTCTGTGTTTGATGGGGTCTTTTTCCTCAAGCAAGAAAGGAAAAAAAAGTCCATGTAATACTTTTTTTTTTAACGCTCTTTCTTCATATTTGCCCTTACTGTCCACAGAGTATCCCTTAATTTTTTGGGATCAGAGTATATGTGTCGTATAACTTAAAGTATCCAAGAGGATATTGCAGAAGTGCAAGAATAGATAGAATACTTCTTACTCTTCAACTTAACCTTCCTCCACTTCAGTAACTTACTGACTTAGATATTAGTATTTCTATGTTATTTCTATAACACATGTTCTACTTTATTGTTTCATGTTAGTGGATGAAATTCCATGAGCTAATATAATTAAAATCAACAGGTTTTGAACATTTTCTTCTGCAACAAAAGATCCTTTAGAAATACTAATCTGTAATTCCTACTACACATCTACTAAGACACGATATGTTTTTATCACATACCATGAGAATGATGTTTAGCTCTTCAAATGGAATAATCGACCTTCTTAAACAAGTAGCATCTTTTTTCTTATAAAGGATACCTTTAAAAGTAATTTAAAGTACTTTTTATAAAAAGTAGTGTTGCAAAAAACAATTTGGGAGTACTTTAGTCAGTAGATATGGGAGACTTCTACCATGATATTCACAAGCTTTGGGGTAAAGAGAGGAAGAAGTTCTTGAAACCAGAATTTCATTGCAGACATAGGTAGAGTCAGTGAAGAAACAACATGAGTGGAGGGAATTCTAAGAAAAAAGATTAAAAAATGACATTCCATTTTCCTGCTATTCTTGATAAAGGATATGTGGGCATAGTCTTAAAACTGAAGAAAAAAAAAAAACATTTTTTTCTGTTCTGCATTTTTCCAAACTTTTGGAAAAGTTTGGCCAGGTTATATAGATAGCTGGAACTTTTTATTCACATTTTCTACCTGGTCTCAAAAAAGCATGAAATGTACAGTGCTACCAGTTTAAATACAGGTCTATATGCTCAATACACTATGGCCTGTGAGCTGATCACCTCTAGGGACTTTATTTCTCTGGGCAGATCAACTGCGTTCTGTGAAATATCCATGTGGATCAACTGTGTTATCCACATGCCCAAATTATAGGTTGGAAATTACATTTTTGGTAACTGAATTGACTATCTCTTTCTCCTGTTTGATGCATCAGCTGTGTCTGTTAAATAAAACGTTTTAGTCATACAGCTGCCCAGGAAATGTTCTTGTGGTTAAGGGACTCATGAGACCAATACTCTGTTGATTCTGCCTTAGCCATTCTGTATAGTCTTAGGAAAATCATGGAGAGTAGGATTTGTCTTCAAACTCTGTCTCAAATGCAAGGGTCAAATCTAATCTTGTTTATGATCCCTCTGCATTCAGCAGAATTATCTTCAGAAAGGGACTCTTCCTAATCTAGAATAGTTCCCCATGATGGTTGTACTATATCTTCCGAATAAGCCTCCCTCTCTTCCATGTTTCTAAAGACAGCCTCTATAACTAGCTTAGGCTGGATGCCTCAATTTTACATGTTTATGGTTAGATGAAATTAAACCAACTCTTAATCTGTCTGTGGATTTGTCATATGCAAATCAATGTATTAATGTTTCATTTTCATCTTTTTCCCACAGAAGCAATAATTAGATATAACAGAGAGTGGCTTGTGTTGCAATATAGAAGTGCACAGCACTTCAGGAGTCATAAAGAAGAGAAACAGGATAGGTGATTAGTGGCACAGAAGTCAAAAACTGATATGTAAAATTGAATTTTACATTTTACTACTTAGAAATCATAATGACCAAAAGAACTCAATATAATCTCCATCATTCAGTAAAGAGAATAATAACAGAGTATCCAGTATTGTAGTTTTTCCAAGGAAATTGAAAGATTTTCAGATTTGTGTTTGTGTTTTACAACTCCTCCTCCACCCTTCTGTTTATTAGTCTTCTTTCTAGCAACTCCCAGCTGCCTCATGTTAACATTACTGTAGACGTTGCTAGTACAGAAGAAGGTCAGTTTGAAAGACTCTGTTTTGAATTGTTATTTATTATGACACTTTATGCCTATTAATTAGATGAGTCATGTAGTTGATTCTCCATAGAGTTTATCTTTACAAACAGTCATGAAAGAATTACTCAAAGACCACAAGCTAGATCTCTAACTGGAAGCAGTCTTCTAAATACATAATCATCAATGCTAGGATTTCTATTAAAAACAAAACAAAAACCCACAACAACAACAACAAAAAACCAACAAACCAAACCAAAAACAACTGAAAAGAATATACTTTAGAAATGTATAATGAAAATGGAAGTAAAAGGAAGGAAAAAACATGAATGCATGCAGGCTTTCCTATATCAAATTCCAGCTATCAATCCTAGGTTAGTTTTAAACATTATTCACAATATCTATAAGAATTACTTTCAAACAATTAAATTTTTAAATTAATAGAACAACTTTAATGCAGTTATTATAAAAAGTAGAGAAATATAGTCACCAGCATCAGTAAATCGTGATATTCTGCAGTTCTGCTGCATTAAGAGACTGTTAGTGTTTATTTAGAACATGTCATCAGATATCATAATATTAGTAGAAGAATTAAAGAAACATGGTTATACTTTATAAATGTATGTTTTGGTAAAAAAAAAAGTCAAGGAGCAAAAAGTATTAATAACTGAATATTGGACTGGAAAAAAAAAAAGATCTTTTGCTTTTACCAATATGCAATTGCATCTACTCAGAGGGAAGAGGTTTTTGAAAAAAAAAAAAAAATCTAGACTGTAAGTTGGTTGATCCTTGTGGATAGGACCTGGATGCTTCTGGGAGGGGTGACATAAATGGTTTTATTATTACTTTTTAAGGGAAGGTGTGTTGTAATTGAGAAAGGGATAACTCTACCTCAATGTTCGTGTACATTTGGAGAAGGGGGTTTCATTCATTAAACTTCCAACTGCTTTTACCACCAAAGGTAGAGAAGAGAAAATAATTTTTTTGCTACAGAGCTTGGTTCATCCATCTTCAGAAATTTTGTCACCCTGTGAAATATAGTTGGCATTATTTTTTGTGACTTGTGAGAACTAAGGGTTTTAGAACTGGGATGCATGTTGTATGAGAGGTGGCAAATTCAAGGCTGATATTGTGCATGGACAGAACAATAAGGCATTCTGTGCTAGGTGGAAGAAGATGTTTTATTTAGTGTAACTCAGATGACAAACAGAATCACAGAATCACATGGGGTTGGAAGGGACCTCTGGAGATCATCTAGTCCAACCCCCCTGCCAAAGCAAGTCCACCTAGAGCAGGTTGCACAGGAACTTGTCCAGGTGGGTTTTGAATGTCTTCAGAGAAGGAGACTCCACCACCTCTCTGGGCAGCCTGTTCCAGTGCTCTGCCACCCTCAAAGTAAAGAAGTTCCGCCTCATGTTTAGGTGGAACTTCTTGTAGTCAAGTTTGTGCCCATTTCCTCTTGCCCTATCCCTGGGCACCACTGAAAAAAGACCAGCCCCATCCTCTTGACACCCACCCTTTAAGTATTTATAAGCATTGACCAGATCCCCCCTCAGCCTTCTCTTCTCTAGACTAAAAAGACCCAAGTCCCTCAGCCTCTCCTCGTAAGGGAGATGCTCCAGGCCCCTCATCATCTTTGTAGCCCTCTGCGGTACCCTCTCCAGCAGTTGCCTGTCCTTCTTGAACTGGGGATCCCAGAACTGGACACAGTACTCCAGATGGGGCCTCACCAGGGCAGAGCAGAGGGACAGGATAACCTCTCTCGACCTGCTGGTCACACTCTTCCTGATGCACCCCAGGATGCCATTGGCCTTCTTGGCCACAAGGGCACATTATCGGCTCCTGGTCATCCTATTATCCACCAGGACTCCTAGGTCTTTCTCCTCAGAGGTGCTCTCCAGCAAGTCATCCCCCAGGTCCATTTCCTTACATCTGCTCAGCATCAAGAGATCTTGCTAATTCAAAAAGCATGTTTGTAAGGTGAGAGCTGCATTTCATGAAAGCTTCTATTTTGTCCTTGACCTTTACATTTTAGCACTTTCCCAGTCTGCTGGAATCTGTTGATAAATGCCAGCCTGGAGTTATGAAGGCATGAAAAATTATCAATTATAAAGATAGATAAATTACTATTTATATATATTATAATTATAAAGATAGATTCTTTCGAATGAAGATCAATACGAATCCTCATATTGAGACAAACAGAGCTACACATCAAAGCATTCAAATGTGGGGACACAGGGAAGTATTTGTATTCTAACAGCATGAGCAACGGCAGGGTGAAGGAGACCACTTTCTAGTGATGTAAGTTTACATGAAGTGCATTGCAACATGTTGGGGGACAGATAGCTCATAAAAAGGCAGACATTCAACAGAATACTTGTAGTTTCTAGTTATGCAAACAGGAAAGGGATATTGGGATATGATGATGTAAGACATCTTTTGAGGATTTTATGCAACTGTACCAGTGAAATTCATGTATCAAGGGTTACTGGATGTGTAGTAGCATGCTTAACCTTAAAGTATAGTTTGTATAGTCTTCCAAAAAGCTACAGTCACCAGTCCTTTGCAAGAGTAGTAGCAGTCATCTTACTGTACTTTTAACTTTCGCAGTGTGGAAGCCTACATCTGAACTGGCTATAAGGCTTCAGTAGTTAATGGGGAAACCACGACATTGTAGTGGATAGTTCAGCTGATGGTTTTTCACATCTATATGAAGATGAATTTATAGTGCCCTAAAAATGCCCTGGCCCTCATATATAAGTATAGGGACTTTAGATATCTGTCAGAGTGGAGAACTTTATTTCTATGCACAGATTAAAATGCCTTTTTTTTTTTTTTTTTTTTTAATAATTGCCACATTCCCTCACTGTTTTATTTTCTTAGAGCTCTTCAAGTTGACGTTTACTGTGAGAAAAAATTATCACATTAGCATACGTGTAATTCTGGTGTGAATTTATTTGTGGAAAAAAGAGAGCTGAAGTGATGGTAGCCTACACACCCTTTAAAATCGGTGCTCCAGGTCATGTTATGTACAAGAGTCTTTACAGTTGAAAATCATATTTTCCTCTCCAAATGGATCTATATGCAGCCCTGATCCAATTTATACTGGAAAGAAAGATGTTTGAAGACTTTTGGGGTAAAAAAAATGCGACCTAAATATTGTGAAGTAGCATTAATAATAAATATTACATCAGAGTAATAAGGGTTTAGGAAATTTGGAAGAGAGCATGAAGAAGGCACGAGATATTTTCACAAAGATGCTGACACTCTTATCTGGTGAAAATTTTCAGTTTAAAATGTTAAAACAAGGTTTTAATCCATTCAGAAGTATTTCTCTGAGCTGGCTTTGAGGTTTGTTTGGGTTTTATTTTTTTTTAATCTTGAGGCTTTGCATTGTGCCATTCAGGATCCTCCCTCTTGCACAAGTATGTGCAAACAAACTGTGATATGTGGCAGAGTGTAGGAGTCCTCACTAATTGCGTTCATTCAATATATTGTCTAGCATTAATTGGAAAAAAAAAGACAAAAAGCTTTTCAGAGAAGTCGCATATTTTTTGGGGACAGATGTATATGCAAATACAATGAAAGCACAGTTTTTGTTTGTGAATCTTCTTAAGCTTGTCAGCATAACCTTTTAATAGAAAAAACTGGCACATTAGTTGCTGTTAAGAACTGGTAGGCTAAGTAATATTTTACAATAATTTTCACAAAGCTTTTCTAACATTTTACAATGCTTACAAGAATATTATATCATCCAGGATAAACTATCTGTAAGCCATGAGTGTTCAAAATTTCATTCATTTTAACTATTTCATTTTCTTCTATTCTTCAAACTCATTCCATATTGGAAATGTCCAAGAAAAATTAGAAGACAGTATCAAAGGCAGCAGAAGTTACAATTTAAGAAATTACCTGGTTTTTCTATTCTGACCTGCCAATTACTGCTTATTATAAAATATGGCAATAGAACAAAATATATGAGGGCACTTTTAATTATCTTTAAAACCTTCAGAAATAAAGGTTTCTATTAGATGGCTGCCTGGTATTATTTTTTTAAGCACTTTGGAAAATTGCATCTGAGATGAGATAAGTGCAGCTGCACATTTAAATTAAGATTATCTTTAGGCTAGTAATCTCATTTACTGTTCAACATTTTTAATTCAAGTCAAGACAGTATAATTAGTGTCATCATCCTGCTGGCATTTCTCAATGCTTTGTGGCTGTATTTACTGTTGTTAAGACAAGACAACTCATATAAAGTATATGTCAAGATAATACATTATTAAAGGGAGAATATGTCAGCAAGTATTGCTGGTGCAACCTGATGAGCTGGACTTCCCTTCAGACATCGATACTGTGTTAACTCTGAGAAGAAGTCTCATTAAAACACTTGACAAACCTAATAAATTTTCATTTTAACATGTAGATAAATTTATTTTAAATAACACTCTGAAAAGTTTTCCCTCCCTCCCCCGCTTCTTTTAATTACCAGCTTAAAATTATAGCTGTTTTGAATATTTATATTATGGGTATTAAAATCGTAAGAACCATTTTTTGTATAATTAATTTTATTTCCCGTAATAAGGGATTTTGCTGTTACCTGTCTGGGCTGTGTTTAGGAAGGTATTTGTTATGAGTTGCATTATGCTGCAGCTTGCATGAATATAAAAATGGCAACCATTTCAGGGGTACAAAATAGAGAGTAGCTCTAAACATACTTTGCCTTCCCAACTAACATAGGTTTGAGGGCTTTTTATTAGTAGTATTCTTTATTTTCTACATCTACATTAGCAGGTCCCAGAGGAAACCGGATTTCCATGGGTGGGTGATTCTCTTCGAGCCTGCAGCGTTAATTACATTTCTGAATTTGGAATCCTGGCTGTCTAATTTTATTTTATTTTTTTTCCTTACCAAAAATGTTGTTTGTATGAGTGATTTTCTATGTGATCCTGCAAGATATGGTGCTTCAACTTGTTTTCAGTAGCAGTGTATTCCCTGGGCCCCACTTGTAATGTTTCCTTTGCAAAGAAGTGTTAAGTTGCTGCAAGAAGCCAGGAAGAGTAAAGGAGGACTGTTTTGTCCTGGGGATGCTTCCCTGAATATATTGCTGTTACATTCAATAATTTCAAGACAGTAAAGATGAGCTCTCCCCACTGTACAATCTGCTGAGTCAGAGTGGAAGCATGAGGGTGGCTTTTACAAGGAAAAGAGACATCAGGGAATGAATCAAAAGCACAGGGAGGAAACTGTAAACAAAAGCAGGAGACATTAGGTTACATTCTAATTGCATGTTCAATGAATAGTTTAGCATCAAACTCGTAAATATACATGTCATTTAAAAATGCATGGAGAGACGCAGGGGCACAACTGTATATATCGTTGTGTCGTAGACAATGTAAACTGTGCCAGAAGTATGCTCTGCCAGAAGCATTTCAATTTCTTACTCTTCAGGTTTCTTACGACCAAGGCGTTTAATGTATACTTGTCCTAAATCTAAAGACTAATTTTATGCATTTGAGTGGACTATTCATGTCTACCTTACTACTACCAACTACCTTACTGATTCAGGAAACAAAAACATATGGTGCTGTTAAGACCTTGAAGTGTACTCAGAGCTAAGTGATTCTCTCTCTCTCTCTCTCTGTATATCTATGTTTATGTATGTTTTCAGATCTAAGGAAAATATTATAGAAAGACTTTCCTGCTTTTATATAGATTCTCTTCTATGTTCATTTGTGAATCAACCTTGCATAAGACTTTACCCTGGCTAATAAATATGATTTTCAAGATCTGATCCTTTTTCTGATATGCATTTTCTTCTTTATGAAATGTGCAGTACTGGTTTTAATAGAAGGTATTTGGGGAAAAAAGGGGTGAATGGTGAAGAGAGCATTCCACGCAGCATGGAGAATGCCACTATAGCAGACTCACTCATGCCTCTGTTCTCTGTGAAGTATTGAGTGTGTTTTGTAGCATTCATAAAATAGTACTCTATCTCCTGATCATCCTGTACTGCTGTAGCAGGTAAAAATGTTGGAAAGTGGCGGGATTTCATGGATTGAGTGGAAATCAAAGATCAACCAGTTCCAGATTGGTTAGCTAGGGAAGTTCTAACAAAAAAATTAAACTAGGATCACCTGTAAGTTGTTTTTATTGTAATATAACTCATTGGTTTACTGCTCATTACCCTGGCTGTAGATCAAGTAACATTAATTTTTGGACTTGTTCTTTGCATAACTGAATGACTTGAGCAATAACGCTTTGACAGAGAAAAGGACCAGCAGAACTTAAGGTCACTGAACACTGATTCAAAATGTGCCCAATGAGCTTTGGACCAACCGAAGTCATCTAAGAAAACAAATCACACAAAAATTGAGGAATTAAATTTTTTTAGAGTGAAAGGAGGTTCTTAAATTATCAGATGAAAATAGCAATCATGAGAGCCATTCAGAGTTATGAGCAGGATCAAGTTCTGACTAGTCCTGCAAAACTGGAAAGGGAAAAAAAAAACCACTGAAGATACTTTAGTGTGTTTTTATTAATATTATTTTGGTAGTATTTCAGTATTTAACTATTTTTTGTAATATCTGTAGTGACAAAGTATAAGAGGAAAATAAGTTACTGAAAAATACAGTGGTTAGTGTAAAGCCAATGAAGTGAAATTTGATTCTCCATAAAGGAGCATGAATTGCAACATTTCAGTTGATGTTAATGGGATTTGGACAAAACCTAGTACTAAAAGCTCAGTTTTTCAGGTAACTAGTATCTAACTAACATCATTAGACAGACAAAATTTTATCCCCAAAGGGAGAAGTCATTAGCTAAATTAAATTTAAAAGATTTTTGCCATCTCAACTTAAGTAAACTAGGACATAGGTTGTATACTCTTAAATCTAGCTTAGACTGAAGGAAAAAGAAACACTTCTGTGGATAACAGAACTACTGAAGTTGTCTTGTGGGGGTGTGGGGCTTGAGGTTGAGTTCCGTGGAAAATAGTAAAGGTTGAGTTTACATTACAGCCTTTTTATAATGGGGCAGAACAAATAGGATGTCTCCCCTCTACCTTCCTAAATATGTATTTTCAGAAGTTTGGCGTCTTCAGAGCTGCTATTACCCTTCTAGCAAGTTATAAACAGGATGAGAGGAAGGTTCATGAGTGCTCTTTAGAGAACTTTTCCTGGTGAAGAGAAAGTTCCAGGGACCCCTTATTGCAGCCTTTCAGTACTTAAAGGGGGCTTATAAGAAAGATGGAGACAGACTTTTTAGTAGGGCCAGTAGTGATAGGACAAGGGGTAATGGTTTTAAACTAAAAGAGGCTATATTCATACTAGATATAAGGAAAAAAATTTTTACAATGAGGGTGGGTGAGATACTGGCACAGGTTGCCCAGAGAGGTGGTAGATACCCCATCCCTGGAAACATTCAAGCTCGACAGGGCTCTGAGCAACCTGATGTAGTTGAAGATGTCCCTGCTTATTGCAGTGGGATTGGACTAGATGATCTAGATCTAGGGATCTAGAGGTCCCTTCCAACCCAAACTATTCTACAATTCTATGATAATGTTTAAATTCACATATAGACACGAAAACCTGCCGATTCTTTCACAACAGCAGGCATGAATGCACAAACCTCAGTTCTTTGAGATTGCAAAGTACAAACAGCAAAGTATTCATATTCAACAAGTACAGACTTACTGTGCTAAATTCTGTGAAGTTTAAAAGCCTTGTGTTTAGGGTTTTAATTAGCAAATAAATATTTAGTTGTGATAAAAAAAGTATTAAAAGTATTCAGATTTACTGGAAAAGACTATTTTATTTGGCTAGACATGTTTATCAGCCAGATTTGGATCCTATGATGCTAAATGCTTTGTACTGAAAGAAAATTACATTTCCTGCCCTAAAGCAATAGCTTCATTTATGTATTTTTCTAAACAGGATGCAATTTGTCGTGGTTGCATTTTTGACTTTTTAATCAAACCCTGGTTTGTATTTCACAGTTATTTATGCAGTAGAATTATTTGAATTATAGAAAGTTGTCATAAGACAGCTAAGACTGTAACTTTAACTTTCTTGCATCATGGAAGTTATTGCCTGTGTAGGCAATAGGAAATTCTTTATTAGTAGCTACTTGCAAAAGTGTGGTACCTGTGGCAGGCAAAGTGCATATAAAAAAGAGAACCTCAATCATAGATCCAGATAGTCCCGGCTTTTCTCAGAACATGTTGTTTCTATCCCATTTCTCTCATTGGTAAAACTGGCAGATATAGTAGGAAAAAGTTGAATAAACACTAAATAAAATTAGTTAACTTTCACTCCTATTTGTCAACATTTTGTAGGAGATTTTCAGGCTTTCAACTGGCTGTGTCACCTCCAAGGGATGGGAATGGAGACAATAGCAGGTATTAACACTGGGTCCACCCTATGGCTTACGAGTGCAGAGTTCACTCTGATATTTTATTAATTTTTCAGGAGCGATATACTCTAGTCTATCCCAAGCTATGTTGGTTTGCAGATATGCAAACTTAAAAATATTGAGCTAAGTAATAGAAAATTCCACTCTGCGATAAAGAAAATAGAAGAAAAAAGAAAATAAAAGTTAATAAATGACAGGAAAAATATTAAATTATATTTGACACCACTCCTCACAGTTATCTGGAAAATACCTCTGTGACTTCTTAGAATATGCAAGGTAATATGACTTTATACACTGTCTACCAGAGTCTGATTCACCCAGGTTGTGATCTCCACATACAATCTAAAAGTAAGTAATAATTCTAGAGAATACCATGCTGTGGTTATGAATTAGAAAGGAACTGATTTCTTCAGCTTGAAGGAATTGTTCTTATCTGGAACAATTCAAAAATTTCAATTTTTCATCACTGCTGTCCATGTAGGTTTCCTTTCAACGGTTTTCTAAGTAAGCATGGAATGAATTGGTCACGTATATGCAGTTTCTGTCTTTGCAAATATTTTAAAAGACAAACACCTGGACTTTGATTTTTAAAACAGTGGTAAATTATTCTATCGCTGGTACATTGGTCTGTTTTTGACAAGTGCAGTCTACAGTGAAAAGGATTAAATAGGTAAAAGTATTCATTAATTGTATGTCATACCTAAAGTGCAGTTAATATATTTTTTTTTTTTTTCTATTAAGAGAATGAATCAAACACAAATCAATGCCAAGTGATCACCTGACATTTTTCATAATTCAGTTGACGTGATGCTTAGGCTAGCTTTCAAAGCATGACAGTAGAGTTCAGTTCATACCACATGCAGTTAGGAAAACCTGCCGTGGTTCTTTCCTGTATTTGTTTTCTGTTTTCCATGATCAAAATGAAAACCACATGTTTGGGGCAAATGCAGGTATTTCACCCTGAAAAAGGAGCAGCATGCAATTGTGCTGTTTCAGAAGTGAGATAGGGATGAAATTTATCTGTGGTGTTCTTTATATGCATGAGGAAAATTTATCAAAATATTGCTCATAGACCATTCTTAATTTCCACATAGTACTGATTCGGCTGCACTGGGCTATTGCAGGTATACAGCCAGGGTTCTGCCCATTCTGCACTTCACCTACTCTTTAGACAATTAAAATTAAGCATCTCTGTTTTCCATATTGTGAGCAAAAGGAGGCAACAGGATAATATTATACACTGCCTTCGTTGCCTGTTTTAGGATGGGAGGAATCAGGCTTCAAATATGCGTTTGTTTTTCCTGTCTAATGTAATTTATAGGCTCAACTTAAGGGGGGCTCACATCAGGTGAGATAAATTTTATGCTTCTTCCTTTTTTCTGCCTTCGTTCTGGATGTCTGGTTTTGGTGCTAGTTTCTGTGGGAATATCTATCCCAAATTGATAGGAGAGTTCCTTATTCACTCTTATTCACTTTCAGGGGAGCAATAACAATTTGGGCAATAATTTTGCTCCATCTCTTACAGTATTTTTTTCAGGATGAACGAAATGCCTTTTTAAGTAATTCTTTCCATTTTCATAAAAAAAAAAAACAACACAACAGGATTTTTCTCCTACTGTGGTGTTTTTTAAAATTTGCCAAGTAAAGTTCTTCTGCCTCTTACCCTGGAAGTATATTCCACCTCCAACATACCTCGCTTGGCAGAGTGTAGACAGTTTTAGGCTGCTTTTTGAATGGGCTTCAACCAGTATTACGGTTATAGTTATAACTGGTGTTATAGTATTATAGTTATCTGTAGAGAATTCTTAAGAAGCAATATAATATTGCCCATTGAAGTTTAGGTTTTACTATTATCTTTAATATGGTCACAATTTTTTCCTGTGAAGTGTAAATAAACCCCTGATAATGAATCCCATGTTTCATCCTATACACATGGTATTATAATTTTATGTAGCGAATTGTATAATGTAGTTACATAAAACCTGTCCAGAAGTCTTGCTTTGCAAGTAATAAAATTAAAAATAAAATAGTTTACTATTTACATCAGAGATATGCAAGTTAAATTAATGTAGCTGTACAAAATAGTTGTAGCTAATATATATGCATTAATATTTATAGATAAATGACATTTGGAATGGAAATTTGCTTGCAGATTCTTCATTATGATATAAAAGTGACTTCTGTAGAATGTTTAATCAGCCTCACATATTGGCTTCTGCTCTTTTCTTCTCTACAATTTATGTCTGCTTCATTATAAACCAAGCTCTTTATAATAGAGTATTGTTTAAGTGAAATCTCTCTAGCACTGTTACATTTTCCAGAAGTCAGCGTGCCAAATATTGTCAATGTTATATGTGGAAAAAGGCCGGTTTTGCAAGCGATCTTCTTTTAAACTTCTGTAGAATTTCTCGTTGAATGGCAATAATATCAGGATAATTTTTGTTTTTATAAATTTACCAGTCACACCTCTTTTCTTCCAGTAAGTAAGTAAATAAATACATGAAATTGAGTCATCCATAGAATTACTTGATAATTTGCACTCATCTATTTTAAAAGGGGAATAAATTTTACATAACTTGCATTATAATCACAGAATCACAGAATCACAGAATCACAGAGGTTGGAAGGGACCTTTTAAGATCATCTAGTCCAACCAATGAAAAAAAAAAAAAAAAAAAAAAAAAAAACCACACCACAAAAACCACCACACACGCAACCCACACACACACCACCACACCACCCAACACTAATCCATATTCCCAAGCACTATGTCAACTCCTCTCTTGAATACCTCCAGGGATGGTGCCTCAACCACCTCCCTGGGCAGCCCATTCCAATGCCTGACAACCCTTTCAGTAAAGAAATATTTCCTAATATCTAACCTGAACTTCCCCTGGCGCAACTTGAGGCCATTGCCTCTTGTCCTATCATCTGTAACTTGGGAGAAGAGACCGACCCCCGCCTCTCTACAGCCTCCTTTCAGGTACTTGTAGAGAGCAATAAGGTCTCCCCTCAGTCTCCTCTTCCCCAGACTGAACAACCCCAGCTCCCTCAGCCTCTCTTCGTAAGACTTGTGCTCCAGACCCCTCACCAGCTTCGTTGCCCTTCTCTGGACCTGCTCCAGCACCTCAATGTCTTTCCTTCTCTCACTAAGTTAAGCACCCCTATATTTTTATACCTGCCACCTAAGGAATAATTAAAGCATCATGCTAAGCTCACTGATAGAAAAACCAAATGGGTTTGACATCTGAGGCAGGCATGACTGCCTGAAAAACCTCATAAACCTCCATGTGGGTGGAGAAGCAGTAGCGTTGCTTTTAAGATTGTTTCCAGCGCTCACACTGAAAAAGCTTGGCGCAAATGCCAGTCTTGGAAAAAGGTTTAAACACACCCCAAACTCACTCTGTTTAAAAAGCTTGAAGCTGCATTTGTGTTATTTCATTATTTATTTTATTTAAATTTTTTTGGGGTATAAAATCTGGTGTGCTGCCAAAACCTGTAAGGTTTTGGTTTCTCTTTCTGTTAGATTTGACAGGAGATTTATCAGTTTACATTTCTACTGTAATCTCAGATATCTGTTATTCAGGTTTCCTCTCTCAAGGAGTGGGTGTACTTTGGCCACTGGAACAATGTTGAACAGTCTCCAAGTGATACCATAATCCTAGACTGCTCCAAATAACGTAAAGGGAAAGACTTTGATATAGAATCATAGAATGGTTTGGGTTGGAAGACACCTCTAAAGATCATCTAGTCCAACCACCCTGCAGTGAGCAGGGACATCTTCAACTAGGTCGGGTTGCTCAGAGCCCTTTCTAACCTGACCTTGAATGTTTCCAGGGATGAGGCATCTGCCACCTCTCTGGGCAACCTGTGCCAGTATCTCACCACCCTCATTGTAAAAAATTTCTTCCTTATATCTAGTCTGAGTATAGCCTCTTTTATTCTTGTCTTTTCGCAACAGGCCCCGCTAAAAAGTTTGTCCCCATCTTTCCTGTAGGCCCCCCTTTAAGTACTAGAAGGGTACATTAAGGTCTCTCCAGATCCTTCTTTTCTCCGGGCTCTTCTCCGACTCTCTCAGCCTTTCTTCACAGGGGAGATGTTCCGTCCCTCTGATCATTTTTGTGGCCCGCTTCTGGACTCGCCCCAACAGGTCTGTCTTTCCTGTGCTGAGGGCTCCAGAGCTGGACACGGGACTCCAAGTGGAGTTGCGTATTTTCCATGCAACCCAGTGATGATAGTAGCACAAAGTCACTTTTTAATTATCACCACTCTTTCTTTCATTCACATATCTGGAAGTTTATTTTTGATGTGATAAAGCACGTAAAATTCTGTACCTACCTAAACCACATAGATTGGCTTAGTATATGTGAACAATAAAGTGCTTCATCAGAACTCAGCCTAAAAATGCATGCCTTGACAGAAACCTGATTGTTTCCGCTTTCTATAGCGATTTACAGCATTTCTTATTTGTGTTGTGCCTTGTTTTCTGTGAATTATAATAGCAGAGCTAATAAAAAACTGCAATAAATACTGATATCAGTGACACCAGATCAGCAAAGGGCATTAATATTCATTGCAAAAAAATTCTTCAAGATTAATTATTGGAGGAAGGATAGGCATTTCAGATGATTTTGACACACCAGATACTAAAATATAGTGCAGTCATAGAATCATAGAATAGTTTGGGTTGGAAGGGACCTCTAAAGGTCTTCTAGTCCAATCCCCCTGCAATAAGCAGGGATATCTTCAACTACATCAGGTTGCTCCGAGACCTGTCCAATCTGACCTTGTACTGAAACGCTGTTATCACGTGTCTCTGGAGCTTTCTCTTCTCCAGCTGAACAACCCCAACTCTCTCACCCTGTCCTCGTAGTAGAGGTGTTCCAGCCCTCTGATCATTTTTGTGGCCCTACTCTGGACCCACTCCAACAGGTCCGTGTCCTTTCTGTGCTGAGGGCTGACTGAAGTAGGCTCCTGTTTATTTGATTTGTTCAGTAATACAATCGGTAATTTTTCAGTAAATTTTTCACACTTAAAATATAATAGCTTTGGTCAAATTAAAAACCAAGATGGTAGTCCTTCTCCAAAACCAGCCCAGATTCTAATGCTTAAATCCTTATTTACAAATCCTGTTCCACTGAAATATTTCTGCTTCTGTGTCTAGCAATTAAATATGGCATAATTTGGTATGCTGGCATTATTGCTCAAGTTATGAGTTGCTCTCGGAATGCTGTTATCCACCAAGTCCTTCCGCAGGGCTCAGTTTGCTGCATTTACCAGCAAAGATACAAATCCTACTGCAGTCTGCAGGTTTGCTTTAGCTCACCAGCTGAAAAATGTTTAATCTACATCTGAAAAAACTTAATATTAAGCCTAGGAGGTAGTAGTAGACTTAGGGTAAGCTGAAAACTTATTTTATTTAAATTAGAGAAAAGAGAAAGAGTAGGTGGCTGGAGACAGGCATATGCCATGGGTTTCCTTCAGGCTGCTATCTGGAGCCTCCCAACATTTCTCTTTCCATGAGTCCGTGTTCTGGAGAGGATCCATTGTTGAGGGGATTCCCTTGGGCTATTGCATTTTTCTGTGTATTTTATTCTGGAAGGAGGGGGCATTCTGTCTAGGAGACAGGGAAATGAAGTGAATCTCATTTAGAGAAGCTGTGCTGGTGCTTAATTTCTGCATTGTTAAAGCACAAAATTAAATTCTTGGTAGCTATGCAGTTTTATATAATTACCACCATTTTTCACCGAGGAAAGGGAAAAAAAAAGTGCTGTTTACATCACGTTAAGGAACACACAGTAACGCTGCAGGAGTATATGGCCACAGTTCAGATCCTCTAGAAGTACAAATATTGATGAGTTCACACCCTCTTGTCCTTAATCTTTTATTTGTACAGTCTTTCATCTCTCAGACAACATTTCATTCTGAAATTCATGATGTCCAGCACTGGATCGCAAACCAACTACCGCATCCCAATTCCAGCAGCTGCATCTGAAATGCTGTAAGAAAAAAAGATGCTCAGATTCAAGATTCATGATCTTAGCTGATCCGACATTTGTGAGGGAATGAGATTTCAGTGATGTTTCTTCTCTGATGAAAAATATTCCTGTTTTCTATCATAACATCTCTATAGTTTTCATCAAGTATTGTAAATGTGCTCACCAGTTCTTCCCTGGCATGTTTTGAAATTGCAAAATATGAATTCACTAATAACCCTTAAAGGGATATACACGATTTTGGTTTAGTATTTTAACCTGGTGATAGTTTGTGTTTGTAGGTAAAGGTTTCCACCTCAAAGCACAACTACTTTTATCAAAATGTTTTTCTTCCCTGCAGTAAGAAAACTCCTCAAAGAATTTCAGTACCGTTGATTTGGATGCCTCTCAGTCTGAGTTAAGTAGTAGCATCTGAAAAACTGATTTATCCCCCAAAGAAAAGTGCACGTGTTCCCAAGCATATTCTATTGAGAACCTGAGAGCTCCATTGGTAGATTATTGCTCAAATCACTGCAAGAAATAAACAGTCTTGCAAATTTAATCAAACAGGGATCAGCAGTGGTATAAAGCTATTTAAATGTTTAGAGCTAGAGAAAGGAGATACGGAAGTTAAATAAGGAAGAGGAGAAGAGATGAAACTGTTATTTAACTAGCAATTTCTGAAGGGAAATATGTTTAGGGAGTGCATTTTGTCTTGTACATATTGAAAAGGAGACAGCATTATGAGAAGATTTTTACACCTTCTGGGACTTTTATGTTGTTACAGTCAGGAATAGAAGAGCAGTATTGATACTCTCTGTGTAGGAAGCACATCCATTTCAAACTTCCTCTGGATTTAGCAGTGTAACCTATTCTTTCCCCTTTAACATTTTAAAACTTTATTTTTGTTGGAATTCATTGCAGTGCCAGTACAAAAATACATTAAGCTATAATACAAACCTTGGGCTTGATCCAGGTATGATGATGTCAGTAGGAGTCTTCCTACTGACTTTGGATGAGACTTATGATTGTTCTCCCAGCAATTATTTATGCCTTCTGGAAAAAAAAAACATTTTTAACACAAAAGTCTAACCCATCTACAGGCTTGCTGTGGAGTTCTCAAGGGTTGTTTGTGTTTTTTTTTTTTTTTAAGCCTTTCTCAGATAAGATACAACAGTACAGAAACCATTGAATCTCAGTGTACTATTTTTTTTTTTCGTTAAAGCTGACAGAGAGGAAATCATTTTCTATTATATCCATTTTTAGACATTTGAATAAATTGCCTGATTGTTAAAGATACTAAGCATTCACACTTCAGAAGAGCATTTTGTGTTAGTAAATGACGCAGGATGTTTTTCCCCCCAAATAGAGAACTGAAAAAAGAAGCAAATGCTCTGAAAATTAGTCACATTACCTATTCTGCCTAGAAACAAGCTATACCTGTTTTCCTCTTTTATGTCCTCCTTTTTGGTTTCCACAGTCATGTCAGTTTTTGATAACAGTTTCTGCCTGAGGGTTTTTATCGGGTTTTGATCTTTGTGAAAGCAAGTGCAAGGGCTTTACTTCTCCACAGATAGCAAAACTTGTAGGAGAACTCAGCATCAGAGAGTAGCCAACAGTGGTGACTGTGGGTGGCACAATTTGGAGCCTCATCAAACAGATCAGCAGGAGCTGTAACAGCCAGGAAGGGCTTTCTGGGTTAACGGAGTGTGGGAAGAACTCAGGGTTGTATGGAAAGGTTTGGGGTAGTTGGGCTCCATTGCATGTTGGGAGTTTTGAGTGGGAAGAGATGTTATGAAGGACATTGAGAGGTTTTGAGAGTGGCATGGAGTGATGGGTTCTTTGTGGAAAGCAGTTTGAGATGTTGGGACGTGTTGGGGGTTCAGATTAAGGAATGTGGGAATGGAGAGAAGTTAGGGTGTTTGTCATAAATGAAGAACATAGTTATATCTGTAGAGGTAGAGAGACCAAAGATCTCTAGACTTCACCTGTTTCTGAGAGTAGCTGTTAACAGCTGCTTAAGTAAACAATAAAGCATGACAAGTGCTGAGTGATCTTTCTCTTTTGAGTTCAGGGAATTTTTGAGATAAAAGTTGCATCTGGGACATCTTGTGTAATAACTCTTGAATTTGTTTTACTGCTTTTTGAGTCCTTTTATATATGGCTCCAAGAAATCTATGACAAATGTTTGTATGTGAGAAAGTATTTATTTTCCTCTGTCTAATCATTCAGTGCAGTTGTCTTCAAGGTCTTGTATAATGAGAGCAATGAATAATTACCTTCTATCACCTTTTCCATTAAGTTTATAAATGCGTAGGTCTGCCTTTTTCCTCCTTTCTTCACAAAGCTCATTTTGAATTAAAGAATTTTTATACCTTTATCACTCTTGTCTGTATTTTCTGTTCTTTGGTTCACCTGTGGCACTGCAGGCACAGATGCACCACACATCTGTATAGTTTCAAGGTGACGGCCTCTGTATTTTATAACCCGTTCAAAATAGTTCCTTCTCTTTGTGTTCTTGATCATCCAAGAACATTGTATCTGTGCTGGAACAACCCAAACTGACACAGAATTTCCTTCCTGAGTGAATTGCTAAAGTAGGAAATACTGTTGTAAATATACTGTTGGGGTGCTGCAAGCACCTTAATACTGGATTTCAGCTGTTTGTTTTTGTTCCTGAGCTCCTTGCAACCTTTCACACTGGATTAGTTTTGACTATGCTGAATAGTTTGGTATCATAAGCAGATTTCACTACCTCACCACCTCTATATCAATTATGGACATAAAGATGAGCCAAGACCCAAAGCAGATTCCTGTGTGATTCTCCTAATAACTTCCCCACATTGGGAAAATTGAGTGTCTTTGATCTTTTAACAGGATACAAATCAATGAGGGAATTTTCCCTTGTACTGAACAGTTTCTTGTAGAGCTTCTGTTAAGGAATCATTTACAAAATCCTACTGATGTGGTGGTACTGTTCAACTGCCTTAAAAAGCTTAATTATACCTTGCTCATCTACTCTTGCCTGGTGATATGTTTGTATACAGTAGATGGATCTTAAAATCTCTAACTTCATAAACATGGAGAGACAAGCAGACTAATAAACTTATTTGTACCATTGACTAAGAAAATGTTGATAGTAAGTGGAAGAAAAACAAGACCTAAATGTGGGTAAAATTAATCATAATTTGAAGACAACTATAAAAAATTACCCATTTTCCTAGCAATGATTATGATGATAAGAATAAAACAACTTTTTATTTCCGGAGAACATTTCTCTTGAAAATCCGGTCTTTTGATATATCTAAGACTTGAAGTGTGTTTATTCTATATTCAGGTCACAACAAGATTTTTTTTCATGATCATTAAGACTTTACTTCAGGTCCTACTTTGGTTTCCTCATTTATTTCCAATCATCATCATCCCCAATAGCTTGCTATAAGCTATTGAAGAATCTCACCTAGAGTTGTGTTACAGACAGGATGCTCCTACTGGCTTTAAGATCATCAGCTTAAGGATGTTAAAGTCACCAGATTTGGGGTCAGTAAGAAGTTTTTCTCTGTTACAACAAATTAGCAGGTATTTTTGGGCCTGAGTTGTCTGGTCTACTTCTTGGAACTGTGTTGTTCCATGTAATCCATAGGATTAAAGGGAGCAGGACAATGGTGATGGTTGTAAGCTACCATGTTCTTTTCCTGCTGTCAGGTTTACTTGTAACTTTTGCACTCAGAATTTAGGCTTTAACTTAATTGTAGAGTTTTTTTTTTTTAAATCGTTTTATAATCCCTGAGGCAACTGTTGCAGGCTTCCTAGTGGTTCAGTTCAATTCTAAGTTTTGAAGTTCTTCTCAGAATCCAAATTATTTTTATTGTAATTTCTTAATAGTCTTCAGAGAAGTAAATTATTGAGAAGTGAAATATTAACAATACTTCAGAGAAAATTGTAGCTGTAAGATATGACTTCTTATCCAGTGAGCATCTCTACCCTTCACAGCCATGCTAAGTAATCATTTATCTTGCTTTTTATTATTTTGGTTCTGTTATGTTAGTGTATTAATAAAAATGTCAGTATATGACTAAAGTACATCATCCTATTTTGTCAATGGAGAACTGCCATTTAAAAAAAATATATAGAGAGAGGGAGAGTCTGTTTTATTATTCTGGCTGGGGAAAATAATCATATTTAAACACGAATCATGAAGATGTCAAAATATGAAGAGTTTATAGTACAAGTTTTAAGAAAAATATGTTCTTGGATTCTATTGTGATGTATCTATTTTACCAGTAAATTCCAGTCCTGTACACAGTTATATCTCATTCCTGCTTATTTAGGTGCACGCATCTGGCAAATTCCAGTGAAAGCATCCAAACTGAATGGGGTAAAATATTACATTTTCAGACAATCTTTATTTAAAAAGGATGTAAATCTGAGGTTATTCAGCTTTCCCCACACACACTTAACTGAGTTATTATGTTTATTAAAGTCCTTGTTTGCATTATTTCCAGACACAAGTCAAAAACCAATATTCTATACAGATAAAATATATTGGTTTGTTGGGAAATGGAAGAATTTTATATCATCTGTCTCTTGAGACAGTATTAATATTTATTGACTAAAAAAGTCATTTTTTTTAAAGATGTCAGCAAATACAGGACAGCTTAGGATAAATTTCTCTGATGCAAGGTACAGACCATGTTCTCAGCTTTATGTACCTGATAAATGTTGTTCAGCTTTTGTCAATGTCATTGGAGCCATTAGCAGATCGCTTCAAAAAGTTCAGTCATTTAAAAATGAACTGAGCTGTTCTTTATGGACATCCATTATTAAAAAGAAATATAACAGAGTTGTCATGAATGACTTTCATCTCACATAAATTCCCCATCCATGTAACTATGTTACCTTCAAGGGAGCTGTTCCCAATCTATAACCATTATAGATTTTAAAGTCAAAAGGGCCATTCTGATTATGTGTAATCTGACCTTTGGCAGAACATACGACATAAATTTCCACCTGCATTAGGTCTGATGATTAAGCCCATGCTTCTTTGAAATGTGATGAATAATGTATCTCACCTAACTTCATATCTCTAAACAACAGTCATATAGTCTCAGCTTTCTTAAGTGGAAAAAAGAAAGATTTATCCCACATGTTCAGTTATTTAAAATGTAATAAATTGAGCTGCCCACAGGGGATTGTGTCTATCCCCACTGCCTGTACTCTGGTTTAGGCTGGCCCTCTACTTTAAAGTAGCTCAAATTGGTTGGCATGAACCCTTCCCATGTAGCTTTGATCTTCTGATTTCACTGAGCCTTGATCAGTTTTGCTCTGGGTTTATTATTCGTGCTTAAGAGTTCATTGGTATTCTGAATTTGTTTAGCTCCAATAGCCAAGTATCGAATCTTGTAAATAGATCTCTATCACTCATCACAGGTAGAGCAGGATCTTCTCCTCCTATAGAGAGGGGTAAAACTGAAGATGAAACTGGATCAAAAGGACACATGATTTGCATTTCATCTGAAGTTAGCAAAATATTTGGGATGAATATCAGTATGCAGGCTTTTGCTTTTGAGTCAATCTGTCAAAATCAATACCCAAAATATTCCACCTGAAGATTCCAAAATGTCTCAGGGAAAGTACTTGGCTTATCAGTGCCTTAATTCTGCTTATAGCTATTCAATGCAGCCTTTTTTTTTTTTTTTTGTCTGTATGTCGATGTATGAAACCTGTTATTGCCTGTTATTGCCTGTTATTGTTAACCTGCCTCCTTCCAGGGATTAATTACTAAATGTCATTAAGATAAATTAAAAGAAAAAAAGTTACAAAACTATTGTTCTCTCTCTTCTTGGGGGATTGCATCTTGTTGTAGAATTGTGGTGGTTTTTTTCTAAATCATGTTTTATTGGTGTTAATAGGAGCAGGACTGCAACTTTTGGCAGCAAGCAGTCCATAAGAGCAGTTGTCCTACATAAGAGATATGCTGGCAACATGTTTAGAGCAGCTATTATGGTTAGGGATAAGGCTAGTAAATTTTTTTTTAGTTACTGATTGCTGCTGGTATAATAATGGATCCTTCTATGGCAAGCCAATTTAAATCTGAATGAATTTAAAATTAATCTGAAAAAGTATTTTAAAATTAATATACTAATTTTTTTTTCTCTCAGTGTATCTTGATGTTAAAATTTTTGTAATGCATGGCATTTACTTTAACTTGCCTCAACCATATAAATTTAGGCATCTTCCCTATGATAATGGCTAATTCCAAGCCTGGTCAGTGGAAAGGACTGTTCTTTTTGGCTATTATCTTAAATAGCTCTGATAAGGGATAATGAATCCACTAAAGGTGTCTATTAGAAAAATAAGGTGTGAACCACAGAAACCTGGCATTTTTGAGATCTCTTCTATTTCTAGTCTTTCTGTAAAAGCAGCCCCTGGGCTAGATGACCCCTCATGTTCCTTTACTCTGATATTTCAGAGCGTGGGATCTGGATGCTGAAGGGAGGCAGCTGACCTGGTGACCCAGCTACCCATCAATTCCTGGGAAGTTTGCAGGGCAATGAAAGGGTATGAAAGTGGACAAGACCTGACAGAACAGAAATTGCCTTGATACATGGGATTGCACTCTGTCTGTGGTCCATCAGATGATTATTGAAACAAAAAAAACCCTTAGCCAAGGAACAGCCTGGCAGTCTTATTTGGAGAGCTGTTAAAATATAGCCCTGGACGAAAAGAGATGCAGAAGTGCTAGAACTTGTTTATTTCATTTATTATACTATACAAGTGCTTTTATTTATTAACTGGGAGTGAAGTTCTCCCGTTAACTGAGTGTATATAATTTCTGTGACTGCAAGAGTTTTGTGCGGAGAGCAAATTAAACCCTAGATTGTTTTTATTATTTGCATCATTAGCAACCAAGAGAAAGCTTTCCTTTTCCAAATGTTGCCAAAAATGTTATTGTTTCTTGTTTTAAATTAGAAAAATTAGTAAGATAGTCAGGAAGCAGGCTCCTGATGCTCTTCTGAAAGGCATTAGAGACAGATCCCATCACCTATGGAATGAGAATTACTGATTAGTTGCTGAGCTATGATATGTTTCTATGAAAGAACTCTATAAACTGCCTGATTAACAGATATCAGCCCTTGAAAATCCAACAGAATTGTTACATGGTTTAATTTAATTAGGTACGTGAATACTTTACAGGATTTTCTAGGTGCCGTTTTGTTCCCCAGTGTAAATGCTGAAATTGTTAAAGCAAGTCTAAGCCAGAATGTTTAAAAAAAGTGTTCCTAGTGGTCGGCAACTTATCTTACATTTAGGCCTTTTCAGTGCTGCAACCAAACGTCTCGATGTCTGTTCTTTGCTCTTGTATCCCCTTTGGCAGCACAGCTTGGCCACCGCTTTGCTGTGTACACACAGCCTTCAGCCTCTGGCCGTAGCAATCGGGGCTTCTGCCACCTTTCAGCACTCCCACACTTTCCTGCTGTATCCTTTGAACTGCCTCGATTCAACCAGCATGAGTTTGTCTTATTAATAAGGCCAAGCAAGTAGCGATGACCTTATTACTGGATATTCACACCATATAATAACCTTGTTAAACACAGATCGTAGCAGATCTCTGAAAGGACTGGATCACAGCTTTATTAATGTCCTCTGTGTCGTCCATGAGTTCACATCAGCGCTGTGTTTTGCAATCAGAGTATTTTACTGAGAACAGTTTGTATCATGCAGTATTGGTAAAGGAACAGGGTCTTTTGTGAAGGTAGAAAGAGAACAGGGTGTCTTCGGGTGTTCAGTGCTCTGTGAAGCTGTTTAATGTAACAGTGGTTTAATACACGGCTTTATGTGTGTTCACAGGCCACCATGAGGCAATGCTGCCTACAGGTCATTTGTTAATTGAAGTTTAAAAGTATTCAGCTGATATATGTTTTCTAGCAGCGGGTATATTGGAAATAATGTAGTTTTTTTGAGAAGCACAGGTGAAACTTCAGTCACTTGAATATAATTCTGCTGCTCTCCTTTACAGTAAGCTGTCAACCTGCACTGAGAGGGGAATAATGCAGGATAAATAAAACTGCAAGAGCAACTTTATTCATTTGTTTGAACTTTAATGAGAAATTTCTGTATACTAAAGAAATGTCTGTATGCTAAAAAAGCCAGTTCCAGCTACTGTGTGTCTCTTAGTGAAGAATTAAATTTAATCAACGTTGCCTCTGACTTCAAATCTGAGAAGTCACGCATAAGGCTTTCAGTTCTTTGCTGGGCGATGTTAGTCTTTTCTGTAGTAAATGAGAAAGGACTCCTAATGACACCAATTAAGAGATGTGAAGGCCTTGTTCCACTCTTTATGGTCTGGTAGGTCAGTTAAAATGAGACAACAAAACATATGGTGCAGACAAGAACAATTTGGGCTCTTTGTGAAAAGATGAATGTTCGTGACTTAACTAGCAGAAGGAAGAATGAGCTTTCAAAGCCCACCCAATTACAGTCTTTCTCTCCCAATGAAATGAAATAATTTGGAAACTTTAATAACATTGCTGTGTATTAATGTTCAAAGATAAAACAGGTATTTTCATGTGAAGTGGTCTGGAGTCTCTTTGTGTAACTTGTAACCTGTCTTGGACAAATCTACCATTATCTAGCTATTGTTATACAGACTAAACCCCATAAGTAATGACAATTTGAACTATTTATATGCTCGAAGCTGGCAGGACTTTGAGGGGAATATTTACAAAGCTGACAGAATGGTCTGTTGAGTGCAAGGCAGACATTTTTCAATTTTGTCCCTGCCATTGCATATGGAAAGTGTTAATGAGAAATCAGAAGCTCTGTTGGATTGCAGACTGTAATTACACAGTTAGGGTTTAACCTTTTAAAGACATGCATATTTTTAAATTACAAAAATAGCTATTACTCTTCGTTTTTTTTCTTTTTGTTAGCTTATTGGTCTAGGTGTCTGCTCCAGTCTCACCCTTATCAATGAAGGATTTGGATTCAAAGAGGAAAGAAGTGTAAATAATTCTTACACCTTGATAATTACGTTGGCAGACAGTGTACAATTTATCTGGAAAAACAACCACAAGCAGGTCTTCACCATGTAAGATTAATGTGTCACCCTGATGTAATATTCTGTTCTGGTAAAGCTCCATCTTTTACACTCTGTGTTAGTAGAACCCACCACCCAGTTTGTGGCCTCGGTGTTGCTTGTTCAAGTATCATAGGAGCTGGTTCCTATGAGGGTCTTTAGGAACATTTCTTCATTAAAACTGTTTTTCAAGTTTCCTTTTCTCTTCCATTTTACAACCAATCCATACTATTTAGTTCTAGACATTCTTTTTCTGGACGTATAATTTCATGCCAAAAATACATAGTCTCAATCATGGAAATTATATGAGTCCTTCTGTACTTGAGGGGCAGAGCTTGAAAAACCAAGCTGCAAAGAGAATAAATCTTTCCTTCCACTTTCATTTGGGAGCATTAAATTTATCTCATAATTTGAATTTTCACCAGTTTGAATTCATTACAGATTCCTGTGTGCTCTTGCAGTCTCTTTGGAGACTGTCTGTGGTCTTCTCACCTCAAATTTCCAAATGTCTCTCGAAGATCAGAGAGAAGCACTTGTATTTTGTGGGTTTTGCCTGGGAAATGGCAAGATATTTAGTAAGTTGGGATGATTCTGGTTAATGCTAATAGTGAGTTGTTTGAGTGGGGGAAAAGGGGAATTGTAAAAGACCAGCTGTTAATTAGGACGTGGATTCCCCATCCTGAAGGGTTTGTGCAGGGCTATTATAAGAAAAAAAATGTGGCTTTTAGGACTGACCTAGCTATTCCTTCTGAAATCAGAATCACTGTGTTATTTTGTTCAAAGACAAGTGCTTTTAACAGCATCTTTTGTAAAGCACCACTTATATGGAAACAATACAAACAAATGTACGTGGGAGGTGAGGGGAAAAGCTTTTCATAATACTGGGAATTTAAGCTGATTCGGATACTTAGGTATCCATGGGCTATATAAAGCTTTTCATTGATTATTGAGAGGAGCCATTTGAAAAGTCATTTGTGAATTTAGCATATGAAATTTGAAGTACAAATATGTAGTGTGACACTGCATTATTTTTTCAACACACCAATATTTCACGGGCATTCTTAATACAAAGACTGAAATGAAGTCTTGTTCCTCGAAAAACAGAAAGAGTAACTACAGAGATACAGTAGAGGCCTGTATAGGAAGTGACCCAGGCAGTACCACCTTTGTTAATAATAAAGAAAACACTTTCCATTGAGTTAAATATTGTCTGATTACATGGATGAAGATACAAAAAATAAGAAATGAAATCTGTAGAGAGATAGCTGCGCTTTTTTTTTTTTTTTTTTTTTGAAGCACCTAATGTGACAGTATCTGGAGTTACTCCATTTCCCGTCAACATGGCTGGTCCATCTCATACAGTGCCAGGGCAAATTCTGCCTAATTTTGTCAATTTTCCATCTTTGTTATCTGTTATTCTTTGTTCTTTAGCAATACTCAAATTTCAGCCTGAAGATTTCATTATGCATTTTGTCCATAAAGCTGCTTTTTTTTTTAAAAAAAAAATTTTGTATTCTGTTTACGTTATTTTTTTTCTCTTTTTAAGTGCCTACCAGCTGTGTAAAGCACAAATCAAGATAGCTCCTAGTTTAATTGTACCATGTGTACTAAACATTAAGACAATATGTAAGTTAGAGAAGTAAATTAATCACAAAAGAGGTATATTGACTTTTAAAAACTGCAAATGCAGTGTCCAATGTGCAGTATGAACTCTGCTGAAAAGAAGGTAACTATTAATTTTGCAGTATTCAGAATCAACATTTTAAAAACTGTAGCCTATGGACCCAGGACTATAAACACGTTATATTATTGCTGTGACACCTAGTTAGTAACATAGTACACTTCAATATAAGTTATAATATAATGTTGTATATACAAATATAAATACATGCATTAAAATGTATGAGAACCCCACTGGTAGCTAATCACACATCAGTTCTTAACAAATAATGCAATAAGAAAGAATGACAACTATTCTTGACTAGTACCATCTGGTTCCTTATCACAAATAAATGATTACTACGTTATACTGTGTTGTTTCATTGAAGTAGAAAATACATGAAATATTTTGAGATAGTAAAAAGTTTAAGCATAATAAAGCAAGAAATAAAATCAAATTCAAATTGATATGTATTTATTTTCACTACTTTATGTCAACAATGTGAATAAAAAGTTGATACTAGCTCAGTTTCTTCAGTAAAACATTGATTCATTGATTCCTCTTTTTTTCTCTAACCTCTTCCAACATTAATTTTATCCTGTAACTATGATAAACTGAGAAATGTCCACCTTAAAAACAGTGGGCCAGCTACTCCGCCCAACTGAGAAGTCATTTCAGAAATCTTAACGTTTTGATGGCTATTTATCTTTTCTGAACGAACTTTAAGTGATTATCATATCTTGTTTTTCCTGGGCCAGAATTGCCCTCTAGCTCAAATCAGTCCTTGCTGCTCCTTTCTTCTAGAGGTATTGACTGTTCGTCATATTATGTCCTTCTGGGTTTTTTTTGCTTTTCTAAACACTGCAAGTTCCTTGGGGCCCCATTTTTTTCATAGAGAGCCCTGTGCTTCTGATTGCTCTAACAGCAATTTTCTTTCAGTACTTATATTTGTGATTTATATGCTTGAACAGGAGTGATAGAATTTTTTGTCTTGTTTCAATATCAATGCGTCACGCAGCAGCAATGACACCTTTCTATACTGGCTGATACATTAACTCCATCATACATCTGAAAACTGTATTTATCTTGCTATTTTCTAGTTTCAAATCTCAACTGAACACTTTATTTGCATTGATAATGACCAGAGGTAGGTGCAAATTATACAGGGGGTTTTGTAATGGTTGTCTTAACATGTAGAAAGTCAGAACACTAAAGGTAGTTTATTGTGTCTGGACCAATGTGGTTTTTGCACTAGCTTTCTTGCTCCAGCAACATGGTTTTGATGATGCTGTCAGTATGTGCAGAAATACAGAGTGAATTATAAGCTCTCAGCACCATGCAGGGTAGTAGTATTACAAGACTGAAGTAATTTCTCGCTGTATCTCAGAAATGGTGTGTTCATACAGAAATAGCACTGTTCAGGCATAAGGAATGTCGTATAAAAAAAGCATGGAACAGGTTTTGTTTTCCTTTAACGTTAGTTTGGATATGCTTTATTTTTCTGAGAACATGACAACTTTCTGTACCTTCAAGGTATATTTTCTTACAAAATAAGCTTAATTAAGAGTAGCAACAGTGGTTGTAATAATAAGATATGTGCATAAGTAATATATAGAAAGGTAATTTGTAGATACATCCCAAGAACTTAACACAAGAGATGACTAACCTATAAAAATATTAATGCAAGACATCTTAGGACCCAGTATTTTCATATTCCCTGTAGAAATACAGTGGTAGATGACACCTAGTGGAGTTTGTCATTAACTACAGCAATGTACCTAAGCCTACAAAACTGTTCATGATTGGGATTGAAATATTCCTGAAGCTGTTGAACTCTACCATTCCTCTTGTTCCAGTTACAGATATGAGAATTTTGTATCACTACTGAATTCTCTTTCTGTTAAAAAATTATAGTTATGATGGGACTGTAACAAGAGGGACCAAAAAACCTTTTTCGGCCTCTACACTTTTCCACTCAATATTTATTTTATACTTCTTGAAGTTTCAGGATTTATATAAATTTTATTTATATCATTATGAATATACTGGTTTTGGCTACTTTTAATGCTTTACTATGGAAAAAAAAAAACAGAAGTATTTTTATCTGACAAAGAATGAATCTTTTGTATTTGGCTGTTATCACAATCAAGGAGTAGTGTCATTACACAAAACAACAGCAAATTAATTATAGTGGGCTTCCCATCATAAAACAGCTCAGTTATTCTTCCAAATTAATATGAGGAGATGTTTTTTGAGGGGTTCTTCTGAGTCCTACATTTATTGGGATCCTTAGGTGTTGTTTTACTTGTGCATCAAAAACACCTGGAAAGAAAAATATTAAATGTACCTTTCTTCTTTCTATAGATAATTCAGGGTTAAGGAAACAAGTGTCTAATAGTAAAATTTTGTTCTTTAATAAAAATACAGTTTAGTTCCTAATTTATAATTTTAATTTTTTTCAATAAGATTACTAGAACCACCATTTGCAGCATCAGATGCTCACCAGCATGCAGGTACTTGGTCTTAGGGGGGATACATGTTGGTTTCTGTTTGCAAGATTAGTTGGGTTCATGTTGGAAATTATACTCTTTTGGGATGTTATTCCAAATTGTTTTTTTTTATTTAGTGTAGGTCTAACTCATGTCTTTTATACTTACTTGTTCATGGGCCACATTGAAAAATTTGTCAAAAAATTAGGGTTTGGGTCTGATCATCAAGTCAGCAGGCACGTGCCAGAAAGTTTTGTGTTGATTTAGTTATGTCTCTACTTCTTAACAGGATAGACATGGGAGCACAGTCACCTCAGTGAACATACAGAGTTATAATACATCCAGGAATGTGTGTGGGGATGGTGGACCAGGAAGATTCGTCCCAGCAAGAGGCAGCTGATGCATTACTGTGTCTTTCATACCTTTAATATCTCTGGAGAAACTTCATTTAATAACCCATCTCCCCTGAAAGCAGCAGTGGTTGATGTTGCTCCATGGCAGATGTGATAAATTGGCCAGAGTCCATTTTAATCTCTTGTTTACTGGTTCTGATAATGAAGTCTTGACCTCCCAGCAGATGGGACTTGCAAAGCAGTTCTGCTTACTACTAACAGGATCTGCAGGCCAATCTGTGCCTGAGCATGTGGCTTTTATATCCAGTGGAGTGGCATATTGGGTCAGGGACTGCAGGGTGCTGAAGTCAGAATTAACTCCTGGAATTATTAAATAAACATATACACATGCACCACAGAAAAACAATGACTACGATAGTCTCTGCTTTGCTATGGTCTCACCGTGCATCCTTCTAGATGCTACATTCGGTATGAGCATGAGCTTTCAAAACTCCTTAAAGCCACTTAGATCAGTAAGCTGCCATGCTTTGTCTTCGGACTATGCAGTTACTATAGATGTGCTGCAACTTTGATATAAAGAATTTTAACAAATGTATGCTCAGAAAATAAAAACCATAATTCTCATGCAGTGGAAGGGAAATAATTTAATATATCCATTGATTTGCATTCACTATAGTGTGCTTAATTTACTCTATAGGAACTTTTGTCATTTAATCAAAATGCAAACCACAAATTGTTAGATACCCGAGAGTAAACCCCCTTTAACATACACACAGAGTGTATCCTGAGACGGCTATGGTGACTACATGGCAATCCCCTGTGGTGCCAACTCACTATACAGCATGTACTCTTATGTCATGCAATGCACCTGTGACCATATGCGAAGTCCATCCCCAAGGAATGTGTGTGGCTGTGCTGGTACACTACAGAACTGGGTTTGTACTCGGTTTGAATCAGTTACACGTGGCCACACCACAGATGTAATTTGTTCAGACTCCAAATTAACATACTGCTGGGTGTGAATGCAGAGCAGATGGGCTGCTTTGAGATAATAATACACTTGGACACTCGCGGAGGCAGCTGATTTTACATTCAGTGGCACAGAAGTTGCATTGCACAAAAGCATTCATGGAGAGCACCAAGGGGTAGTCGTGTTACATTCAGAACCTAACTTGGGAAGGCTTAGAGCACCTGTGGCAGATAACAATTCATTTTCTTCTCTGAATGGCCTTCTGATAGCACCTAACTTTCTCCATTAACTATATGAGGAACCTGAGCCACATTATATGCCTGAAGTTAGTTGGCAAATACTCATTTATACATTCCATGTGAAGGTTTGGTACTACCAACCATATGTAGTTAGCACTGATAAAAGATGATAGCACTTTCAAAGTCCTCCTGGTGAATAATTTCTGGAACTATTTACTTACCCTGTCTCTCCTGAAGAAGAGGCAGTTATGAGTATCATCTTCATTATAACGTGTCTGACTTGGAAGTTGCCACGTACTTAAAACAGTTGCATATAGTCCACTGGCATACAAACATCTTGATTTCTGTGCCATTTTGCATTTTAGTGGGTGTATGTTGTGTGTGCTGAAGCAGGAGTATGTTGTTTGACATCAGATGGAGAAGGCAGCCTCATTGTCCCAGGAGCTGGGTCCATAAGGCAAAATCTAAAATTAGGGGGTTGTATTCAATCCTTGCAAGTCTTCCCAACTTCAGCAATATCAGGGTCATATTCTTGAGTTTTTTATGTGGTCTGAATGTCACATTACCCAGTAGAAGACACTGCCACCATAGTGTCCAAGATGTGGCTCTGCAAACCCATTTTGCAGACCCTCTCCTGGCTGGGCACAGAGGCAGGCAAGGTCACTCTGCTGGCCCTAAAACCTGAACAACATAAATTCCAAATTCACCTGACACGCTGACTCAGCTGTCACAACTATGAGTAAATCTCAGCCCAACAGTAAGATCTGTATGCTAAGGACAGACTTTCCTCGAGTCAGCACTTCAGGGCTTAATGCATATTGAATATACATAGAAGCAAAAGGCATAAGTTCTGCCTTGTCTACCAGATCACAAAAGCCTTGATATTAAGAGTAACTGGAAAGCAAGTTTCCTGTGCTGGTGCTGGCCATGATACTTAGAGTGAATATAAAGACCTCTTTACACTACAAGAGACTTTCAAAATTTAATCTTAAAACAGCCACATAGCACTGAGGTCTTAATGCTTTATTCACCGAATTGGTGTTCAGAATCTGTAGGAAGGGCTGGCATCAATTTATCTTTCACATGTAATACCCTTTCATTCATAAATCCTTATGCGGGGCTGGCTCTCCAGGCATTAATATTAAGCTACTGATCTACATTTACTTTTGCTTGATACAAGTGAGATAAAAGCATGGTTGCCATGTTCTGTAAAATCCATATGTGTTCAGAAATATAACACTTGCTATGGTATTCAGGTAATCCGAGTCGTGATTTTGGCATGTGCTCCACATTTTGTAGAATGAACTGTGGACTTTAGAGTTAAATCTAGTTACTTGATAAGCTGCAGTCTTTGGAAGCTGGCTGTTATTGATGGCTGGGCTGGTTTCTGTGCTCTTCATCTCTTTTCCAGTGTGAGACAGGATTTTGGAGCACATACTGCAGTAATCCCACTAGATGGAGCAGGGTAGCAGCAGTGCTGTGTAGGTTGGGCAAAACCATATGATTATCTGCCAGGGAAAAGAAGAGAGAGAGGAAAGAATGGAATGAGAGGCAGAAGAGTGAAAAATAGAATATGTGAAGAAATAAAGAACAGGCTTGAGAAAGACAGACAATTTAAAAAAGCAAAGCAGGGGAAACCTACATTGGAGATGTCTAGTAGCAATGCAAAAAATCAATACGAAAACAGATGTTGGATCTTATTTTTAAGCCCTAAGTATATTTACAATTTTCTTTAACCAGTATTTTCCTACATTTCTGCTTTTTCCATCTTGAGAGCCTTACTTAAATATATTCCTGAGGATACTTCTGCTTTAAGTCAGGACTGTTTTGCAATCATAATTTTCATTGTTTAATTTTGGTAGGGGAGATTTAACTTCACTTGACTACTGCAAAAATATTCTTAAACTATTTTACCACGTGGTTGATCTCCACTTTTATTGCTCTGATTTTTTGTTTTATTTTCTTGTTGATGAAAGGAAAACTAAGTGTTCAGCTGCGATTTTTCCATTGCTGCTGTTAAATATTGTTGAAAAGAAATATTTCACTTGCTACTTGTAACATGAACCCTAAGTGTAAAGCTACAACATTATAGTCAGACAGTGAAAGTAGCCAACTCCATTACAGTTTGCCTTCTTGATCATTTCGGGTTGTTAGGAAAATATCGGTGGGGTGGGGGGGGTTGGAGGAAGGGGAAACAAAAGAATCTGATGCAGTAAATTAGGTTTACTGCTGAATGATCTATATAAAATTAAAGTGGGATAAATCTGCAGAAAATTTCAACTGATTTTTTTTTTTTTTAATGGAAGTTTTCAAGACATGCTTTTGACTTATAAATGAAGAACAATTTAGCATACCTTCCTCCAGCAATAAAGTAATTACTATCACAATAAGAAATAGATCAGATCAGTAAGACCCTTCTCAGACAGAGCTAGGGTTTTGACCAGACCATGCAGTTCTGAGATTGTGTCCTTTATAGCATCATACTAATGACATCGATTTCAGGAGAGTTCTGGATGATTCTGATTTCTGCAACTGCAGATACATGTTTTAATAGAAGAGCAGCTGGGGTCATGCTTGTAATCCACTCTGGTTTACCTAAGAATTTCCTTTAGGGGAGAGCTTCACATTACTCTTTCACTGGAGAAAAAAAAAAAAAAAAAGAAAAAAAAAAAGTTATTCAAGAATTTCAGTTATCCTTGGTTGCTCATTTTCACTATCATGTCATGCAAAGCTGCCCTGCAATTTCACTTCTCAGTGAAATTATTTATGGGACTGCAATAAAAATTCCATCAATAAAGATAGTCAAATTTAAAAAAAAAAAAAAGTTCTCCCCAAAAAGGATTTTTTTTCTTAATCCAAATACTCTGAAGCTAAATGTGAATCTCTGGTCTCCAATATTCCCTATGCAAACTTTTTATATCTTTTAAATTATGCATTTACAACGGTCTGTCTTAAAGCTGGAGAAATGGTCAGGTGAAAGAAATAAATGTTTGGAGGAGAAAAAGGAAAGTCAGTCTTGAAGGCAACCTTCAGTTGCAGAATTTCTGCAAGAGGCCCATTAGGAAGCAAGAGTTTAATTGTACTGGTGCAGTCTTTTAAATGCTGTTACCTGAAACAAGTTAACCAAGTGATCACTGTCTGTCTGGTGAATCCAAAAACATAGAAGAAAACTCCATAGGTATTGCTACCAGGGTTGCTGAGCATGCCACCAGCATAAAAGAACTGTGTTGAGGCCAAAACAAATGACAAGCTCAGAATTCAGAATTAAGAAATTTCTACTGTTCTTTGGGGAAAACATAGGATGAGACATTACAGAGGCACTGCAGTAAGGAATTATATGTGTTTTGATGACTCCTGACCTCAATGGGTTGGGATCATTGTTCATGAGCTCTTTATATTTTCTCTTGCATGGAATCAAAAAATGAAAGAGTAGGCACTGCAGTGTTAGAACTGTGACTTCTGGGAATAGCCTTGAAAATGTTAAAGGATCTCTAATTAGAAGCAGGATTGTTCATGGGAATTGTGAATCATTGGCTGAGAAAAGCAGATTTGAGCAAATGAAATGCCTCCAAATAGCAAGGACAGACAGCTATACATGGAATTTGGGTTCAGGCTGACTTCATCTCAATATCCACAAAGTAACAAAAGGCTTTGGTGGCAAAGGAAAAAAAAAGTAACAATACAAAAGAAAGCAACTAAAGAAAATATAGGGCAAAGTTTTATGGCGCTGTACAGATTTCAGGGATAATACCCATCACAAGGACAGACTGGAGAACCCAGATTCTGCTTCCTGTTTAGTTGTCCACTGCATAGCTATAAGTGCAATCATAGCACAATTAGGTTGGGAGGAACCCATGAGGGTTTCTGGTCTGAGCCACTGTCATCTTAGATCAGGTTGCTCAAGGTCTTATCTGGGCAGGTTTTGAATATCCTCAAGGGTAAAAATAGAACTAATAAAAAGGAGACAGAACCTACTAAGAAATAATGAGGTAGTGTGAGCAGCCTAATACAACAAAGGAGACAAGAAACGGAGATGGATGATGTCACATATATTGAGAAAGACAGTAGTTGAGGCTGTGATGAGCTGGAAACTGTATGCAGCAACTATAGACATAGGACAGCAGAGCAAATGTAAGTATAGTAGAGAACTATAGAAGTATAGTAGTGTGGTAGTAAAAGAGGGGCCAATAGTAGAGCCAGACAGGTATAGAAAAACTTGGCGCAAGAAATTAAAATAAAACTAGATATAAGCAATTCAAAGACCTTCTAGGCTGCTGTCTGGTGGAGAAAAATCATCAATGGGAAGTCGTCTCATCCAACCATGAAAAAATAAACCAGAATTAATTCTTATTTGAGAACCACTTGAGTGCACTTGAAAGCTAATAAATTAAAATATGATGGCAGTCAATACCGTGTCTTTGTGCTGAACTCTGTGCTGATAACCCTGTGCCCCCGCAGGTCAGGAAATGAACGTATGGAAGGAATATTAACAGCACAAATGAATAAAATAGGGTACAGTGGCATGCATAGAGCTAAGAGAAAGGAAACTGGGTTGCGAGTGACTAGGATATGAATGAGAGACAAGAAAAAAGATTTTTTTTTAGGTATATATATACATACTGGGGTGCACATAATTGCAATTTAGCTGTAGATACAGCATTTCAGTATATACTGCACTGTATACTTACAGCACATATGCCAGAATTTATGTTGGTAATGAACGATTCTAGTTGTGCAATCAAGAAATTGCCCAGTGCAAGATGTATAGTGCTGAAATTATCAATAATACGTATTTTAGAGTAAAATTGGAAAGAGGAAATTTGCAGTTTATTGGTATAAAATGTAAATTTTATTTCTGTCCAGTGAAGCTGATACTTGCTTGCCGTGAAATGGCAAAAACACTTACAGTATATTGAAGCAATCCAGAGTTCATGGCCAGCATTTTCAGTAGGAGCAAATGTTTTCAGTGCCTTTCTTTTTTTTCTTTTTTTTTGAGTTTCCAGTTTCAGACAACTTCAGTCAAGTCATTTGGGACCATTGTGGTGCTCCGCATTTCTAGAAGTCAGAGGCAGCTTACCTTAAACTTCACAATCAGGATTTGAAGCATTTTGCTATTCATATATTCCTTTGGGCCTGTGTGAGCTTGGGCAAAGGTGCAGAGAAGTCAGCAGCAGGATGTGGAGGTTCTGCCTGTCATTTTGCTCCTCTAGGATTTTACTGAAAAGAGAATTATGTCAATGAGAGAAGTTTAGCTGTATCCTACAATTTAGGTACATGACAATTCAAGCACACTCCAGCTCCTGCGAAAATGCATGAGAAGCACAGAGTAAGAAAGAAACCAGATAACTATCACCAGTACATATCCATACTATTTTCTATTTGGCATGTATTTGGGTATATTACAAACTATTCTCTCTTTTGTTTTTTATTTAGTTTAATAGGTCTAAAACAAATGGAAAATTAAAATCTGAACAAAAGGTATTCTACACCACTGAAAAATGTGTTCTTCCTGACTTTCTGTTGTGAATTCATTATCTGAGAAGATTGTTTAGGTTTCAAAAACTGCCATGCTAAATACAAAGAATAACTTATGCTGCCTCCTTCCTTTAACTTAGTGTGAGTGTTATGCACAAGATAGCTGACACAGAGTTATGATATTATCCGCATCATTTAACTTGCACTTAATTTACCTCGTTAACATTTTTATTGCATTTTGTTACTATTGCATATTCAGAAAACATAGTTGTAAAGTCATCCAGTTCAGGCTAAGCACCTATATATGGCTCAGGGATGTCAACATGCTTTCATTGTTGCATTAAACTGGATTAAATAGTTAAGCTTTCCAGCTGCTGTAGTACCCATTCAGTTGGCAAAGATGTGGAATAATCTATGACTCAGGGTTTTCCAGTTTTCAAGATCACATTTCTACAGTCTGACCAAATGATATGCTAGAAAGAAAAATGGTGTGTTGACCACGGGACCAGTATTTGATTTCAAGCCTTGATGCACCAATACTTCAGTAGGAAATGATCTTGATAGGATGACAGTTCGCAATCTATCCTCAGGCAGCATGATGGTTGTAAATTACCATACCTGGTGTTTACCATTGTTTCTTACTGATAATAGGTGGGAAATTTTTGTATGTGTTTGTGGTATTTTATTGATTGAGTTACTGAAGGTCACCGATACCAAAAAGTTATGGTTTTTTCTTGCAGTTATGTCATAGATTTTAATGAGTTTTTTGAAAGTATGTTGGCTTAATATGTATGATTTTTATAAGCATGCTATATTATCCAAACTTTAAGACTTAAAAAAATTTTGGGGATCATATTCTTCTGGAGTTCTTGGAAGTGCTTTCAGCACTTTTTTTTTTTTTTTTTTTTGTAATGTTAATGTTATCCGTGTATTAGGAGCATGTAATTTCACTCTAACTTCTGTTCAGTGGTAAAGAACTGAAGGTCATGTAATTTTTTTCAATTTTTTTTTTCCTTTTAATTTTTAGAATGGTCTTTGTAGTTTATGGACTAAAAGTCATGAATTTTTAATGATAATAGAAATTATATAGGGTACCAAAAACTTATATTTTTTCACTGAGTTCCTAACAGTCTGTAACTTTGCCGTAGGAAGCTCAATTTAGCCTTTAAAACTGAATTTATTTGAAATAAGTGGTCAAACCAATTTCTTAGATTAGTAATCTCATATTATTTAATATAGAAATAGTTTCCTCTAAATAAAAAAAAAAAATCACATTTACTTTGTATTCCTAATCATTACTAAAATGACATTGCAGAGTATAACTTTATGAGGCTTCTGAAGCAAAAAGGTACATCAAACTTCTATAAAAAAACCTGTGAATTTAACTCATTAGTTTTCTATTTGATTCTTCTGACTGACTAGGAGGTATTAACTCTCTTTTTAATTCAATTAAACCATTCTCTGTTCAATCAATGCTAATAGGTTAATTTATTTTCAGCTATTATTATTGCTTATTTTTTAATAAAACAAAACCACCAGGAGACAGTTTGAGATGAAGTATCATTTTGCAGTGAGCAATAGGCAGAGTCAGGATGAGGGACAACCTCTGTGATCAAGCATTTAACAGTTACACCACGTAAGTAAGTGTGGGTGAAAAATGTCTTCTTGCAAATAAAATGGCTAAAATTAGTGTTTTGATAGGTTAGCTTGCTTGATTTTCAATTATTCCTTTTTTTTGCACACTTGAAGCAGCCTCTGGAAAATTTTTATATGGAATTAAGGGGTGAGAAAAGAACCACTAAAGAGTCAGAGGGAATGAGAATAGAAAAGAAAACCTGACTGTAGGCAGAGGGAGGATGAGAGTAAGTAACTGTGCATCTGGTTCAACAACACTCAATCTTTATCAGCACATTTACTGATGGTCTCTTGTGGTATGCGCCAGTAAACTACTGGGAGTGTGGTTGTCAGACCATACACTTAATATCGAATTTTCTTTTCTTCTAATTGTTTATTGTGCTGCTTAGCCTAAACAAGGCTACTAGTGTCTCTGCTTTATTAGGGCTTAGTTAAACATTTTGGAAAGCCTTCTAAGTATGGACAGAGGACTTCCCTCTGTAAACTTCAGTGAAATCCTTAGATATTTATAGTTCCTTTTAAGAACGACATTGGTATCACTGATGTATCAGTTCCATGGCTTGGCATCTTTCTCAGCAGCCTTCATAATCAGTATCCAGGTTTAATTTTCCCTAAATCACTGTTTATTTATACAGAGAATACATATTTCTCTAAGGATTGCATCCACATCTGGTTATCCCTGCTATGCTTAGAATTAGACTTCTGCTCATCCTAAATCAATTATTTCTAACAGGTGCAAAAACATAATCCCTTTGGTACCTGGAACCAAGAAGAGTTAAATGAAAAAGATATGTGTAGGTTGGAGGACCATTAAGAGTCTTTTAAATCAGTTAAATCAGATTCTGTTTTGCTGACACATAATCTCAGTTCAGGTACCATCTGAAAGCTTTTTCTTTTAATTTTGTTTTTAACATTAAAATATCTAGATTGCAAAGTGCTTACACCTTACCAAAAAAAAAAAAACAAAACCCAAAAACCAAAAAACAAAACAAAACAAAAACCCTAAACCCCCCCCCAAAAAAAACAAAAAAAAAAGGAAAAAGAAAGTTTTATTCATTACTGTATAGAATTGTACTTGTACAGTTCTCTAGTTTGCTTTTCCCAGAATTTCCTCCCACTGCTCTTCTCCCCGTCTTCCCAAAATGCATATTTTCAGCCTCGAGGAAAGAATATAGGAGCAAAAACACCCAACTCTCTGCATGATTTGCTGTCCAACATCTCAGTTATGAGAGATCTCAGCCTTGATGGTCTGGAACAGTTTATTGAAAGGATCTAAGAAAAGCTTGCTGCTTGATTATTCTAATAATTAAGCACTGCAGTTACTTAGGGTTAAATTAATATTAATAGAGAGTTATTTCTAATTTCAATTAAAATAATTTTTTTTAATCAGATCATAATTTCATATATTGCTCTTTGTGGTTTTCAGTTATGCCTTTCATTTGTTTAGTGCCTTTGTTGTTTTATCCATGTGCATATACACATATGTGTGTGTGATTGTGTGTCTATGTACCAGAACAAATTGCTAAGAATGAAGGTAAAAAGTAATTTCTTATGCCGTGAAACTTCCTTGTGGAGTGCAAAAGGTATTGTGAAACACAGACCCATGCTACTCTTTTTAACACAGAATAACTAAGTGATGTAGGAAATGCAGATTTTCCTGTACCAAAAATTGATACAGGAATTTGAGCCTGGCAATCAAAACAATTACCAGGACCATAACAATGTGGAATTAGTGTCTCCCACTGCAGCTTTCAGTTTGTATACACAATTAAAGATTAATTGGTCTACATATAGAGGAATTATTTATTCTGCCCTTTGTCTGTCTGAATGATTTTATGTCTGTCTTCCTCCTTTCAGAGTGCATTCAGGAGAGTGAAGAAAAGTCTTGGCAAAATTGTCAAATACAGATGAATCAGGATTCTCCAGTTTAAAAAAAAAAAAAAATCCCAAACATTGACTTTAGGCTATCTACAGTGTTTATTTTCTGTTTGCCAATCATTTACAGAGACAAAGAACTTCTTTTTCATCTTTTAAGATGATTTCGTCTTTTAAGATAACATTAGAAAAATATGCAGGTGGAAAAGTTGAGTTGTGTGACTTCTGTAGGAGTTCTTGGTGCTGTTGTTTACGTGTCTTTTTGAGGGAGAAGATTAGCATGGAAAAAATGTGTCTGTAGATCAATTTATCTTCCTAGACGAGCTCTATTGTCACCTGTTAGCTTGAGAGACAGAGTACCATGTACAGGTATAGAAAAAGTAAATAACAATGCTAGTGAGTAAGCTGAGAATAATAGTTTCATGCCATAACTATCTTGCCTATTTTAATAAGTGAATTAAAGTAATTCATTTATTAGAATTAATGATGGGTATTTCCTGCACATGGCTTTGCAGGACTAACTCTGAAAGTAGCTTAGGAAAGCTTTGAATCTACAGAATGTTTCATAGCACTGCAAAAACGTGAAGGAGCCACCTCTTTTTCCTCACAGTCATGATTTCAATTTATCTCCAAAGCCATGGTCGTTATATTCAGAAGACTTTCGCATTGTGTCCCCTGCTGGTTCTCACACAGGAGCTGATTTCAGCTATAAATGCTGAGCTGCGTTACACTTATTTTCTGGTTTTGTTTTTGTTTTGTTTTGTCTCTATTTTTCATGTTCTTATTTGAACTATTTATTCCATTCAAAGAAGAGGAAATAATATCTTTTTGACAAAACAAATACGAGGAGCGTGAAGATTTGCAGAAGTTATGAGCACAGGGAAATAGGATTGTAGCAGATACTGTCTCACGTAAAACATCTAGGATGCTGTCTAGCGTCCACATCTACAGTATTGGTAAGCATATTATTATATGCTTGTATAAAATATTCCTCTTTAACCCATTATAAGACCCCAGGACTAGGACAGAGGGAGCAGGAAAGGACTCCCTGATTGACAGAAACCCATCCCATTCTAACATCAGCTACCAGTTTACATTGACCCTTTCCTAAATAAACCAGTTTTCATCTTGAACTTCCTATATTCCGATCCCTTATGCTAGCATGTTTTTTCTTCATTTGTTATGTCCACCTATTGATATGTACTACTAATGGAAATATTTTTGTATATATGGAAAAACCCTTCCTTAACAGCAAAAACCTCCTTGTCTTGTGGCATGAAAGACAGGGAGAAATGCAATGTTTTTGAAAGATCTGGATGATTTCATATCTTAGGGGTAATAAGATCAAAGCATATGTGTGTGTAAATTTGGAACTCATTAATTGAAAACATTTCTGATTAACACTGTCTCTATCTGTGCTGTAACTGACCAAAGTTGTCTTGATGGATTACCTGAGAAATTGCAGTCAAATTCCATGCTGTTCCTTTTGCACTGAATTTTATATGTGTTTTGAAGTCAAAGATCCACAGACACAAGGAACTTCAGGCTTGCGATTATTAACAATGGCTCTTTGATCTTAGAGTGACCCTCAGAGCTGAAAACAAATTTCTCTTTGCAAAATGTGAAAAGAGACATCTAAGGCCTCTGAAAGGCAGTAATAATAAGTACCAGTATGTAGAAATCCCACTTACAGCCAAAATGAAGATGTGAGGAGAAGAGTTAAGTGTATGCAATTGTACAATAACGCTCTGTCTGATATATTTTCTGCCAGGTTCAAATAGTTTTGTCACTTTGATATGCTTTTCCAAAAAAAAAATAAAAACAAAAAAGAAAAGTAAAAAAGGGGAGTATATGACTAACTGGCATTAGACTTCTGTATAAAAATCAACAAAATCAGGATATGGTAAGACATTTAGGAACCAAGATATTCCCTTTTTACTTCTCCTGTTGATCTTTTTTTTTTTTTTTTTTTTTCCCCCTGATTTTAATCTATCCTAAAAAAAAAAAACCCAAAACAAACAAAAAAAAAACCTACCACCAAAACCACTTTATCTTGTCTGAGTTCAAAACTATCCATAGAAGCATTCATAGGCCACCTACTCAAAGAAGTGATTTTGAACACCCTCTAAGAAATTTCAGTTTGTTAGGGAAAGACCAAAAGCTACAAGTACAATGGACTATTAAATTGGTCCTGGGCCCTTGCAATAAGGGAACATTAGTTGAAAACGACTCTCAAATAAGCAGGGAAAGCAGACAAGCTGATCTGTCTCTAAGTGAAGGATTATAAAGCAAACTGGCAGGACTGTTTCTTCAGGGTAGTGGCCAGCTATTTGTGCCATGCTCTTTTCATTTGAATGAAAAATCAGCTGCTTTACAGACTTATTGTTCTCCATGTCTAGTGCTGTGGTCAATGCAGGGGTGTTTGTTACTCTTTTGAAGGTTTCAGCACAAAATGGAAGATAAAATAGCATTCATATACTAAAGTTGAATTGTTAGTCTGCATAAATACAGTAAGTACTTTCGAGCTGCTGAAAAATGTTGACATTGGCTGTGATTTTTCTCTGGAGTGGTGGGATTCTGTCTGGTTTTGGATTATCATTGCAGTGACATAAGATCATAGGTCAACAGCTCTATCACTAGTAAAATAATTAGGAAAAGTTTAGCCCTGCCAAGATGAGAAAAATCCTAGTTGGCTGCCTATGTATTCCTTGTTCTCTGCACCACTTTTGTTTGAGCATCTTTTGCCATGTACAAGGAGACTCTGCAGGCCATAGACACACAATTTAAGAATACAGAGCAAATATTTATTAACCGCTGCACACAGTGGATTTCTAAGCTAAATACTACTCAGCTAAGTATTAATGCAGTCACTGCCCTGATGCAATACCCAGTGCTGCCTTGGAGATTTTCAGCCAGGTGTGGAAGGGTTCTCCTTCGTTGCTCTTTGGAACAGGCATCCAATTCCTTGTTGTGATTTTTCTTTTCCTTAGGATTTTAGCTAGCTTTTCACAGCAATATTTTTCTGCCTGAATCTTTAAGATGTATCTTTGACTCCAAAAGAAGAGATGAAATTTTGAAAGAGTGATGGGGAGAGGAGCAGGTAGGGAAGCTGAAGGGCAGAACCAATGACAGATATTTCAGTGGGGGAAAGAATGGATGGGGTCTTGACAACAGCAGAAATGGAAGCTGAAAGACAAAAATAGTAAACACAGAGCCAAATATTTGGAGGCTAGATGAAAGCTAATGAAACAGGCAAAAAAAAAAAAAAAAAGCAAGGTTTTTCTGAGCAATGCCTTTTTTTTCCCCCGGTAAATTGGAGAGTGAGCACAGTGATTAGATGTTACACATGCCATCAGGATGCAGATCAAAGCAAAACCAAGATCAAAAACCCCATAATATTATTTTTATAAGTATTGGTTTATGGAGGTTTGGGCCATTAACAGTTTTCAGTTATGCACCAAGTTTCTGTATTACTGTGGTGGAAATTAACACAGCTCCTCAGAAGTTAATGAAATTTAGCAGGTCACATTAAGTGTGAATTTGACCCTCTAGACTTGATCTGCCTATGGCTTGACACCAACATGCGTCTGTGGGCTTCAGTGGTGGTAATCCTACTTCAGGCTTATAAGAACTTCACTGCTTAATTCAAAAGAAAATCTTTCTGAGGTCATTAACTCAGCTTGTAACTCTGGACAGTCACTGACTCTCCTAATTTTAATAATTGCTTAAATTGCTTCCTAAAATTGTCCAATTTTAAAACTCTGACAACCTTTTGTAAATATTGTATATACATATCACTTTTGTGCAGAATTAAGAATATCAGTGGATTGGGGAGATGGGGAATTGGATAATTTTTGGCTCTTTAGTATTTTTAAACTGCTGGTTCATCCTCTGCAGCTGCCTTGCATTTTATAGGTGCACTAAATTTGATGACCGTGAAGGACTGTTAAACAATATACTGTGATAAAAATAGTTCCCTTTGCTGACATTATGTGATTTTTTTTTTCTAAACTAGCTTCATAAATTGCATCAACAAAAACTATTTGCACTTTTTATTTTTTTTCCCAGAATTTGAGACAGGTAAACTAAGTTGTCTCTGTAGGACCAAGAGTGAAAAGAACCACATATAAATGATGGACCTGACCCTCCAGTAGTTATTGGTACTAAATAACCTTGTTCTTGCAAGTACTGTTATTTAAAGACACTGGACTTTTCCACACCACTGTTACAGGACCATGTACCCAAGAAACTCTTACACAATATTCTTCTTACAAGGTTTTTGTAGAACTTGACATCTGAATACAATTAACAATTAACAAATCCTGTATGTATTTCAGGCTAAATGAAGTAATATGATAAGTGAATTGAAAGCATTAGCTGACCCTGGTATTTCTGAAGAAATTTCATGTACTGACAGGGTTATGGAAGCTTGCGTAAATTATACGTCGTATGAAATAAGAGTGATATTAAAATGAGACTTTAAATAGTATCATTTAAATAAGAGATAAGCATTCAATTACTTTGATCTAATAGGTCAAAGAGTTAGCACTGTGGGAGATACTGACAATTTCAATAGAAGAAAAGTAAAGGAGAAAATATATTCTCCTGAGTCAAGAAAGAAATTACTTCCCTTATTAGGGAAGCTGATAATAAGCTATATCATAACAGGAAAGGTCATTTGAAGAAACAGAAGCTTGATTATTCAGCTAATCAAAAGAATCAAGAAGGTGCTTTTACCTGCTATCGTTTCCCAACTTCATACAAGGACAGATACTATCCACTAATAAAAGTATTGTAATTACATGTCTACACTGTCTTCCAACTCTTATCCTTCATATTGAAGGTATGAGGTCAAAATAGATTATATTAACTGTATAAGGAGATAACAGAAGGACAGTCAAGAACTGGGCGATATGTTTTATTTGAGAAGTTGAATGCTAGGATTTTGAAATATTTGGAAAGAAGTTCAGGCGTTCAGTGAGATTTCACTGCCTAAAAAGTAAAGTTGTAAAAATTCCAGCCTTAGAATTCCTCCCTCCTCTTGTGTTCGTTTGATTTCTGAAGTTCATTTATAGGCCCACTCCTTTTCTTTGTGTACCTCTTCCCCTTATGTCCCAGAGTGCTGACCACCTAGCTCTTTTAAGACTCTTTAATGTAATTCAGTTAAACTTGCTAACTTAAAATCTCCAACTTCTATTGGAGTTCCCATTTCATATCTTCCTTGAAATATTTTATTATCAACTGACATTTTCTGAATACAGAAGATAGATACTTATTGAACACTGCTCTTCTTTGAATTGATATTGATAATATAATAGATGAATTATTGTTCATTACGTATATGCTCAGTAGCAGTGTATTAATTAATGATCCAACCACTCATTTGCTTTTCATAAAAATACTTTTACTTAAATAGAATAGGAATAAATTGTCAGATTCCATCTGAAAAAAAAAAAAAAAAACAAAAACAAAAAACCACAGACAAACTAACTGAAAAAAACCCCAAAAAACCCCAAACCAAAACCTAAATCAACAAACCCAAACTAAAACCCCAAACCCTGCATATCATGAGACTGGACTTTTAGATCAGATGTAGTTTTCATACTTGTTGTGATCTACTTGGTGCTAGTGAACAGTCCTAGTGAAATTACTAGTGAGAAAAAGAAAAGAAGAAGGAAAAAAAAAAAAAAAGTATTTGAGACATTCAGACTCTCATCATATGATGGTCTATTAGTTTTTCTTTCTGATTATTTCCTAATGTTATTGTACTTGAGCTATAGCATCCAGACAAAATCTGTTTAAACAGTCAGTTATGGATGAACTCATAAATCAATGATGATGAAGAGAAATCTGTCATCAGTTTAGCTGAATTACGAATTGAAAATAGTAGTTTCACAGTTGTAAAAGGGTAATAATTATGCCAGATTTCCACTTGTGTGACCTGGCTTGATTTTTTTTGTTGTTATGTTCTTAAGATGTAAATAGAAAAACGGTTTGATGATATATTACAGCAATTGTAAAAATAAATCCACTTCATTTTCCCAATTCTGTTTTCCTGTTCCTGTAGTAGCGTGCATTTATGAATCATCTACCTTAAAAATAGTTTTTAGAGTACACTTAATTAAAAATTTAAAGACAATTTTAAGCTTCATATTTATTTTTCAAGAGCCCGTGAAAAATTACTGTGAACTGCACCATCATATCATTTCTATTATGTTTGTGAAGGAAAAGGAAAGTAGACCGCGCATTATTTGTCAAGAGCTTCTTTGCTGTGCCTTGGCTTCATAGCCTCTTCTGCTCCAATGATGAAAATTTAACAAAATTTTCATATAAGCCCTTACTGCAATAGACTGTTGCACCCTTCAGAACAAAGAAGCAGAAACAAACCTTACAGAAAAAAGAGGCTAAAAAGCTATTCTCAGAAATGTCACTAAGTGCAGCTGAATTAAGCCCTCCCTACTATCAGTTCCAAACAGTTTGCTATATAATAGTTGGGAAGGTGCTTGAATATTATATTTGGATATCCCTGACTCTCTTTAAGGCTCAATAATATTTGACATTGACATCCTGTCATGAAGAATTTGTTAAAACATTGGATCTAAAGCAACTAAGGAGGATGTGATGTGTATGTAGGTGTTTGAAAAGCATGGATATGAAAAAAAAAAAAAAAAAGATAAATTGTTGAAGCTGATTATCTAACTGTTAGTTCCAGTAGTGTGCAACTCAGTTTGAAGAAATGATATAAAACCAAGAAGGATTAAGGTTGAAGATTAGCAATGTCTTAATTAAGACAGTCAAGACAAATCATAGAATCCAGGCTCAGTAACGGTAATGAGTAGAAGTCCCGTGACTGTTTACTTATAGGTAAGAATAATTTTCTGGTAATGGAATTAATATACCTTATGCTGAGATCAATAAGAACATATTGTTGACTTCTCTGGGAGTTGTATGAGGCCTAAATGACTTCTCAGATATCTCCTGGTTCATCTTTTTATACACCTGTGAAAATTAACTGCTTTAGTCAAGTCTCACTTACAGAAAGACATCTCTTACCAAGTAAGTCTTTATTAAATCTTTGTCTCTGCCTTTCTTTGAATATAAACCTAGTAACTGAAGAAAATTAATTTTATTTCAAAGTCTGAGATTCAGAAATCAAAACTCCATAGAGCATAGGATCATGAAACAATGACCAAGGAGAAAGGGAGGCACTGAATTGCCTCCAAAGGTCTCATCTACACCTATTCTCTTTGACTGTTTTTTGGGGTAAACTTTTTAGTAGGGCCTGTTGCAACAGGACAATGGGTAATGGTTTTAAACTAAAAGATGGTAGATTTAGATGAGATATAAAGGCAAAATACTTTACAATGAGGGTGGTGAAACGCTGGAATACATTGCCCAGAGAGGTGGTAGATGCCCCATCCCTGGAAACCTTCAAGGTCAGATTGGACAGGGCTCTGAGCAGCCTGGTCTAGTTGAAGATGTCCCTGCTTATAGCAGAGGAGGTTGGACTAGATGATCTTTAAAGTTCCCTTCCAACCCAAACTATTCTATGATTCTATGGATCACATAATCACAGAATGGTTGAGGTTGGAGGGCGTCTTTGGAGGTCTGGAAGTCTGGACGACTCTATCATTGCATCAATTCACTAATGACACTTAAAATCTGTGGAGATACATGGTTGTTCAAGGCTCTACCTCCTAAAGTTATAAGCATAGATAATTTGTTTGTCCTACTGAATTAGGGAAATAGCATCTCAGAAATTTAGGAGAATCTCACTATTGTAGATCAGATTTTTTGTTACATTCTGCATATATCTCCTTCCTTCCTCAAAAGCACTCAAAAAGAAAAAAACCTCAGGTGGAACAAGATTCTTTTCCAAACTTTTCCAAACTTTCCAAACTTTCCAAACTTTCCTTGAAAGGTAATGTATCTTTGTCTGATTTTTCAGACATAAAAATGAAAACTGTACAAAAAAACAAGTTGAGATTCCTTTCTGGAGGGTTAAGTAGATCATTTGTCATTGAAGTCTTGTTAGTTTGGCTGCTGACAAGGCAGAAAGAAAAATGTTTTAGCAAAGCCATATAAAGATCCTAGTAAAGGATTGCAAACCTCTTTGGGATCTTTCCCAAATTTTTACTAGTAATCAGTGGTAGGCCTTCGCTAAGGTTATATGTTTGGAAAAGGCAAAACAATAGCATCAGTTAAATAAAAATAGATAAGTAATGAGGAATTAATAAGTTATAAGTAAAGGAAGTATTGTCCCTATCCTTATAACAGAGACTCTTTTTCTCCTAAAGACTCACTGCCTTCACTACATCTATATTTTTAGTGGGTTGGGCAGACTCTTAGCTTCTCTGGTAAAATTAATTCTAAGATGTCCAAAGAAATCTGATAAATATTAACTCCTAATAATATTAAATTGTTCCAAATGCAATACAAGTAATTCAAAAGATTCTTCAAGTTTATAGTGGCTAAGAGTGAATAGAATGGCTGGAGCAGAAATATCATTCAGCATGAATATATATGTCCATATATTTCTCTTTGTATATATATAGTGTATATATAAGCTTATATATACGCCTATATATGTAGAGAAAGAGAGGTGGCGGGTTGAGATTATATATGATACTTACCCTGCCTGTGCTAAACCAAATAGTAAAGTATCAAGGCCGGGCTGTGAATTCATTAATTCAGCTGGTGATTGCATTGGAGCTAAGAGAAGAACTGCTGCTTTTAAGAGTCTTGGAGTGTCTATGTGAAATATAAGAATGATTTATACGAATTACTCATGTGACCTCCCAAATAAATTGATTGAATTCAAACTCTTGGCAGTCCTTGCTCTAAAGTCTGAAAATTAGGTAGTTAAAAATAATATTAATAAAAAATATATTTAATCCTGAATATACAAGATAAAATTTCTAATGTGTGGTAATCAGCATTTCTGTCTGCTTCCACACAGTAATCATTTTTAGGAATAACTGTAATGAAAAAGCAGTAAAGCTCAAGAAGTACCAGACTGTGGTTACTCATACACACATTTACAAAAAAAGTATATCCAATCAGATAGTTTTTAGTATTAAATTATATATATTTAAGTCTTCTCATTCATAACATGTCTCTAGATTATTTCTCTGGATTCATTTATGTAATGGAAAACTTCCAGTGTTCACAGATCTAAGTATTACATCAGTCTGGCTTTAGTCATTGATTTCATTAAATCCAGTCAAATTTTGCCTGAATTAGGACTGAAGAGAAACTTTCTAAAGACTGAACTTTTCCAGATACTAGCTATGGTACAGCTTTAATGCTAAAGCCACAAGTGACAACAGAAAACTCTCACTTCTTTTAAAAATAATTTATCAACTGTTATGTACAGAATACAAATGAAGACACAAAGTATGTCCAAAAGAGATTACAACCCAAATAGAAACTAGATCAAATGCCTGAAAACCTGATATCACAGAATCATATGGGGTTGGAAGGGACCTCTGGAGATCATCTAGTCCAACCTCCCTGCCAAAGCAGGTCCTCCTAGAGCAGGCTACGCATGAACTTGTCCAGGCGGGTTTTGAATGTCTCCACAGAGACTCCACCACCTCTCTGGGCAGCCTGTTCCAGTGCTCTGCCAGCCTCAAAGTAAAGAAGGTCCTCCTCATGTTTAGGTGGAACATCTTATGTACAAGTTTGTGCCCTTGTCTGTCATCAGGCACCCCTGAAAAAAGACTGGCCTCTTCCTTCAAAGCTACACTTAGAGAGTTAATATATTTGGAAGTCATTATAGCTTAATATACACATTAACAGTGAGCCTTGAGGATGTGATGCATTTGCAGGAAATGTATACATCAGATTAGCAAAAAGAGAAGAAAGAGGAAAAGTTGTCATAGAGAAAAATGGGGGTGAGGGGAATAAAGGGATGGAGCTAGGTAAAACAAATTAGTCTTAAAATCAGGTCTGTAGCCAAGGAACATACATAGTGCTCTCGAGAGCTTATATGAAGATGTTTTTGCTAGTAACAATGTGGAAAAACGTACAGTTTGAGACAAGAGAGTCGAGGAAGAGATGCTGGTGCCAGGTGAGAAAACACACAGGAAGGGATAAAAAAAAGTTCAGCCAAGAAAAATGTGGTGAAATCAAAGTTGTTTAAATGGGAAGATTAATAAGAATGGTGAATAGCCTAAAGTCATTAGCCTTGGGGACAGAGAAAAAGACAGATTTATGTGTGCACACAGCTATTTCAAGGGGAGATGGGGAGGGTTGGGAAGAAAACCACAGAAATTGTGACAAAAATCAGAATTTTGTGTGACGTACTGTTGTATTTACCATTGAAGCTGATCCTGGCCTTATTAATATGTGAAGTTTTTCCATTTGTTTCAATGGGCTTGGAATCAGGGCACTAAAGTGCTTAACATACTCACCAGTTTCACATCTCCCCTCTGAATATTCGTATTCTCATGAAAGCATTTTTCCTGATGTGTGGTTTATTTTGTTTAACTAAAAATGGATGTACAACAAAGATTAGTGCTTAAAATAATATTTGGTGTGCAATTTAACCCCAGCATGTTTTACACAATACCGAATTACATGATGTTGTTTGAGATATTCTGAAGACAACTTTTCATAATAATTAATATAGTTTCTCTGAGCTCTGTAACATCTCTCAAATGTCAGTTACTTGGGTCACATCCAGAAGAAGCACCGCAGTGCTGTCAGGAGGGCTGCCACTCTCTGGAAGGGATAAGAAAATCAAACTCCTCTCTTTCTGTGGCAAAAAAATTTCTCAATATACTTTTTAAAAATAATATTTTTTAGTATTTTGTCATCCAATATATTGTCGTTCTGATGACTAAATTATATTCTGAAACAAAATTATTGTCTTAAAATATTTTTTTTAAGTGCTTTCCAATACAATGTATTTCCAGACTGAAGTTTATGAGAGGAAGGATTTATTATTTTATATTGAGTGACTGGGTTATTCCCAGTTTTAGGTCACTGTAAAGTATATCTCCAGTTAAGGGTATGGTTAATTCCCTAACTGAAATAGGCAGATAAATTAACAACTCTGCTAGTACAAATGTATTTATGCATGATCAACTTAGGTGAAAGAGCTGCTTCATTAAAATAAAAGTGGTTCCAAAAAAAATTTAGTCTGATGTATACACAGTATTGTAAGAACTGAACTTTATGAGTGCAATTGAGATATTAATGTAACAAAACACAGACCATAGTGAGGGGGGAAAAGGGTTGTTTTAGTTATTTGTAAACATGGATATGCATAATTTCAATATTTATACATAAGAAAGAAAAAATCTTAAATAAGTTTCTTTGATCTTCTTCTGTAAATATCTTTACATAAAAAAATATGCATCTTATAAAAAGAAACAACTAACTAAGGAAGCAGAGATTCTGTAGAAAAGGATATAGATGACTTATAGTGCATTGTAATCTGTTCATAGATCAGCCATGTATAAGAGGGATGTATTACCTAACTGCATTTCTAAGACCTTTGCTGAAGTACTGTGTCAATTTGGGGTACAGACTGAAAGAAAGATGAAGTCTGATTGAAAAGGAAGATAAAAATAATGATCAAAGACCTAGAAAAATGCGACTGATGAGATAAGATTGAGTGAACTGGTGGTGTTACATCTGGAGAAGTGAAAATGGCTACCATTTTTCCTCTAGGTCCTAAACTATGTAAAATGCTGCTGCAAAGTGGAATAGAATAAACAGGCTTCATTTTCCTGCTGGACAGGAGACATAGTTCTGGAATAACATTGCAGCAGGGAAGGTTCAGATTAGAATTAAGGGCAATGTATTAGGAGTAAAGAGAGTTCAGCACAGAAGAATGTTGCCTGAGGATGCTGCAAAATCCTTATCAGTGGAGGGTTTTGATAATAGCTAAACATTTGTCAGGAATGATACAATTGATTTTGCCTTTTTGCCGGAAAGTGAGCTAAATAGCCTGATAAAGTGCTTTCAATTATTTTTCTATCATTTCAGCAGCTAAATAACAATATTTAATACATTTGTATACAATACTTTAGAAAATGAAAGTATAAAGACATCTTTCAATTAAACTCTACCACATTCCTGTTGTCAAACCCATCTGGAATTGTTAAAATTTTAGTCCTGTTCTGAATACGAAAAATATGAGTTAGTGATACCTATTCTTTCTTCCAGCAGTCTTTCGTCTTTAAACTACTGTAAAAAGAATAACTATTGTTGGAATGCAAGGCAAATGAAAAATGCAGGGATCAAAAAGGGTTCAATTTATAAACTACTAGATTAAAGAAAAAAAACCAAGGATTTTTACCTCTGTGCTACTCTGCCTTTGTTATGCATAAAATAAGCAAATAGAATAAAGCTAACATTGTACATCCTTGTTTTTGTCTCAAATTTGCACTTTATTTTCAAAATCACTAAGCAGTGGTCTGCCTGTTCGGTCAAGTCAACAGGAATTTCCATTAACCTGAAGATAAGTAGTGTTAAGTCTATCTGTATTGCATTAGTGACAACATGTAGATACACTTACAATGAAAAGTGTGAGTTAGTGGTTGTATGAGTGATATCACCTTTTAGATAAAACCTTGCTGTAAGATTCTCACTACAGCTGCCTACTTACCTGAGTGAAGGTTGACGGCCACTCGGTAATTTCGCAGTTCAAAATGGTGCAGACATATGTACTGATCCAAGTGTATGGATTTCTACACGCTAGCTTTAAGGTAAAGGTTAGTTGTTCTCTGCCAATTACCTTAATCCAATGTAATGATTTCATTGCATATTGGTTCGCATGCTGTCAAAAACTTAAAAGTACACACGCATGCACATATATATTTCACTTAAATACTTGTGTGTATGGACAAGTTTAAATTAAGAAAAATAGTAAGATGACAGTAAGGGAAAAAGGTTTTACTTTTGCAAAATAAAATACAAAGTGTTCTTGTTCCTAAAAAGCAATATAATATGGACAGTTATTTGAAGGAGTCCTAATACAGTTCAGTTGCAATAAAGGATTAAAATGCCAAAACTCTTGGCACAAATAGAAGTTATTTCATCTTCTGTACCGACCTGTGTTTACAGTTAGAAATGCTTTCTAATATGTAACCCAAATCTCTTTTGTTGCAAATTGAGCTGATTACTTCTTATCTTACCCTGCGTAGACAGAGGGGACGATTGAACACAGTTTCCCGTACAAAAGATTTGAAAACCTGTGTCTTTCTTCAGAGGCACTTTTGTCTAGAATAGAGTTTCTTATCCTGTGAATATCATCTAATGCTATTCTACTGGCTGTTTAAATTGGAAGTATTCAATTAGCTTTAATTCAGCCATTGCGTATGCCGGTGGCAGTATCTTATTACAAGGAATTCTTTTTTCTTTTCTGACATTAAGCAAATTTATATTTTCAAATGACATTACTTACCTACTTGAAGAAATTACTCTGAAGTAGGGTGTGAATTTCTGAGCCCTGATGGAGAAACTTGTACTACACAGTCAGAGATAAAGGACCTTGTTGGAGGTGATTTCAGTTATTTTAGTGGAATTTGCTGCTGAAATTATGGCTGCTTCTGAAAGTAACTCTTCAGTTCAAAGTCACTTTCAACAAGTTTCTGTCCTCTCTGGTGTGACTTGGAGACTGTTCCTTCTTGGCTCAGAAATAGGAGTCCATGCATTTTCTGTGTGAGGAAATGTGTCTATAACCCTGGCTTCACACTCCCAAGAATCCTCTGGATCCCTGGGATGAGCTGATACTCCTTTGCCAGCATAATTCTGGAGAAACTTCATTCATCTTTGAAAAATCTGAAGCCAGCCAGCTCAATACACCAATTTAGCAGAAACTTCCAGCAAAATGAAGGCTGTAACATCACTATCTGGATTAACCAAACTATCTGTGACCTGAGAATCAAGCATTTTAGTTTTACATTTACATCAAATTTAGCAGAAGTAAAACAGCAAAAAACTATATATTTTTCTTCCTTGATGACCCTGATAAAATCTCTTCAAAATCTCTTTATGCAACAACCAACCTCTTTAACAGAGTTCTAAAAGAATGCTCTCATCATCCGTGTTTATATTTTATTAGCTGTTAAGCACTACCTAACAAAGATAGCCACTGGCAATGAAACGAGACAACAGCAAGGTTATTTAGGAGCACAGCATTGATCGGTGAGAATTAAAGATTGGTGTGAGATTTAACCAAGCCCTTGATAGAGTGATGTGTCTAAGAAAAAAATCTTTCTCTGGATCCATCCAGATGTGCTCCAGTTTAATCAGCATCATCAGTGCAAAGCTCCCATCTGTAGAAGTGAGGTGTACTTCCACCAGAGAGGTAAAGGGGAAAAGCTTTGTAACCAAAGAGGTTCTGATTTCTCCATGATACTTGTGTAATTGTCAATCTTTTAAATTCCTGTGATAAAATCAGACTTTAAAATTAACTGACCTGAGCTACCAACTTCTCAGGACAGGTCTAGAAATAACCTGTTGGCTATGCAAACCTACACTGAATAGGAAGATTGCAATTGAGCTCCTGTTATACAAAATTAGCTTGGCTTCCTACGAGGCTGCTGTGGTGAGGAGTGTAATCAACTCACCCACAGACAGTGTGATTTCAGACGTTAATGCCATAGCATTTCTAGGCCAACCTCCATTCCCTGTGAAAACACAGTACTTTATCCATATTTGGGTAGGGGGACGTCCTACTGTTATGAACATTAGATGGAAACAGCAATGCTAATGGTAGCTTCTCATCAATCACCCTAGGTTTCTGTTATACAAAAACAAACAAAAAAAAAAGAAAATCATGTCAGAAATAACAGTGACAGAATCAGTCCAGCAATGTCATCCATCAATTTTTGAAAATACATACAAGCATTGGCGTTGTGCATTAATTTCAGGTATAGACAGTTAGTGCTTTATTAACCACCAATATTGTATTTAAAATCTTGTGTCTAAAGCTGGGATCTTTGCGTGTGAGAACTTCTACTCCTTAGCAAAGCTAGAGAGTCAAGACTATATATCTTGATATATTCAGTGGGTAAAAAACTGGCTGGATGGCCATGCCCAGAGAGTTGTAATTAATGGGGTGAAATCCAGTTGGCGGCTGGTCACCAGTGGTGTCTCTCAGGGCTCAGTTTTGGGGCCAGTCTTGTTTAATATCTTTATTGATGATCTGGATAAGGAGATTGAGTGCACCCTCAGTAAGTTTGTGGATGACACCAAGCTAGGTGGGAGTGTTGACCTGCTTGAGGGTCGGCAGGCTCTACAGAGGGACCTGGACAGGTTGGATCAATGGGCCAAGGCCAATGGGATGAGGTTTAATAAGGCCAAGTGCTGGGTCCTGCATTTCGGTCACAACAACCCCAGGCAACTCTACGGGCTTGGGGAAGAGTGGCTGGAAAGCTGCCCGGCAGAAAAGGCCCTGGGGGTATTGGTGGACAGCCGGCTTAACATGAGCCAGCAGTGTGCCCAGGTGGCCAAGAAGGCCAACGGTATCCTGGCCTGTATCAGGAATAGCGGGGCCAGCAGGAGTAGGGAAGTGATGGTGCCTCTGTACTTGGCCCTGGTGAGGCCTCACCTCGAGTACTGTGTTCAGTTCTGGGCCCCTCACTACAGGAAGGACATTGAGCTGCTGGAGCGTGTCCAGAGGAGAGCCACCAAGCTGGTGAGGGGTCTAGAGAACAAGTCCTATGAGGAGAGGCTGAGGGAACTGGGCATGTTTAGTTTGGAGAAGAGGAGGCTGAGGGGGGACCTCATTGCCCTCTACAACTACCTGAAAGGAGGTTGTAGAGAGGTGGGTGTTGGCCTCTTCTCCCAAGTGAATAATGACAGGACCAGAGGAAATGGTCTGAAGTTGTGGCAGGGGAGGTTTAGCTTAGGTATTTGGAAGAATTACTTTACTGAGAGAGTGGTCAGGCACTGGAACAGCCTGCCCAAGGAGGTGGTGGAGTCACCATCCCTGGAGGTATTTAAGAAACGTGTAGACATGGCACTTCAGGGCATGCTCCAGTGCCCGAGATTGTTGGTTTGTGTCTGTTTGTGGGTGGGGTGTGGTGTGGTTGTGGGTGTTTGTTTTGGTTTGGTTTTGGTGTTGGTGTTCTGGGATTTTTTGGGTGTGGTTGTTTTGTTTGGTTGGTTGGTTTTTGGTTTTTGGTTTTTTGTTGTTGGTTGGACTCGATGATCTCAAAGGTCCCATCCAACCAAAAATATTCTGTGATTCTGTAATTCTGTGATATAAGTTTGTGGCAAATGTCAAATGTGTTCCTGCCTGATTTTGTCGTGTCAGCTGTCATTTTGCCTAAAGAACTGTTGAGGAAATGAGGCATATTTTGGTTGCAAAACACTGAAGTATCAATTCAATTATCATACCAGCAGAGGTACCCTAGTAACATAAGGTTAAGATAAGATTATTGGAGATATAAACAAATTAAAATGACTGGGATTTACTTCAAAGAAGGCATATACTTTTATGTGCGTTTATATTTGTTCAGACTCAGTAAAAGACACTGAGCTTGTGCGTAAACCTGCATTATAGAACATCCCATTACTTTGCTTCTTGATTCAGTCTTGGAGTGAATTGAATACTGGAAATTTGATGAGGTTTTCACTGTCACAAATAGTCTGAAAATTTTGTGTAAAAATTGTTTATCTGTTTTACTATTGGCATTTTTACTAGCTTTTTAGTGATCTTTCTGGCTTCTCCTGGGCCTGCTTAAAAGTGCATTCATATATGATGATCTTCATAGGTCTTTCCAGGGATGACAGACTTGATCATGACATATTTTCTTGTCCCAGATTTCCTAGGAGGCATCATTTAATTGTTAGCCATGTTATTATGTCACCAAATACACAACTGTCATTAGCTGGTTTGTATGAGAATTAAACATTTTAGATCTTGTAACATGCAGTTTCCTTAATTTTGTGTTTTTCTTTGACATATCATTTCACACTTAACTATAAATAATAAACTACTTAGCTCATATATATCAATAAGAAACTCTGTTAGAAGTGAGAGATTGTTTGCTTAATACCAACAAGTACTTTGGAGAACATCAAATCCCCTGACAGATGAGTGTTGCCACAAGGATTTATTTTGTTCAGGCTTTAACTAAAATAGCTTCAGTTGAGTTTTGCTATTTAAGGATATTGAAGTAGAAGGTTATAGCTAAATGATTTATAGATAGTAATTGCATTTCCCAGCTTACCTATTTCCATAAATGAAATCTCAGATTCAATTTGTACTTGATCTTGAGCACAACAATGTCATTATTTGTATGTTCATCAGTTTAACAAGAAAGTAGTTTTCTTTTTTTCCTCCCCAAAATATTTAAAAGTTTTAGGACACACATTAGTTTTAATTTTCTTTTTCTCCTCATAAGATACACGGAAATGTGTTTCTATACTTGAAGCATTTAGATTGTTAATGAAAGGAATCATCTGAATTTTAAAGTGGTAAGCGAAGCACAGCAAGTGCTAAGGTGTGTGTTCTTATACTGTATTTTTATATGCTATATAATCAGCATCCTACAACAGGGGATTCAGAAAAGATATTGAGTCCTGCCTTGTATCTGGAAATGAATCTTAATTAACTCATCTTTAGTTGCAGGGTTAACACATGACCAAATCTGTTATTTCACTAATTTGATTAGACAAAATCATGTTGGACTGAAGGAGCAAGAAACATCATATTTTGACCACTCACTATAGAATCCATGTTCACAGAGAATGTCACAGCACTGTAGTGTGAGTTAAGCAACTTAGTTTGTTTTCTGATAGTGAAATGAAGAATAAAAAAAACAAGCACTTTAGGTAAAATCATAAAGCTCCAATCAATCCAAGACAAGAAGATTGCTGGGCAACTTCTGAAGCTGAACACAGAGCTTAGCACTCCAGTGAATCTAAGCAAATTTCCAATACTGTGCTATAAATAGACAAGTTACTTAAAATGCTAGACAGACTTATTCCAAACAAAATGTTTCTTATGAAGACACGGGGCAGAGGAAGGAGTTATGACAGGAATGCTATTTCCTAAGTGGCATTAAACCCTCTACATTATTCTCCAATGTACTCCTTGCTAGTGTCACTAGTAAAAGACAATTTTCTTGAATACCTTTCCTTCCCATTGTTTCAATGCTCTCTTTTTGCTGTATAAGTTATTCCTTTGTTGGTTCCCCAGGCTGTCATACTTGAATTGCAAGCAGACCAATAGGCCGGTCTGAGAACTGTTGCTTCATATGTTTGGTGTCACAGCTATTTAGACACTTGAAATTTCTTTCAATTACTCGGTTTTATTGGAATCTGTTACTGTGGTCTGCTAGCCAAAACAAGGACTTTACTAAAAAATAATAAATTGCTGGCTAATATTATTTGCATGGTAATTGCTTTGCAGTGCCTATTAAATCAGTGTTTCTGGCACAGCTTTGTGATGGCAGAAGTAGGGATATTAATATACTATGACAAAAAGCTTTTCTCATTTTCTGTTTTTTTAAATTAATTACTATTTTCCCTTGGGGAGGGGGTGGGGGTGGAAATGTATCCATTGTTACCCTCAACTTCATGGGATTTTGATCAGGGCCATGGCATGGGTTGGAAAATCGGTCATCGTTGCAGATTTTTAAGGAAATATTTAATGGGACAGGGTCAGCTCTGCTGTAGACTTCTTGCACCTTTGTGGCCCAGCTGATCAGCACAGGAGTAGAAAATCTAGCCTGTTTCCAGCTTGAAAATGACTGATGACATGTGCCATTCATCAATCAGAAATGCCTACTGTGCATCCTCAGCTCAATTAATCTGCATGTATGCTGGAAGTCCAACACCTTCAGACCACGCTGAATTTACTGTCTTTTTTTCATTAGCAGTTGAACACATACACAATCATTTTGACACATCTGGATAAAATGGACTCTCTGGCCATACGCTGGATAACAAAGGTGTCCATATTTCCATCCAGGATTTGCAGGCAAGAAATACATGAGCCTCAGATAACTCCCAATTCAGAATATATAAGGCAATGGCTTTCTCATGGTTTGATCTCAGTTTGATTTCTCTCTCCAGAGCATTAATGGCAATTATTTAGCGTATATGTTCTCTGGAAAGAGTCTTCTGAACCTGACTGCATTTGTTAGGTCTGGTCACAACTCCTAGGTGGCTTTAGTATGCATTTGCTGAAGTTTGGGTGTTTGGGATTGTGAAAAATAATCTGACAGGAACGATTTTTAATGTTATATAACTTCTCCTGATTAAAATATTTCTAAGATACTGCATACCAAAGCGCTTTTGTCTGAAGTGCATCATTACATACCATTATTTTAACTGCCATGATTTAAAAATGTTACTGTAAAGACACTATCATGTATTTTCTATATGATTTTTTTTTAAGTGCTCATAGGACTCACTGCAATTTGTAGCTAGAGTTTAATTAATTAATAGGCATATGTAACTGTCAATCAATAATTTAGATACTTCTGGCTCTCAGTTTTTGGAACAGAGCTTGGTTTATGAAGAGTGAACAAATATACCATTCCATCTGTTAGCTAAACCACCTGGCACAAAATCATTTGGGGCATAATTATGTAGCTGGCAAGAGTTTAAAAAAATGTGGTTTCTAGAGTTTTAATCCCAATTGATGCTTTACTTTGTAGTGATGGAAACCTGACTAATGCATCAAGAACCGGTACTTTTTTTCACACCTTTGAAAAAAATAACTTGTGTTCACCTTGTAAAAAATACCTAACACTGATGAATATAGGAACCAAGAGACAGGCGTGAAATAAACCTGAGAGCATAATCACAGGAATGGAACTGAAGCTGGTCTGTTGTTATAAGCAACTGAAAGGAGTCACGTAGGAGTTGCATCATTGTCCTCTTAATCTCTGTAGGATGAGGCTAGGGACAATTTGGGAAATGATTTTTCCTTCTTGATGGTAGTGCGAATGTTTTTCTGAAGTCTGGGTTTTACAAGATTGCTACATCTGCAAATCTATTTTCCTGTTCTTTCAGTAATAAAATTTCTTCTTTAATCCTCTGAAATCACAGAGTACACACATATGAGACTTAGTAAATTATATTTGAAATATAAAGGAACTTTCTCTTTTTAACTCCTGGAAGAGGAAAACAAACTCATACAAGGTTAGCTACAGGTTAGATAAAACTTCTGAAGTAGGAGCAAATAGATATACTATTTAAAAAGAAAAATAAATTGTTCCAACTAAGTGTTTACTGCTGGTTGCAAACAGTCTTTATGTGTACAGTTGAATATCATGTCGAAGTTGAACAAAAGTGTGTATATACTGTATATTATAAAGCTGCAGCTGGGGAAAGGCTGATTTAATGATGTAAGGTGAATTGTGTTTGTAAGGCACGCTGGGAGACTTAAGCAGGTAGTTAGCATAAAACTTAGTCCTTTTTTACTAAAATCAGTGAGATATCAAATGGAACCTGGACCTTGTTTTGAAGTTTTACTGTTTGCTGTTGTTGAGAACACACTGTCAGACCTGAACAATTCATCCTTCTGCGTGTTGCAGAAAGACACAAATAAAAACATGCAATTGAAAATGCAAAGAAATGAGGTTATTGAAAAGGGGTCCTATTTATGAATAAGAAACACCTGCTCAGAATACTTTGCTTTGTTAAGGTTTGCTTCTTTGTGGTGTATCATTGGCATGACATATTTTAATGTCTAAGGGAAGAGCATCCTTATTTTTAATTCTTTGCATGGTTAAAGTCATTCAGTTATCATTCAGTTTAATTAAATGGCTTTTAAGATTTAATTTTAGTGAAGGGAAAAATGATCTATCATTAAAATGATGATTGAATGTTTTCTGGTTGGTGGGGGTTTTGTTTGTTTTTTGTTTTTTTTTATTTTATTTTATTTATTGTGGCAGATATTGGGGAAGAGCCTTTGAGATAACTTTAGTAATAAAAAATGCTTCTGGTAGTCTGTAAAATGTGTTATCTGTAATGAAAAAAAGAATTGTTGATATTGTTAATTAATAAGTAATGAATTAGTCTGGAACCTGACAATTTACCTCAGTAATGGTATTCAAGGGAAATCACAAATTACACTAGGCTGTCATTTTGAAGACCCTTTTCTTCAATCTGTAGAAACTTAAAATCACAGAATGTGTTGGGTTGGAAGGGCCTCTTAAAGATCATCTAGACCAACCTCCCTGCAGTGAGCAGGGACATCTTTAACTAGATCAGATTTCTCAGAGGCTCATCAAGCCTGACCTTGAATGGCTCCAGGGATGGGGCCTCTACCACCTCTCTGGGCAACCTGTTCCAGTGTCTCACCACCTTCACTGTAAAGAACTTCTTCCTAGTGTCTAATCTAAACCTATCCTGCCCTAGTTAAAAGCCATTGCCTCTCACCCTATCACTACATGCCCTTGCAAACAGTCCCTCCCAATCTCTCCTGTTGGCCCCCTTCAGATACTGGAAGGCTGCTATAACATCTCACTGGAGCCTTCTCTTCTCCAGGCTGAACAATCCCAACTCTCTCAGCCTGTCTTCGTAGGAGAGGTGCTCCATCCCTCTGATCATCCTCGTGGCCCTCCTCCGGACCCACTCCAACAGGTCTATGTCCTTCTTGTGCTGAGGGCTCCTCAACTTACAGCTCTTCAGCTAAAACTCCGAGTTTGCCTTTGTCTAATGTAAAGAGAAATATAGGGGAAAAAATTATGATTTGACAGAGTAAGATTGAGAATAATAAGCTCTATGTATGAAAAGATATATTTCCAATATGAAACTAAGCATATTATTGCACTTAAAGAAGGGGAAAAGAATTCCCACCCAGTATGAGGTGCTCAGCCAAATACTCCAAGTCACTCACAGTCACTTCTGCAATTGCCAGAACATGTATTTGCCTGTATATGTAAGTATTGGCAGGAAAATAGATGTCCTTAGTGGATCAGTATGGATGTCTTCTTTCCATATTGAGCAGAGAATCAGTTTTCTTAGGTTTCCCTGTAAGCTTTTCCTTCTACTTGCACCCATCCTCATCGTACTCAAGTGCCTTCTTTTTTTTTTTTTAATTTTAAATTGTCTGTACAGGTCCTTATACTCTTATTCTCAAAACTGTCTTGACAGCGGACATTATGAAAACAAGAGCTCTCTGAAATCGCATCAGTAAAGGACAGACTATCAAATTGCTCTGACTGTGGATAGTAATGAATTAATTTTAGGCTGAAAGAGCGAATTACATTATTATATATAAACATTTGAATAATCTGCTTTCTATATATTTTTAATTAGGTAATATTATTAAGGCACATTGGAAATGGGTTCATTTTTTTAAATTTAAGACATGAGAAATCAAACTGTGCCTTGTTTGTTGTGTTACTCTTTAGTTTCACTTGAAAAAATTAATAGGAACATTACCATTAACATAAAAGTACTAGCTCTGAGCAAAAGCCACTGTAAGATACAGTAAGGCACAGTCTTAGATGGTTAACAGGTAATTTCAGAATAACCTGTAGAAGGGCAGGAACTTTGCTTCAGTTATTAAAATGCATACAAGAGCGTATAGTGTGTTACAACTCTTAATTAGAACACATTCTTGGGCAATTTTGTAACAAAGCACTTGTAGAAAGAGTTACTTAATTTGTCTATCTGATACATAAATTAACCTATATCTAAAAAAAAAAAAAACAAAAACAAACAAAAAAAACCAAACAACAACAACAACAAAAACAAACAAAAACAAAAAACCAAAAAAACCCACTAGCAGAGATTGAGAAAATTTAAGGGACAGAAAGATTTTACAAGAGAAAAACATAATCCCTTGCTACTTCTCACCTTCCTTATAACTACAGCCTGGTACACAGGAGTTTATTAGCTTAAGGATGTAGTAGATTCCCTAAAAGTGCAACCACAGGATGTTCACTTCTGCTCCAAGCTACCAGGGTTGGTATTTTTTTGTGGGTTGGTTTTTTTTGGTTTGTTTTTTTGTTTTTTTTCGTGGTATAGAACAGGAACTTTAACAAAACATACAGTCCTAACAAGGTATTTGGCATTAGCACGACCAGAAACAGAGCAGAGCTCATTTTCAGTCCTCAGCAGCACCCCTCAGTGCATCCAGCTTAGCATCTCAGCTACTTCATACCACAAGATGTTCTAAGGTAGGATTGTTAAAAGACAGGAACAGAAAATGGTCTGTTATATTGCACTATTCTGGACTCGATGATATTGTGTCTTTTCCAACCTAAATGAATCTATGATTCTATGATTCGTTGACACTGGTAAAAATAGGGATTCTTCCAACTATAGCAACTCTCCTATAGAAGACAGAGGAAGCAGTAACTGGCAAAGAAGAACCTGTGTGTATTTGAAACATGGGCATGTGAAGGGTTTGTCTGGCCTCAGTTTCTCCAGGTGACTGTAGCTCTGCAGGTTGGTTGGAAACACTGAAATTCAGTGACTGGTCCATAAGTAGGAAATGAAAAGAACCATTTCCACTGCATGGTGTACCTTGTCCCATATGCTGTTCCTAAAAAATCACCTTTTTAATCTGAAAAATTGTAGGGGTATATGTACAAAATTAATTCAGCGTTCTCACTTCTGTACAACAGTTTCTTTTTTTAATGCCTATTTTTTACATCAGTTGATGCCTTATACAATGAGTTCCAAATTTTATTTTTTTTTAATTTAGGATTATTTCTGATGCTAGAATGTGCATGGGCCCCTGTTACACTCCATATTCTCTTCTTGCAGATAGATAAAAGCATATCACCAAAAAAATTACCTCTGCTTTAAAACAGCTTCTGTGCTAATTAATGACAAGAAACAATGAAGGAATACGGTAGACAGTTTAATGAGGAATAGCAAATAATAATAATAAAAAGTGAAGCAACATAAAATTGTGAGTGTAATAAAAAAGAGTGTGTGTATGCTTGTTTTAAAATCAATTGCCGGTGTATTGCCTTTCCCCTTTGTGATTTTATTTTTGCAATAACCCTATGTGGACCGGCCACTAGAGGGGGAATGGATACACGTTTTGCTCTTATGCTGCAGCTGTAGGTCCAGTTTCTTTGCCTCTCTCCTTACACACAGACTTTCCCAAATCATTCATCCTTTTACTTGTCAGTAGCTTAGCCTTATCTAGCAGTTATATCCTTTCATAACTTATCCTTAACAGAACTGGGGGCTGTTTTGTAACTGAAGGCATAGTAGTGATTTATATCAGGCTATTTAATTTCTTGAGAGCTGTTCCGTTATGTATCCATTTGAGATGTTATTCCACTTCTCTTTTTTTCTCCTGTTTGTTTTTTTTTTTTTCTCTGCACACTAAGCAGAAATTTTCGATGCAATATCCAGAAAAAATAGTTTTCCAATTGTTGCATATGACTTACATGTCCAAGGCATGGCTGAACAGTTTTCCTTATATCTCATCTTTTGCTTTTTATTTGACAATTCAGAATTTTATCCATCAAAGCTTATATAATCTTCGGCTTTTGGAAGTCTCTTTACACATTCTCATGATTTTTATTATTGCTGTGACATAAATAATCTGTCATTTGAAAAATGCCATACATTTCCTGATTGTAGCTGGGATGATTCGGCGGCCCTGGCCTTGGGATCATACTGTGCTCCATTTTTTCACTGTATTGAGTAAAAAGCCACTGTATTTTTGGGTGCTTATGTAGTTTTCTATGACCATGGAGCTTTTCTTATTTATGAGAAACTAAATATCTTTTAAAGGCATTTTTTTCAAAGACTCGTTAAAAGTTCAAATATAAAGTTTCTTTTTTTTTTTTTTTTTTGTATACCACTTTGTAAATGTTATTATGATAGTCCAAAATTTCAGGACTGTAGGTTATTACAGAAGTATGATGTTACTTCAGAGACAACCAGTCAATTTATACCTATTGTGTGGTACTACAGACCTTAATAAATCTTGAAATGAACTTACCAGCTACTGAGAGAACACTTACTGGTCTGTTATAATCATCTCTAACCAGCTCTAAACTAGGGGAAGTGCAGTGTATTTTAGTTATTCAGGTTTTGGTACAACAGCTACTTTTACTAGAAATCTTCATTTTTTTTTATTAACTCCACTTCATTTTTTTTTTTTTAAATTTAATAAACACCATTTGGATATCCTGATTTGTTGTTTGAAATGCCTTAGTGTTTTAAACTCCTCAACTTTTATTTCCAAATTGCTAAAATCTCTACTACCTGGAAACAATAGATCTGAGATAGATTTTAGTGTTTGTTTCAAGTTTGATTTTTCAGGACTTATTCATCAAATCCTCATTACGAGTTATCATTAAGAGCCGTAGCTTGACTCCTTTGCTAATGAAAAATGACAGATTGGGGCTAGATTATTCTACATAATGGGAGAAGATAACCAGGGGAAAAAAAGTTTTCAACTTCTGTTTTAAATGAAAGATACACAGCGTAACTTCATAAAACTACTTAGGGGAACTTTTGGGGAAGATCTGCATTCCACCAACTAGAATTAACCTAATGTAAACAGTTGCTGGAATCAGGGAAATACATTCACAAACCCAATACAATAGGATTTACTTCAGGCTGGAAGTGCTACCCATCGAAATAACAAGTATTGGTTTAGCATATGTTACATAAAATAAAAAGCAGAATCTCCAAGGGTCTAGTTCTGTGCATAACAACAATAAAATAATCAAGATTTTTAAAAACATACCAAAAAGCCCATCATGACAGAGCAAAGATGGACAGAGAAATAACCTTGGGGTTTGGCTTCATGGGGACTCCATGGATTGCTGTTTCCCGCATTGCAAACGTGTTTGTATATGCTCATTTTGTCATCAAATATCACCACAGTGCTTTCTTTTCCCTTGATGAATTTCTCCTGTGATGGTTATCACCTAATTCTCTTTCTGATTAATCTGTGATGGGCACTGTCACCTTTTCAATTTTCCCCTTTAGATTTTAGCAGTGATTTTCTCTATCCTGTGTAATTCACCTTTTTGCAGTCAATGCTCTAACGCTTTCCATCTTCTGCAAGCTTAAACATTGTCCCGCACTGTGTTTTTTGTTATGTGGGTATTTTTCCCCATAGAGAGTATGTCAGATGCATTTCTTCTACTCGTTTATTGTCTCCATTATTTCTTTTCTTTCAGGCCATACGATTCACATCCAATTTATTAGACTACAGCAATTACATAATAAATTCATTACATCCAGTTGTTGTTTGGGAATTTGATCTGACAGTAGCATTGGGTTCTGGGCTGTTTGTAAAGGTAGCTACAATGCAAGGGGAATGTTTGTCAAGATGGAGGCAGCTGCATATGTCAGTAAAGAAATACAGAATGTCCAATATGGAGTGACATTTACATGAAATTAAGGTAAACATTTGACATGTGATGGCCTCTTTAGCATGGGGATTGCAAACCTTTTAGCAGCAGCCACAAATTTCTGTTTGCTGTTGAAAAAATTGCTTTGGGAAATAATCTGGATCAGAGAAGTAAATTTTCTGTCAAGGTAAACTTTAGTATGGAACCAAGTTTAAAAAAAAAGGGGGGGGGGGGAAATCCCTAGATGGTTTATCTCATTATAATTAACATTCTTTAATATTTACCAGGCTCTCTTAGCAAGCCAGACTGTCAGTAGAGGCACTGAACTACAGAGACAGATTCAGGTTTACTCCTGGGAGCTCACTTCACCTCTCGTCTTGCAAAAACGTTGATAGCAGATGTGTTTCAAAGCATTGGCAGTTTTTAAAAGAATGAAAACTTCTGGATTTCAGTAGCTGTGGACTGCTCTTGCAGTTTAGTTTGGGATTTTCAGGGTTTCCCTCTTCCCTCCCCCCCCTTATTGATTCACTGTTCTTGTGAGGTTCTGGGAATGAAAACAGGAGAAAGGGTAAGAAGGGATAAAAATTAGAGGGAAAGTATATATTTTAAAAGATAATCAGAAATCTGGTTTCAGTTTGAGTCCCCCAGCTATTTAGAGGTTGTTTGCTTATACCTTATTGTAACCATTAGGGTACAGAGGTGTTCTGCTTCAGGGAGATTTGGTATATATAAGCTGTATCCTTCATTGGATAAACCCTTAAATCAATTTGATATGTCCATGCATTTTTTTTAATCTCAGATTTTACTGAAAATACAATTTTTAGACCTCTCTCTGGTGTTGTGTTCTGGTTTGCTATTAGGAGAAAGATAAATCATGAAAGAGGCCAGAACAAAGTTTGTAATAAATGAACAACCAGCCTTACTGTCTAACCACGTCAGTCAGAGAAATCTGCTGTGCTAAAAATGGTAATTCAATGATGAAATAGATTTTTATACTTACCCATTACCTTTGAAATCTTGGATATAGTCTTTCTTACCTCAGAAATGGAACCGAATTGATCATGTTCCCATAGCACCCGTGTTGAAAGACATCTTTCTGGCAGTAGTTACTGTGTCTGGTGAGGATGTGAAGAACATGAGAGCAGCAATATGGTTTAAAATAAAAAGTGCCTTAGCAGAATAGTAGGTGCTGTTTGCCAAGCACAGGAGCACATAATATTATCCTGTAGCCACTGCCAATTATCTCTAATTTCTATAAATGATGTACATATTTGGATTTCTGGCGAGAGGAAAAGTGGAGAAAAGGTGAAAAGCTGATGTTTATTTTAAACTGAATTTCTTTCCTTGTAATGAAAATCTGGGTACTTGGAACTCAAATTCCTTTCAATGCAGCCTGTTACATGTGACTTTCTCACCGAACTATCACACCAGCAAAAGCGAATAAGAACAGTAATTGGTTTAAAGGCTGAATAATTATGTCTGAATGCCAACAAGTGATGTTATCTTTTTAACAAAAACAATTGCCCTATTCTCGTGGAAATACAGATTTCATTGCAAATATGTTCACTTTAAAGCAGACACACTGCAATAAAATTGCAGTGCTCTGCAGCATTCATCTTGGATCTTCACAGCCACCCACCCAATTATAGGCTGTGTCTTGCCAGCAGAAGATTGTTGCTTAGTTTCTGTAATATTTTTGTAGCTGTGCTTTCCTCTACATAACTTTAGAGGTAGACTGCACTTACTTCTTTCCTTTTACCAGGTTTTTCTGCTGTAAAAAAAAAAAAAAAACCAAAGGGCTGGTATGGAAAGTCTTTTGCATAGCTCTAAATGTGATTTTATTTTTAATGTAGAATACACTCTGAATAGTTGTTTCTAATACCTTAATAGCTCTGGTTTATGTCAGTAATTATATGAAAGGTTAATCTTTAAATCACCAACATTTCCTAAATTCCTAATCAACTTCATGCTTGGAAAGGAACCTGTATAAATGCTCAATTTATTAATATTAGACTGGGTTGAGCAGGTCAAGGAAAAGTGTAACCTTGGTGCATAATGATAAACTGAATACGGCAAAAATATCTCAGATCTGTTTGTCATAATAGCTGTGAATATGAGAGCTGAATATGAGGGAGAATGAGTGTGGTTATAATTAGCAGAAGAATCTGTTATGGCTCAAGATCACTCCTTTCTCTAACTGAGGGTTTCTTAAGAGATAAGGGAAAAAAGGAGGTATTTTAGGTAGAAAGATCTGATTTTCTAGGAAGTCTGTAGAGAGCTGTGACTAGGATAGCTAAGAAGTCCAGCCAAGAAATTAGTGGAAGAGGCAGGGTGCTGGAGTTCAGCAAACAAAATGATGGATGAGAGGGACATTGTGCTCCCAGGGACAGGGAGGTGGCAGAGGAAATGACGGGGTTGCGTGTATGTGTGTTTGGGAAAGCATGTCTGTCTGCGCCTCTGTAAATGAGAGTGTTTCTGTGTGACTGAGTTTGAAAAGACAGGGAGAAAAAGAGAGGCAGAGAGAGATTCTGGGTATCTTTCTTAAATCTCTGCTGTTGTCCTTGTCACAGTTTCAACATGGGAGGTGAAGGCACTGGAAAATCTTGTTTTCCTTATGTTCACGGTGGTCCCTTTGCCTTCTCACTGGTTCGTGTTTTCCCTTTCATCCTGTCCCTTCACCCTTTTCTCTTTCTTGCTCAATGAAGCTATCTAGTGTTGTACCCTCCTTGCCAGAAGCTGTTTCATCGCTGCTTGCTCAGTTTTTAAAACTGCTTTCTCCACCCACCTTCAGTCCTGGTTTTTCATCTGTGCTAGTCCTTTAGATTTTCCATCTTTAAAAAAGAAAAGGCAAAGGGAGCCAGCAACAACTTGATTTAGTTGTTGTTACTCCAGTCTTTTCTCTCATCTTTTGTCTCTTCTTCATTTCTTTTATTATTATTACTGTTATTATTATTATAGCACAAGAAATAAGCTTCCTAATTTAATACTCCTTTTTTGCCATTCTGAATACCATTGGAAAAGCTGGGGGAAAGGTGAGAGGGGTATTCAGAGTGTCCTTTTGCTACTAATGCAGAACAAGACACGAGAAAAAAAATTTAGTCCATCTCAAAAGCAAATGAGTGGCTTTTTATCATAACCAAAGAAAAATAAAACAAGAGGCTCATTTCATGTGCCTCTCAATGCCTTAGCCATAAAACCATACAGAATATATTAAAGCATAGAAAAATATCCTTAGGTATCATTAATGAACTTTCTCTGGTACACATATGCAAGGCGGTTATGAACCAGGCATGGGACTGCATCTTCAGACTGGTACAGAGCATCTAGATATTGCTGTGCACATGGAGGAACAGATCATCCCCTTGGTCTAACCCCCTGCAGCACTTAAACAGTGTGGTAAAGGAGGGAATTTGCAGCTTAAAGACAGAATTTCTTTGTATTTTATATATTCAGGGCAGAAACAGAATGTGGTACATTAGCATTGATTCTGTGGTTTCATATAACTTTTTTTTTTCTTTTAAAGTAGTACAGAAAGGAAGGAAAAAGACAGAAAGGAAAATAAATCATCCCTTATATACATTCAAAGCATACACAGCAACAGTTCCTTCATCACTGGGTGCACTGTGAGTGTGTATTGATGTTAGCAGCAAGAGATTGCATATTAGAGATCTATAACACTGGTAGCGTTAACCATCTTCAAAAAAAAGGTAGTTCTTTTGCTTGCATTTCACCCTGTCTTGGATGTTAAAAGACACTTAAATAAAAAGAAAATAATGTTAATTACCTAGCTATAAAAGGAAGATTAGTCCTATTAAGTGGAACATTAAAAGGGGAATATTTAAAAAATTTTCATTCCTTCAATATTCCCCAAGCAATATTCCCCAGTTCTGAACAACAAACTGTTACATCTAACCCCCAAAACATCTTTTTTTTTTTTCTTCCTTTTTTTTTTTTTTTTTTTGAGCCATTTCATAAGCCAGAATAAATGCATCAACAGAGAGGGAATGACATATCTTTGGACAGTTGGTGAACATGAAATTTGGAAGAAAGAGTTAGGGAAAATTTGTCCCTGCAGTTGCTATAAATACAGTACAAATATAATAATTCTCAGATATACCAATGCAAGCAACCTGGAGCAGGATGAATAACTGGATTTGCAGTAGCTGGACTGAAAGGAAATACTTACTCCTTTATTTCTTTACAGTCCATATATTTTTTCATGTAAACTTTCAGACTAGGTGTGGAGTACCTTCATGCCATGTAATAGCAGTGACACCCCTCTTTCCACCATTAGATATTCAGAGGGTATCCAGATCTCCAGATATCCTCTGGAGATCATTAGGATGTTGTCTCCAGAAGATATTCCCCTTAGAAAAGATTTCTGCATGAAGATTTTGAAATGCATTGTTTTCTGAAATTTAATAAATGCTGCGCTCTATATGGAGGATCCATCCATCATCCCGCTAAGGATGGCAAGTCATTGGTGGTCATTACCTCTCTTCACGAGAAATGGCAACATGCAATACTGAAATCAGTTCTCACTTAGGAAATCACTGTACCTTTAAAGAAAAATGTTCTGTTCAGTTTACTTGAGCTGTCAATGCAAGATGCATGAAGCACAGAGGTGAATAAATTCCAAAGACGGAATTGCTCACGTCTTTGCAAGCAAAGCTTGAGGTTGCTAACACCAATAAACAGCAGGAATCATTCCAGAGAGGTGCAATTACTAGTGTTTTTAAAATACAGCCCACAAATATGTTAAAAATACATAGAAATACAACCACAGGATGATTGTTTGTCAGTATCAGTCTTGCATCAGATTTACAGGGGCAAAACCATGACTGCACCAATACGTTTCCTTATAGCAACAGGGGGTCACTATAGAAATAAAGCTAATTCTTTTTTTTTTTTTTTTTTTCTTTTTTTTACCATATGCAGACAATATCGTAACAATCTTGGATGATTTTGGAAGTTTCCTGGCAACTAGCTGTAATCAGTTCTTCTGGTTGCAGTGCTGCATGTTGATTTCAGGAAAAAATAATGTAGTCCAACGTTAGAGAGCCAATTTTTCACAGTTAAATTCCCTATTGATTTCAGAGAAGGATTTAATGGGGATAATATGTATATTTTGGCCCTCAGTTAGAATGGCATAACATATTTTCTCTTGAAATGTGATCAGGCACCCAAAGAAACGAGGGGCTCCTTACCTACTCTCTGCCCTCACTGTTAGGTTCATATCTGGACACTCAACCCATCAGGTCATTTGAGAGTTTCAGGACAAATCGGGGCCTTGTGGGTTTGAGGCATAGAAACAGAAATATGCATTTGTTTAAACAGAGAAAAGCCTAATTTTAACAGTGCTAGCTTGTTTCAAAGCTGTGGGTGAATTTTCAATGGCTTTAGTAAAATAGCAGTTGATTATAATTAAGTTTTCTATGAAAAAGTCCACTCCCAATACATAATCTCATTGCTTTCACAGATAACATTATAGTCTTACTAATTTTTTTTTTTTTTATTAAAAAGCCATTGTCATACCTAATATTAAACATGATGAGATGTAACAAATAGAGGAAAGTAAGTTCTGATTCCCTAAAAATAGCTTGTCGGAAAAAAAATTAGAATCCACTCTTTGTGTTTAACATTAATGGCTAAAACCTGCTATGCAGGAAAAAAAATGGTTTACTCTGTGTCTGTTCTCTACTTTATAAGTCTGCTGTAGCATTGTAAGAGTAGGTATCACTTCGATGCTATAAAAAAAAAAAAACTGTGTTAAATTAAAATATATCTTAGATTTCTGATTTTTTTCCTCTATTGGTGGTAATCTAAGGATAGATAAATATGTACAAGGCATAGAAATGTTACCCAATTCATTATCCGTAACATTTTATTAGTGTGTAATGCTGTATGAAGAAAATTTCAAGATGCTCTGCCTGATGTTGTAAAGCTACCTCATCTTCATTAGTATGAGAGGAGTTGTTGAAAAGATCAATCAGTAGGTTGTTCACATACTGGAATGAAAAATCCAAAATACAAGGAAAGGAAGCCTTTATTTAAGGGCAGTCAAATAAAACAGCTGTGTGATCTACATTATTAAATCAGTGCTTATATCCATGAAGTCCATTTATCAGTCATTAGTAAGGAGGGTTCATATACTTTCAGCCTCTGCAGAGGTTTTAGAGTTGTTTTGTTAGTGAAGGCTGGTGATGAAAGTGAAGGACATGAGATAGGCTTTGCTAGCAGTTTACTATAGGACCCAGAAGTATGCTCTAATAACTCTCTTACTCTGACAGTGTTACAGCCGAGGTTTTACTCTTGCAACACAGATAGGTTTCACCACTGAGAACAGAACAGCTTTTGCTCTTCTCCATTCACCATGGCACCACAGTGCACAGAGCAAGGGTTTCTTTGCTCTTAGTATATCTCATAACAAGCATAAAAGTGGGAAACACTAGTAAAAGCCCTTAAATTTAGATTTTTTTTGTCTTATTTACTTTAAAGAAGATGATGATAAGCACTTTTTTTGGCAGTGTTTCAGTCTGGGTTTTGTTGTTTGTTGTTTTTTTTTTTTCTTTTAAGTGAGACTTTTCAATATGTTCAGTTTTGATACAAAATACTTTCAGGGGTTATGACACAGTTTTTATGGATCTTACAGCAACTAACAAGTGAGCTGTACTTAAAAATCCTCAGAAATCCTGTCCCAGGGACATGGTCAAAACTTTAGCCTTTCTGAGGTGACTGGCTCCTTGTTGAACTGACATCCAGTTACACGTAGCACATTAACAAAAATATAATTCCAGTGTCATGCTTCATATCTTCAGTAACATGATGTAAGTGAATGTGTACTAATTACAATGTGAAGCCATCTGGTTAATTTTAAGCTTGCTATTTTACGTGGCTTCTTTGCTCCTAGACTTTCATTTCAACACTCAGTATGAGGAGAAAAAGAGGTTAAACTGTTGCATTTTGTATACAGGGAACAATTAATGTAATATACACCAGTCTGTAAAAACTGTAAATGCTATTTTTTTTTATTTTAAACAGTTTTCTTAGTTTACAAAAGATCAATAATTGGTACCTTTTTACACTCTCAGATTCCTGAATATTGACAGATCTTCAAAGGGAGTATTAGCATATGAAATCTTAAGATTGACTGTCCTGAAGATTTTTAAGACACAATAAAGCTAAAATATCAAGTCTTTTAGACAGCCCCTCTTAACAATTTCAGCAGAGGAGCACGTCAGAAATCACCAGCAAAGCACAGCAATCCCCCCCGTGCCACTGTCTGCCTGCACACTGTTATTTGGTTGCACACTGTTTAAATCCCAAAGGAAAATCACACCTCGCATTCCCTCGCTGGCTGCTGGTGACAGGAACAAGATCCGTACTCATTAATGATCACCAGGGCTCCCTCAATGTGGTTGGGTTTGTAATCAACGTAATACTCCTGGGCTGACATGGCAGCCATTTGATGCATGGTCTGTTTTTGCTTCTGCTTTCTGCGCTGTGTTACAAAGCACTGTCTTAGTTGCCTTAAGCTGGCCGGAAAGCACTTCCAGGAGACATACAACACTAAAACCACGATGAGGAAGGAAAAAATCAGTGCCATGGTCCCCGTCACCACCTTGTGAATCTGAACGGCATTCTCCGAGTTCTCGCTGGGCATGGTCATGGTTATGGCGTATGTTGTTTGGTCCCCTTCGCTATCCTGCACGTCGTACGTGGCGGTGGCAGAGCCGTAGCTGAACGTTTGGTCGCTGTTGTTCGTTACCGGGGAGAGGGTGTTAACACTTGTTGGGTCTGCCGCATCTTCACACAAGTGAAAAGCGTACACCGCATCCAAAACATCCTCACCCTGTGCGTACTCAGGGGTGGCACAGAGCAGATTGCTGTCGTAGCGACCCTTGAAGTTGCTCAGCCAGGAGGCCAGGGCGCAAACATTACGGCTGCAGTCCCAGGCGTTTGCAGAAAGGCTGATGCTAGTAAGGGACTTCCAGGAGTCGAGGACTCGGGAGTCGATGTAGGTCAGCCGGTTGGAGTCCAGCTGCAGGGATTTGAGGTGAGGTACACTTTCAAAAACGTGAGGTTCGATGTATTCGATTTCATTGCCGGAGAGATCCATTTTTTCCAGTTGCCATATCCAGTCTAAAGTGTTTACTACGATGGTAACTTTATTCCTTCGCAAGCAGAGAGAGTGCAGGGAGATGAGCCTGGGAAAATGGGCTAAATTCACCTTCACCAAATCATTGTGCTCGAGGTGCAGCTCAGTGAGTTTGAACAAGCCTGCAAAAGAGTTTCGAGCCAGGCTCTTTAACTGATTGTATCCTATGTCTAGAAACTTCAGGCTGCGACAGTCCTGAAAAATTCTCACTGGCACGAACTTGATGGCGTTTGACCGCATGTGCAAAGTTGTTAGTTTTCTCAGCCCGTGAAACAGGTCAGGCTCCAAAGACTGTAGGTTGTTGTATGATAAATCCACACTGCGCAAGTTTGGCATGGGTCGGAAAGTGGTGTTGGGCAGTTGGGTTATTTTGTTGGAACTCAGGGTGAGCTCTTTAACTCGCCGCAATTTTTGAAAGGCATTCCCCTCCACTGAGCAAATGTGATTGTGATCCAGATAGAGCCACGTGAGCTGCATTAACCCTGTGAACTGTCCATCATGCAGCTCTGAAAGGCTGTTGTACCGCAGAGACAAGCCCATCATGCCCGACAGGTTGCGAGGCATCTCTGTAAGATTCAGTGATTCACAGTACAAAAGCCTGCCCTCACACCGACATAGCTGTGGACACCCACTATTCACGGCTGGAAGCATTTTAGAAAAGATACCCAGCGTACACAATATCAACCCCGGGGGCTTCCTCAGCAGCCAGTTTAAACAGAGACCAATAAGAAGGAAATCCATTAGCAAGAATATTTCCAAATATGCTTGAGAATGTCCATTGAATCTTTTCAAATTCTACATCATATTTTATTTAAGGGAAAAAAAAAACAAAAAAACAAAACAAAGCCAAAAAACCAAAGCAAAACAGCAAACAGAACAAACACAGAGGCAAATATTTCACTTTACAGCATGCAGGAGCTGTGCAGCATTAAAGTTCACAGACATTCAAAGGTAAAATGATAGTGATTTTGTTCATGTTAAATGCTGCAGCAAAGAAAAAAAAATCTTTCTTCATGAAAGAATTTAATTAAAAAGTGTCTTACCCACCCTTTTCCAGAGAGTGACAACCTCCATTCAGTTGCTTCCTTTGTGTTTGGACTAATTATATGCAGAGCTAAAAAAGACCCCTCTGTGCTACAAATTCAGTCCCTTTCAATTTTGTGCAAGGCTGGCAAGCTCACAATGTCTCACTTCGCTTCTGCTCAAAGAGCGAAAGGCTTGTCCAGCTAGCTTTTTAGCTGACTCCTAGGACCTGCAAGTTTCAGAACTATGTACATGAGCTTGATCTTCTCCTTCTCCCTCTGTCCTTTTCTCTGCAGTTAACACTGTGGCGTGAAAAAAACTCCAAACTCTTTACTAACGACTCCACAGGATTTGTCAATCTGTTTAATGTCCATCATTTGCAACGACCATTGACCGGCACAACCTTTACTCCATAGAGAGATTACCATTCATTCACTGACCGGCTAAGGGTAGCTTTATTTCCCATTCTTTGTTCGCTTTGCTTGTTAGGTGATGCTTAGAGCAGAGAGAGACAGCAAGAATCCCTTCCCTTCAGCTGAGCAGTATGTTGCTAGAGCATGCAGAGGCACCTAGTGTTCACTGAGTGTCGTAAGCTGCTCATGATTGTACGCCTGCACTGTGCATCTCAGACATGGGCAGATTGAAAAGGGGTGGGCATAAAACCAACATTTGAGCGAACCAGGAAAGTAATATATGCTCTTTGATGAAATGGAAAATACTTTAAGCCTATCTCGCCATTTCTCAAACAGGCACGCACACACAGCCGCACAAATCATCAACAGCGAGGCAGTGCTAAGTAGGAAGCTTGAGAATTAGGATTCTTTTTTTTTTTTTTTTTTTTTTGCTTTGTTTAAAGTCTGAATTTATAAGCTATTAGCTGGGAGAGGGAGATACTTGATTTCTTGGTTTGGGAAGGAATATGTAAACCAGTATCTTTGGATTGCTTTTTCTTTCTAATTCTGGTGATGAGATTTGCCTTTTGGAGTCTTGGGGTGGGGGAGTGGGGGGGGAATGTGGTTTTCTTCTGACATTGTCTAAATAGAGCATGATTTGAAATTCTGTGCATTCTTTCTCATAGAAATGCAGCCAGAGCTCTGCAAATAGGAATGTCTGGTTTCATATAAGCTTTAATTACATTTGGTCTTTTTCCATCCTGCATATTTTGTGTGTGTTCAGCACATGCCTTTCCTTTTTTTTTTTTTTTTGCAGTGTATGCTATGGCACACAAAACAATAATTCTTGCAGCATAAAGATTACTGTGCTTTTGGAATAAGATCAATGTATAGGGTACTCTGACCGTGTCGGCAGCTTGCAAAGAAGGGGTTTAAAACCTGATTAGTTAATAAGTTCTGCAGATTGTGCTAGGTTTTGTTCTGTGTACCAAAAAAAAAAATTCTTGTCTGATAATTTGCAGTCCTTATTATCTATGGGAAATGCATTGACAATGAGCTCTCTCTGTAATTTTTACTGACTGAAAAATGTATGATACTTCTGTCAGGAAAATGCTGGCCATCTTTTTCTATTATGAAATAGAGTCTAAAGCCTGTGTGCTGGTGAATGCGATCAGAACTGACAGCTCACGATTCTGCATGAATTCTCTATGAAGAAGTTTTACGTGGAAATACAAGTATTGCAGAAGATTGTGCTAATTTTAAGTCAACTTTGGTTGTGAAATGCTGGAGGCAGGGCAAAACCATTTCATTTGCTTTCTTTTTCACAACCATTTAATTTTGAGAAATGTTTTTGTAGTATCTGTTGCAGAGCTATGAAATCCTAGGGCTGTTCGTTGGGTTTGAGTGTGGCTGGCTGCTATGAGTGTGTGCTGGTAGAGATCAAGGAATGCAGTAATTTGATGCAGTAAAAGTTGTTTTACGGAAGTCCAGGAAAACTTAAGCTCTCATGCATAAAAATATGTAAGGAGATTCATTACAAATGTATTTGCCAAAAAAAGTCTTAAATAAATTACAAATGCAAAACACTGACTATGGTTTCAGAACCTGGGAATCAATGTGCTTTTATGCTCCTAATTCAGTTTGTTCACATTTTTCTGCTATTCACAGCCGTTGCATTTCAGGGGTCTCAAAACGAAAATGTGATGCTTTAATGAACCTGTTATATATTTTAGCATTTGGACACGAAAGCTGAATGTGTTCTTCCTCTCCCAAGATCGTGCTGTTTTATTCAAAGCAGGCTGTTTATGCAAGTGTCCACTGGTTGCAGTACACCTTAATTCTCAGTGCATAAAAGCAGGAGAGAAAGCAATGACAGAACCAGAAGAAAGAACACTGAAGGAGGAAAAGAGACTAAAAAAACCTTGTCCAAGAATATATTCCAGATTACATTTCTGAATATTTTGCTGCAATTAACAGGAAAAAAAATTTAAAAGATGACTTGAACTTTACAGATACTGAAAAAAGGTTCAAAACGACAAGGTGCTATCCCTTAAAAGATAGCCACCCTATGACTCCTCATAAGGTAGGTTTTGCTGCCCTCTCCCATGTAACAATTTGGGGAGAGATCTGCAACAGTAGCCCTAAAAATTTTGACTATGTGTGCAAGGAAAGCTGACATTTTCTGCAAATCAGATGATGATAATGATCTCTTCCCTACCATCTAAAGTGCTACGTATAAAGTGAAGAAATCCTCTAGCAGAGATGAAACTCCTTGATATATCCCTGAATACTTTTTTTCACTGCTTCTTCTTGCTATCACCTGGGATACAGCCTGGATCCTAACCAATCTATTCCCACACTGGCATATAATCTATTATCATTTGGTTTCAAGAGGTAGAAATTAGAGCAGACAGTACCAAACATATATAGCATCAGCTGGAAGACTGACAACAAGAATTAGGGACCCAGAATTAATGGCCCTAAGCACACTATCTCACAGCTCTGTCAGAGGTTTATTGCATGAGAGTCTCTGCTCTTATTTGTCTAAAATGTTTTTGTAAAAAAAAATCCAAGTAGTCTTAAAATTACGGACCTCAACGTATGTTTGGGGCTGTGATGTTGAGGCAGAGTAGTGACTAAATTAAAGAATTTAAAGAATTATGGCACGCAGATGTGAAAAGACAAACTTGGGTGAATATATATCTTAGTCCTGAAAAATAGTTTGTAAATATGGTTTTCTTCTATGTCTTTGAAATGTACTTCTTTTTTTTTTTTTTTCTTCAATAAATCTAGGAGTCCATTTTGAACATGATTATAATGCAAAGGGCTTAATTTTCACTGTCTAAGCTGTTATCACAGCCAAACTGTTAAGTTTACACTTTTTCTGAAGTTTCAAAGCCTCTGGCAAATCTCTATAAATTAGCAGATTTAAATTAGCTTTATTAAATGTGCTATTATAAAACATTTTAAGAAGCACGAACTAAGTTTTTATGTGTTTAAGTGAGATTGATTAAATCAATGTAAAGTAGGTTACAGAAGAACAACATGAGTAAAGTTTTAGAAAGTTTAGCTGAGAAGTGACAAGTGTAATTCACTGGCAACACCCTGCAGTGACTGTCAAAATTGTTCAGATTGAAAAAGGAAAGCACTTTTCAATGTAATTAGTCTACACATCTTTAATATTGTGTTCAGTTTAATGCCATATATCATTTAACTAGCCTCAGAATCATTTTGTTCTTACTAATTCGTTGTACTGAGTAGAATTACTGTTTGTGCCTAGATATTTAACCTGCCTGAGTTTACAATTCAGTACAGATGGGGTTAGGACAGAGTAAATAAGATCAGACTCTGGCCACTAATGGCCAACTCTGCATATATACATGCTTTAACATATTAACCAAAAAGGTTAATATAACTAAAGGTATATTAAATACTGAATATATTTCTTCCACCTGGTATTTTCTGAGTGGTTTCTATCAGTATAATAAAAAGCGGAACTTTTAGTGGTGTTTTTAATTTCCTTTCATGAATGGACAGACTCAACCCTTGATCTTATACAGTAGTCTTTAATTTTCAAGTGCACCGAACCATGTCATTTTGTATAAGGAATCGTTCAAAACCAGAAAATGAAAGAAAAAGACATGTCTCCAAGTAAAGAAAATTAAATCTGTTATTTCTATGGTATTTATACCTTGGTCATCCCTGACATTTGGCCAGCTGTCCCTTCTGTATAGAATTTAGGGTTCCAGCTGATAAGAAGTCCATCATCTACACAGCATGTCTCTTTAAGTAAATATAAAAATGCACTATATTATGCAAGCTTTTGACCAAAATACTCCTGGTGACTCCAGATGTCAAGCTGCAATTAAATTCTTGTAGTGCAGAACAGACACATTGGATTTGTTACTACCTTTAAATAATAGTTATTCTTAGTAAATCGCCTTGTTTTTGACAATGTGATAAACATTTTTTTCTCTCATTATAGTCATTCTATTCTCATCATCAGCCACATTCAATAGCAGGTAATCACGTATAGCTCTATAAAGGCACTCAACGTAGTGCGGAAATGTCAATTTTTAGGAAAATATACCAGTGGTAAGATGAAGTCCTCTCTCCTCCATTCATTACTGGTAGACTACTTGAATAAGCTAAAGAGTTACTGACTCTTTTAAGTATCTGTGAAATTGCCTATGGATTTCTGGATTTGCTGTCAAAACTCCATACAGTGTTATTGGTTGTGAATGTCCAGGTATAATGGAAAAATTACTTGTGTTACAACAAGTAAAAACTATCCTTTTGTTATCCAATCAACACATTGCTGAAGATCATGTAGCATCCTGGTTAAGCAACAACTGGTGTGTTACAGTCAAGTTACAGGGTTGTTGGAACTCCTGGTTTAAAGAGAAAGTGGAACCTTAAACCTTGGTTTTCAATTAGCTCTTGCTAATTTATATCTCTAAAGATGTCTTGGAGGAAGCATGAGCAGAGTGCGATGATTAGCAATTGTAAAGGTTTTAGTTAGTCATATTTAATTGGAAATCAGTTAATTCCACCTTCAGAAATGCTAAGCTAGGCACTCCAGAAAGGCTCATCTCAAGACCTTCCCAAGCATCTCTGTAGGCACCAGTGAATGGACTGTAATTGATTTCCAATTAGGTTAAGAGCAAAATGGACCACAGCTTACCCATACACTTGAATACATCTACTTTGCCCTCTTCTACTGTTGGTAGGTCATCTGTAAAGATTATTTTTTAATAAACTGTAATGCTAAATGGAAGGTGTGGGGGTGGGGTGTGTTTTAAGATTCCTTTTAACGGAAAGGATTCTGTTCATACATGGATATAGCTAATCCAAGATGATTATTGATGCCATTGCTTCTCCTGTTCATTGGTTTGTTGGTTTATCTTGGTGCGTTTACTCAGATTCATCAAGCCTGTGAGAGGTTGGATGATGATTCAACCATGAATACACTACAAAGTAACAGAATAGCAGGGTTGGTTAGGACTGTGAAAAATCTGCCATGTAGCCAAATTGGTTATGGCCCTAAGCCCATCATGTGTCCATGACTTACTGGCATTTTTTGTCCTTCTCTAGAGTAACTTGTGTTGCCACTTCTGTCCCACCTGGGAATGCAGGCATAACCGTGCCAGCAAACTCATGCTGTAGATAAGTAATTAGTCTTATATTGAGATAGTCTTCCTCATGCAAAACAGCTCACTCTTTTTATCAATGACATAACTTTAGTGGCAGTAGACACTTTTCAGACTTTCAGGTGCAGGAAGTAGAGAGAATTGAGAAGAATTTATGAAATCAATTATTAAAAGGTGTGATGAACAAGTTAAAAGCTGTTCCTGGCAGTCTCCTGGAAAGTCTTTTTACAAATGGATGAACTGCTCTTGGAAAATTTTCCCAGAGCAGAAAATCTGTTCTTCTCAGTATTAGACAATCAGTTGTTCTTAATCCATTTATTTTGCTCCTTTCCAAATGTGTTTTAAAGCACAATCAGAAAAGATAAAAAACATTATGATGGCCTTTGTAGATATATTATTACAAGAAATATAGGTTGGTGGTAAAGTTGGTGCTAAACTAGTATTTTGAAATCGCATGAAGACTTTTATCGAGCTCTCTTTCATCACAGAAGGTACTATTTGAATTGACTCCAAAGGGAGCTTTACAGGGAATCTCTGCTTTTGGACAAAGTTACCTGGAAATTATATAATTTGTTATATTCTTAGATCAAACTCCTGGAATTACTGAAAGCCTAAATGATATGAACTGGGTTATGTAGTTGTGGAAATAGATGTTGGACTGTAGCAGAGCATTTATACCAAACAGGCAATCGGATCTTTGGCAGACTGTATTATTCTGTTATGTGTGCTTGTATTTTGCTTATATTTCTTATATTTTGGTAGATAGAGAAGGCAGGACTTTTATGTTTCCATCCTCCTGCTCCGATGATATCCATAATCTGAAGGGAAAACTCAGGAAAAAATGTGTTGAAATTATGTTTGTTTGTGTATTGCATCTTATTGGGAGATTAGAGGGAATCTGAATCATTAACTCATACACAAACGCAAAAATGCAGAAACCAGGTTGAAGACTCACATTTCAGTTAGAAGTCATTGTGATTTTTGCAAATGAAGATGGTTTGTTGATGACCTGAAATATTTATGGTTTCATTACATATTATTTGCAACTGATGTAATGTCTAAGAGCAATAATCATGGGTCAGGAGTCTTGGAAGGACATATTTAAAGGCATAACAAAAGATAGTCATGCCTTCTAAAAAAAAGAGAGTAACCTGACTTTTTTTTTTTTTTTAAGCAACTTAAAAATACTGAGGCAATACTGAACAGTTTCATATGGTAGGGGTGGTTTGTGTGTGGTGTATGTGTAATCTTAGTAACCCAGCTTTGCTCAACAGCTAGTTTAATTCTGTGAGAACCAGTGGCAGTCTTTAAAATGTGCCTTCCCAACTCTTATTTAGTTTTATTTCAATGTGTTTATGTGTTTGTGCTGAAGACTCTTTGTGTCTTATAAGGAAGAAGCGTACAACGCAATCAGAAATTTGTGCTGCTCCTTTACTCTCAATAAATGTACAGAAAGGTATAGTCAATTCTAATAACATATCCAAAGATCTTGAATTTACCTGCAAAGATATAGAAAGCATATGCAAACCACATTCTCAACATACATACAATAAACTGAAAGTAAATTACCATCACATTATATGTTTTTAAAGGTGAAACAGCAGATCTGGGGGGAAAATAGTAACAAAGCTGTAAGGTTCACTTCAGATATGTTTCAAAATCATATTCCTACTGCTGTAATTTTGTATCTTTAATATTCATGTAAAATGAAGAGCTTATTGTTTCTTAAGACTCAATTTATATTTTAAATGAGTGGAAAGATGTGTTATCAACTTGAAAAGACAGGAAAAGATCAGCCTGTTTTTCAATACATAGGACATTTTACCGTGTGTTTTGAATTCTAGGGACAATTTTTAAAGAACACTTGGCTTACTTCTACTCTTTTTTTGTAGTGCAAATTAATTATAATTTGACAAGAGAGTGCTTGATTTTCTTATTCAGATTTGGTGTAGAGCCAAGCTTTATTAGTTAGAGCCTCTAAATCAAAATCAAAGGTCAGTATCTGTGAAATACCTGTGGCTCAAGATATATTGTAGTTCTTTCCCCATTATTCAGAGATTTTTGTCTATGAAAAGGTGTTTATGTATTTAAGTGGGTACTGTATGTTGCATGCATGGCTATGAAAGAATAACTGTTTTTCTTGACTACATTGGTTATGTTCCTAACAGCAATCCTAAAGATGTGGGCAATCATTGGTGTGAAACTCTTGAATTATGCACCTCTTTGGTGTGGCCTATACACACTGGCTGAGGGTTCATGTCCCGTGACATGTTGTACCCAGTGATACCCCTTCTCCCCCAGCCTTGAGCATGATGGGCAGACGAGCTGCTCCCAAATCTTCCCTAGCATCATCCTTCAGCCCCCAGAACCTGTGCTGGCATCACCATATACACTGCTCAACTGGGGCCCATTTGGGAAATCGGCAGGTAGGGGACAAAGGGAGATTAAGCAAGCTACAGTAGTGATTGCCAAATATGCCAACAGAGATCAGAAAGGGAGTGAGAATGGCAAATGGGCATCTTTTCTGTACTTAAAAAAAATGGAATTATCAGTGTCTGAGCAAAGAGGCCTTAAAGATACTTAGCTTTCAAAAAAAACAAATTAATCCTGGAAGCAGTACTATGTGTCCTGATCCTCACTTTGCTGCTTCTATTTTTTTTTTGGCTTGTTCTATCCCCTTGTTCTTAGATCTAGGGTATTTTTTTTTGTTTCCAGCTCTTAATTTCAGGGATTGTCTCTTCCTATATCCCTGCATAATGACCAGCATGGACTACCTTTTGCTATGTCCTAATGTATATGATAATCAACACAGCTTAGGTGTTCAAGGCAATTATTGTTGGACAAGAATTAGTGGATTACAGTGCTCCCAGATATGTGATCTATACAATTGAGGTTTAGTCACATTGTCTTTCTGCAGCCTATTTTGCTAGCTTGGACCACGCACTGACATTAGGTCAGCAGAAGTCACTTCTAGCTGTTTTGATGGCTATGGAAGCGATGGAGGCAATAAGCATTAGAAGACATTGAAAATGTAATGGGAAGCTTCCCTAGTACCAGAGGGATGAAGTTGGCAAGTATTTTCTTCTTTACCTTCTACGCAAAGAAAATCATATTGACAGCAGTTATAAAAGCATCTATCACCAAAAAAACCCCAAAACCAACCACGAAAACCAAAGCCTTTGATATATGCTGCTTTTTCTTGGTCCCCAGTCTGCCAGATTGTGGAGCCCACTGGATGCATCTGCAGCATTGCAAAGTAATGTTGACCTTGGAATATTTCCCTGAAACACATTCAGTTCTGAGTCTTTTGAGATGTGTTCTCTGACTTTCTGGATTTGCTGGCACCGTTGTATCCATTAAATACTGATTAGATTTAAGAAATCCAAGAGACCAAATAATGCTATCATCTGTTCCCTACTTATCTTAATAATATTGCCGGTAATATTCCAATATATCAGTTCTATGATGTTCTATACCTAACCTGATGCATGAAAAATAGGGACAGTATGCTTTTTTGTTTCAGATGCAGAACAATCCCAGTTTATTTGTTGGTTGGATTTTTCTATATTGCTTAGAGATGAGGCTAAAAAGTGAATTAGCTACTTTCAAGGACTGTTAGAGAAATACACCATTTTTCATAATGTTTGATGAATTGCTTACAGTACTTGTTTTACTTAAAACTGCAATTAAAGATTGCCCTCTAGTCAAAAGAAAAATGTGATAAAAATGTGGATTGAAACTGGGCAGAAAATTTTCTAAAGCCCTTTGGGATTAATTCCAGTAATTATTCAATCTGACGTTTTCCAGAAAAATAACCTTTTATGTATGAACTCCATTAATCATAATAACATAGTTCATATGTCAGATACTTCTGTCCAGTCACTTCATACTCTACATTTAGTAAGAGACTAATAAACATCCTCACTAAATACAAGAAAATATTAAACTACTTTCAAAAAAGCCCAGTGCCTGTGTATAGTTTTTAACTAGATTTTGGTCTAGTGAGGTGGGACATGTTGTGCTCATGTCTACAAATGCACTGAATTTCCAGGCTATAGCTGTCATTAACATCATGTCTCCTGCTAATTTTATGTAACTTAATTCATAGCACTTTAAGGACTTTGTTTTCCTTTCTTTTGACCTCTGAACTGCCCTGGAGAGGTCTGGTTTGTCTGTCTGTCCTGTTGTAAACTCTTATTAATTTACTCATGTAAATAATTGGTCTTTTACAAGATCTGTGGGTAGGAAAAAAACCCTCTGCTTTAGATCATCTGAAAACTTAAAAATGAATAGGTTTTTTTTCTTGCATATGGATTTACTACACATTGTTGGAACTGCACAGTGAATATTGAGTAACTGTCTCTGATGATAAGCAGCTCTAAGAAGATTTTTGTTACGTTTGTCAGTGTTTCATCAACAGAAGATATTCTGTAATATTATCTTGTGTTAAAAAGTGGTTGTTTAAAAATGCAGCAATGATTAGGTGCTCATATTTGAAGAATTTACCACTCTCTCCTTTTCAAACTCTGACATTTTTTTATGCTTTTGAAGCTCAAAAGTGGAATTATCTATGTTCTGATGAGAAGTGATAAATATAATCTTTTGCTGAATGTGGATAAAAGATGTAGGCAAATGAGATTGTTTTAACACAGCCTCATGCATCTTTTCAAAAGCTAACAAACAGTGGAGAATAATCCTTGTCTTTGGAGATTTCCTTTGAATTTTTTTTTAATTATATTTTTAGTTATGGAGCAACATATGATCCACCTAGACTGTTATTGTGACTAATGCTTTCAGTTTAGGTTTTGCATGTCAGTTGTCATTCTGTGCACACTCCAGTAGATGGCAACTACAGTCTTCTTGACATTTAATCTCCATACAAACTAGAAATATTTTCTACGCACACACTCCCCCCCATCTCATCTACATAAATGGCTAAGAGTTTCACAGAAATGTGATTCAATTTTACTTTTATTGAAATCACCACATAGTATCTGATTTGAACTCAAACTGTACCAAAAAGAAAAAAAGAGGCCAGTAAGCACCAATCCTCCTGGATCATAAAGCACACATTGATTCCCCCATAACTTTTAAATGTATTTTAGGAGTTTTCATAAAAAGGATTAGTACTCAAAACTTCTTTTTATGTGAAGTAAATGAATGGGTTGGCTGCAAATACAGAGCACTGGCTTTAAGTTTGATGGTTTGACCCCATCCTTAATGTTAAAGTATTTATTTTTGGTATACACAGTAAATAGTTGATCAGACTTTTTAAAAGTTAGAAATTATTTTTCTTTGTGAATATGATGATGATATACCTAGAGATGGATTGTCTTGGGTGAGGGGAAGAGTAGGGCCAGGTACTTACTGTGTTGTATTAGACATGAGAATTTTCTCAAATTCCCCCTCTTGCTCTAAGCACTGCTTTATTCATCTTCTTTGTGCTTTTATTCCATCCCATCAATTGTATTACCAAAGCATCAACACAGAGGATTCTGTTTCTCTGTTTTCCTCCACTGACTTTCACAACTTAAATACTTGCCTGTAGAATTTGAAGACATAAAACAAAGCATCTCTGTGAAAGAATGCCAGACATCAACATCGGGCACAAAAGATTGTGCTTGCTTTGCCTGGGATGGAAAATAATGTTCATAATAGTCACACAAAGGATCCTTTCTCTATCTCTTTATATCAAGACTGTAGTTTAATTTTCAAATCACTTCCACTGTGTCTAGTAATGTTTTATTCTGCAGTTGATGGTTTAAAAAGGGCAGAGTGAGGAATAGTTATTTTATTTTTTTTAAATAAATACAGATCTAACTTCAGGAGAATACATTTTATTTATCAGGTTTTTTTATTGTTGTTTACCTACTTCATCCATAGAGAGTTTTCAGTAGTTGTGTAAGAAACTTTCAAACTGCCATAGTCTGTAGCATCAGTGACGCTATTTGATAATAGGTCTTATGGTCCCAGATACAAAAATTTATTGTTTAAAATAAACTACAAAAAGTTCTAAAGTAGAGCAATGTTTAAGGCCAGATTTAGATGTTCACACTTTTATTGGTTTAGTAAAAACCTTGGTTTTCAACCCAGGCTTGATTAGTCTGTGGACATTTTTACTTCACAGTATAAAAATAAATTATGCTCATATAGGACAAGCAGAATATTGGTCCATTTAAGCCTGACTGATTTTTATGTAACAAATTAGTGAACAAGGTAATTAAATCTCTTTTAGATGACTGTTTCATCTCTGGAAAGAATCCCAAGAATCTCAGAAAACTGACTTTTGGGTTATATACAGGTCCTAGGTCTATTGCAGCTAAGTGGCTTGTTTCTCATTATCGCATTTAGTGTTACAGAAACTACTCCACCAGAGTCTTTATTAAAACTTGCTTAAGGCTAGCATTTTCCCTTGGGTCAATAATGACTTTAGAGGAATGGATGTAGAAGCTACTGGAATGAATTATGTCTCATTGGGGCCCCCAGGCTAGTATTTCAAATTCGCCACCAGGCACTTCATCAAAAATTCTATTCCAGTATTGAAAAGACCATGTGCTCCTATTAGTAAATGCACAGCATACATTTGAAGATCTTCCCCCACACCCAAACTGTTCAACTATATATTTTTCTGTGCTAAAAACCAATTGAATTGCCACACACATCAGTGAAGATGTGGTTTAGAAATATATCCTGAAGATCTCATATATCAGGGAGATGGTTGCCAGTTATTTCTTATTAAAATATGGAGCACACACAAAGCATCAGGCTAACATCTGTGGTGCTCCTACTGGTAAAAGCCATTAAAATCCTACAGCTTATCTTCCTGGTGTGAGCACAGTATTTATGGGAGGGGTAGTGTGGAAATAGCATTTCCTCCTGCAAGTTCTTGCTCCTAAGTAGTCCAAATAAGATCAACATTGCTTATCATTGCACATCATAGAATCATAGAATAGTTTGGGTTGGAAGCAACCTTTAAATCTAGTCCAGCCCCCCTGCAATAAGCAGGGACATCTTCAACTACCATCTCACTGGGCAACCTGTTCCAGTGTTTCATTACCCTCAACGTAAAAAATTTCTTCCTTAAAATTTCTGTTCTACTCATATGAGCAAGTATTACTGAAACATGCAGTTCCTCACAAAGTAAAAACAGCTGTGTTTTTTTCTAGTTTTCTAATTTTGAAAATCTGTTCATGTTGATGGCAAGATAAAATATTGACTTAGAAAAGACTTCAGATTTATGATCCCAAAAATAAATTGCTAGTTTTCCCGTTACTGGTCTGTTTTTTAAAAATGATCGTTTGAAGTTTAGAAAATGTAGTAGTATAGAAGCGTTTGTTCTCTTTCAGTGTTTTTTCAGAGTGAGGTGTCCATTGAAATGCAGAGATGCTTGATATTAAAAAGAGATTGGTAGTAGATAATAGGCATACAGGTGTTTGGCTTTGCTTTGTGCTTGTCAAGGGCAAAGTCTTCTAATGCGTTACTTGGGTGGCTCACAAGCACATTCACATTCTCATCTTATTTTTTCTTGCTGACTGGATTTTCCCTGAGTGCTGTGTTCAGAGATTTCAAATGCAACATTACCTAAGAGGTGCCATTAAAATCTGAATCAAACAGTGAATGTTACGATGGATATTGCACTATAACTGCTATGTCTGTAGCCCAATATTAAATATGATTATTTTTATATATACAGTGAAATTTTCCCTATAACAGATTCCACGGTTTGTTTCTAGCCTAATAACTGCGGGAACTGAAAAAAGATTCTCCTTTTGCTATATACCACACACCATGCTTCTTACTTTTCATTTGAAAGTAGATTTTTCAGATGTTTCTCTAACAAACAGAACAGACCAGTATAGCATCTACAGCAGACTATAAAAATACATTTGCTTTCTCACAATGTGTTCATTCTGTATTGGAATTTTAGAGAATATCATTTTAGACCATATCATGGAAAGGTTAATTGAGTAAATTCCGTGAACAGGTAAGCTTTTCTTGACAGTTTGTGTGGCTGAAACAATATTTTACATAGTAGGAAGAAAAGGAACACCTTCAGATGAAATTTGTAATCCAGTCAGCTTAATCAAAATATCAAGAAATAGAAAAAAATAGGTATAGATGCAGTATATACGGAATCATAGAATCATCACTAAACCACATCTCTGTGATCCATTCCCCTTGCATTACATTTAATCCTTCGGAAAAAAATGCGGAGCTTTACTCAAAATATGAGACAACCTTGTGGATGAACTTTCTCCACTGAGTTTTGGCTTTAAACGGTACTGTCCCAATACAACAGTGGAGCTTGTTTTAGGTGCTTATTTTAACCTTTTTAATTATTTTTTTTTCTTAAAATCTAAAATAAAACACAAGTGTTGTTTTTTTACAATATGTAGAATAGACAATTTAAGAGCACATGTTCTGTGTTCCTGTGGAGCTGAAATGGTTTCTCTCCAAAATGATGGGATGTGGCGGTCTGAAGTACATTTAAAGTCTTTAGTCTCAGCCCTGTCAGTGTTTTGGAGCCTCCTTATAAATAATCATTTACTGCAGGTTCCCATCTAACCCTAACCCAGTCTTCTTAAAGAAATACAAACCGTTATGAACACAAGTTATAAAGCCCCTCTGCTCTGTTTAATTGATTCTTTCTATTGGTTATAGCTGGGCAAGTCATTGCTGCAGAAACTCTTAGTTCATAGAAGTACAACGGATTTAAGAAATCACCTGGTCCATCTTTTTGCTCTAAGGCAGTATTAGTTTTGCCATTCCTGACACACCAGCTCCTCCTGTAAACTTCAGAACTGAAGACTTCTCAAGGACGTCTGTTCCAATCCTTCACTTTCAAATTCAGAGAGTTTAGCAAGCCCAGTGCATTCAAGTTTTTACTGTTGGGGGAGTTTTGGTAATTGGTTTTGATCTTTTTTGCATCTATTCTAAGGGGTCCACATTTTCTTGATACATGGTGCCAAAAAAATCCCATGGTATTCAAGTTCAGACCTTGCTAGTTTGGAGAACATCATCTTCTTGCCTGCAGTGGGTTTTTCTGCCCAAGAACTGTGCTTGCCTTTTCTGTAGCTGAGTGACAACTTCTGTGCAGTCTGTGATTCACAAAAGCCCCTGGAACCTTTTCTGTAGATTTTCTACATAGCTACTACTTGTTCTGTGTTTTATAGCTGGTTATTCCTGACTGAATGAACATCTCGCACATGACCCTGCTGGATAGCATCACTTTTTTTTTTTTTTTTTTTTCTTTTTGAGGACATAAATGAAATTTGTCAGAATCATTTCAAATTTTATTCTGCCCTCCAGAGTACTTTCAGTGCTCTCAGCTTGGTGTCACCTCCAAATTTAATAAGTGTATTCCGTGTTCTATCACCTAGGTCATTAATGACAATATGAAACATTGATAGACCCAGAAAAGACCTTTCTGTGTCATTTCTAAGTGAGGCAAAGAATTGCTTTTAGGTAGCGAGCTCATTATATGGCATGGATAATTATATTATATTAATGAAACTGTGTAACAGAAGGAAGTATCCACATCTAACAGTGATGATGGAAGGAGAGCTCACCTACACCAAGATTTCCTTTTCCTCTCAGTTTTTGCCTGAGTTGAAGTTATCTGACTGTGCTTTGTTACCATGTAAAGGGTCACAGGTAGGACACAGGAAGAACAAAACAGATTTTCTCCTTCTCATTCTAGGGCTGAGCTGGGCATTTAGAGTCCTGTAATGAGAAAGAAAGAGTATTTAGGTAGCATTCATAAGCAGTGTAAGACATGCTTCATTCCTCTACCTGTCCAGAAAGTCTGTAGAGTAAGAATAAACTCTGCAATTTAAATAAGGAAACTTGCAAGGACCTACAATAAAAGGGATTTTCTTCCCATTTGCTCTGATCCCGTGGATGTTTACAAACTTGCAGGCCCTATCTTTGCCATTTCGATTTTGTAACAGCCTTTACCATAGAGCTCAGTGATGCTAAGCATTCATTTAAATGCATAAATCACTTTGTGCTGAATTATGTATTTTCTTAACTTTTATTTTAATATGAAGTATGATTGTGAAAAATATGTTCAATGTTCTACTATGAAAATAGACATATCTCCTCATTTCTAGCTGTAAAGTCTCAATGAAAAGACAAACTACATTCATACATAATGTCTCTGTGAGGTCAACATAACATTTGAATTACGGATTACCTGCATTATGTGTAAAAATTCATACAGCTGGACAGCTACACCCCTAAGGACTCTCAAAGGCATTAAGTATTTCAGTGAAGTCTTGGAATATATTATATTCATTAAGTTGCATGTATATTTGCCTGCCTTAAACTGTAACACCTCAGTGTCATCCCAGTTAGTCAATGACCATCATATGTGCAGAATATATTTGACTAGCTCCTTTACAGCTTTTGTTTGCTGAGTTGAAATAAAGCATCTGTTATTTTTTCAGTTGTATTATTCTCCCAGGAATATACCGAAAGAGTTTTGTTTTGGTTTGTTGGGATTTTTATTTACAAGCCCACACACACAATAAATGACAAGCTGATATGATTTTTTGTTATCTAAACAGCATTTCCATGAAGTTTTGGCCCATGTGGAATAATCTATTATATTATTAATTTCAATTTATTTGACACCCGTCCAATACTCTAGACACTTCTAGCTATCTAAAGTACTTCTGTAGCTTCCAGTACAATAGTCTTTTTGCACTTCCAATATTTTTTATGCCGTTTATCTTCAAAATACCTGTGTGAAATATTCCTGCTTATAAATAGGGAGAAGGCAGACAGAGACTCATCTAATAAACACCACACAGGAATCCTGTACTGAAGCACAGAATTTGTGCTTCAGAAGTCATAAAATAGCACCCTGGACATCCAACCCTTTTCTTCTGTAGCTTGTTGCATAAAACACAACATTCTCAGCTCATCCTCACATAGCTATTTGCTTTTTATGCCTACAAGGTCGTAATACCTTAATGACGCATGTAAAGAAAAAAGAACAGCTTGTCCAGACCTGGCTTATTCTTTTGTATTTCTCATTCTTTTATTTTTATGTCAGTTTTCATTTTGTTGTAACCTGCTTCTCAGAAGAGGTTGACTGGCACACATGGGCTATTTTGCTGACTGTCCCAATACACAGGTGCTCACATGCCCCATCTCATCAGCCCTTGGTAGACCAGATAAGTCATGCTGTCTTCTAGGCATACATTTCTGTCATGGGTTCTGCAAAGAGCTAGCAGCAGGTGGACTCAGAGCTATTCTGAACAATCCTTTTGACATCAGAGGCTTTAAATCTCTATAGAAGTATTTTGCTGAATCATGTTACAGTTTTTAAATGCTCTGTATAATATGAAATTTCCCCCGGTGCAGCTTCAAATCTCATGTCCCTTATTAAATGCTTAGGGATTTTTTTCCTGATGTGGTAAAATCTATCATGTCTATTACTAACTGTCATTTTCTTCTCATTTAATCTTGCTGCTACTCCTTCCTGTAGGGCATGAATCAATCCTACTGCTTTGTTTTGGGGGGTGAGGAGGGAGTGGGGGGTGTTGCAGTAGGAGATGGCCACATGCTGATGACCACACAAGTTTGAGACGGATTTTTTCCGCATCTGAACATCAGTTATGCAGAAGCATTTGCAGAAGCAATCCTAAAAGCAGATCCCAAAGACAATCCCAATGCCTTTGGGATCTGCATATCCCTTGAGACATGTAATGCAGAGTGTGTCTCATGTTGTGTGATATCTTGCTTGATTGGCCTAGGAGAGGAAGGTAGACCAGTTCCTAGATGGCAGTTGAATGTTTTCAGATGCATCATGTCTTGTACTCACTCACTGTCATGAATTGCAGATAAAGGAGAAAATCTCTGTGCAATATTTTGTTTGCCTGTACCTACTTGTATCACAGACATGGGGAAGGCTTGGCTGAGAGGGGTTTTGCCACCACTGCCTCCAAAAGGTTCGTTTCACCCTGCAGATTGATGTGTGTACTGGGCATGAGCTTTCTCCCTGATGGGTTACATATTCCCCCCTCAGTAGTTTCTCTAAGCTCCCTTTTCTATGTCCTGGATTTTTGTTCCCAAGTCAGACAACCCCAGAGATGGTCCTGTTTCTGCCCAAAAAAATAGAATCTCAGAGCTGGAACTGGACAAAACACCTGTAAATTGGCAATTTTAAGGCAGGAACCACTAACAACAGCTTTCTCCTCACCTGCGAATCTCAGACATTTGTATGGCCAGAATAAGCTCAAGCTGGTCAAGGGCTCTTTGGCTCTTTTTGAGAAGCTGACTTTTAAATAAAAGTCATGAAAGCTGACTTTTAAATAGAAGTCATAAAGCATGACTTAAATGGAGAGACAGAAATTACAGATGGCTTTGAAAGACAGGAAACTAGGGGCTGCAAATTTGTGAGGTTGAGATTGTAAGTAATGAGAGTAGAGAAAAAACAGAGGCAGAATTGATGCAGAAGGATTTAAAGCACAAAGTTATTGATACAGAGATATACAATATTGGACAAAGGCAGGAAAAAAAACATAAATGTACAGGTACCGCTATTGTGAGCAAGTTGCAGGAATTTGGTTGAAACAGTTTAATTTTTGGAGACAAAAGTTATATGGATATACGTCTAGTGATCTAGTGTTTTTAATCTTAGGAGAAAAATTTGGCCAATACGACTGACTTATGAACTGGTGCTTTTACCTCAAGATCTGCTGAAGCAATTCTGCAGTCTGTTATAGAGATACAAAGACTATATTTATTGGGTTTATTCACAGCAGGGAGGAATATAGCATGTGGGTGACATAGTTGACCTGCTTAGCATATGGAGAAAATGGTATAATGCCAATTTGCTGCTACCTTGGTGTGTTGCCTAATAATTTAAGATAGTTGAGTATGTGAATAAAATTAAAATCTGTGAACATAAAGATACTCAGTAGCTTTGGAATAAGGCAAAAAAGAGAGTAGTAATAGCGCAAAAGTCTAATAGTGGAAATTTAAAATTACATTTAAATTAAATTCTTGCCTCTGTGGCAATGTTTAATGTGGTTTTGATCAGTGCAATATGCTATCCTTATATCAGCATAGAAATGAAATTTGTTCACAGTGCAGTCAGTGTCAGGTTCCTGTGGGTGGTGGAGGATGTCCCTTTATAACAAGCACTTGATTTAAGTAGGACAAATTAGTTAAATATGGGTCCGTGTCTGTAGATACAGAAAGCCAAGCTAAAAGTCCATTTCTGTTCCTCATGGAAAAGCTTCATAGAGCTGATTCAGTGCTTCTTTGTGAGTGTCCCCGAGCCTAGGAGAAATTCATACAAGCAGAAAAGGTCATATAATGTCCCAAAGAAATTACTCTAAACCATGTAATCAATAGGGAGATTAAGGAAGATACAGGGTTTTTTTCTCCCCCACCCCCCTGCCACCAGAAATTTACTTTTCATTTTTGATTTGAACAGATGTCTTAAATAAGTGTGTGGGAAATTTCCAGGAAAGTCCCACACGCTTGAATTTTATTATGTTTTTGTAGTGTGATAATGATTTCAGAGATGACTGATGCTATTATTTTGCTTAGTTTGTAATGTTTTGTGTTTCAATTCTTTTTATTATGTTTGCACAAATACAAATAGCTGCGATACTAATTGCTGTTCTAAATCGCTGAAAAAAAGAATACATAGAATTTTTTAAATAATATTTTCCTAGGCTTGTGAAATGTTCCCATACATTTTTTGCTTCCTTCCCAGATCTAATTGATATTCCTGTCTATCTATGAGGGCAGTCATTCTACTCATTGAACAACATTCAAGCCTGCCGTTCAAAATAAGCCTTTGTCTTTATCTTGTACAGCAGGAGAGACTGAAGGCTGAATAGTCAATTGGTCCAAAAATTTGGGGCAGCACTCAAATAAAGAAATGGAAGCAACAAGGTAGAGGAGAGGTTTTAACTGAGATATTTTGAGAGACTACATTTTCAGCAGCGTGGCTCAACAAATCAGGCGGTGTCTCCATTGAAGTCTCATGAGTTCCTTAGGTGTTGGCAAGTCGCAAGTCCAGAAACTATTTCATGGGTAAAAGGGAATGACTTGGATGAGTGAGGAGGCATAAGAAAGCATACTGAACCATGTTAGCACCTCTATTCAGGGAACAAAACCCCTTTGTTGTGGAAGTGAAACAAATTCTTGAGCACACACAGGTGTTCTGTGGAATATTGAGTGTCTAAAAAGTAAAACCCAGTTTACTTAGCAGATGTATGGAAAGGGGAAAATGAACGTATGAAAAAGACCATGAAGATAATTTTGATTCTGTTGTAAAATGAATTAATCGTACCACTATCTAGGTGGTCAATTTGAGATTGTTTCTATGGAAAGTAATTAAACAATAAACAATAGAAACGCCACTAACAGGAGCAAAACTTGAATCATACTATTGATATGGTAAGAAAAAGTAGAAGAGATGTAAGAATCTAAGAACGGAAGAGGCAAATGACTAAACTGTTAAGCTGTCATGCCTGTAACTAGCCTTTATGACAGTATTATTACTAATCTGCCTTCACCCTGCCCTTCCCCACTCACTGTTATGCACATCTCAATTAGACTCTTTGAGATGGGAGCTACGTGTCTAAGGACACTGACCTTGATGGAGGGATTTGAGTGTTATTCTGGAGGTGTGTCTATGTGCTTATGCATATGGATAAGCATTTGCATATGTTTGTATAACAGAAAATAAATGTTACATCGCATTTGAAGGCTTCGCTGAAATGATTTAGAGGGAGTAGGTGGTTACTGGCCTAGAACATGGAACGGGCTTGATGATATGAGAGAGTAGGAGGATAATTAAGATTGCAAGTATTATTTATGTTTTGTAGTTGCTGTATGTAACCCTTCTGTTTATATATCTCCAAATATTTAAGTTTTCTCTAAATTCCCATATCTTTGTTTCATGGAAAATGTTCTTAATTTTGTTTTAATAAAGAAAACTTCTAACTGATGGGCATCCATAGAAATATTTGAAACAGTTCCTTAAGACATAAAGCCAAAAGACAAATAACACACAAAAAAAGTATTATTTTCTAAAAAGCTTGTGTATTTTAGGCAGCATTCTTTTGTTTTCATAGTCAATATTATGATTTTAAACTCTTTAGACTGTCATTAGTATGTCTAGGGATCATACTCTATCAAGTTCAGTACGGTCTGCTAATGCTGTCTGCAAGGGATATAAAGAGAGGAGTCACTCCACAAGGGTGCTCAGGAAAGCATTTTGGAAAGATACTAAATATCAAAATTTGTTGAAATTTTCCTACTATATTTATAATGTTTGTTCTGGGAATCAGTAAAGGAGTTTATTCACCTTCCCCTGGTTTGCTAGTTCAACGCAAACTGGCTCAAATGAAAAAAATTTATAGATACGCTGTTGCAGTCAAAGATCGTTTATCATAGCATGCTGGATAAAGCATCATATAGTTGTATGATTGGTCTCTGATGCTATAATAATTTACATTTTAAAAAAGACTTATGTAGAAGGCTGTTTAGGTTATTGGCTTTTTAAAATAAATATTTGTGTATCACATTTACAAAATAGATTTCACCCTCCATTTATGAAGCAGTAAACAGGTCTGTTCATTTTCAGTGCATTCTTTTAAAAAGATTATTGTATCTAAATACTGATTTTACAGTGTTCAATTAAAAACAATGCACTACTTTGAAAATTAATAATTTTTATGGTGTGTATCTGCACAGGAAATCGTAAAGTGGCTGTTCTTATTATTTACACTTTAGGTGGAGACATGTCTCTTGTTTACTGGTGAGAGATATAATATGTGCCCAAATTCTCATTCCATTTCAGTGAAGTACCCAGTTGATCTTACCGCTGTTGTGCATCGTTTCCCAGCAGATCGCAGCTGGGATCTCACAGCTGCTACACAAATATTCCATAGAGTATGGAGGAATACAGAGAAGAAACTTGGGATATTTTCAGAAATATAAACTTTCTTCCTTAGACTAGTGGATTAATTCTCATTCCAGTAATACAGAGGGCAGAATTTTATTAATTTCAATTGTTCTGATTAGGAACAAGAAAAGAAGAATCAAAAGTGCATTCCAAAATCGTAATGAATCATACAATAGTTTGGGTCAGAAGGGACCTTTAAAGATCATCTGGTCCAACCCCTCTGCCATGGGCAGGGACATCTTTCACTACAGGTTGTTCAAAGCTCCATCCAACCTGACCTTGAAGAATTCCAGGGATGGGACATTCAACTTCAAAGTCTGAACTTTGAAATACCTAAAATACTCGAGGGGGGTGAAATATTCCATTTGCTTTGAGATTCTGTATTTATTTCAATGTATCATCTGGGGAATAATATAGCCTATAAAATCCATGTAGATTAGAGCAACAAATAGGGTATTTTTCTTTTATTCTTACTACTGTAATTGTATTTATTTATTTACTAATAACTGTGCTGTATAAAATAATTTGTGATCTCATTCAATGACCTCTGAAGTCCGTGAGCTTTTCCACTCACCATCATAAAATTATCGTCAGGCACAGGAGATTAGATGTGGTCATGACTTGTAGCCCAATAAACTGAAAACTGATCTACGTTCATGAACATGTTATATAATAGGCTGATATAAATCCAGTTGGGTTATTACGATTTATTTCTGAAGGGAAGAATCATGGCCACATTTAACATGCTAGATTAAAGGTTTACAAAAATAACCCATTATAATAATTCTTGTCTTTTCTTATAAGAAAATATATCAGAAGTGTAACAAAACCAGTTAAGTCGATATAATTCAAAAGTCAATTGAAGTCACAAGTCATCAGGACATTGAAACAAACCTATTGTGATATTCTGTATTCAGAAGAAAATATTTTTCTGCACCAGCTTTTCCTGTGCTATAGCATTTCTCTGCAGATACTTACTTAATAGTGAATTAATTTCATAATTTCATGACTTTTAAATACTTTCCTGATACCGATCACTCCAGCATCACTACAGATCTACTCTCTCCCCATTGCTCCTGGGGAGCTTCTTTTGGTAGTAAAGTGCAAACAGGTCTGAGCAGACATGATAGCTGAACATCTCCATGACACTTCACATTATTTTGTAAATCCCGTATTAATGTCAACTTGAACGATACTATTTTGCTTACAGAAATGTTCTCTCTGATATTTCAAAAGAAAAAGTTGTTCTGGTCTGCCATTCTCACAGCTATATTGAGATTTTGGTTTTATAAAAAATTGTTGAAATATCACAGAATCACAGAATGATATGGGGTTGCAAGGGACCTCTGGAGATCATCTAGTCCAACCCCCCTGCCAGAACAGGTCCACCTGGAGCAGGTTGCACAGGAATGTGTCCAATATGGATTTTGAATGTCTCCAGAGACGGAGACTCCACCACCTCCCTGGGCAGCCTGTTCCAGAGCTCTGCCACCCTCTTCCTCCTCATGTTTAGATGGAACTCCCTATGTTCAAGTTTGTGCCTGTTATGTCTTGTCCTATCACTGGGCACCACTGAAAAAAGACTGGCCCCATCCTCTTGACACCCACCCTTTAAGTATTTATAAGCATTGATCAGATCCCCCCTCAGCCTTCTCTTCTCCAGATTAAAAAGACCCAAGTCCCTCAGTCTTTCCTCATAAGAGAGATGTTCCAGTCCCCTAATCATCTTTGTAGCCCTTTGCTGTACCATCTCCGGCAGGTCCCTGTCCTTCTTGAACTGGGGAGCCCAGAACTGGACACAGTACTCCAGATGGGGCCTCACCAGGGCAGAATAGAGGGGAGAATGACCTCCCTCGACCTGCATGCCCCACTCCAGCAACATTTCTAGACTACTATATTAATATATGTTATTAATCTATGTTAGTTTTGCAAACATATTTTAGCTATATAAACAACCAAGCAACAAATAAGTCTCATCTATCCTGTGCACATTAGCAGAGTTCCTGTGGAAAAATTAAGATCTGATCATATAGTTGAGGACTGTACAATAACATACATGGATAAAAACACGGCAATTTCTAGCTGAGTTTATTTTCAAGTGTGCGGTTCTGCAATTTTGGCATTAAAAAAATAGAAGTTCAGTTGAAAGAAGATATATAATAATTATAATATATGATAATGCCTAATATTGGAGATTGCCCTTAGCATTGAAAATATTCAACATGTCAGCCAAGAAATCATGATAATTTTGAAGTCTGATTAATTTTGATTATATAAAGGTAAAATACAGTGCTTCATAAATATAAGTCATCCAGCTTTCTTTTTTTCTGGATAAAATTTGGAGTTATAAGGAATATTGGAAATAGCTTTCTGAGGCAAGTTTGTTCTTCTGCATGTTTTGCAATTTGTTTCTGATGTCAAAAATATGTTTTTGGAGAGTAGAATGATATTAGAAGTAGAGAATATTACTAGGTAAAGCTATTTGTTGTAATAAACTCCTCTAGAATACATCAGTGAAAATGAATGCTGCTATAGGCAGTCATTCTGCTACCTTCATTTTTTTAAAAAAATGCACTCTTACCCAAAGTTTCTACTCTTTAGCTGTGTTAGGTGATTGATTGACATTCTTATCTCGATTTAGAAAGTTATCTACAAAGTGAAATTTCGTCCTTGGGTGTAAAAATATCTGTAAATGTGTGCACACAGTTGTGCAGTTAAGGCATTTTTCTTTTAAAAAAAAGTCTATCTCTGTCTAAAAAGAAGCCCATGAACTATTAATTTTCTAAACACAGTTCCTTTTGTTTTTCATGAGCATGTGATATTAGTAAAAGAGGCTCACAAGAAACGTTTATAAGTACCTCACTTGATGTGGTCATGGATTTGAGGTTGTCCGCTCTCTGTCTTGTCCATGCACATCAGGGCTACAACCATCCGTGGGTGTAACATGATGGCCAGAACAACCATCCTGCTGTAGTATTGTTGCTTTTGCCTAATTTTCCTGCATCATGGGGAAGCTTTCAAAATCACTTGGCATTGGCCATTGCTTACCTCTAAGTAACACCACCTTAGAGTTACTGAATTTGGAAGTACACAAATTTATAACATGATTTAAAATATTAAATTATTGAATTAATTAAATGTTAAAGTAGTGAAACTTGAAATTATTAAATATAATTTCAAAACCCTGCATAGAAATTATTTTGTTCTCTCCATTGCCCTCCTGGAGGCAACACTTCCTGATCCCGGAGAACAAGCTATTAACATATAAATATTTCAGCAGAGAGGAGCTCACTTGATGTATTTAGAGGCTTGTTCTGCATCATTACAGAGTGCTTTGCAACACTGACTTGTTAAACACTTTACTGTGGCCAACCTTAGTCAACCCATCTGTGTTATATGAAGTTCTTCTGAAGGTCAAACCACAAAGATAGTTTCAGGACTGAGGCCAAAATGAGTTTACGCTTTCTAGATACCCTTTTGCTCTTTCTCCTAAGTGGGTCACTAAATGGCTCTGTGTGTGTTCAGAAGTTGTGCCCTCACAAAGTATAATTCTGATATCCATATGATATTTAATCTGTGAAAATAACCCTTTCTGATCTTTTAGGAATGAGTCTCATGTATATGAACAAAACAAAAGGCTGTATTGCATGTTGTTGAGATGGATTATTAAGGAAAAATATTTTCTGTAAATTGTGCTTGTTGGCCATTAGGCTAGTACTCTCTTATTTAATCTCCCCTGCATCTTGTCTTTGATGTGGGACTGTATTTGACCTGTATTCTGCATAAATATTTTAATGTATGTGTATCCTTTAAATGGACAACGGTATTTTAACCAGCTAGTATACACAATTCGTTATTGCCAATTTGTGCCACTGTTTGTCTTGGAGAAAGCCCTTTTTTAATTCTTGTGTGGTTTTCCTCTTTCTTCTCCTCACTCCCCGCAGCTTTTAATAACAGTTGTAAAAAAAAACAAACCCAAAAAACAACAAAAAAAACCAACAAAAAAAACCTACAAGAAAATAACCCCAGAAGAAAAAAATAACCTTTTCTTCTGGGTGAAATAGCCTGTTGTTATGCATCTAGGTATTAATTAATTGCAAGAATACCCTCTGTTTAGCATCACAAGGGTATTTTCCTAACCCATGCTGTGATCATAACTTTTCTATTAAAATGGGCTTTTTAACACTGGTTTTCAAGACTGAGGAACAGAATGGGCGTGCGGCATGACATATTTGCAAGACATACTTAAAGGCAAGCTGTGTTCTGCATTCTTTCAGAAATTAAATCTTAAGTGGGGTGCATCCCTTCACACTCCCAGAAATGCTGGTCATTAACGTAGGAGATCACGTCTCCATGCACTCCTTAAATGGGGGAACAGTAACCGAATATATTTATAATTTGCTGGGTATTTCCTCAGAGCTCATGAAACTCTAGAAGATTCTTCCAGAAACAGTAGTGCGGTACAAATAGTGGAGTACAGCATAGTTTCACAGGTTGGATCTTTACACTTCTCTCCCACATAAAAGACCATTAGAAAAATGAAGTTTTCATTCCTGTGATCAAGATAAAGGAAAAAAAAAAAAAGACTGTTCACTTTATACTAGAGAGGTAATATGCATCATGTCACTACTTTAAGATGAGATACTTCCTACCCATTTCACACTTTAGAAATAATTACTTAACACAGTGCAGCCCATTTTATTCACAGTAACTTTTTCTCAGTAATTTACTTAGTAGTTTTGAAGTGAAAAGCATCATACATTGTGGAAAGCCGCAGAGCTTCTCCTGCTGGGCTTTAGTTTATTTTTTAAAATTTCTTTAGGCATTTGATCGTCATAGAGTTGACTCACCCTTAACGCTAATTGCCATACTAAAGAAAATGTCACTAAAATATAGTCTATTAGAAACAGAACTGGTCTGGGAATTGGAAGCAGAGTCTTGTTCCCATAGACTATGGATTCAGTTGCTATCTTGCTAGTGTACATCATGACCATGTGTACCGTGCAGAATCTCCACAGTTGTTCCTGTTTTATTGAAATAATTGAGTTTTATAGGAAACAGTTATTCAATTTTAATTTTGTCGACAATGACAATGAAATTATTTGGTATGGCATGTAAAAATAGAGTAATGCATAGGAAGTGTGGAATGCTACATCGTTATTACGAACAAAATTGCTGTTGAAGTAACTACAGAGCCCAATTAGTGAATTTTTAAAATAACACTATTTAAAATCATTGATATCCTTATATATTAAAAATAGGTTTGATTTGGAACATCAACATTATTTAGGAGGGAAAGAAGGAAATGAGATGTAGAGGTCAGTTGGCACTTTTACCACTTGCAATTAGTTTCTATATGCATCTGTCATTAAAAGGTATTCTAAACAGCTGCAGATGTCTGTGGATAACTTTTAATAGTGCATGATTTGTACCAAGACTTGCAAACTACCACCCTTTTCTCGGTACAAACCATGAACTATTCCCCAGTAAAAAAATCTCCTGTGGTGAATAACTCAGTACAACTTCAGATTGGTAGTTCACCTCCAAAGCCAATGCTAATTGGTAAAGTAAGGCATATCCAGGATAATTTAAGAATTTCAATTCCACAGACTTTCAATCCCTTGGAAAATATACACATTTGTCTCATTGGATGGATTTTCAAAAGCATCTAAATAACTTAGCAGGATATAAATAACTTTGGAGCTGATAAACCAAATCCAAGCACATTTTAATGTTCGTTGGACAGCTAGTCTTCTTTTGGCACCTTTGAAATCTCATTCAGTTTCATTTATGAGCATCAGAATGAAGGTGGTGCCAATTAGCAGCTGTTTCAAAGTTATTTCAGGTTTTGCACTGGAACCAAAGTGCAAGGTTTCAGTCTGCTGTGATCTCATTCAACATTCTTCAAAATTTTTTGCACTTCATTTCCTATGAGAAGTCTTTGTGGCAATCTACCAAAAGAACTCTCTTGCCTTTAACCCCTTTTGCAATAGTTTGGGGATTTTAGTTGTTCCAGAAGATTAAGGTGTATCAAAGAAATTTGAAAGATAGGATTAACTTTATCTTTTTTATTTAAAAATGCTAGGCAGAGGGTAAACTGTGCAGTGGTTTTGCGTGTTGCATATTCATATGCTTTCTTCCATTTCCATTAACTGTGAGACGGGCTCCAATGGCACTTACCTTAACAGTTTCAATGCTATCTTTATCAATGTAGCAGAGTTAACTTGTCATATTACACATTCATGGTAATAACTCTTTTTGGAGGCTTTTATGTGAATGTGCAGAGCTATTCATTCAATTACCCTATGGACCAGACAGGGATGATCAAATTAATTACTGTCTCATGAATATAGAAGATAAAGGGCCAAATCCAATTAAAGACCTCAGAGTCTATGAGCTTGGAATTTCAAGAATACCATTTCAAGTGATTTTTTTTTTTACCACAGGGGTAGCGGGACCTGGGCTATGCATTGTGACAATTGAAAAAAATGAAGTCACCCCAATCCAGGAGATTAACAGTGCTGAGTACAGTCTGAGCCCCCATGCCTTCTGGATCTCAAAAACAAGTTACGGCTGGAAGGAGAAGGCTTTCTGCATCTTATGCTCTATCCTGAAGACATATATTGATAGGTGTTTTTAAAAAAAAAGACTGAATTTCTAAATCACATAGAGGTTGGGTGTCACACCAGGAAATCACCCTGGGTATCACCCAGGAATGACCTTGGTCTGATTCCCTGTTGTGGGAATTCACAAATCCTTATTTCCCTTATAGTTCTGGACTGGGCGTATATTTTTATCTATCACACTGAAACTGAGCTGTGATGCAGCTTGGAATGAAAGGGTCAGAGGGACCCCAGGCATCAGAGCCGACCCCAGCATATCCCACCTGAGGAGTCCCGGCAAGGTTTCAGGGGTAGTTTTGCATTTCTTTGTCCTTTTGAATCCACCAGTCTTGCATTCCTGCCTTCAGGGGGGAGAAGGAGGAGTCTCTTCCCTTCCCTGCTCCCATTTCATCCATTTAATCAAGTCTGTTTGATGATTCCAAAAATATGGCTTATATTCAGTGGAAATTTGGAATGTCCATGAAAAGTGAGTGTTCCAATCATTCAATGGAAATAATGGTAAAACTCCTATGGACTTGAGAGGGAGCACAGAGAGGCTTTGTAAATGAACGTTATCATTTCAATAAGGGGCTTTATGCATTTAGTTTTATTCCAAGAACAGAACAAAAGACAAAAAAACAATTTGATATCTACAAGGAGAAATAAGGACTCTAATCAGTTTCTAGATTTAAGACATTATTTTATGCCTAATTTGTTTTTAATAGCATTTACAAATGTTTTTTTGTTTGTTTTTTTCTGTAAAAAGACTGTTGATGAAAATGGCACAGTTATTTTCAATAAGCTTTTGCTTCAGATATCCCACATGGACATAGTTTGTGCTGGCTTTTACACTAGTGCCCTGTAATTGTGTTTCATTTCCTCTGATTAAACTGACAAGTAATTTGAATGGATATCACTTAGCACATTGATCTGAGGTGGTGACAGGAATAGACCGTGGCTTTGCTCTGTAAAAATAGAAGGAGCTGGTCCTTTTCTTTTGCATTCTCTGGAAAGTCTGGTTGGAGTTTAAATAGTTCTTGTATTTTTATTTTGTTTTGTTTTATTTAATCACTAATGCCTCATGGTTGTGGTGTCCTACAAAGGAACACGTGGACACAAAGAAGCTAGTACTCAAAGTGAACGATTAATTACTGTAATGAGGATTGAGTAATTTTTTTTCCCTAGGCTTTCCTCTATTTCCATTCATTCAAAACAGTAGCTAACGTTACAGTATGTGTCCAATTAAACCTCACGCACATTGTTTTCTTGCAGGTGGGATTTTCACTGTAGATGTGCCAGGCTGAAAAGCCTTGCTGCCAGACACACATAACTGCCCTCAGAAAGCTTGACACATGCACTAACCTGATGTTGTATAGACTGCACAGTACACTGCCAAGTAGCGTGTCAGAGCTGGAAAGCAGCAGTGGTTCACTAGCTGCAAGAAACATCAACTGAAATAATTTCAAATATTGTTTCAGGGTAGACTGTAACTGGAAGTTGTCAGAAAAGGGTGGAGAATAAAGAGAAAATAAAAATAAACCAAACACACACACCTCCTCCCCCCCAATCTGGGTGGTCTGGAGGGAACTAGCAAGATAAGGAAAAAGAAAGTAGCAACAAATTTGAAAAAGCATTTAATTGTCTGTTATAGCTACAGATTTTGAGTTAGCGTTGACTTTCAGCTTGTATATGTTGATGAACACATTTTTGGTAGGAAATAAACAAGGCCTCATTTCTTTGTTGATCATCCAAGAAATATAAACATGATGAAATTAAAAAGAAGAAAATGCAGATCTAACACTTGATACACATTTCATAAAGAAATGTATTAGATGTTGACCAATGCAATCAATCCTATTTTTTAGTGATATTTGATAATCAAAGTACTGTAAACACAGTCAAGACAACTCCATGCCTCCTACAGATAGGTGAGGTTTGGGGGTTTTGAACTCTAAGACTACATAGTAGCTGCCTTTATGCCATTAACAATTCTGCATCTAAATAGAATGATATAGTTAGAACTTCAGTATGTTCATTAGAAATGTACACTTAATACCTGTAAACATTGCAAACTCTTTGATGTACTTCCAACAGTAAAAAAAAAAAAAATGCACAAAGGTCCACACTATAGAAGCCAACATTTTAGTCAAATATTACTGTCAAATGGAGCCTTTTCCTTAAATGCATAACAAACAAAAAAGTATTTGCTTTCAACTAAATGTTATGTGGTTCTCCTACTCCTCCAAGAGGGAGACCTGAAAAATGCTAAAAGGTTGATTTCAAGGGATGCTGAGACGTTTCAGGAAGTCCTGCATTTAATTCAGTGAATAACACTCGTCCTTGTGACTCGTCTTGTAACCTTTAATCTAAAAGCAGCTATGAAGAGATTGGCTACAAGTGTTTTCTAGTGAATGAGACATAAAACCAAGGCCAGTGGTCATACCAGACATCAATATCTCTTCCATTGAGAGCTCTAACAAGTATTTCCACTAATCTGTAACAGAGATGTAACAAAGGTTTACTCAATAATTTTTCTGAGTTTAGATGTATGCGCTATTGTTTGTTACATGTTGTAAAACATCCTGAATTTCTCTACCAGTCCTCTTTTCTTAGTTGGCTGCTATTACTTCAACTTTTTAACAGAAAAAAAGGTGATAGAAAATATGATTGAATAGCTATTTCATTACTTAGTAACATTAATTATTATGCTTATAATTATAGAATAGACTTTTCTCAAGAGCTTGTATTAAGGAGGGTAAATTTTAACACTTTTTGTTTACGTGGTCCTTCCCTATAGGCCTGCATATCTGAAGGGAAAGAAAAAACGTGCACTATCTCATTTTCCTCTAGTTATTTTAGATTAAGAGAAGCCGTCCAGAAGTGATTTAAAAGCAGATTGGAATGTACAGCTGGAAAGCAGTCGGTGGTTAAATGAGAAGTTTGTAGTGGACCCTTTGCAAATGGATGTCTGTGAAGGAAATTAGAATAATTTCAAATTCTGGAGTAAACATTTCTGACCTTCTAAATGGAAGCATCTGCAAGATTTCATTTAACTGATGAGTGGGGAGATTCTCAGCTGGTGTAAATTAATGTGGCTTCAGTGAAGCTGATAGTTTTATAACAGTTTACACCCTCCACATTTCTGCCTTCCAAAATTCTATTTTTTATATGCATTTAAGTGTAACCACATCAATTTTATGTACTAACATCTTCTGAATAGAAATACGCAGTTCATTCTATGAAAACCCTGATGTTTTCCTCTTTCAGTCCTCTGAATAAGCATCGTAAAGGAAAAGATGCTCTTTAACTAAAAGAAAAATTCTACAGATCAATATTGTAATACAATATTGTTACAAAGAGAAAGGAATGAGGGGAAGCTTCAGAGACATCAGTTCTCAAGGATAGTAGGACAGAAACCTGGATCAGAAGTACACTTGCATGCTAAGACTGTCATGCTTTGACCCCAGCCAGCAACTAAGCATGACAGCCACTTGCTCACTTTTCCCCTGGTGGGATGGGGGAGAGAACTGGAAGAGTAAAAGCAAGAAAACACATGTGTTGAGATAAAGACAGTTAAATAGGTAGAGCAAAAGCTGTGTAAAAAGCAAAATAAACCAAGGTATTCGTTCCCTGCTTCCAATCAGCAGGCAGGTGTTCAACCATCTCCAGGAAAGCAGGGCTCCATCACACGTAATGGTTACTTAGGAAGACAAACGCCATGACTCCCAGTGTCCCCTCCTTCTTCCTCCAGCTTTATATATTGTGCATGGCATCATATGGTGTGGAATATCCCTTTAGTCGGCTGGGGTCAGCTGTCCCGGCTGTGTTCCTTCCCAACTTCTTATGCACCCCCAGCCTATTCAGTGGTGGGCTGGTGTGAGGAGCAGAAAAGGCTTTGACTCTGTGTAAGCACCGCTCAGCAATAACTAAAACATCCCTGTGTTATCAACACTGTTTCCAGCATAAATCCAAAACATAGCCCCAAACTAGCCACTATGAAGAAAATGAAATATAATCCAGCCAAAACCAGCACATACTCATGTTACCTGCATTTGCAGTGATACAGATAACATTATACACAAATTGGAGAGATTTATTGAGGACATCAGAAAACATGTCTTAGGTTATCAATCTTGGCTTCTCCAACTGATTTCCTTGTTTTCCCTTATTATTGGAAAACTTGAGTTCCAAATTAGGGTAATGTTGGCATATGTCTTTATCTGAGAAAGCTCAGTTTACAGAAATCCAGCCATAACTGGGTTTTTTTGTTGTTTTCTTCATTAGGCCATGACGTTTCTGTGGCCAGCAACTGTCTGTCTCTTGCAATCGCACCTATAATTACAAAGATAAGAAACGGTTTTTACACAGCATTGTCCTAAGGGCATTGGTAGTGGTGACCAAAGTATTAAAGTGTTATGTGTATGTGTTTGTATTTTAAGGGTTTTGAGGCTTGAAAATGAGCATGGAGAAACAAGCAAAATTGTCACGAGCCAATGCCAAACCTAAAATTTATGAAGGGTATTTCTTTTAGACAGTGGGAAGAAAGTGAGTTATTTACAAGACCTCAAAATATCGCAACCTGGAAGTACAGGAATGTCTTTTGGGAAGCTTGTAAAAAAGTTGCCTATATGATGCTTTTAAATTCTCTGAAAGAAAATGATCCAAAACACACATAATTTGTCCAAGGTGCAGTCTCTAGCCTGATCCTTAGGAGGGCTGGACAATCTTTGCAGTTATTAAGAAAGGGTTTTATCTCATGTAACTTAGTTATTTAAGAATTAATCACCTAGTACTGCAAGACCCTCTCCATTATCAATGGAGAGAAGCAACCCCATGTGGTAATATGTATCCCATATTAAAATAAATGTGTAAGACAGATGGGATGATCTAAAAATACCTATCACTATATATTGAATATAGAAGGAGCTAAAATAACTAGATTTTATTCAGTATTTCTAGATCATAAAATTAAATGAGATGCTCTTACCCTGAAAACTATCACTACTTTGTTGAATGGCAGTGTGTGCTACATTATGATCTGAATTTAATTAAATGACACAGCTCTTAAATCATCGCAGGATATTCTTGCCTTGGGGAAGAACTTCTAATAGATGCATGGCTTTCTGCTCCCTTCCAATAAAAAAAGAATCAATGCATGTGTTTTACCTAACGAAAATCAATGAGATCTCTATGTTACACTTGCTTTGTAACTTAGGAAGGTCTCACCAGTTGCCTTTTCTGCATTTTTCATGTCTCAGTATGCTGTAAAATCTAGTCTTGGCTAGTAGCTAGTAGAGAAGGACTGTATCCTCACCACAGTGATCTTGGCAACTCTAGTTCAAAAATACATAGAAATACAGAAATATTGAATGTATATCTACACATGAAAAAAAGACCACCAAAACCAACAAATTGCTGCCTTCATTCTCAAGAATGAAGAAATTCTCCATTTTAAGCAACCTCTAATATCATTATAAATATAGGTTCTTCAGGCAGTTCTTTTTTAAGGTAGCTTACATGCTATACGTGATTATGGGTAAAAATCAATCAATAGTAGCAGCTGCCACTTGGGAAGTAGTAAGATCAAGTCCTAATCCTATCTTGTCTTTCAACTGAAACTGGTGTCATTGATAAAGTTTCTGAAAATCCTTTGTTATTGCCAGAAGACAAGAAGTAGTTACAACAGTTAATTATGCAAAACAAAAAAAAAAGCAATAGCCACAACTAGCCAAATCAAAATATTCCCCTACACATGAGTTCTCCCTCTTGTGAGAAGATAAAAGAGGAAACCACACATGGCTGATATTGAACTCATCACTTAATTCACCAATTAACCACCTGAAGGCATTCAGATACTGTGGTGACATGGGCCGCATAAAAACATACATAAAACAGAAAAGAGAGTCTTCTTCAACCATTTATATATTCAGTTTTCATAATCTCTTTATTTCACTACATACTTAGTTTTAATTGTCTACAGATCTAGATAAAACTTGCTTGGATGCAGGCCAAGGACAAGAATTGTGCACCTGAGGTATTGATATCATGTCCAGCTCATGGTTCATTTATATTTTATTGACTTTATTTACTATGTAGGATTGAAAGGATGTGGCTTACACAGTTTTCTACATAGTTGTGATTATTTATGCTACACTGGAACTAATTACACTCACTGTGACCTGGTAACAATTTTGTAAGGTAATTAAAAACTGCTGAAAGCAGTTGTTTTGTTTTAGGGGAACTGTGTCTGAAGCACACATTTGTGTGCATATTATTTAGTGAATGGCATTCTAGAACTGAGTAGTATTGTGGAAGAACTGTGAAGAAAGCCTGTAATTCAGTGTTTTATTGCAATGTGGCAAGATAATATACATAGTGGAATCTTTATGGCTTGTTCTTTCTCTATGGTGATTGAACCTTTCTTCTTTGCAACTGAATAAAGAAAGGCCAAAAGACCAGAGTAGAAAAAGAATATCTAAGCAACCTTTTTCCCTCCCATTTATGCAAAATTATCTTTTTTTTATTATTATTTCTCAAGAAAAAATGAATGATTAAGAGGGAAAGGAAACAAATTTTCATTCCACATGAGGTGATTCTGTAGCAAAACTGAAGATGGAAAACAGGTGATTGCAGAACCTCTAATCTAGTTACTTTGAATAAATTCTAAAATACAAAATCATCTACAGGAATAAACATAAAGAATGGATGGAATCACTAAGCTGAGTAGAACAGTAATTCACATTCACACCATGTTCCCAAGAGCTTTTTTCACCATTCCATTTTAAAAATTGTATTACTTATTTATTCCAAAATGTCGTCTTCAGCTGATCCATAGAGGAACCACACATATTTTCTAAAATATGTTTTCCTGTCCCATCTCCTTAGCTAATAGCTAGAATTTTCAACTTCCAGTGAAATTTAGTCTCTACTCAATTCTTCTAGGATATAGAGGTTAGCCTTTTCCTGACCCCAAATTAGTCTTCTTAACCTATCGGAAGGAGACTATATATTGGTATGTTTAAACCTAGCTTTCTGCTTAAAAGCACTGAGGCAGCTTATGTATGTTGTTCAAAATGTTTTTCCTCTTAGTACGAAGCTTCTCTTCATTGCTTTTAAAAGGGTTATTGAACATGAGCATAGTCTTTAAAGAGTGATGTTGTTCAACATTTAAAATAAAATATTAGGACAGATATATTTTGGAGCAGCAATTTACACCTTAATAAAACATTGTGATATTGAAGTTCTGAATAAACTGTAAATAATGGAACCATCTACCTAGGGGATGATGAAAATATAAAAGTATATCAAGGTTTGGTAGCTTTTGGATCAATAGATAATCTTTCTACCTGTCTCCTGGAGGCTAAATTACCCAATTAATGGCAGTCAGGATGTCTTCTACAAGCAACACGTAATATGTTAGAAGACTGAGCTCTCACAGGTATTTTGGCTTATATCTAAAGCAGTAGAGGAAACAGGGAATGTGTGAAACAGTGGTCCCAAAACTTGGTACACAATTTTAGGCTATTGTTATTATTGGTAAATTGAAACACTGTGCTTATAAATTACGCAATTTAAAGAAGGACAATAGCACTCTCTAGCATCTCTCATTTAGTTGTCATACACACTGGTTCTTTTGCTGTGACGTTATATTGTAGATCTGCAGTTGCTGCACCTTTTGTGTATTTCTTGGCACTCCATCCCCTTCTTTAATAGGTTATTATTGTCAGCCAGGTTCAGCTGTCATTAATTATAATCTTTTTTAAATAATATGTTCAAAAACATGGGTTTACATCACACAGAACTGTAAGTAATCCTATGTTTTCAATACAAGGACATTCATTATCATAATTTCTAAGCCCTCTATAATAATAATTTTTGTAGTAGCAGTTTTTACATGTTATGAAATTTATGGTCTATGATTTCCATATTGGTAGTATTTGGAATTATTCAAAACTCACAACACAGTTCCAGTCTGGAGCATCTTCTTCCAAGGCTGACTGTGTATCATCCAAAATGTGCTATGGCTCTAGGCTGATTGGCCTGACCGTTTGTGACTTGATTTTGTGATATTGTCTAGGGTTAGAGAAAAGTGTTCTGTTAAGTACCTCATGCTGATCGGAAGAATCCTGTAATAAGCAAATTATGGGATATAAATGTCCTTAATAGTTGTAGAAAATATTTTGGGAGATTTTTATTTTACTCCAACAGTATAAACTGTGAACAGCTCATGAAAAGAAGAAAAGAAGGGAGAGAAAAAGGTCTTTTTTTCAAGGGAGAAAACAGAGCTATATCTTAGCAGTGATCATTCTAGCAAATGCTGAAATTTCTTACCATCCTTAAGTGTTTTTTGTTATTATTTCCCGTCCTAACTAAATGAAGTTGAAGTTGAACTAAGTGCTTACCTGATAATTACACAGTTTTATCTGTGAAACTTTTTAGACTTTGCTTAATATAAGGAAGGCAAAGACTGTGTTCCGTATTTGTTTTATTGTTCAAGTAATATTGTTGACAGTGATCGCAACTGTAGATATTTTCTAGAGTAAAAGGACAGTACCAAGATTTCTTCCACTAACTGGACATGAATATGTTGAAAAACTAGTTAACTTCTCATGACAGGTGGCAAATCTGTCTTAAAAATTCTTGAAAAATACAGTCAGGGAGCTGGATCTTATGTTGAGCTTACCTGGGAGGAAGACTGCAGACTTGGGGTAGAAGTACAATGGAAGACCCATTCCTGACCTGGGGGACTCCATAGACAGCACAGCCCTTGGTCAGGAGCCCACGGAAATTAGCTCATCCTGATGAACTGAGAATAAATCAAATAGTCAGGGAAAAGCTCTAAAGAAATTAGGATGGGAGTAACCCATATTGAGAGAACTATTTGAAAATATCCTGGCTAAAACCAGTATGAAAATGCCATTAACGGACATTAGAAATCAGAGACCTAATTAATATATTTTCCTGTACCAAAGTTTTCCTTATTACACCGTGAATAGATAGGAACTCTGAATACCAATATTTTGGCATTCAAGGAATTCTGTGCATTTCTCCTCCTTCTCTTTTTAAGCCAATGCCAGCAGCAATTTTTACTTCCTTTTTATCCCATCTCCAAAGTATCTTTCTTTCCTTTGCAGAAAAAGATTAACAGAGACATGCTATAAGGCTCAATACCAAGCTTTGTTTTTTTCAGGAACACAGGAAACCACTAAATTCCTTTACAACCCTTCTAGGAATGAAGGGCAAAAATTTATCACAGAGCAGCATTAATATAAGAGTATTTAAGGATTTAAATAAATAAACTTTAATAAACTTATATTTTCAGCACAGAGCAGATGGTATTTGACAGACCTGCCTGTAGCTATGTAACATCACATGCCATGCTATTTATTTTTCAATAATGTGATTTACTAAACAAATTTCTCCTTCTTTGAAATTATACAGTGAAGAAGGGGTTTTATATCCAGATTAAAAGGCAGTAGCCATTTTATAACAGGTGAAGGACACTCAAAATTCACAGATGAGGAAAAATTGTGGAGAACATGAGAAGTGTCTCTACGAATTCATCCATATTCATGTGTTAATAAAATATTGCCATTGAGAGAGCTCAACTGGATCTCTGTCCACTTGGTTTGGTAGCTTGTTTTCCAGCACAGACTGGTTCATGCCATTTAGCATCTCAGACAGTGTGCAGTCACGATTAGGGCAGTTGCACAGAGCAGCGAGTTTTTCAGTAAGCAATACAGATGAGCTTTTTCTCTGTTTTGGAGGGAGAAGGGGCTATCCAGATGGATATTGACAGTTTGGGTTGTGTGGCCTAAGGGTCACAGAAGGCTTCCCAGTTGTCTTGTGCTTTACAATGGGATGTACCTTACAGGCCACTGTTTATGAAATTTAAAACCGGAGTAAAAAAAGTTACAGGATAAATTTGAACAGAGCCTTAGGAGGGTTTAGATGTAGGCTACCCTGGGCCTACTCTCAGTAATAGTTTCCTCCTATGAACAATACAAAACACCCAGGTTAGGAACCTAAACTACGAACTTTTAAGTCTATCTCAAAATTTCTACTTTTTTCCAATGATGATTTAGGGAATGTCAGGAGCCTCTGCTCCTAAACAGTACAATTTATCACATGCCTAATTTATTGAGTGCCACTGTATCCTGTAGCTAACTACACTGAAAAAAGTCCCAAATTCCTATTTGAGACAATTTCCTGACCCGCTAAATGCTTGCCAAGCATTAAGTGCTTGACCTTGCATGTCAGTGGTGAACACAAAATACATCTGCCCTGCATGAGATCAATGAATAAGAGTTGTTAACTAGTTGTTTTGCTTGAGAGCTGTAAAATACTATCCCAGTGTAGCCTTAAGTGTCATGGTGTTTGCTTTTTGGTTATTCACATTGTGTTAATAGTCACTAAAATATGCGCAGTTCAGCAAATTATTCCCTGATTTTATGGGGGGAAAAAAAGGTTATCTTTGCCTCAGCAAAAAATGCCTTAAAACATTTTGTGTGGTTATCTATCTTCCTAAGCCAATGCATTAAAGCTTAAACAATGAGAAGGAAGAGAAGAATTTAAACAATATTACAGAAATTGAATTATTTGTCTGGGAAAATAAAGCATCCCAGAACGCTAATGTCACCAAGGGTACTTGGTTCAGCTAGTACACAGCACACAGCTGGAGTAATTGAAAATTTTCTTAGAATATAGCTTTGTAGTCTAAGAGACTAGGAACCTGTCTGAGACTAGTTCATCTCGCAGTCCCCGTTGTACCATTTCAACAGTTAGGAAAGGCTTGCTGTAGCAAACATCTGCCCAGGTCTGCCTCATTTTTATTGTGGAATTTCAGCTTGAAAAACTATAGATTATGTGCACATATGACAGCTGCTGTCCTGGGCCAAATACCAGGGCATCTAAAACTAAAAGCATGTGCTGAAATTGCTTAGGCCAAAGGGGAAGCTGGGGATCAGAAGAACTCAGTCAAAGGATGAACACAAGAAAAGTGAGATAAAAATATCAGCGGGTTACACAGATGCCTGCTCTTGTGCCATACAAATATTTTCTCTTTTCTGGTGTCAATTTATATGAGTAACTCCAGAATTCATACTGAATTATTCTTAAAAACCTAAGAGGTAAATTTATGTTTTATATTAAATTCTGGTGGCACTTGATATTTTTGTATTTGAATTTCTAAATAAAAAAAAAGGAGATGGGTTTTACAGATTTCTAAATGATGATAGATGCATTGGCCTTGTATCATAATTAGAATTACAGACAATAATAGAAAGCAGGCGTTGCCTTGAATGAATGCTTAAAACAGAAGACTGGAACACAGGCCATTTGCCAATGTGGCCATGTGGAGCTGATAACAGTGTTGTACATTTGAGAGATCATTATTGAAAGGGTATGTTTAATCCCCATCTCACCCCAAAAGTGACTTCTCAATAGTTCCCAGAAATGTATGCTATTAGGCTCAGCTGGAAATAGAAAATCACTCTTAATCGTATGCAAGAAACAATTCTAAATAAGAGTATTTGAAAACAGCATTGGGAAGGAAAGAGTACTGCTGGAAAGAATGGAAGATCATTTTGATTCTTGAGGAAAAGCTATCAAACAGAGTTCAATGTGGTAAGAGATGTGACAAATTTTTAGAGAAAGAGTTTTAAGAGAAAAGTGATACAGCTGACAAAGTCACTTAGTGCTTTTTGTGCCATTGAACCTAAAAAATATTTTTTTCCATTCATTATGAGCCACAAGAAGCTTTTTCCCCCTTTTTAATCTTCATGAGAATTTTTGCTTTGAGGCTTCCTGCAGGAAAGTGTTTTAAGTAGAAGTCTTCTTTATACTGCACCTAATGTCTGCCAATATGATTCCTGTTACAGGCATAGGGACCGTTTTCCTTCTGTCCTCAAGCTGTGTTGCTGCTTATTATCGTGTTTAACATTCCCAGTGCCTGGCAGGGTGGAGATTAGAAACTCTTAATATTCGTTTTATAGTGAAAGGTCTTGCCAGATTTTTGGAGCATGGGCTATAATATATGCACATAATTTATTGGCGGAAAAGTTCTGAACTCTACAGTGAGTCACCTTAATCTTTCTTATCATTTTAGGGTTGTTTTAAAATAATCTGCTATACCCCCCACATGAACTTGTTAAAAACATTACACTTGAAATAACAACTTGATGGAAGCAAACAAAAAGAGATGCATAGATTTCCTTTGATAAATCTGTACTATTTTTTAAAAAGTGCATATTTTCTGGAGTGTTTTTCTCTAACTCCAGAATTTCATTTTTAACAGACTGGAAGGAAGGAGAAGGGGGACCCACTCAACATTGCTATTGACAAGATGACCAAGAAAACACGAGACCTTCGAAGACAGGTAATCTATGGTTTTTATAAAGCTTCTTGATTTTCTAAGTAAGTCATTGCTTTGGTGTTGGCACCTGTAGAGGTATAAAAAATTTGTGTCCTTACTTAGACATGGCACTACATTGCACTTGAAATTAAGCAAAGGACTAGTATTTCCTGAGCCAAAAAAAAAAGAGACTAAACTATATTCCAAGTGTAACCCCCAATGGTCTTAATATGTAGGGGGGTAGGCAGATTGGTCAGATCTTCGCTGTCTTTGCATCCCAGCAGCCCCAGTCACAAACACTGGCATATGTGCTTATTTGTATTTTTTTGAATACTCTCGTTGAAATATCAGGAATGATGAGCAGAATATCAAAAAGTTTGTATGAACAGAATCTTTTCAAAGAAAACTTCCAATGTAACATATTAAATAAAGATCTAATGAAGATACGGAGAAGTCTAATAAATAACAGCTTGCCCAGAAAAGTGGTAGATGCCCCATCCCTGGAAATCTTCAAGTTCAGGTTGGATGGGGCTCTGAAAAACCTGATCTAGTTGAAGATGTCCCTGCTTATTGCAGGAGGGGTTCGACTAGATGACCATTAAAGGTCCTTTTCACCCATACCTTTCTATGATTCTATGAATAACCGCAAAGCATAGTTTAAACCATAAAGGTTGACTTTCTTATATTATGTTTATCAAGTGTTTGCTAATAAGACTGAAAGATTTGTTCAAAAAGCTTGAGATGGAAAAGAATAGAAGGGAGACTGGCAAACAAAAGGAAGAAACCCTCCAGAGGTTTCTCTGTAGATTTTTAAAGTTAAAGCAGGAGGGATTGACTCTTTTTCTCTTTTTTTTTTTTTTTTTTCTTTTGAGATTATTCCAATTCTGGTTTTTTCTGTAAAAATAATAAACATAAAAAAAGACTGCCTGGCCAATCAAAGGTCAAACCAAAATCCACATATATGCAACACCAAGTAAGGACTTAACATTTCTTCAGATACCCATTTGCAACATGATAGTTTCAGAAAGAGTGGCCACTACAGGCATTTTGAAATCAGTCCTTTCTGCTGCTAAAATTCAGCTCATTTATTCTTTCTTTAACTCTCAGCTAATGTGTTTGAGGATCATATTCTCAGACCTTATTTCTCAAAACAATAAAAATATTGCAATGAACTTAGAGACAATATGAATCATTGAGTCTTCTGTATAAAGCCTAGCATCACATCTGTTGCTCGGCTAATGGCAGAAGAAAGATCTCCGCTGTTCTGACCTCCAAATTTGTGGGATCCTAGGTTCTGCAGTGGAGCTTGTACCATGTGTTGCCTCCCACCTCTGTTCCTACTGCTTCAAGGAAGTAGCAGACTAACACATCAGTTGCTGTTCTCTGTGAGGCTCTCAGCAGTTGCCTGCTTTTAGAGATGAATTACTCATCTCTAAAGACAAATTTACTCAGAAACGTGACATAAAAATGGCACCTTTCTTAATAAACTGTCTGCTTCTCATGTATTTTCAGCCCCACGGGTGTTGAATTCAATCTCAGAAAGGTTGGAACTCGGTATGTGGGTAAAGTGAAGCACATATATAAATATTTTCCTGCTTGGAGATGAAGCTTTTAATATAGTTTCTGATATTTATGAAAGTTAATCATGTAGGTATAATGTTTATTAAATTTTAGCAGTTGCTAGTAAACTAATCAAGATTAGATTATAATTGTGCTAGGTTTTGCACAAGCATAGAGGAAGATGGAGTCTCTGCTTTCAGCAATGTGTATTTTGACTATAAATCATTATGGTTTAGAACGATAATCAATGTTTTGCTTCATCGCATGTATAATCAACAGTATACATGTATGTACCTACCCAGACCTGTCTATACACCACCTGCTAAATTTCAAGCTATGTTGATGTCACTGAGGGCTTAGTTTAATGGCTGGGGAAAGCGCCTTGAAGATTAAGAAATGAACCACCGTTGAGATTGCAGTGTTATACTCTTTCAGTCCTTCTATTCTGAGCTAAATCATGGGAGAGACAAACAACTTTAAATACCATAATGCCTTTTGTTTTTAATGAATCCCTTTTAAAGCAGCCTTGCTTGTTAGATTTATGAAGCTTAACATAGTGCCATAAAACTGGACAATCTACAAAATATGTTTTGGTAATGAAGAAGGTATATATACATTTCATCTGGTAGTCAGGCTCCCTTGCAAGGCTTCAGTAGTCAACCATCTAAGACTGATTTTTCTTTCTCTCCCCAGGTTACTTAGTTGCTTATTTCTGAGATCTTATTTGATTATCTACATAACACAGAGACGTGAAACGATTGTCATTGGAATACATGGTGCTAAAATTCCTTCTCACAATTTACAGTCATGTCAATATTTCCTATTATGATGGAATTACATCTTTTATACTCATCGTTTAAACTCTCCTGGGCATTGGAAACTATTATGGAGATCCAATTATACATCTTAATATAAACTGCCAGTAAGAACATCAACCTAAGTCAGACTGAACAAGTTCTTGGAAGCAGAGAAGTCTCACCAGCTTACTGCTATGGACTTACTGCATTTCTTACTTTAGTTTGAACAATTTAGAAAAAGCACAGAGTTCTGTGTTTGGTAAGAAGTTGTGCCAATTGGCAGTATTTGTGGTCTTTTTCCTCCCCCCCAGTACACAAATCTGTTGTAAATAAGAAAAAAAAAAACAAAAACAAAACACCCAACCCAAAACCTAAAAGCTAAAGAAAAGCATTTTCAACTGTGTGGTACAGCAAGCTAGACCAGCAGCAGTCGATGCCAGTTATTTTGTTTGTTTTACCTCCACAGGAAAAAAAATACTAACCCTATATTTTCAACAGTACTGTTAATCATAAAGCAGCACGCACCCAGTATTTCAAGCATTGCAACTCTGTGGTGACATTGAAATAAAGATAAGCAGGAAGGACACACCAAAGAGTTTGGCTAACGCACAAACTGGATGCCTAGCGAGGACCAACATGGTCTATAGATCATTTGGAGTTCTATGAGCAAGGCACCAGCTGTTCTGCTGTCACCACCACTGGTGTCCCACCTGTTAGTGCTGCTGCCTCCTGCCCTGCTGCCACCATCTCTTTACCTCGTGTCCTGTTCCAGTTGATCAGCTGAGCTAGTTCAGTCTGTATTAGCCAGTTGGTTTCCCTGCAAGGTACAATAACCAAAACCATTAGTTTTCTCTTAAAGAGCAGATATCTGTACTGCTATTAATTTTAACAGAGCAGCCTGTCTGCAGTATTCTGTTAAGTAGATCGAAATAAAATAATTTTTCATTTTTGTCCATTCAAGCCAGACTAATACTTCGTATGCCTCCAAGTGGGAGGAATTGTAAAGAAATAGGAAAACTTTTTACTAGCAATTTTCAATTTATACTGGAAATAATGCTTTCATAGAATCATAGAACATATAGTTCTTAGGGACAATTCATCCGCCTCCTGCAGACTTAGGTTTATGTCACGACTAAAGCTAGTTAGAAATACTTTATGGAATAAATACTTAACAGAAAAATTGCCACTTTCTTTAAAATTGAAAAACATCAGAAATTGTCCAGAAATTTAATTTTGAAAATAAAATTTAAAAAAGCCTGACTGTTGAAAAGTCACCTTTGGGTTTTTTTCAGTAGCTTCAAATTTTCATTTTGAAAGTTAGTAGTTTATTTTAGCTTTGCATCACAAATATAAATATATAGATATAATTAAATATTGAAAATTAAAAATATATTTTTAGAATTGTCAATAATGTTTTCTGTTAATTTAAGGTATTTTGATTATTTTGAAATTTCCAGGATTTCATTCCAAAGTAGAATGATGCAAAAATTAAAAAGTACTATGGTTTTCTTAAAGTAAGATTTCTTTAAGGTTTAACTCCTTGCAGTGTTAGGTAACAATAATTCATTATAAAATATATTAGTATGAAATGTAAAGTGAAAAGTCCTGGAATAACTACATTACCTGTTGCATTTTGAGAAATACTTTGAACGTTTAGACTGATATCCCGGACTTTTGTTTTAATGGAGTGGATGTCTCATAGAAATTTATGTTATTGTTAGATATCTAATTCTATGTGTGCAGTATTAAAAGTTATTTTTTGCCATCTGATTATTGTTTAGTGATTTTACTGTATTTTTGGGTGCAATCCAGTTCAACCTGTTGGGCAGGTACCACAAAAAGCAAAATAACATCAGCATCCTATTCGCAGCTACATACACTTAGTAGCTAGAGTGGTGATTCTGAATATGGAAAGCTGTTGTCATTTCTGGATTCGAAATACCTATGCTTATTCTCATGGCTTGATGAATTCTTCACATGAGACTCTGATGTAAAACATTCTGATTTAGCATTTCTTTTTATTAAAAATGTCCGCTTCTCAGATTGTGTTTTCTAGACGGCATCCTACAAATGTCTGAGGAATGCATATTGTGTAGATATAGGGATGAAAAACAAAATTCTGAACAGCTGAATTAATGAAGTCTTGCTTTCCATAACTTTATACTGTCTGTACGGCACTTCCTACAGCAATAATCTCAGTTCCTCCCTTATGGTCTCTGATTTTCATATTTCTTCTCATTTT